>NC_066866.1:4615451-5239618 GCF_025177605.1 Cucumis melo
TAGTTTTTTTACTTTGCTTTAAGTTTTGACATTTAAATACTGATGGACATTTCTCTCTGTCTTCCAATTGTTTTGCTGCACGCCTGGTACAACATCAGCCATTCCTGTTCTCTCTATGTAAGTTGATTAATCTTAACTGTTGCCGTACTGCTCTATGATAAGATTTTTAGGCTTGATTTTCTTCCATTTATTTGCCCTCTGACCTTTATGCTTATTGTGTCTGCATAGGTTTTTGACAAAACTTCTCACTGAGGACTTACCGAAATTATTTGTGCGTCCGAAGAAGATAGTTCTAGATTTCCAGAAAGGAAAAGCAGTTGGACCCGTTCCAGATGAGGTTAAATCAGGAGTCATGCAGGAAGGGAATAATGATTTTGTTGGGGAACTTTCAGTAACCCTTGTAGATGCTCGGAAGCTTTCTTATTTGTTTTATGGTACGTTGTTTTATCTATTATCCTTTCTAGTGGTTGTGATGCTTATCAACATTAATGTGGCACTGCCACTTTGCTTTCAGAAAGTTGGCATCACTATTTATTCCCATTAATTTATGACCCTGTACTTTACTCATCAACCCCTGTTCCTCTCAGGAAAAACGGACCCATATGTCGTTTTAAGCTTGGGCGATCAGACAATACGCAGCAAAAAGAACAGCCAAACCACTGTGATTGGACCACCTGGTGAGCCAATCTGGAATCAGGTGAAGCTCATTGCTTATTTTTGTTTTACTGGAGAATATGTTCCCTGAACAATATTGGTTATTTTCGGGTTCATTTGAAGTATTCAATCTGGTTTGTGTACTCACATGTATTGCCATTGGGATTATTGGCAGGATTTTCATATGCTTGTTGCAAATCCTAGGAAGCAAAAATTGTATATTCAAGTGAAAGACTCTCTTGGATTTGCAGATTTGACCATTGGTAACGCAGAGGTAACTGATCTTTTCCTTACCCATATGCTATTTAGATTTTGAAATATCTATGATTCTATGTTATTGCCGATCTTGATAAAGGGTAAGTTAAAACTAGCGAAACCTTGCGACATTTCTCTGTCCCTCCACCATTACTATGCCATCACATCTTTATTTCTCTTATGTAACCGTGCAAACTTAATCAAGGACTAAAACTGCTGAAAATTATGTATAGCCAATTTGGTCATTTCAGGTTAAGTCTTGTTTAAAGTCCAAAACTTGGCTAGATATTCTTCTAATTTGAGTTTGCGACTTATAGAATATAAATTGGGGGTTGTGCATCTGTTAGGGTACCTCCTAATTAGTATTAAGATCTGAAACATATTAAAATATTAAGATAGCGAACTACAAGTTAAACCAAGTTGAAGTTCAAGGTACTTAGAACCTCCCCGTGGGCCGTGATTATTCTAACTCAAGCTTTAGATCACTCGCAAATTGCCTTCCTCCACTTACCCTCTTATTTATGACAAGATTCACTTACCCTTTTACCTCTTACGAATACCATACTAATTATCTAGTTACCATACAGAAGCATTAGCTCATTTTGTCAGCTCATTAGTCTTTGGTACGCAGCCCTTGAATTACGAGCATTCTTGGTGTGACGTGCTTGCTTTGCTAGTTTGTGCAATCATGTGAAAGTTTTATTGAGTAGTGTACAAGTTAATCGAGAATATTGGCTTTGGGACTCTAGTTAAAGAAATCGATTTTTAAACCCTGAGGTAGCATCAGCTCTGGCAATGATATAGGTGAAATTCTATAGTTTCTGAAGAGAACGCTAACTGCCCGACCGCATTACTTTCGATCCATCAATTTACTGATTCAGTGTCCTGCGCCAAAGTCGAAGTCCGTGTTTTAGCTGCTTTTCGTGTATTCTTACCTTTTTCGTACAAAACATACAGGTTGACCTTGGTTCTCTCCAAGATACCGTACCAACAGATACAATTGTTGTTTTAGGGGGAGGTTGGGGATTCTTCAGAAACAGGTCTTCTGGTGAAGTACTCGTGAGGTTGACGTACAAAGCATATGTTGAGGACGAAGAAGATGACAAGGCTGCATCAAATGCCTTGGATATAGATATCTCAGATGACGACGAGTCATCTGATACCGACGAACCAAATGGTGCTTATGAAGAGAGTGAAAACGACACAGTGAAAGCAACCGGCAAGGAATCATTTATGGACGTACTAGCCGCATTGATAGTGAGTGAAGAATTTCTGGGAATAGTGGCCTCCGATGCATTGAATACGAAGCTTCAAAATGATGCCACCCTTTCTACTAGCTCAGGTACAACGAATTCGAGATCTCGTGATACAGCTACAGACAACAAACCCACGGTTTCAAGTAACGGAGCTGGAGGTTTAGCCGGTAATATTGCTGTCTGATTATCAATCACGTACATATATATACATTTTTGGTGTCATATCTTGTTTGGATGGTGATGAAGTATTCTAATGCGTGTTTTTTGACAGATTCGGCGTTGTTTTGGCTCACTGTGATCACAAGCATCTCTGTGCTGATTGCTATCAACATTGGTGGTTCGGGTTTCTTTAATCCATAATTTTACAGGGGGGGGGACTCTCGACAACCATAGCCATCAGTTATTTTGTATCATAGAGCAAGCAACCTTTGGCTGGCCTTGAGTTGAGTATATCGCTCACCCATATACGTATTGAATTGAACAATTAGAGTTCAGTCAACTTAACTCTTGTTAGGTTTGTGTATAAGTCGCTAATGGAGCAATATTCTGTTGGCGGCATGCCAATTTTGACTTTGTATTATAAGATTCTTACACGGAAAAAAAAATCTTTTGTACACCACCATATGTTTATGAAATGCAGTAGATTTTGAATTATTTTGTTGAAACTTTTAGCTTTAGACCAGTTTAATATTTTCATTGTTATCTTGAATACTAATTAATTCTTTCCTCATTGATGTCATTTTCGTATTTTGAATCTTTTTGTTATTTAAGATATTTTAAATCCTCTTTTAAAAGATCGAGAAATATTGGATTAGTGATGACTGGCTGCCATCAATATTATTTCATTTTTGTATTTTTCAATTAACTACAATTAATGTTAATTCAAAAGCCTTCATTTGCTATTTGCTACAATTTAACACGTATTGTTATAACCGAAAATAAAACAATTTACGCACCAAATACAAATTAAATTATAACCCTCTCTGACTATATATATAAATTGTCTTGTCCACACTTATCAAATAACAAAAGAAGCTTTACCTGTATTACATATGTGTAGAAAATCCTAACAAATTTACACTCAACTTGGGCTATGTAACTTCGCAACCATCATCTGTCTTCTTATTCCTTCCTCTTTTTCCAATAGCATCAACAAACATAACCTCTGAAACTTTTGCTTTTTACATCATTCTTGGCCTCAAGGAAGAAAAGGATTGTGAGAAGGATACATTTCCTTCTGCCTCTTGTAAGCCCTGAATAATGCACAATCCAACTCCTTAAAGCAGACCATAGAATTCTATTAGACATCATAATATGTTGATGCTTAAAACTGACCTCGAAACATTTAATCCTCCTAGTGACACAGTACCCAGAATGAGTAACAGAAATGGAAGCTTGATTAAAGCGTGGTTTCGTCTTCCTCCATGTGAAACAGGAACTCCCCTTCTAACAACTCTTTCATATGTAGCTGTCCAGAACTTCTCATCATATCATATCCTAGAATGAACTAACAGCAGAACTAAGAAGGATTTGTTTATGCATTACCTGAATGTGAATCTCCATTTCTGGAACCTGCAAGGATTAAGCTGTTTAGATTATTCACAAATTTGGTATTAGCTTTTTGCAGTTCATGAGATTTATGGTGTATTTGGATTGATTTTCTAAGTGTTGAGATAAATGTTTATAAGTGCGAAAAGAAGTGTACACAGACACTTAAAAAGTCAATTCAAACTGGCTTTAAAATCTCTGTGCTATGATTAGTTGCAGAGAATTACCGGATAGAAGGCATGAATAAGCTTCGGAAATCTGCAGCAGATGCCATATATTTTCAGATAACAAAATGTTAACTATATGGAGTTGCAAAAAGGAGACGTTGTAATAATTAACAAGCAGATTCACCACGAGTTTTATAAATGAAAAGTTACGATGTATAGAATAATCATACGAGATTTGACCACCTTAAAATTTTAAGATTTTATCAGGACGAAAATACCAAAATGGAATATCACAAGCAGATTAGGTCTCTCGCACTCTCTCCTCTCCAACTTCACATCTCCTCTCTTTCACTCTCCTCGACAACACTTCTGATGCTCACCCATCTCGATCTCCTCTCAGCTCTCTTATCTCCACAATGCTCACCTTCACATCCAGTGTTCTGATTGCTCTCTTGCTTTCTGGCAACCCTCACATCTGAGGCCAACACCCTAGTAACCCCATGACACATTCAACCACTATGATCAAAGCCTATAGTGATACCTCTACGAGAATATCAATGAGAGTTTGATGATTTGAAATCGGATGAGTTTGTAATATAGTGTAATCCAAAACTCATGTTTGGATTGAACATTTTGGGTAAATCCAACCCTCCCTCTCACTATCATCCCATTTCCTTCCCATTTTCGACTACTCATGCTTTCCAACACACCTTTTATTCTCATTAGTCCTAATTACATTCCAGTTCTCCAAACAGCCAAAGGTTTTTTTATAAGGGCAATACTTAGGTATCTATCTCCATGTACCCTCATCAGTTTCAAAGAGAAATACATAAAACCAAATATTTTCCCTTCTTTTGAAAAGGAAACATTTGCCACATGAACTTATGATTGAGCACTTAATGAGTTGTAAAAAAAGATTGGCAAAAGCGATTACATAGAAATGTATAGTTCAGTATTTTTCCTTTGATAATGTTGGCTGATATCAAAATTCGTAAGTTTTAAAAAGTGGGCAAAATGCCAAAATCCATTGAGTTAGAACCAAGCGGAATCGGAAACCATTCAAACCAACATTTTGAGAGATGAAATGTGTTTCTTGAACATTGATTTGAACCATTTCAAAATCAGTCCTAAGCTAGTGACGAAAAGTAAAAACAATACGGCTTCATAGGAAAATTCAGCAAGTAAAATGTTTACCAGTTTGAATTTGGACTCGGCCTGAGGCTTTTGATGAGCAGGGAAGAGGTCAGGATGAGTATCCCAGACCATCCTCTTGTAAGCTTCTTTAACCTGCAATTGGCGATCATGAAAACCAATCCATACAAGGGTTGGAGATCAGAATTGAAGTGGATAGTAAATGCGGAAGCTGCACCTGAGAAGAAGACGGACGGGAACCAGGAGAGAACCCAAGCAAGGTTCTGGCTTCGTCGCCCCGCATTTCTCAAATTTCTCCGTGGCTTCCCCTTCTTCCACGTCCAGCTTAGCTCCCGCCTTAAAGATCTCAAAGAATAATGGAGAACAATGGGAGGATCCAAACGGGCCTCCGTCCATAGCCCAATGACATGCCTTCTGTTGGGCCCAAAACCCAATATTAACGGCCCTTCCTTGAAAGTGTCATAAAAACCGAATCTAATAATAATAATAAAGTGTATAACAACGTTCCTAAAGTATTACAAATTACGTGTGTACGTACGCACATATGCATATATATGATTTAATACGTTATAATAGTTTTTTCATCATTTCCTGGTCTAGGTCGATTCGAGATTCAAATACAAACTTGACTTTTTTACCTTGTAAATCTAGATATATATTTATTTTATGAACTTTCAGTTAAACAAGGTTTGCGATTTTGCGATCTTTCTATCAAAATTATATGTATTCTTTATCAACTTTTACTTAGATTTTTTCTAATCTTCTTAAAATTCTCTATACTTAGTATAGCATAGTACTCTTACGTTGCTGTCAATTATTTGTAAGTGTTTAACTTTTAACAAAAGTCCGTAAAAACAAACAAATAATCTCATCAAACCTTTTTCTTTTTTTAATCAATGGCCGATGGTACTATATCACTCAAGACTTAGCTTACTGCGTTCAAGGAAATTGTTTTAGACAGATTCAACTTTGTTTTGGTGGTTTGTTGGTTTCTTAAGCTTTTTGTTGTACTAAAAAGTTGACGAAAATAGAAGATGAGTGCACTTTCAACATATCATATGTATTTTAAGTGGATTGTGAATATAGAATTTGAAGAAGATTACACAAAATAAATTATACGAGATTGGAAAATTACATACAATCTTGGTAAAGATTCTATCAAGTCCATAAAAATTGCATAGATTAACTGACATTTTATTTGAATACGAATGCATGCATCAAACCTTTACCAATAAGCCCAAAAGAAACTATTACAAACAATTAATAAAAGAGTGCAAGCTAATGTTACATAAATGAAAATTTTAGAAAAAATAGGACAAACGAGTTTAAAAACCAACAAATTTTGATCATATGCATATATTAGCTACATATGAAACTACTACGTGAACTCGATACACTTCTTCTTTCTTATCTTCATTTTCTTGTCACTCTTTTTTGTAGATTTCTGTTTTAAAACCAACACAATTGACATTTCGAGTCCAATTTTTGGATCATTCCTATGAATTTGAGTATGCATAATGAACAATAATTTTAGAAGGTAATAATTAGAGATTTTTCAAACAAACCGGCAAAATATTTATATTGTGCAAAACAATTTTGAAAATGGAAAAAGCCTACAGGTACACAATGTAAAATACCATAATTACTATGCGAGATAAATCGGTTACACACGTGCGATACACGATCTAGAATATATCATGTCCCGAGATGAAAGAATTCTACCTTTAATTCATTTGAGATATTGGATATACAATGGACTGAGATGACTCGAGATAAAAAAACATAAGCGTAGATCTATTCTACATGATCTTTTATTTCATTTTAAACGATAACTTTCAAATTTAAACGATCGTGTAGATCATAATACACGATCTCGAACATTAGTGGCACCAAGATGGTTTGGGATTAAAAAATTCTACCTTTATTTTATTCAGGCATACATTGTCTTGAGATGCCGGAAAAGTAAGACTTATGACTTTAGTTATTCGATCTTGGATCTTAATTGGGCCATGATTTTGGATTTTTATTTACGTAAATTACTCTAATAATTAAGAGTATTAACATTTTTTCAAAAGAAAAAAAAAGGGTAAGTCTAGCAAATTATATTGATAATATACAAAACTTATTTCCACGGCATGCGAAGGTGTAGGTCATTTTTCATTTGGCGGGGGCGTCCGTAGAAAAACCCGAAAGAGTTACTTCACCATTTCCCGGCGTCCATATTTCAACTTTCCTCCTCTCTTCCCCGATTTCAGACAGCCGTACCGGAGCGAAGAACCTCATCATTCATCTCTTTGCTCAAGTTTACTCTTCCCTTCCGCCCTGTGCCCTAGCCTTCAACCTTCTTCTCAGCTTTTCTTTGTCAATTTCGTGATTAATTAATTATTACTACCCATCACTTCAGATTCGACGGAGAAGATTGCAATATGAGAATCAATCGAGGAACTATGCGGCTTGTTGAACAAATCCGAACACTGGCCCTACACTGCCGCAATAATTCTTCACGCATTACTAAAAATCCGTTACTTCCATTTCATTTCGATCCTCTTTCTTCTCCGTCTTTCCGTTTCTATTCTAAAGGTTCTTTATCTTCTTTCACTTTGAATTATGAAATTGTATTTCTATTGGCGGTTGCCTTTTGATTGAAATGTTTGAGTGTATTGTTCGATGCTCAGTATGTTATGAGCTGACGATTTCTTCAAATTTGTTTTAAATAGGGGAAGTTCAATCGCAGCAGTTATCAATGGAGCTTATCAAGATAATGGAACAAAGGTTGACGGCTATTGAGCTCAGAAACACTTCTCTTCTAAATATAATCAATCGGGTACCGCTTATTCTCAAATTTTTATGCTTCAGCTTCGAAAATTTAGTTTTTAGTCATCGCTGCAAAAAAAAAAAAAAAAAAAAGTTTTAGTTAGTATATTCAAAGGTATGCGACAAATTGAATGATATAGAAGCCATATATCGCACACATTTTGGAAAATACATAGATTCCTTACCAAATCTTTCCTTCTTGGCTTTAATGTATTATTGCGATATTTATCAATCTTGGTTCTATGCATGAATGAAGCCGAATCTTAAGGTCACATTTTCCAGACTTTTGGAATGATATGCTCTCTTTCTTTGGTTGGTCAGTGGCTTTACCACACCATCCCAAAGGTTTCCTCTCATCCACTCTCCCAGGACATCCTTTCTATAAGGAGAAGAAAATAGTTTGGATAAACATAGTTATAGCTTTCTTTTGGGCAATTTGGATTAAAGAAAATCATTGGCTATGCTCCAAGAAAGAAGAATCTTATAGCTGGATTTTTAAGAACATGATTTTCGTAGCTATCTCTTAGTACAAGTTGTCTCTCTTATTAAATCTAATAATTTTGTTTCTCATCACAAAAGAAAAATAATCAAGTAAAATAAACGAGTAATTAAAATCTTCTCACCCTTCCTACTCTTCTCTTCTACTCCTTTCTCTTGTAATTATAGACCTTAATTTGCTTTGTTCGTGGTGTTATTTGAAGATAGCCAGAAGCTCCACCAGCCGACTACGCAAAGGCTAACAAGGAGCTTAAAAAACTCAGAGATACAATGAATCTAATAACTGAGTTGAGGTCTAAACAGAAGGTATGGAGTACCGTCAACAAAATGGATATTGTCTTTCTTTACATTACGAACTGCTTATGATGTTACCTCTGAAATGTTGAACAAATGACTGGGTTATTTCCTTTAGGTGCAAAGATAATTTCTTTCCATGCTGTTGTATCACAATTATACCAATTCCCTATTTGTTTGGATTCCAGACGCCTATCGGAATTCTTGAAAAGTGGGCTGTCTTCGAGGCAGCCGCTACCTCAATGAACAGTGTGTGGTTGTAATATTTATAGAAGGAAATAAAAAAATATTTATGATTGTGTTCTTGCTGTAGGAAATTAATGGTTTGAGAACGCTGATGGAGGAATGCTCAGAGGATAGAGATATGTTTGATATGGCTACCGAGGAATTGGAACAGGCAGTTGAAGAAGAGAAAAGATTACAGCAGTTATTGCTCAAGTCATTACTTCCCAGAGATGATGCTGATGAGAGGGATTCCATTTTGGAGGTGAGAGCAGGTAGGTCATGGTGGTGCATATTACCGAACGTAACCATCATTGTTCCTGTTCTCCTTTTCTTTGTTTCTTATGTCTGACAGCTATAGCTAATAGAAAGAGTTGCCAGGAACTGGTGGAGATGAAGCTTCTTTGTTTGCCATGGATATATTCAAAATGTGAGTGAGAGTTACATAGTATGCTCAGTATGACTGGTTCTAATTATTTTTCCACACGTTCTAGTTCTCAAAGGTTATTTCTTGTGGATCAAAATAGGTATGAGAGATACGCACAGAAGAAAGGCTGGAAGTTTGAGGTGGTAGACATAACAGAATCAGATCTAAAAGGATATAAGGTGATATCATTAGCAAATTTTAATTTCATTTGAAGTAAATATCTTGTATCTTTATCATCGTTTTTCGCAGGAAGCCATTGCTGCGATATCAGGTGCTGGGGTGTATGGAAGACTTAAATTTGAGAGTGGAATTCACCGAGTACAGGTTTTCTTGACACGCATGTTATTAGCCTTTTAGCATTATTCAATATTTACCAATGGCTACAATGGGATCTTGATAAACCGTTGTCTTCCTTGAGCAGCGAGTTCCTGTGACAGAGAAATCTGGACGAGTTCACACGAGTGCTATTTCTGTAGCCATTCTCCCTCAAGCAGACGAGGTCCAACCCAAGCCACTTTCTTCCTAGAAAATGAATATATCCAGAGTAAGGATTGATTATGGTTCTAGGTTTGGGTGGTGATATCGTTGAGGGAATGTGCAGGTAGATGTAGAGTTGAAGAACGAGGACCTAAGAATAGATACGTACAGATCTGGCGGTTCAGGAGGTCAGCATGCAAATACCACGAACAGTGCTGTTAGAGTGATTCACATTCCAACTGGGTTGACTGTGACCATACAAGACGAGCGATCCCAACATATGGTAGTGTTTCTATTGCTTATATGATTTTGTTGGAATAGTTCTGTTTGGTTTTAACTCCACTCTGTTTTGTTTGGTTTGGGACAGAACAAAGCTAGGGCGCTTAAATTAATATGTGCAAAGCTATACGAAATGGAACGACGTAGAATTCAGAGCAGTCGATCAAAACTTCGATCAGAACAGGTAAGATTTTAATAGTCCAAAAAATATTGAATGATTATAAACATAATCCTAGTGATTTTTATGTTAAAATGATGATGAAATGCAGATTGGTAGTGGGGACAGATCGGAACGCATCCGCACATACAACTTTCCGCAGGGGCGGGTAACAGATCATCGAGTAGGCATTACCGACCACTCAATTGAGGAGGTAATGCAGGGGGAGAATCTGGATACATTCGTGGACGCTCTGTTATTGCAACAGGAAATGGATGCAATTGCATCCTTCACTTCCTCTTCTTCGTAGTGGTACTGAAGAAGAAGTGGTAGTGAAGAGGAGAAGCATTGCATCAAATAAGATCTCCCCACTTTGCATTTGATTCAGGTAAAAGAAGAAAAAAAAAGGGGTTTCTTATAGAAGTACAACACGAGTAGAACGTGGTGGGGGTTAAACACAACACAATTTTGAAGGGATTAAATTTCATTTATTTTACAATGATTAGTAGTATGTCGTAGTAGTAAAATTGATAGAGCTGTAAACAGGAGTTTGGATTTGAATTCGTCGGAGAAGTCATCCTGATCCTGAAAAATGCAAAACTTTGATGGAAGTTAAAACAAAGGTTAAACTTATCATTTTAGTTCTTAATACTTTCAAGTATAGGGACTAAAAAAATTGTAATTTTACCTAAAATAAACAACAAAAGTTCAAAGGAAAAGAGAAGCAAAGAAATATAGATATATAAGGGGATGCAGATAGAAAAATAAGGGGCAGCCAGGGAAGAGGCAGTGCATGAGTAGAGGCACAACAGGAAGATAAAAGGGTAAAAGGTATGTGTTGATCTGATTTTGAGACTGTTGAGGACTCCATTCATGCTCTGTCTGTTCCCCGCTGCTCTTTCTCCCCCAACCCCCAAACCTCAACTTCAACTACTTACCATTGTTGTGTGCTATGTATGTGTTTGAAGGATTTCCATGGTCATTGGTGAATATTAGGCTTAAATAATAAGCACCTGCATAGCCTAGCCCTAGCTAAGACTTGTGTTAAAGTACATTCTACATTTTGCCAAGTACAACTCTCCCCCCTACACATGAATGTACTACAAAGTACATAGTCATTTGGCTGACTCCAATTTCAACTCATGGTTGTACTGCATGTGCAAGAAGTACTTGTACTCTATAATGGGGAATTTGGAACTACTCTCTCCCTACTCCTTCCTTCCATGTTTTTCCGTTGCCTGGTCAACACGAAACATCGTTGCTGCATCTTCATGTTTGAGCAACAATGACCGAATTTAATTTTGGTGAACTTTTTAATATATACAAACACACTCACACGGTTGCCACACACTGATGGTGTCTTATTTAGGATTCAGTACCCAAATTTTGAGCCTAAAATAAGACATGTGATACTTTGCTAAAATGAAACTTCGTAAACGTAGATTGGTCCTCTCTCGCGTTAATGTTCTCGCTCTTTCATTTTACTCCTCTCTCCTCTCTCTTTCTCGCTCAGAGTCTTAGACTCCAACACGAACTTGTCGAGATCGAAGACTTGAGTGCACAACAGAGATAGATTTGAAAAGCCGCATGAAGAAGAGACCCTCTGCAAAACAATTCCGTGAAGAGAAGCAGCGACAACACTGAGGTACTGAAATGGAAGAGATGTCGTGAGAGCAAGGAGAAATGTTGATCAACGGCGGAGGCAAAGCTCAAGAAAATAAAGAAGGGGAAAGGTAAAAAAAAACACAGAGAAAATCAAGAGAAGAAAGAAAGAAAAAGTAAGAAAACTAAGTAATTTAATAATTTTGATTGATGATGATGTGAGCAGAGAACAAATTTCTTAAAATTCACAAGTCAATTTATTTTTTAGTGTTTACTTATGTAATTATCTCGTCTTACCGAACTTTAGAAGCGCAGCAATAGCATGGTAGGGAAAAGAGTTAAATATTAAAATGGTAGAAAGGGGGAAATAGAAGGTTTTGTATCGTAAAACTAACATTCTTTTTTAAAAATCGTTTAATCTTTTTTCGATTATTAAAAATTTTCAACTTATCGATTGTTTTGATTCTTTCGGTGCATCTCGGTAGACTAATGATTGAGATTCTACTGTTTTTCATATCTCTTTTCAAATCTCAACTAATTTTTTATTAACTCTTCAAAATTTTAAGATTAACCTATCAAATGTTAAAAATATAATTGAGAAACTATGTAGGTGTAGCAAAATTGTACTAAAAACTTGACGATCTCCATTCATTGATAACATTCAACTTTTCAATACAATTTTATCCGAAATGAAACGAGACCAATCAAATTATATATATATTCTGTAGATAAGATTTCTATTGTAATCTTGTCTAAACGTTGTTTTTCACAATTTCCCTAGAAATGGACTTAAATAAGAAATCAAGGCTCCCTTTGGATGACAATGTTTTTTATGGGAAAAAATAGAAAGATTTTGTTAGGCAAAAACACTCCTTACACAGCCAAATAAATTTGGAAAAGAAAAATGTTTTCGGTCACCATAATTTTAAATTTTGTTCTTTCAATGAATACTCACTTTAGTCTTCGCACATACTCTCACTATTTCCATTCCACTAATTAAACCTAAGACTTGATTCTATAGTAATTTTAAAATAATACATATTAACGATAAAATTGTAAGATTGTAAGAAATGAAAATTAAGTTAATGAAATCTAGTGATCAATATGAAACCAAAACTCTGAGGTCTAAAAACGAAATACATTGAAACAAAAATCAAATCGAAACTCAAAATTTAAAAAACAAAGAGTGACATATACCTAAAGGGAAAAAAAAAAAAAGAACTTATGTTTGGTTTGGGCAAGAAAATAGTCATTGTTAATCGAATCCGACCGGTGATACATTAATCTATTTAGTTAACCCCACATGAATGTTACATGCAATAAATGTACAGTAGTACAAAAACATTTTCCACACATTAGTAGACAATTTTGAGTACCACAATCGTGAGAAATCTATATACTTCGGATTTCCACTTTTCACCAATAACTCCATTTCATGCGATGTTTCATTTTTGCGTGTAGTTTCCACTTATTACCAACAACCCTCTTTTAAGAAAAAAAGAAATAATAACAGAAATTTCAACTTACATAGTTTACCTGATTATTGACCCTACAGTTATCATTGTCCACTGTTTCCTTTGTGTGTGTTCATTTCTTCTTGCTGGATCAGTTCAACCTCGATAGCGATAGCTCTCTCCATCAAATCAGTGAAATGAAACCCATCTTCTCACAAATGGATGGAAGATATGGAGATTTGGATCCAGGGCCATTCAGCACTGCATAGAAAATATTTGTAGACAGAAGATCAGCAGCGTAAATCTGTGGAGAATGGGTGTTTTTTGGAAAAGATTTAGTACTACGATAGTATAGAAAATTTTCATACTACCTCTGCTCATTATTTGTCACAAAAGTAAAATTCAAGAATTAGGTTTAAATACTACTTTGGTCTCTATACTTTTGGTTTTGGTTCATTTTAGTAATTTGCTTTCAAAATAGTCATTTCACTTTGGTCCATTTTACTTCTTGAACCTTAGAAAAAATAATTTTGATCATTTAAAAATGAATCAAAAATAAAATGAAGAGACAAAAATAGTCACTGAGGACCAAAATAAACCGAAGTTCAAAGTATAATGTCAAAGTCAAAGTGAACATTTTGAAACTATAACGTCAAAGTATAGTATCTTAACCTAAGAATCCATGAAATAAATGGATAATAAATTAATATATCATTTGATGACATGTAAAATTCTAAGGAGAAGTAGTAGGTTTTACCGTAGTATACAAAAGTTTCCAGCCTTTTTTGGCAATACCCGTATGTGATGTCCTTTAATGGATAATGGATAATGGATAATGGATAATGGATAGGATAAACACTGCTCCATTTTGGGAAGTGGATTCTGGTGGGAGCTTATCTGAGCAGTAAGTGCAAAGACATTGTTAGTACAATCATCATTGTTCTAAGTGCTTGCTACCTTTAAAACACAGATGTTCAAAAATGACCCAAAGCACTGTAAGAAATGTAATTGAATGAAGTTTGAAAATTAGTAGTGATATCCACCTAACACAGAGTTAAAGAAACATACATTGTGCTGTAAGCAATTCGCAAGTTTACTTTGGAGCACTTGAAAGCCAAGGATTAGAATTGCTTCAAGCTAAAGACCACATTTCTATTATTATATATACACACAGATATATATATATATATATATATATATATATATATATATATATATGGTGCAAGTGTAAGAGCAAGAGCAAGAAGCAGGTACCATTTCAGTTTGTTGATCTTGATGGATTGTAGTAATTGCAAGATGAATGTAAAAAGATGCAAGCCCAGCTTGGTTAAGCCTTGTGAAAAAACTCCTTCAACCATTCTTCATTTATCCCCAATTGATAGCCTCCCTGTATTGAGATGCAATGCTCGTACTCTCCATGTGTTTAGAGATTCCCCTTCTGAAGCTTCCCCTGCCGCCATTATTAGAGAAGCATTATCAAAAGCTTTGGTTCCTTACTACCCTCTTGCTGGACGCCTTAAACCACAAACTTACCCTCTTCAACTTGACTGCTCTAACCAAGAACAAGGAATTTTGTTCGTGGAAGCTTCTTCAGACTCGACCCTTGATTCCCTTATGTACTTGGATGATCTTAGTTCGATTCCCTTTCATCTTCTTCTTCCTGAGGAACATGAATCTGAATCTGAATCAGAATCAGAAGCAGAAGCACTTGTGAAGATGCAGATCACGGAGTTTGCTTGTGGAGGGTTTGTGATTGGTTTGATTTTCTGCCATAGTATCTGTGATGGCCTTGGAGCTGCCCAATTCTTGAAGGCTGTGGGGGAATTCGCTAGAGGAATTGACCTAGCTCCCACCATTAAACCTACATGGGATAGAGATTTCTTTCCTAATCCTCCTCAGAATGCCCCAATTAATCTTCAAATTGCAATTCCAATCCCTCCCCCACCCCTGCCCAAATACAGCCTACAACACACCAACATCGATATTCCCATAGATCGAATCAATGCACTAAAGAAACAATTTCAAGAATCAACAGGAATTACCTGCTCCACCTTTGAAATTGTGGCAGCGTGTTTTTGGAGGAGTAGAACACGGGCGGTTTACGAGGCTTCGGGTGACAACAATCAAGAAATAAAGCTAGTTTTCTTCGCGAACTGCCGGGAAATGGTGGAGCCGCCGCTGCCAAAAGGGTTTTATGGCAACTGCTTCTTTCCGGTGAGAATCAGCAGTTGGAGTAAGGGAATTGGGGAGATGCCCATTAACGAAGTGGTGAAGCTGATACAAGAAGCGAAGAGCAGAGTGGGAAGGGAATTTGGAGAGTACATATCACAGAAGACGAGGGAATCGGACCCGTTTGCTCCGCCGCTTGAGTACTCTACGCTGTTCATATCGGAATGGGGAAGGCTTGGATTCAACGAGGTGGATTATGGGTTTGGACCACCGGTGCATGTGGTTCCGATCCAAGGCTCGCCAGTAATACCCGTCGGAATCGTGGGCTCGCTTCCGTTGCCAGGAAAGGGCATTCGTCTCATGACATGGTGCGTTCAAGAGCCCCATCGCCTCTCCTTTCTTCACCAAATCTCTCAACTCCTTTTCCTTTGATCAAATTTTTTCTTTTCCACTTCTATTATCCAAATAACTAATCCTCTAATCAGAAAGTTGAAAATTACTTCTTATTGTTTAATAAAATTTGTTCCTCAAAATTTTATCTTACCTACGAACACTAAATTATAACTTTCCACAAATTATTGTTTTTGTTTTTCGGATTTTTCTGCGAGATAATGAAAATGTTGATTCACACTTACCTGAATATCAAATATTTAGAAACGTATAGATATCGACAACAATTTAATACCATATTCGTCACACCAAAAAACATTGTATATTTATTTTCAAACGTAATAAGTTTAATTATCTTTTATGTTGAAATCAATTTTAATTTAGTTATTATAATACTTACGGTTCTTACATTTGATGAGAATGAAACCTAAACGTCGTGTGATGAAATGTGCGACACCTCACTGTTACACCAATTCATTACAACTTTTCAATACGTCATGATGTAGTCATGTGGGTATAAGCAATTTAGTTTACATTAGTCTTGAAGAAATTTGAACCAAAATTGCTAATCACTAAAAAATCGAACTAAACCATGCATCTTCTTATAAATTGTACTGACCAAATTGATGAACAATCTGTTTCACCAGTTCGTTAGTAATTTACCGTTTACAAAATTTATCTTGTTGTCGAGTCTCCTCTACTTAATTTTAAATTCTAATCTTAGCTATAAATCATAACCTTATTTTTGTTTTAGAAGTGGTATTAGCTCAACTGGAGCAAAATGATAACATAAACTCATATGGGAATCAACTTAGCTTATTAATTGATTGCGCCAATTCAACGTAATCAATCAATTATTTAACCATGAGTAAAAATGCATTGGTTTTAAGTAAACTCGAGCGATTGATTTTATTTATCTAACACATTAATGTCAAACGAATGATCATAATATCATTGTCGAAAAATATTTGTTTAAACATTTCATAAATTTTATATAGATTAATAAATTAGGCATTTCAAAAATTAGTAAAATAGTAAAAATATCTACAAAATATGACACAACCTATCAAACTTTCTACCGTCCTTCTAGTTTTTTGATATTTTTTTAAAATAACATCTTTTACTATTTGTAATAATTTTTTAAAATAAAATTTAGTTGTTTCTTATACTAGACTGAATAGACGCTAGTTGAATGTTTTACGAGTTTTTACAAAAGAGATATCAAAATATCAAAATAGATGTTTAGGATCGATTTCGAATGATTTCCTCTTTGGTTCAAATGATTTTTATTCTATTTTAAAATATTAAGAGGGTGGTTTTTTTAAATTTAATGGTAATAAAATATTTAAACTTTATAACAAACAATTACTAAAAGATAAAAGATCTATCAAATTTGATATTGTCCTCTAAATATTTTGGCTACCTTTTGTTACGATTTTTTTTAATACTATAATAATATTAAAATCTTATTTTGGTTCTTAAACTTTATATCTATTTTGATCTTAAACTATTAAAAATATCTGTATTTTGTTTTCAAACTTTTAAAAAAAACTTTGGTTCTTGCAGTTGAAAGTTTAAATTTTAACGGAATGATGACGTGGCTTCTATATCTTGATGATTAAGCTTTCGATTATTTATCATATAAATTAAATAGATAAATAACTAATAAATCTTGCTAAATTATTTTATTAATCTTTTATGACAAGAGAGAAATATAATCAACAGAACTCAATCAAATAAACCTAAATTAAAAACTAGTTTAATTTTTTTTTCTCCAAAACTCAAATCTCTTACATCCATTCCCACTCCCACTCTGTACTTATTTATTCTCTTTCAAATTGAAATATTGAAGCAAATTAGAAGGACGATATTGAGTAGAATAAGAATAAAAATAAAATAAAACTCACTAATAACATCACTGACAAGGTAAAATAAGTACAACATGCATAAAATAAACTCTACGAAATTGTAGATAAATATTCTCACAATGAATCACAAACACACAAGAAAAAAAAGAACGAAGAGATAATTTGGAGGAAAATTAAAAAAAAAACTCAATAAATCACAAAAAAGTGAATGTAGATGAAATGCATTTACCCTACGAGTTGTGAAGATGAAGTAGCATAACAATACGCCAAGATGATGACGATCAAAATCTTGAAAACAATTACTTTTTTAGTTCTCTTATAAAACATCAATTTGTCATCTAGTCATTAATTAAAAATTAAAACCTTAATTTATCAAAACCGATTATCTTATTTAACAACCTAACCATTCAAATACATAAATCACTTCATCATGCAATTAGATAGTTAACAAAATTTTGACAGCATGAACCAAAATATGCATTAGTGACGAAAATAGAACAAGATACGGAGTTTAAGGAACAAATAAGATCTAAACCTAATAAAAAATTATAAAGGTAAGTTTTTTATATTATAGTACTATTTTAGAAAATAATAATAAAAAAAGAAAGTTAAGAAAGAAAACAAGTATTTTATGAAGTATATATTAAAAAATGAAAGAAAATATATTATTGAGATCTTTACTCAAACTCAAAAGACCATTTCCCAATGAGGTTGCCTGCATAAGCTTCATTGCAACCATATCATTAATTTCCCTAAAAAAATTAACCAGCCAGTTTAGCCACGTGTTCCAGATTTAAGTCTCACGTCATTGCATACCAAAGCTTACACAATTGATATTTCAATATTACCAAAATATTGACATTTTCCTATTTATTAAAACTATAAACAAAAATAAAATATTATAATAGAAACTTAACGAAACGGTAAACTATTTATCTAACAAAGCCGGTAAGGTTAGCTATTTTTTAAATATTTTATGTTTGCCTTTTCATCTTTCTTTTCTTGTCGTGTGTTATTTCGTCTTTCCATCTTCCTCGTCTTTCACTGCAATTTCGTCTTTCTTCTTTTTTTTTCTTTTTTTCTTTTCTGCGATTTCTTTCCATCGTCTTTCTTCTTTTTCAATTCTTTATTTATGTCGTTTAATCTTTCTATCGTTTTTCTTCTTTTTTCTCTTCGTTTTTTTTCGCTTCGATTTCTTTCCATCGACTTTTTACTTTTCCTCTTCTTTTTTCGTTGTGATTTCTTTCAATCGTCTTTTTTTTTACGCGTAAAAAAATAAAAAGATTGTGCATAAAAAATCTAAAAAAAATCATTTAAATTGGAGTAGACAAATGTAAACGATAAAAAAGTAAATGATCGTGTAAAAAAAAATAAAAGGTCGTGTATAAAAAATCTTGAAAAAAAATCATAGCCAAATATAAATGATCGTGTAAATAAGTAAACGATTATGTAAATAAATCTAAATGGTCGTGTACGAAAAGAATTAAAAAAATCGTGTACCAAATAAAAAAAAAATCATTTAGATTTGGGTCTCCAAATCTAAGCTAAGCTATGGAGTAACAAAATTAAACAATAACAAAATTTAAACGATCGCAAATATATTGCGCATGTTATTGATGGCGTGGTCGATCGCAAATATATTGCACGCGTTATGATGGCGTAGTTGACTGGACATTTTTTATATTTTACATGGTGGGCATCTGAACTTTTTTCGTTTTTTAAATTGTTCTAGAGTGTAAATGTTTTGCCGCTTTTTTATATTTTTTAAAATACCTATAGTATAATTATATTTTTTACAATTGACAAGGAATGATAATAATAAATTAAATTTATTAAAATCAATAATTATAATTATTTTGAATTTCGATATTGTTTTCTCGAATGTTAACCTTTTTTTTCTTAATTTAGTATTTGAAGACGTTTGTTTCAAATTAGAATATAAATAATTTTTTTAAAAAAATATATTTGTATCTAACTTAATTAGTACATGCTAATATTTATTTAATCGTTAACTAACTTCATTATCATATATGATATCATTTACTATAAACAGTTTCGTTTTTAAAAGATATAAATAATTTAGTAAATGACGAAAAACATGTACAAAAAATATAATAAACTTTCAAATTATTTTAATGATATACACTTATAAACTTCAATCAGTGTTTATTGATGACATTGATATATATAAAAAAAAACATTAGTGTTTATTGTTAATAAATTTGAAACTCTTCTATATTTTGTAAATATATTAAAAAAAATGACCGTAATTTAATTTTACAAGAGTAAAAATTGTTTAAATTAGTATATTTCCAGTAGATTTGATTTAAATGATCAAAGATAACTTCGAACCATTGAATTTGCTTCGTGACCAAATTTAGGTTAGACTATAAATAAATGAACGTTCGATGTTCGAGATAAAACAAAGAGGGTTTTTATTTTCATTATTAGAAAGCGGAGATTTTGTTTATATAATTTTTCACCTAAAATAATTTTATTCAATTCAACAACAAATAAAGATATAAAGACACATTAATTTATTTATGCTCTTTTCCATTTCAATATACTTAAACTTAATTTAGCAGATCTGATATTGTGCACTTAATTACAATTAAATTACTAAGTAATAGATTTAGTGTATTATTATAATAAAACACATTTATGACTTCCTATATATATATATATATATATATATATATATATATATATAAAGTTTTATTTATAATTAAAAGAACAATACTTATATTGGCAGCTGGCTGGCTCTAATAATCCATAAGGTCCTAATTAAAAAACAATTAGAGCATTAGTCTTGCTAGCAACCAAAGACTTTTCCTCTTATTCATTTTTTGATGAATATAATGATAGTGACCAACCTTCTAGAGAGTGAATGATGTCCAATTCTTTTTAATAGAAAATAAATAATATTTTTACTTGCTCGATTGCGCGCCTATTCTTTAAAGTTTACCTATCTCGTTGACTCGACTACAATTTATGTCATGCAACAATTTTATTTTCTTCAGTATAATAGACAGCGATGGATTTAACCGTAGAGTCACAAACCTCTTGATATTGACCGATCCAAGAAACATAAATAATGTAATATTTTGATTTTTATAGTATAATTAAAATGATATTTTGCTATAATATTTTGTAAATATTTTACTTCTTTTAATTTTGAAAACTAAATTTTATATCTTTCAACTACTTTTTTTTTTACTTATTCTTATTCTTTATTTATATACTTTTGTTCATATTATTGCGTATTTAATTTGAAATTCAAATAAGAGAAATACTGTAAAAAGAAAACGATGGATCATAGTATAATGGTCGTTGAAATTTTATAATAGGCAACTACGACGTAAGTTATTAATAGTTTAAAATTTATTTATGAACTCATTGTTATTTGATTTTTTGAATTTGTTGCACAAAATTATTTATAAAATATAAAAATTTATCGACATTTATTTGCGTTGTATTTAAAATTTTGTTATATCGAATAATCGTAATAAAATTTTAATTAAGCTTTCTTAATAATCATAATTTTTCTTAATTAGAAAAAAGAGAGAGAGAGAAAGAAAGTTGTCTTGTTTTACGTAATTTTCCTATGCTTCATTAATTAACACAAAAACAAATGTAATAAATAATAACCAACTTGAAGTCACTTTATATCATCAACTACACCTATATATATTCATTTTCCTCTTTGTCTTCCTCTTTTCAAGATGGAGAAATTATTGACCATATTTATAAATGTAAGGTTGAGTTTGGTGGGGTCATTGTGTACAAATTCTAAGCATTCATTTCTTTGTTCACTTAATTTGTATAGATCAAAGAAAAAAGAGAAAAATTTGTTCGTGATACTTGTCATTTTTTATATCATTCTAAAAGCTTCGTACCAATAGAAATAATTATCTTTACTTATATATTCAAGATCATCTCTTTACCTAATCGACGTAAGTACATATAAACAGGTATCATTGTAACGTCCCAACTTAGCTACGCTCTCGATAAAAATATCATAATACTTTGAAACGTATATAGACTAAAAATTAAATTCAAAATTTAAGAAAACTAAAACCGTAATTTCTTAAAACCTAAAGAAAAGAAAATTTAGGATTGCAACAAAAAACTAAAAAGAAAAAAGAAAAGCTAAACCAATACATGATTTGGTTTGATATTTTAGTATAAACCTATACTATATATATATATATATATATATATATATATATATTGGTTTGATCAATGTTTTAATGGAAAAATTAATAAAAACCACAAACCAAACCAATTATATGTATACCTTTAAAATTACACACTAACACTAATTAAATAAATTTTTTAGTATTTTAATTATGATAATACATTTATATTTGTTTTATTTAAAAAAATGCCAATAAAACAAAACAAAACAAAAATATCCAATTTCAATTTATAAAAATACCCAAATTTAGTTTGAAAATAGTATAAATAACTCATTAAAAAAAATAAAAAAATAAAAAACCAAATAAACAATAAACTAAACCAAATAAAAAAAAATCAATAATCAATATGTTCACTCTCTTCTTCATAAAACCAATTGAATCGATTCGATTCTTAATTAACTAAAGAAAAACCGAAGAAAATCAAACCGACTACCAAACCCTAGTTTGAGTATCAAAACTCAAAGTGGGAGGGCACGTGTGGGTTGGAGGTGGTGCATTGTGCGATAGACACATGGTTCAGTCTTACTTTGCAAAAACAAAAACAAACAAACACAATAATAATAAGAAAGAGGAAAGAGCTTTGAGTCTCTCAAGTTGAAAGGATTTATATATTTGTAAGTATTACCAATTTTTATTTTTATTTTTTGAATTTCTCCTTTTTGCCCTTAACAAACAATTTTGACTTTATTCTTTTTTTAAATGTTAGAGAGGTAGAAAGACAAAA
This sequence comes from Cucumis melo, assembly GCF_025177605.1. Taxonomy (NCBI): domain Eukaryota; kingdom Viridiplantae; phylum Streptophyta; class Magnoliopsida; order Cucurbitales; family Cucurbitaceae; genus Cucumis; species Cucumis melo. Next base: position 4,638,058 of record NC_066866.1, read on the forward strand.
AAGTCCTCCTTAGAGGCCGGACTTAATTTTTGGTTAATATCTCTAAACAAAAGAAAATTAAAAGATTAGTCAACTGTTACATCTAAATGAAATAATTAGTGATTAATCTATACGAGCAAGCGACTATGATTAGTTGATTTATTTAATTAGTTGAGTGTGAATTAATTATTAATGAAAACAAACACACACACACACACATAAGCCAGGTGAAGTGTGTAATGTAATGTAATATATATATATATATATATATATATATATATAAAGGAAGGACCAAGTCCTTGTTGTTCATTTTTAATTTTTGATAAGTTATTTTAAAATTGGTTTATGTTACATTATATTGTAGGTAAAGGAGAGACTTTGGAGGGCTAAATTGTTAGTTTATAAAAAGGGATCAGAATAGGGAAAAGGAGAGGTTTTGGGGTGAAGTTGGAAGGATCTATGGAGCTTAAACACAATTATGGATTGCTCAAGTTTTGGTAAGTATTTCTCCACTCTTTTTCTAAACCCAAGTCCTTGAATTCTTCTTCTTCTTCTTCTTCTTCTTCTTTTTTGTTTTCTCAAATGGGATTAGACAAAAATAGAGATTAAACTTAATTTATATGGTAATCAAATGGGTTCTGTCGTTCTTCTTTGAGCAATAACTTATAGGACTTGGAAAGAGGAAGAAGAAGATGATGGGGGGGGGGGGGGGGGATGATAAAATAAAATAAAAAAGTTGCTTAAAAAGGGAATATTTTCTCTAATCTTTATATATAAAAATTTATTTTAAATCTCAGTAGTAATTTAAAATTCAAAATCATATTAATTATTTTTTTAATAATTAAGTACGTCTATGGTATAGATCTAATAATCACTAATTTGGATTAATGGGTTCAAAATGTATCATCTAAATAACCATTGGATTCAACATCTACAAAAAGAAAAAAAAATTCAACAATGTTTAAAATCTTGTGCACTCAGTTTCTCTCTCTCTCTCTCTCTCTCTCTCTCTCTCTTTTTTTTCCTAATAAAGGAAACGATAAATGATAAAAAGAAGTAAAAAAGTTTTAGGATTAAATTATAAAAAGTCAACAGATAAAAAAGATAGAAAGGGACAAAATGCAGAATGAAAAACGTAGAAGAAAAAACAAAAACGAGGATTGACACGTGGCGTCATATGGTTGGCCGATGTGCTGGGTAAAGCTAATTTTTTTTTTCTTCGCAACATTGGCAGCATGAAAGAGCGTTTATTCTGAACGTGGAAAGTTTTGGTTTTATAAGAAAATAGTATTTGATGGAGAGGTAAGCCCTGATCGGATGGATGGGAGTCGGTTGGTCGGTTTAAACCTTTTAATATTTTTAAATGTTGTCAATTTCGACACTGAATCTCCTTTTATCTTGGACGTTTAGTAAGTTTTGGTTGGTTGAATTTGTTTTTCGTTTAATCTCTAAACTCTTAACATCGAAGGGGTAGATAATGTTAATTATCTTTGAAGTAAGTTCACTTTTAGAAAGTAATACGGTAGACTTTAACGATTTCTGAATTAAATCAACAATGACTAAATTGGCAATCGAAAAAGTATTAGAACTCTCTAGATTGAGGCACGCTAGTGACACTGTCTATACAGTAGGAGATGTGTTCTCATAACCTTTTTTTAAAGATTTTACCCTTATTGCTTGTATGCTATGGTTATTATAATTTCAGGTTAGACAGAAGTAGGAAAAGCCTCAGCCTATGATCCGAAGCATAACGTCAATTTTGTGAGTATTCTATCTTACTAAATATTTTTATCGTTTACCTTATAAGAAATGTCAAGAGATATATAATTATGTTTTACTTAAGAAAAATTACATTAACATTTCTCAAAAGTGTTCATGATAAATTCTAGTGATTTCATGCTTCTAGCTGAAATAATTATGGTTTACAAAGTTTGAGATATTTTATTGTGATTTGAGACTATAGACTATAGATATTACATTGCAACAAAGCTTATGTTTAAAAATCAAAATTTGATCATTTCTGCATTCTTACGTGTTATAGTACTGCTTTGTCTTCCCCTTGCAAATGAATGAAGGAACGAATGTTTTTGATAGTTATTGATCAACTATAAATATGTATTGACAAAGTGAGTTTGGCTCAACGGTTGTGGTCATCTGAAATTGCATGTTGTAGGTGTAAATTTAAAGTAATCAAAGGCTAGATGGAGACATCAAATGACAACGGAGAAAATGGGGTTTGGAAGAGGAATACGACTGAGAACTTATCGCCGTCGGGATCAAGAAACCCGAGCACGAATGGGAAGCAAAAGGGAGAGGAGAATAAAAAGAAGAAAGAAGATGAAGAGGAGAAAGCAAAATCAGTTCCTTTTCTTAAGCTGTTTTCCTTTGCAGATTCATATGATTACTTACTTATGTTTGTTGGAAGCATTGGAGGCATAGGAAATGGAGTGGGAATGCCTTTAATGACAGTGCTCTTTGGACAATTGATCAATTCCTTTGGAAGCAATCAGGGTACCCACAATGTTGTTTCTGCAGTATCCAAGGTTAAACAAATTTATAATCTTCAAGTTTTTTCGATTTCGTTTTAAGAAAAATATCAATTTATACCTCTAAACTTTAGGGTTTGTATCAACTTACGCCATGAACTTTTGTGAGTGCATCAATTTACCCCTTTCATTATGTTCTCTTTGGGAAAATCTCATGTGAAATCTATAATGGTATCTATTAAACTTCTAAACTTTCATAAATCGGTCAATTTAGGCTTTTTAATCGGAACTTCTTTGGAGAATCGTCCATGCATTGACTATAGTCGTGCATTTTTGTTAAACTGAGATTTGAAGAAGACTACACGTGTTTGAGTTGAATCAATGCATGGATGATTTCAAAAGTAATCGTAATAAAATATCTAAATTGATTGACTTATGAACATTTAAGAGTTTAATTGACGATTGATACACTTACAAAAGTTCATGACTTAAATTGATATAATTAGTAGCTCAGAATTCTAATTGATACAATCTCCAAGGTTTAGAAGTATAAATTGATCTTTTTCCTTCGGTTTATAAGAGGTGTATCCTGGTTGTCTTCTCACGTCCGAGCATTAAGCATATATATACATATACATGTAGGTGTGCCTAAAATTTGTGTACTTGGCCATTGGAACTGCAGTAGCCGCATTTCTTCGTAAGTAGATACCAAAATCAACCAAAGTCTAATATATATACATATTAGTGCTTGTTTGGAAGTAATTTTGAAATTGGTTATATCACTTTTGTCAAATTCAAAATCACGCTTTGAAAAAACACCAATGTTAATCAGTTATAACTAATCTAATTCTTAATTCTATACTTTTAAATGCAACTTTCATATCTTTAAAAGTGATTTTGAAAATGACAAAAGTGATGTTAACTATTTTATAATCACTTCCAAACATATCTTAAATATAAAACGGGGACGTGTCTAATCGGATAACTTATGTGCAGAGGTGTCATGCTGGATAGTGACAGGGGAAAGACAAGCAGCAAGGATTAGAGGATTGTATTTGAAAACTATATTGAGACAAGATGTTGCTTTCTTTGACAAAGAAACAAATACTGGAGAAGTTGTAGGTAGAATGTCTGGTGATACTGTCCTAATTCAAGATGCTATGGGTGAAAAGGTATAATCATAACTCACAATTCCAGGTTTTTCAAATTTCTATCCCGATGGTCACTAAGGAAACTGACATTGTTGATCTTCTTCTTATATAGGTTGGGAAAACTGTCCAACTAATTACAACTTTTATTGGAGGCTTCACAATTGCTTTTGTAAGAGGTTGGCTGTTGGCATTGGTAATGTTATCTGCTATTCCACTTCTTGTGATAGCTGGAGCAACCATTGCTCGATATATGTATCAAATGGCTGCTAGAGGGCAAAGTGCTTATGCAAATGCTGCAAATGTCGTCGAGCAAACTATTGGCTCGATAAAAACGGTATATATTGCAATTCAACTCTCTATTGCTTAGAAAGATGAATATAGGTGATCATTTTAGCTTGAAACACAAGTGTTGGAATACGGCGTCAAAGAGTTAGGATCTAGGGGAGACACAACCTAATATGTATTCGTATTTGTGTTATTTAAGATTTTGGTAATAAGATTTAGAAAAGTGCCCTATATAAGCTAACTCTACGGGTCCTTTTGAATCCGTGTAATCTCATATATTTTATCTCCCTAATAATAAACTACTCTCTCCTTCTGTCTGTAGACGTATCTGACACACATTGTCAAGGGGTGTTTGGGACAAGGAGTGAAATTGTGAATTGTAAGGAGTTATGAACTCTTGGTAGGGCCCACAAACTCCTTTGGCCGAACAAAGTATAGGGTTCACAACTCCTCACTCTCTACTTTCTTGGTCCAAACACCTCTCAGTGAACTATGTAAATTCCTATATCGATTCTCTAATGTTTATGTCCTTTTGTTTATGTTTGATTGTTGATTTCATACTAATAAAATGGTTGTATCTTTAGGTTGCATCATTTACCGGTGAGAAACAAGCTATAAGAAGTTACAAAAAGTTTCTAGTACATGCTTATAAATCTGGTGTAAAGGAAGGCTTGGGAGGTGGAATAGGAATTGGTATGGTAATGATGATTGTATTTTGTTCATACTCTTTAGCTGTTTGGTTTGGTGGAAAGATGATACTAGAGAAAGGCTATAATGGGGGCCAAGTAATAAATGTCATCGTAGCTGTTTTGGCTGGCTCAATGTAAGTGCACAACAATCTTTTGTATATCTACAAATCCATCCCATTTTGTTCAACATTCATATGCAAAATTTCTTTCAGGTCCTTGGGTCAAATATCGCCGTGTATGAGCGCATTCGCTGCAGGTCGAGCCGCTGCCTATAAGATGTTCGAGACAATCGAAAGGAAGCCAAATATTGATGTTTATGATCCAAAGGGCAAAACATTAGATGATATTCAAGGGGACATAGATTTAAAAGATGTGTATTTTAGTTATCCAACCAGGCCAGATGAAGCCATATTCAATGGCTTCTCTCTTCACATTCCTAGAGGAACTACTGCAGCCTTAGTTGGGGAGAGTGGGAGTGGAAAGTCAACAGTAATCAGTTTGATAGAGAGATTTTATGATCCGCAATCCGGTGAGGTACTCATCGATGGTGTTAACTTGAAAGAGTTTCAGCTTCGATGGATTCGGACAAAAATCGGTCTTGTAAGCCAAGAACCAATACTTTTCACTGCCTCTATTAAAGATAATATTGCATATGGCAAAGATGATGCAACTGAGGAGGAAATTAGAGGTGCTTGTGAACTAGCAAATGCTGCTAAATTTATTGACAAACTGCCTCAGGTAATTCTATAATTGATCATCAGAAATAAATATCAAAACGTTTTCATTTTCGCAATTGGCACCCTTTTAGAAAGTTCATCAAAATAGCTTTTACTTCTTCGAATGACTACCAAGATTTTTATCTTATATTCAAACTATCTCGATAAAAGTACAACACACCTTTTATCAAATCTACTTATGCCCAATTTCAGTTTCCTGGATTTCCAAAGGATGAGATTCCACCGTGAAGCCCAAAAGAATCTGTAATTTAGATATAAGATGAAAATACTTTTTATTCAAATGTCAATGTCAGTTGGGACGGATCGAAAAAAACTATTTCAATGAATTTTCTAAAAGGGTGCCAGTAAACTTTTTTAGTTTAGTTATGACAATTTTTCGTATGTATTTGAATGCATTTAAAACATGAACATATTACTTAAGTTTAATTTGATGAGTTGTAGGGATTGGATACTATGGTGGGAGAGCATGGAACACAACTATCTGGAGGGCAGAAGCAAAGGATAGCAATAGCAAGAGCAATTTTGAAAAACCCTAGAATTTTACTACTTGATGAAGCCACAAGTGCACTTGATGCAGAATCTGAGAGAGTTGTGCAAGAGGCTTTAGATAGGATTATGGTGAATAGAACTACTGTGATTGTTGCCCATCGTTTGAGCACAGTTAGGAATGCTGATATTATTGCTGTTATTCACAGAGGAAAAATGGTTGAGAAAGGTATTGTTTATATCTTCTTCATTTCATTCATTTTCACTATTCATAGTATGAAACTTCTTGGGAATTTAGTAATAGGGGTTCAAATGAAAAAGGGTCTAGGCTCTAAAAAAGTTGGCTATTATGACCTTTTGCTTGCGTCATCAACCCCGAGATTAACGATTGATGGCTTAATGCTTCACGCTCAATACTTGCTTTAGCTACTCTATACTCACTCTAGCTACTCGATTCTCACTCTAGCTAGAGTGAGAATCAAAGAGCTAAAATGAGACAGTAGCTAGACTGAGTATCGAGTAGGTAGAGTGAAAATCGAGTACTTAGGGCACCGTGTGTCCATCTCAGGAGTGTTATGATAATTTGACCATGTGTACGAAAGCCTAGAGAAGCACAATAAATTTAATAAATCACCGATTGATCCAAAAGCTTAAGTCGATGGATGAAAGGTGTATTCAATGTTAAATTATCTAACAAAACCTTTCATCCTGAGCAGGTTCCCACTCAGAACTCATCATGAATCCAAATGGTGCATACTCACAACTAATACGCCTGCAAGAAGCAAACCAAGACACAAAACGAGCTTCGGAAGACGTAAATCGACCAGAGTTTTCTTTGGAATCAATGAGACAATCAAGTCAGAAGGTACCTTATCCAAGATCCATAAGTAGAGGATCATCCGTTGGTCGCAGCAGCCGTCGGTCTTTATCTATGTTTGGTTTAACAACAGGACTCGACTTACCAGATGCGGGTGACATCGATGACACAATTGAAGAGCAATCCTTAAAAGCTCCTCCCGTTTCTCTCCGCCGCCTCGCTGGACTTAATAAGCCAGAGATTCCAGTACTTCTAATAGGAACAATTGGAGCAGTACTGTGTGGAGTGATACTTCCCATTTTTGGTCTACTAATTTCAACTGTTATAAAGACATTCTACCTTCCTCCAAACCAACTCAAAAAAGATACCAAGTTTTGGGCTATCATTTACATAGTTCTTGGTGTGGCTTCATTGGTGGCTCATCCATGGCGAGCTTACTTCTTCTCGGTAGGAGGATGTAAGTTAATCGAGCGCATCAGAGCGTTGTGTTTCGAGAAGGTGGTTCATATGGAAGTGAGTTGGTTTGATGAGACTGAGCATTCTAGTGGAGCCATTGGTGCAAGATTATCATCTGATGCAGCTTCTGTAAGAGCCTTGGTTGGGGATTCACTCTCTCAAAATGTAGGCAATGTTGCTTCTGCTGTTGCAGGTTTAGTGATTGCTTTTGTTGCAAGTTGGGAATTGGCTCTCATTGTTCTTGCTCTCATTCCTCTTATTGGGATTAATTCTCTTATTCAAATTAGATTCATGAGAGGATTTAGTGGCGATGCTAAGGTGAGTCTTGAAACCCCTTATTTTGTGTATTTTAGTTGTTTGATAACGTTCTTGTTCCATTTTTGTATTTATCTTGAAGTAGTAGAAAATTTAGATTCCGTTCTCAAGTCTATTCGCGATAGACCATATAGTTTATAGGAGTCTATTAGTTATAAAATTTATCACTAATAGATTTTGCTACATTTGAAGTTCTTTAGAAACGTTTTGCTACATTTGAAGTTCTTTAGAAACGTTGCTGTATGCTTAATTATTAGCTGTAAAAGTGCTTCTCAATGCAATTGTTCTCCCTTTTTTCCTTCTTGTTTCTTGTTTCTAAAAAATATGGGCCAAATGGCTTGTTAGTTATGAGCAGTTAGGAGCAGTGTGCATGTCTCAACCCATTCAGAAGGTCTTAAGTTCAACTTATACATGAAACAACATTAATATCTTTTATTTGTAATGCAGAGTATGTATGAAGAAGCAAGCCAAGTAGCAAATGATGCAGTGGGAGGCATAAGAACCGTTGCTTCTTTTTGTGCAGAAGATAAAGTGATGAACATGTACAAAACCAAATGTGAAGCTCCATTGAAATCCGGAATAAGACAAGGCCTCATTAGCGGAATTGGTTTTGGAGTCTCTTTCTTCATATTGTTCAACGTATACGCTCTTACATTCTACATCGGAGCTCGTTTGGTTGACAGTGGTAGAACGACGTTTTCCGAAGTGTTTCGAGTAAATTAATCCATCCCCTTCTTGCTTTATTGCTTTTTTTTTTTTTTTGTTTGTCATTTCTTCTTTTTAACATATGAGGAATTTGTGGACAATGTAGGTGTTCTTTGCTTTGACAATGGCAGCTACTGGAATTTCTCATTCTAGTTCTATGACTCAAGACACTACCAAAGCTAAACTTGCTGCTGCTTCAGTGTTTGCAATAATAGATAGGGAATCAAAGATAGATCCAAGCAATGAATCTGGATTAGTATTGAGTGATCTAAAAGGAGAGATTGAGCTTAAACATATCAGCTTTAAGTATCCTTCAAGGCCAAATATACAAATATTTAGAGATCTCAGCTTGCACATTCATCCTGGCAAGGTATTCAAAATCATATGTTAAAGAAGTTTATCTTTCACAACTAACACCCTTTTTGAAAATGAAATAGTTTTCCTTGGATCTTCTTGTGAAGTTCAGATAGGATTTAACTTCTTTTCACCGTATATCAAAATTATCGTTTTTTGTGTTTTTTTTTTGTGGAATCTTGACTAGGATATGAACACCGTGATTGTATGTAATCTTTTGCGGTGTGCTATGGAAGAAAATAAGATCTAGGCGTGATTGTGGTATGGTTTATTATTTATAAAATAAGTTAAATTTTGGAAAATATTACATACTATCCCGAACTATTAGAATCAAATTGCAAAAATTTATTTCATCGAGTTCTTCGGAAGTGTGCTAGTTTTGAAGGATGAAATATTTTTGAGGTTATTTACTGACTATTTCCCTTGTGATATTTGTTTCAGACAATAGCTCTAGTTGGAGAAAGTGGAAGTGGAAAGTCCACAGTGATCGCTCTATTGCAGAGGTTTTACGATCCTGATTCGGGTACCATAACGATCGATGGCGTAGAAATCCAAAAGCTACAACTGAAATGGCTAAGACAACAAATGGGTCTAGTGAGCCAAGAGCCAATCCTTTTCAACGAAACTATACGAGCCAACATAGCGTATGGAAAAGGAGGGGATGGGGAGGCGAGCGAAGGGGAAATAATAGCGGCAGCGGAGTCAGCAAATGCACACCGCTTCATAAGCGGATTGCAACATGGATACGACACGGTTGTTGGAGAGAGAGGAGTGCAATTATCAGGAGGCCAAAAGCAACGAGTTGCGATCGCCAGAGCGATCATAAAGAACCCGAGAATATTGTTGCTAGACGAAGCCACAAGTGCATTGGATGCAGAATCAGAACGAATCGTACAAGATGCACTAGATAAAGTGATGGTGAATAGAACAACGGTGGTGGTAGCTCATCGTCTCTCGACAATCATGAATGCGGACTTGATCGCCGTTGTTAAAAATGGAATCATCGTCGAGAAAGGTAAGCATGAAAAACTTCTTACAATCAAAGATGGGTTTTATGCTTCTTTAATTCAACTCCACACTTCTGCTGCTGCTTCTTCTTCCTAATTCCAATCACCCTTATAACTAAAATTGTACCTTCTCCTAAATTCTCTCTTCTTACCTTTTTCTTTTTCTTCAAATATTACAAACAAAATTGTATGTTTAAGTTTTACTTTTTAAGTTGTTGAAGCCCAAGTAAATGTAGTGTATGATGCAATATAAACAATGATTTAAGTATACAAGCTAAGGTACTTTAGCAAGTAGTTAGAGATTTTGAATCCTAATGTTACTTAAACCAATTAAAAGGTGTGAGATGATATAATTGTTGTCATGCAAGCACACACGTAAAATTTGTCGAGTATATTGTTCTTAGAAAATTATCTAGAGGACCGTCTTTAAAAAAAACTAGAAAACCTAAATGGTCATCCAAAGAAGTTTGTTTTGTTTTTTAGAGATAGTAATACAAAACAGTCGAATATAATTCACCAAAATAGAAATTTTCAAACAAAAGAAAATAAAGAAAAGCCATAGCTAGAAAACCATTTGCCATGAATTTCTACTAAAATGTGGAAAAAGACCTTCAATGTGCTTAATTAATTGACATCTAAATTAACTTAGATTTTGCCATTTTTAGCTCATATAGCCAAAATAAGATGAAAAGGAGTATATATGTTTTTTTTTCTCTCATGTAAAACTTCAAAATCGTTAATAATGATTTGAACCTTTCAATTCCTAATCAATCTTTTTGAAGAGAAAATAGTTATTGTGTTTGATTTTAACTGTTATGTTAGTGAAAAGACTATTTAAGACTTTTTTTTTGGAATTGTGATGACCAATTTACTATTTAAGAATTGATCATCTTTGATGCATTAGTAGATTATTAGAATTCCTATATCTGTAAAGGACAAATTATCCTAAATAAAGATCGTGAAAAACATGTCATACATATATTTAAAAAAAAAATACCCTAAGGTTCAAACCTCAATTCACATATAAAAATGAGATAGTTGCAAATGTAGCAATTATATTCAAAATAATTAAGTATATAGCAACATTTTAAAAAAATTGCAAATATAGCAAAATTTGTCAAAATCTATCAATGATAGGAGTCTATCACCGATAGACCATGTAGCAAATGTTGGTCTATCACTGATAAACCATAGGAGTCTATCAACGATAGAAGTCTATCACCGATAGATTTTGCTATATTTGCAATTTTTTTAAAATGTTGCTAGATAGTTAATAATTATTCTAACAATTGCTATCCATTCTAATTACCCAATTCTGTAACTATTGGGCCCGTTACTAGAGTTTTATATAGGGATGTTTAATGACCCAACAACCTAGATTACCTAACCCAAATTATAACGACCGGATTGAGTTAGTAGAGTGATACAATACAAAAATGTTTACAAGAGTTCTATTAATATTGAAAATTATATATATTATAAATTATAAATATTATCGCTATGACATTTGTTCAAAATTTGTAATGAAAATTTTAGATTTTGATATTTAACATTTTTGTATTTTATGATTTCTTTTGTTATTAGTATGTGTTGCGGACAAATTTAGTTATTTTAAATTATTAAATAATATACTGAAAAGAAAAAAAATTAAAAGAAAATTATTGTAAATGATAAAACTGTTGAAAATATTTACAAATATAGTCAAATTTTAGAATACATCAATGATAGAATAGTACATCAATATCTATCATTGATAGTTTATAAAATTTTGGTATATTTTATAACTATTTTTTTTTCATGTTTCTATATTAGAAAACAACACAAAAATAAATATATTTTATTGTTTTATTGTTTTACATTTTCAAATAACATCAATTCAATTTGTTTTTAAAACTAATTGAATATATAATATGTAAATTCTTTTTTAAAAAAATATTATATTGTAATTTATTTTAAGGAAATATAGATATTTAGTTTTACAACGTTTAAGTTTGTCTATTTGGGCAAAATACACGTTGACTTTTAATACTTAATTAAATTAATTTTTCTTTAAGTATATGTTTTTAAAGAATTTAAATGTTATGTTTTAAAATAATGAAATGATAAAATTGAAAGAAACAACTAATAGACGAGAAAAAAAGAGAAAGAAGCAAACGACATTTGATGTTTTCAAAATATAATAATGTTTATAGATTGTTATGATATGACAAACCAACTAAGATGGTAGCTGATGCACACGTGTGATGACAAGGTTATGCTATCATCAGCAACATACTTTGTATCTCTCTTAAGGTTGTTTAGTATCTATACCTTCTCATCTCTTCAAATCTTCTAATTTAGAATAAGTAAATTGAAATTCTTTCAATTTCACTTATAACTCATTCATCTTTCGTTGTCAGGATATTCATTGTGAGCTTTATTATTAATATTAATGATAATAAGTTTCTTTGAACAACATTATCAATAACATAAAATCACAAATTCCAAGGATATACGTAACATTTTGGTCATCTCTATTCTTTTCCACACAAATTTGGCCCACATATGATATTTTTTTATAAAAAAATGATAAAATAAAAATACGAAAAAATACATATAGAAAAAAAATACATCCTTTCAAGAACTTACTTCAATTAGCATTTCGAATCTCTCTACATACCCAATATATATTTGTTATTTATTTCAAATAAATAATATGAAAGCATCATCTATCTTAAAATATATACAAAGTATGTGAAATATACACTCTTTAAATTATCACAAAGCTTACGTTAGTTGAATTACTTAATTTAATAAAGAAAGAGAATATTTTAAATAACAATATTTTTTTGAAAATATTTAGGAACTCATATAATATAATAGAATATTTTGATTTATTACATCATATTAAAGATTAAAGAGTCCAATATGTTATTATTATTAAAAATATTTTAGAAAGTAAAAAGGTTAGTTTTGTATAAAATCAAAAAATAAAATAATTCAAAATTGGAAAGACATTCTAAAGAACTTTCACTTTTTAATCATATGGCTTTCGTTCTCCTACGACCCACGATATGACCCATTGATTCATTCTCTACAAAACCATAAAATGGTTCCATTCCTACATTTCTCCAAAAGAGAAAAGTCTTTTTGGACTTATTAGTTTACGCTTTATTTCAATTTTCGACCCTTCATCATCGTCTTCTTCCTTCCTCCTCCAATTCTAGTATTCTTTAATGGAGTTTCAAGTAGTTGCATATGGTAGGTGAACAATTATTTTCATGTGGGGTTTGGATTGAATGGTGGAATTTTTCAAATTTCGTCTCTTCTTCCCCGTGATTATCCTCTTCTGAACTAAACCCACCATTTTTTTCTCTCTCTCCCTTCATGGAGTACTTCACAAGCTTTAACTTCTTTCTCTCTCTTCTCTTATTCTCCCTCAAAGTCTCTGCTCAGTCATATACTCCTCCGGATAAGTATTTTGTCAACTGTGGATCAGCAACCAACGTCGTTGACGACACTGGCCGGATTTTCATCGGCGACTTGAATGCTACTGATACTTTCAGGTTCACTTCAGACAATTCCACGGAACTCAGTCATTTGAATGACTCCGTAAGGGTTTTTAATCAGCCGGCGTTTTACGAATTTGATATTGAAGAAGATGCTGTTTATATCGTACGACTTCATTTCTCTTCTTCTAATTTCATGGCCGATTTATCTTCTGCTCTTTTCGATGTTTCGGCTTCTGGGTTTTTCCTTCTCAAGGATGTTAATGCCACCGAAACAATCGGTAACGATTCTGCTTCGGTTAAAGAATTCTTCCTGAATTTGAATACAAGAAAATTTCGTATAGTGTTTGTACCTAAATCTTCGTCTATTGCGTTTGTAAATGCCATTGAAGTTTTCCCTACTCCACCAAACTTCTTCAAGTCTGAATCTAAGGCAATCATCTCAGAGTCAGATGGAAGAAACGAAGGTGCGATTAACTTACCTTTTATGATTACACATACAATTTACAGAATTAATGTGGGAGGTCCAGAAATTCCTTCCAATGGGGATAAACTATGGAGGAAATGGGAAAAGGATGATGTTTATCTGTTGAATCCAATATCTGCAACGAACAGCAATCCAAGAACATCGAGACCGAATTACGCGAATCAGACAGACGATTATTTCGCGCCAGATTTGGTATATCGAACAGCCAAGGAGTTGAATATGAACTCCTCTTTCAATTTCGTTAATATAACATGGTCTTTTCCTTTGAGAAAAAAGACTCTCCATCTTGTTCGAGTTCATTTCTATGATATCATTGGTATAACATTTAATGGTTTTCTTATCTTCAATTTGTACATTGGCAATAACTTCGAATACCAGATTGACTCTCCTACTGACTTTAATGGAGCCCCTTATCCAATTCATTATGATTTCCCTGTGGATTCAGGTGAAAATGGGTCAATTCATGTTAGTGTTGGTCGTTTGGATTCTGATAAAACTGGTCAACCCAATGCTTTTCTTAATGGGGTCGAGATTATGGAAGTTATGAATGAAGGTAGCAAAGATCCTTTTATTAAGGAGTCGTTTGGAGATAAAAAGAAGAAGAGTGGTGTTGGTCTTTTGGTGGGATTATCTGTTGGGGGTTTTTGTTTGATTTGCATTTTAGGATGTGGAATTTGGTTTGGTTTGAAATGCAGGAAAAAAAGAAGTGATGAACCTTCACATACACATACACATACACAATGGACACCATTGTCTAGGTTTGTAGGTGGGAGTACTCATAGCAGGTTTAATGAAAGAACTACGAGCAGTTCCCCCATCCCAGATTTGAATCTTGGGTTGAAATTTTCACTTGCTGAAATCAAAACTGCCACAAACAATTTCAACAAGAAATTCCTTGTTGGCGAAGGCGGTTTTGGGAAAGTGTACAAAGGAGTGATGAGGAACGGCACGAAAGTCGCTGTGAAGCGAAGCCAACCAGGGGCAGGACAAGGCATTTCTGAATTTGAAAGAGAAATCACAATCTTGTCGAAAATTCGCCATCGACACCTCGTTTCATTCATTGGGTATTGTGATGAAGGATTAGAAATGATTTTGGTTTATGAGTTTTTGGAGAAAGGAACTTTAAGAGAACATCTTTACAACTCAAACTTCCCTCCTCTACCTTGGAAGAAAAGACTTGAAATCTGCATTGGAGCAGCCAGAGGATTGCATTACTTACACAAAGGCTCAGCTGGGGGAATCATTCACCGTGATGTCAAATCCACCAATATCTTGCTTGATGAGAACCTTGTTGCAAAAGTCTCCGACTTCGGACTTTCAAGAGCAGGCCCTCTTGACGAAACGCACGTCAGCACCGATATCAAAGGTACGTTCGGCTATCTCGATCCCGAGTATTTCCGAACACAACAATTGACAGAGAAATCCGATGTCTACTCGTTCGGCGTACTCCTTCTAGAGATTCTATGTGCAAGACCAGCTTTGAATCCAACACTACCAAGAGAGCAAATAAATCTAGCAGAATGGGGATTGAGATGCAAGAAAATGGATTTACTCGAAGAGATCATTGATCCCAAATTGGAAGGTCAAATCGATCCAAACTCTTTGAGAAAGTACAGTGATACAATAGAAAAATGCTTACAAGATGATGCTGCTAATAGGCCAACAATGGCAGATGTGTTATGGGATTTGGAATATGCATTGCAACTTCAACAAAGTACACATCCAAGAATGCCACATGAAGATAGTGAAACAAATGTCAATGATGCTTCTTCCACAGCCATTAGACGTTTTCCTTCTATTGGTTCTTCAATTCTAAGGGATGATCCAAGTATGAGTCAAGATCTAGACACTCATTTAACTGCTCCTGAAGTTTTCTCTCAAATCATGGCAGATCATGGCAGATAGATGTCAATAAGTTTTATATAGTACGTTTGTAAATTAGTTGCAATCTGTTTTAAATTAGTCTGCTATATATGTACAAATTGTATGTACATCGAATTTTCAATTTATAGAGAGGAAGATCACGTCAATCCTTGTTGAGCTAAACTCATCTCGGTAAGTTGTATAGATTGTATTATATCTATTAAATTAAATTTGTCTCACATATACATTGTTTAAAATGAGTAATTGTATATATTAATATCAAACACATCACATCTTTTTCGAACTTGCACAACCACACAATTCATGGCATATATTAGCACTTCAGTTCTAACATAATTAACACACCAAATTCACTTGAACTAGGATCCAACGTCTACCCAATTAGTTATTAGAAAATAGAGAGTTCAAGATGACAATGTAAATGTAAGTCAATGCAAAACGAAACGTAACAAGTACGTTGCCTAACAAGTCAAGAACATAAACTTGATTCAAAGTAGGAGTGAACTGAAATGTAGTTGAATCGAGTCTAGTTCAAGACTTCGTTGATGAAATAGAGGGAAAGAGACCGAGTATATAAAACCACGTAATATTTATTTATGCAAATGATGTGAGCTATGTTTAATAGACTAATTAAATTTAGGATTGGTCATAAATAATTAAACAAAGGCAAACATTAGAACTTATAAAAAAAATGAAAAATGAAAAAAAGGCAAACATGAGAAGCTTTCATGAATTTAACTCAATCAAAGCAATTTATAGAAAACGAAATATTTGATTAACAAATTCAAAAGGAATATTAAGTGATTTGTTAAAGAAAAATAAAAAGGATTACAATTTTTTAGTACAACTTAGGTGAATATTCTAACCCACCAACTTTTTAGTACAAAATATATATCTTTTTGACCGATAAAACCAAGAAATTCATAACTTCTCTTTTAAAATAGTTTCAAGAGATATTGAATTTTTTTCAATCTTTTTAACTCATTATTATTTACTGGGCATTTCATTTGCACTTAAAAATGTACTTTTTAAAATTTATTTATTAATTAAATATAAATAGATTCATTCAAAATCATGGTCGAAAATAAATTTAATATTATATCATCCAACCTACGATTTCTATTTTAATTAAACTTTAACATAATCACTTCTTTAAATTTTTGATAAATTTAATATTATATTTGAATATATTATTTTGCCTAAAAGGATAGAACACATTACGTAGAATAATAAAAAGAAATCGACGATGAAAAAGAAAAACGGAAAATTTTGTTCGTTCTCATGAGTTGGGTGGCAACCAAAATTGGCTGAAATTTAATTACAAAGAGGCGGAAATTGAGTTTTCACTGTAGACGACGGCCGACGGACGCCGCGGCTGCCGAGAAAATCCCACTACAACGGCGGTTGGCTCCATTATTAGTCTCTGCTCAGTTTGACTCGCTTTGTTTACGCCGGTGAACGCTTCTTCCCGGTACCATAGCAGCGTACAGTCATTTCAATTTCCAATTCAATGTAAACCCTAGATCTGTTTTTTTTTTTTGCTTCTTCTTCTCATTTCTGATTTCGTTGATGAACAATTTCTGCAGGTTAGGTTATACGAATTTGAACTGAATTTCGCTTCATTTTGATCAATTGCATGATTCCTTTCATCTGATCAGTCTTCGATTTTGTGCTTGTTCTTCGAGTTCGTTACAATGAATCCATCTGAATTCCACCATCCTGTGGAGTTCTTTTGACTAGTTTGTTGTATGATATCATCCTCATTGTTCTTCGATCGTTTTCTCATTCGTTGATTCTCGTTGTTCTCGACTCCGAAATGGCTTATACATCGCAGTCTTCTCCTGGATTCTCTGCTACGCAACCCGACACCCCAGCGCCAAGCTCTGAGACAAATTCGATTCCTCCGCCCTTAATCTCTACAGGACCATCAAGATTTCCGCCAAAATTCCAACAGGATCAGATGCCATCTCCTTCTATTAGAACGCCAGCTGCAGCTTCTCCGGCGAATGGAGTTAAAACTGGGAGTCCCATTCCTCATTTGAGTACTCCTCCCGGACCCCCTGTTTTTTCTTCTCCCATTAGGCCTGCTGCTGTCCCCTTTCGTACTTCACCGGCATCTCCTCAGCCAGTTGTCTTCTCTTCTGCGTCGTCCTTACCAGCTTCTACACCTCCACATTTTTTGAATACATCGACTGGGTTGCAACACCAGATATCTGATGTTTCAGAGGATTCTACGTCTGTAGCGGAATCGTCGAATGTTCTATTTTCTTCGCAGAAGGTATTGCTTTCTCTTTTTTTTTTTCTCTGATCAGTTATAAACTTAAAATGAATGTTGAAAGTGTGGCCTAATTGTTCACTCTCATTTGGAATGCTAAACGTCAGTTGATTCAGTGACTCCTTGAGTATATGTTTTCTTAAACAAATGCCCTATCACGAACTTTAGTTTTTTTCTAAAATTTAGTTGGAATTGATTTTCTTGCAATCTACTTCTTTCTCGACCTTGATACAGGTGCTGAAGACAAAGAAACTAGCTAATGTTCCTAGTTTGGGTTTTGGAGCATTGGTTTCGCCTGGGAGGGAGATGTCATCGGGTCCTCAAATATTACAGCGAGAACCCCATCGTTGCCCAAGTTGTGGGGCTTATTCAAACCTGTACTGCAAGATCTTAATCGGTTCAGGTCAATGGCAGTGTGTAATTTGTCGGAAATTGAATGGAAGTGAGGGTGAATACGTCGCACCGAGCAAAGAAGATCTATGTCATTTTCCAGAACTATCGTCATCTATGGTTGATTATGTCAGAACTGGGAACCGGAGACCAGGATTTATTCCAGCTTCTGACTCAAGAACGTCTGCACCTATTGTTCTGGTTATTGACGAGTCTTTAGATGAGCCACATCTGCAGCACCTACAGAGCTCCTTGCATGCTTTTATTGACTCTGTTTCCCCTACAACAAGAATTGGAATTATACTGTATGGTCGTACTGTATCAGTATATGATTTTTCAGAAGAATCTGTTGCCTCTGCTGATGTGCTTCCTGGTGATAAATCACCAACCCCGGAGTCTTTAAAAGCATTAATTTATGGAACAGGGATATATTTATCACCAATGCACGCCTCACTCCCAGTAGCGCATACAATATTTTCATCACTGAGACCTTATAAATCAAGCGTGCCGGAAGCCTCTAGAGATAGATGCCTTGGTACTGCAGTTGAAGTTGCTCTTGCCATAATCCAAGGACCTTCAGCAGAAGTGTCTCGAGGAGTGGTTAGAAGGTCGGGGGCTAATAGTAGAATTGTTGTTTGTGCTGGTGGACCGAATACATATGGCCCTGGGTCAGTTCCCCATTCTGTCAATCACCCAAATTACCTGCACATGGAAAAGTCTGCTCTAAATTGGATGGAGCACCTTGGTCATGAGGCCCATCAACAAAATACAGTGGTTGACATTCTATGTGCAGGAACGTGCCCTGTAAGAGTTCCTATCTTGCAGCCTCTTGCAAAAGCTTCTGGTGGTGTTTTGGTTCTTCATGATGACTTTGGAGAGGCCTTCGGTGTAAACTTGCAGAGGGCATCTGCTAGGGCTGCAGGTTCTCATGGTTTATTAGAAGTACGCTGTTCTGATGAAATTCTAATCACCCAAGTTGTTGGTCCGGGCGAAGAGGCACATGTAGATACACATGAAACCTTCAAAAATGACACCTCTCTTTACATTCAAATGCTAAGTGTAGAAGAATCCCAGAGCTTCGCACTCTCCATGGAGACTAAAAGAGACCTAAAGAGTGATTTTTTATTTTTCCAGTTTGTTGTACAATATTCAAATGTTTATCAAGCTGACATATCGAGAGTAATTACTGTCAGACTACCTACTGTTGATAGTGTATCGGAATATCTTGAAAGTGTTCAAGATGAAATAGCTGCAGTCCTTATTGCCAAGAGGACAGCTTTGCAAGCTAAAAGCCAGTCTGATACAATAGATATGCGGGCTACAATAGATGAAAGAGTAAAAGATATTGCTTTGAAATTTGGTACCCTGGCACCAAAGTCGAAGATTTATCGGTTTCCAAAGGAACTATCTTCAGTGCCAGAGCTGCTGTTTCACTTGAGAAGAGGCCCTCTTCTTGGAAGCATTGTTGGTCATGAAGATGAAAGGTCTGTATTGAGAAACTTGTTTTTGAATGCGTCTTTTGACCTTTCCCTCCGCATGATAGCACCTCGCTGTTTAATGCACCGGGAGGGGGGTACTTTTGAAGAGCTTCCAGCATATGATCTAGCTATGCAGTCAGATGCTGCTGTTGTGCTCGACCATGGAACGGATGTCTTCATTTGGTTGGTATGTCACCGCTTGCTCAGTTACTCTACCATCTTTTGGCAGATTATTTTTATTTTTGGCGTGCTTCATGTTCTTTTTGTACCCTCACATATTGCAGCGTCATCTTTAATCTTTTCCTGGGAATGCTTCCATTGACATTTTTTTCTTCAAAATCAAGTGCTACGTGAAATTTTTTTCTTTAATTGGAAAACCTGTTCAGTGGAATATGACTTGATATCTTTACCAGTTTAATAAAAAGAAAAATAGTTGGAAACGCTTAAAAGGAAAAATTTGCCACTTTGTTGTCTTCTCCCAAGAGAAGTTCAATATAAAAAAACTAAAACGTCGCGAACAGATGCAATATTGTGCTATTTTGAAGATTGTCCTGTATATTTAGAAGTATATTTTATTTAGGGCTATTTTCAAATATAATAAAATGAACCAGAATATAGCAAAATATCACAATTTATTTACGATGGACCATAATAGACCTAGATAGACTACTATCTATGTTTATCATAATGTAGATTGTAATATTTTGTTATATTGGTCTATCTTGGTCTATTGTGGTCCATTACGGATAAATTGTGATATTTTGGTATGTTTGTAAATATTTTCAGAAATTGTCATTTAAAATTATTTCCTTTTTATTTTACTATGAATAATTATTATTTTTGAAGTTTACTCTGACTCAAATATAATATATAAAGATGAAAAACAATTGAATGGTAATGAGCATCAGATAGAGAGGGTAGGAGTGTTCTCTCTTTAACCTATGTGCGATTATTCCTATTCTTCTATAGTCATGGCCTTGTAATGTTCTGATTTTTTTTTTGACATTCAAAGGTTAATCTTCTAGTTCGCTTTCCTTTTTGTCCTTTCTTTTGGCATAACTTATTATTCATTTTTCTACTTTTGGTGTACTTAGGGTGCTGAGCTTGCAGCTGAAGAAGGAAAAAGTGCAGCTGCTTTAGCAGCTTGCAGAACATTAGCAGAAGAGCTTACTGAATCAAGGTTTCCAGCTCCCAGGATTCTTGCATTCAAGGTATGTCGCGTTATTATAGATGCTACATGCTCTTTCCTTATTTGTTGGATTCGGTTTTTTGTAATCCTGGTTTGCTGGTCTTCTACTGGAGACCTTTTTTTTTCCTTTTGCAAAAAAAATATATTTTATTTTACTCTACTTAATGTTTTGACAATACGTGGGTGGAGGACTCGAACTTCAAAGTTGATAGTACAAGTCCTATAATAGTTGAGCTATTCTCTTTTTCTATTAGGTCCTTTTTGTCTCTAACTTTTAACTTTAGTTTTAATTTAGTCCCCTGTTTCAATATGTTACAAATATAATTTAACCCTTATATTTTAGTTTTGTTTCAATTTGGTTTTAGGTCTCCTTTTTTATCGTCTTTGGTGTTAATAACTATTAATTAATTTAACAGCATCAAAAGAGTTGTCAAACCATCTTTCGTCACTTTTAAAATTAATTTTTTTTTTTTGCTTCATAATAATTTTAAATTAATTTATAAACTCTGCAATAACCAAGAACCTATTTGATTTGAAGCAGGAAGGGAGCTCTCAAGCTCGGTATTTTGTTTCTCGGCTGATTCCAGCACACAAGGACCCTCCTTACGAACAGGTGAGTTAGAAATAATAAAACCCATTCTTCATGAATTTTGGTTGTGTTTGTCTTGATAATCATTTGGATCTTAAAAATTAAGCTTATTTCCTGATTTTTTAACCAAATTCCAAAAACAAAAACTACTTTTTTTAGAGGTGAAAAGGATCATTTTTAAAATCGAAAATGATTATTAAATGGGGCTTAATAAGTCATTTGATATGGTGATGCTAACAGATTGTATGAATTTGATTATCGTAGGAGGCGAGATTTCCACAACTTAGAACATTATCGACAGAACAGAGAACAAAGTTGAAAAGTAGTTTTCTTCATTTCGATGATCCCAGCTACTGTGAATGGATGCGAAGCTTGAAGTTGATCCCACCAGAACCAAGTTAAAATTAGGATTTACTCTCTCTTTCTTCTTCTTTTTGTGGATCTCTTCTCACAGTCTTTCCTCTCTCTCTCTCTCTCTCTCTCTCTCTCTTCTTTTCATACGGCAAAATTTTATACTATACTCACTAAACAAAGTTCTTTCGCACATTTGTATTCTTACGGATGCTTGCAATAAGCTTTTGCAGGAACCAAAAATTATACTATGCAATCTCCTTGGAGACACGTAAAGTTCCTTTTTTTCTTTTCCCACTTTGAACAAAGACTGGAGTTCGCTAGTTTGTTTAATTTGTTCTTCGGTGTTTGATGCGTTCAATTTTTGCACATTCATTAGTTTAAGTTTTTGAATCAATCAACAACGGAATACAGATAAACTTTGTCATGTTATTTCTTCTTGAGTTTACTTTGCCCCTTTAACTTAGGTTTTCGAGTGGTTTTAGTGCATTTTCTTCTTCATGAATGAGGTGGTGTGTGCACAAGAAATGGTTGGTGTTCCCAAATATTGTTAAATGTTGTACATAAGTCTTCCTTTTCAAACAACCTCCTACCACTATTATAATTGAATCAATTTATATCCTTTAGGTGTTTGTAAATTCTATTTCTTTAAATATTAGATTAATGAAGTCGACGTTTGTGATTAATACTACATGGTGATTCACATATGAAAGAGTTTCAAAATAAATAATTATAAAAAAAATTGTTTTAAATGATAAAACTTCTAAAAATATTTAGAAATATATCAGAAATTTTGAATCTATTTCTTGTTCATTTAACTTATGATTTGATATTTTATAAATATTTTAATTAATTTTACTATTTGAAAATAAATCAAATTAAATAGATATATGAAAGGATGGTTAAGAAGAAATTTGTGGTTCGAATTAAGTAGACACATAAAAAAGAATTATTGTCTAAATGGGAAAAAAGAAAATCTTGGGAGCGCCGTAGTGGTAAGCGTTAACGCCACCTGTCCTCAATATTTGGTTGCCTTATCCATAGTCAAATGCCGATGGACTCTCCGCTCCAGCTTACCACCTCCGACCAACTGCTTAATTTCACTTCCACTCTCGCCGTTGCCGTTTCAACTTCATAAACTTCCTCATCATTTCTGTTCATCCACTCTCCCATCTGATAATTGCAATCAGTATGACAACGCCGCTTTGTGATTCACCAATGGTGAACCACTACCTCCCTTCCCTTTCATCTCAATCTCATAAGTTTCTCCTCTCTTTTGAGCCGTTCTCGCTCAAATCCCATCTCCGTTCCGCATTTATCCACAAATACCCCTTCCAATTCCGACCCAGAACTTCTAAATTGGTGCATTCTACGAAACGGAATGCGCTCCCTGTTGCTTCGCTTGGTGGTTTTTTAGGCGGAATTTTTAAAGGAACTGACACTGGTGAGTCTACTAGACAGCAATATGCTTCAACTGTTGCTGTTATTAATGCGTTTGAAGCGCAAATGTCTGCCTTATCGGACTCGCAACTAAGGGATAAGACGTCTATGCTGAAAGAGCGAGCGCAATCGGGCGAGTCGTTGGATTCTATTTTGCCTGTAAGTTTCGTGAACAAATACTACTATAATTTGCTGTTTCTATGCTTATTCTTTGCTAAAATTTTCAGTAGTACGTTCATGCGTAAAGTTCTGATGATAACTGTTGCTTT
This sequence comes from Cucumis melo, assembly GCF_025177605.1. NCBI lineage: Eukaryota > Viridiplantae > Streptophyta > Magnoliopsida > Cucurbitales > Cucurbitaceae > Cucumis > Cucumis melo. Next base: position 4,661,365 of record NC_066866.1, read on the forward strand.
ACTAGTTTGTAGTTTGATACTCGAAGTTATAATGTCTGGCCAACTTATGCGGAAAGTTCGTTTCTGGTGGTAATTTGTTCTGAATGCTCTAAAGAGAAATTCTAACCATGGAGTTCCTGCTACAGGAAGCATTTGCTGTTGTGAGAGAGGCTTCGAAGAGGGTATTGGGGCTCCGGCCGTTTGATGTTCAACTGATAGGCAAGTTATCTAAGCTACATTTTTCTCCGTTTCTTTTCTTCTTATGAATAGTTCTGTCTGTCATCTGTTACGAGTTAGCTTTATTTAGCAGTATTGCTACTGTGTACAACAAGTTCGTGATGATTTGCCACGAATTATTTAGCGATCTCTCTTTATAGTGTAAAATGTTCCTTATCGGGGAAAAAAATACTATGCCTAATGTTTCGATCGAAGACGGGTTCATATTATTGTTGGATGATCAAACAAAAAGAAAAAGTTGAATGAGAAATGAGTGCATATACCCAATGAGTACTCCAAGAGGGTTATAGAAAGAAAACCACCAGTTGACATCTAGAAATAAATAATCATGTATTCAAGAGGTAAGCAGTAAAAAGAACTCCTTGAGCCTCGAATTTAGTTTACCAGTAATGGTTTTTGGTATATTTGTTATGTAATGAATTGCTTTAGAAATTTGTTAATTGTTTGATACTATCTTTTTCTTTTTGTTAGAAGGACTCATTCGAAAGTTAAAATCTTGCAGTAAAATTCTTACATTGTTGGTTGCTCATGTCAGGATTAACACCATTTATTTTGTTTAGAAGATCTCATCAATGGTCTAGGAGCTTCAGTAGTGTGTTTGTGCAGAAGAGGATTTAGATGATATGCTATGGAGATGTTAGTTTATCGCAGGAGTTGAGGGAAGATTCTTTTTTCTTGAACATGTTTGGACTGAAGTTGGCTTTGAGTAGTGTTAGTTGATGTTGGAGGAGGTGCTCTTATATTCACCGATCTAGGATAAAAGACTCTTCTTTAGTTGCTGTTTTTTGCTTTTATGTGGCATATAAAAGCTATAGGATTGCCTAAGAGGAGGTGTAGAAGGGCATTTGTTCACTCAATTCCTCCTTTCGGTGTCTATGGCTGGTTGTTTGTATATTATCTTTTATTTTGATTCTTGAAACCTGGACTTTTTTTATAATTTGCTGTTGGCTCCTTTGTTTTGGGTTTCGTTTCTATCATCATACTCATTCTTATGAAAGTTTGGTTTTTTGCTAAGAAATAGTTTTGGAATGCCAGCTTTATTTTTTTTTTATCAATATTCCGATAAGCTAGTTACTACTTTTTAACTTTGGAATTGCTGTTTACAACAGAGTAATGTTTGCTTGGTTCATTCCTTTTTGTGTATTTGAAGTTCAAATGCATATGGAATTCTTGGTAGTTGGTACTGAAGTATTATTATGCACTATTAAGGTACAAACTTTTGAGTTTTCTTAGTTCTTTTCTTGCAGGTGGGATGGTTCTTCATAAGGGGGAAATAGCAGAGATGAGAACTGGAGAAGGAAAGACCTTAGTTGCTATTTTACCAGCTTATTTGAATGCTTTAACTGGAAAAGGGGTTCATGTTGTTACTGTTAATGATTATCTGGCCAGGCGAGACTGTGAATGGGTTGGTCAAGTCCCTCGTTTTCTTGGACTGAAGGTTGGCCTCATTCAACGTATGCCTCATTCCTTTTTAAATTTGTATTATTACCGTCTGGTTCCATCTGCCACACTATAAATTTTAAAATTTTATCTGTATTTGTTTGGACTTTCATAGTGTTTCATTGGCCTCTCATTTAACCCCCCACCAAAATTGTGTACAGAGAATATGACAAGTGAAGAAAGAAGAGAGAATTACCTAAGTGATATTACCTACGTCACTAATAGCGAGCTTGGTTTTGATTACTTGAGGGACAATCTTGCCACGGAAAGTAATCCTTGACTTATTCATTTGCTTTGAGTTACATTTTATTTGGTCTGTTCCAATCAAATCACCTAAATGCATCTGTGACATGTGCAGAGTGTTGAAGAGCTTGTCTTAAGAGATTTCAGTTACTGTGTGATTGACGAGGTTGATTCGATCCTCATTGATGAAGCAAGAACGCCGCTCATTATATCTGGCCCTGCAGAGAAACCTAGTGATAGATATTATAAAGCTGCAAAGCTGGCTTCTGCTTTTGAAAGTGATATACATTACACTGTAAGATTACCAATTGTGTTTCTTATAATTGCTTAAGATGCTAGGGAGAGTATGCTAGCTTAAATCTTTAGTAGCTCAAGAACTGAATTTTGTTCCATAGCTCTCCCCATTCCCCAGATTTCTTGAAAATATTGTTTAGAACTTTGGCTGTTTGATTAAGAACAAGACTACAAGAAAGATTTCAGATACATTTTGTTGTTCAATTCTTCTTAATAAAATTTGGCGTTCTCAGAAAAAAAAACTAAACCAGATCATGCCAGATGATAACGTAATATTTACAGTTAGTTATTATCTTTGTTGCAAGATAACTAACTAGTTCTTCTTTTTCATTCATTAGCTATCAGGGACATAATTAGGCTTCTTTTATGTTTCTCTTGGATCTTGTTCATATCAGACTCCCCATATAGAGTTCAGAACTAAAATAGCAAAAGGGGGTAAGGAACTGAGTTTCTATATAAAAGAATATACAAAGGACCAAAAAGGAAAAAAGAAAACTAAAACTAAAACCCACACCCTAACTAAAGAAACAAACTCCAATTCAAGAGGATTAAACTAAGCTCATAATTACAAAAGGTTGGATAATAAATGTCCTCATGCACGCATTGAATCGAGCAACCTCCCAAAGCTCATCCCAAGATCTCTTGATCTCTCAAAAAGTTCTGCTATTTCTCTCAAGCTGAAACCCCCTGATCGTAGTAAAGAAACAAGAGTACCACAACTTTTCATTTATCTTGATACAGTGAATTGAAGAGCACCTCCTCAATCATGACACTTCACTCTCTATGAGTCAAACATAAGTGGAACAAGCTCAAGCAATTGCTCCACAAGGGATGAGCACACTAGCACCTCACAATTAAACAGTAAAATTTAATTTCATTATTGAAGTGAAATTTGAGAATATGCTGTTGGATTGTGCAATATTTAGTTTGTCCTATCTTTTAGGTGACCTGACTTCTACTGGCTGACATAGATTGGAAGTCTTAACAAGTGTTAAAGTTTCCCTATCTATGTACGTTACTTTATATATATATATATATATAATGTTCTAATGTAGTGTGTGGTTGGTAAATGATCTGATTCGTGTACATGTGATTTTAAGAAATAGCATATTTCCCTAGCGTAATGGAGATTTCTGGCTTTGTCAAGTTGAGTGATAAAAAGTAGGGAAAAACAAGAATATAAAATTCTAATAGTTGTGCTGTAATTGTTGCAGGTGGATGAGAAACAGAAGACTGTGCTGCTGACAGAACAAGGTTATGAGGATGCTGAGGAAATTCTGGATGTTAAAGACTTGTATGATCCTCGAGAACAATGGGCATCGTATGTTCTTAATGCAATAAAAGCTAAAGAACTATTTCTAAGAGACGTCAATTACATAATTCGTGGTAAAGAGGTCCTAATTGTAGATGAATTCACTGGTCGAGTGATGCAGGTAGTTTTTCTGAATTCATACGTACCCTCAGGAAGATATTTTTATTTGATTGCACCCATGGTTTTTCTTTTCACTCTTTCTCTGAGAATTAGAAAAATGATCTCGTCCCATGAGTAGGTCATCTGTTTCAGTGATGGCATGTTCTTTTATGATCAGCTCTATGGTTTCAGCTACCTATTTGTATAAAATAACTTGAGGAATGAGAAAAGCTACAAATTGTTGATTGTAAGTTAGAGGGCCATCCTACATGGTTACTCTTTGTACCTTGTTTCTTTGGTTTTAGCTTATATTTTTGTATGTCCTCTTTTTTACTGTACCTCCATTCCTTCAATTGATATTTGACCATATTTTTTATTTAATGATACTGTGAAGTGTAAATAATGTAATGTCAATTGCTGCATTCAATCATTCATATTACAATATATGTGTACATGTACGTCATACGTATTTATTCTTTACAATTTGGTGATGGAATTATAATGGTTTATTTAACTGTCCAGGGGAGAAGATGGAGTGATGGACTTCATCAAGCAGTTGAAGCAAAAGAAGGTTTACCAATTCAAAATGAAACTGTTACACTAGCTTCAATAAGTTATCAAAACTTCTTCCTCCAGGTAGATTCCAGGACCTTCTTCTTCTGTAAACTCAATAAAAAAAAAAACTTCTCATTCTCCTTGATGCATCTTCTTTCCACTGTTTGCAGTTCCCAAAGCTTTGTGGAATGACTGGCACTGCAGCAACGGAAAGCACTGAATTTGAGAGTATATATAAGCTCAAAGTCACAATTGTACCTACAAACAAGCCTATGATAAGAAAGGTACTGATATGATAAGCCTGATCCTCATAAATAGATAATTGTAGAACTTTGATTGTCATGTTTTACATGTGTCTATATGCTTACATGCTTAAAGCCTGCGGTTTAACCTTAGTTTCTTTAGAAGTGTTAAGTTAAGGTTCACCCAAATCTGTGGTCTTATCATACAAATATGCTCTTTTCTTTTTCTTTTCCATTTTTTTATCAGGATGAGTCAGACGTGGTTTTCAGGGCAACAACAGGAAAGTGGCGAGCTGTTGTGGTAGAGATTTCTAGAATGCATAAGACTGGTCGCCCTGTGCTTGTTGGCACAACTAGTGTTGAGCAGAGTGATGCTCTCTCTGCACAGTTGCAAGAAGCTGGAATTCCACACGAGGTCAAATCTTTTACTTCTTGAAAATTTACAAGTCAACAAATAGGCTATTATATGAAATGGAGAGAACCTCCTACTCTATTACCCTTTTAAATTCCACTAAATTCAGTAACTTAAAGCCGATAAGTTACTATACTTCAGTTTTAATCTTTTAATTGATATTCTCAAATTGTGTTAAGAACTTGTAAATTTTGATAGAATATGAAGATTGAGAAAAATTCTACACAATCATTAAAATGGGTGCTACGCTTCGATTGCAATGCTAAGAGTTTGTAGTGCTTCCTTCCAAAGCTACCATTTGGCTTTGGAAACATTTCAATCTTTTAGAGGGCTTTGGGACTGATGATATTTAGTGCACTTCAATTTCTGAAGGTTCTCAATGCAAAACCAGAAAACGTCGAGAGAGAAGCAGAAATTGTTGCTCAGAGTGGTCGCCTGGGTGCAGTGACCATTGCTACCAACATGGCTGGACGGGGCACTGATATAATTCTGGGTGGAAATTCCGAATTTATGGCAAGGCTGAAGTTACGTGAGCTGCTTATGCCAAGGTATCATCTTCATCTTGTCATGGATTTAATATTTCCCATGATGAACTTCTTTTGTCCTCGAAGTAGTTGCATTGAAAGAAATTAGGAAGAATTCTAGAAAACAAAATAATAGATGGAAGTTAAAGCATAATAAATCAAGCTTTACGATTTGTGGGAATATTTTATTGCAGACTTGTCAAACTAACTAATGGAGCTTTTGTATCTGTGAAGAAGCCTCCTCCAAAGAAAACATGGAAGGTGCAGTAACGATTTTTATTCTTTGATTTGTATCTTTCTGTTGTATGGTATCTCATTTGATCAATTTTATGATACATTAGGTGAACGAAAGTTTATTTCCATGTGATCTTTCAAGTGAGAATGCCAAATTGGCTGAAGAAGCCGTACAGTTTGCTGTGAAAACTTGGGGTCAGAAATCACTAACTGAGCTTGAAGCAGAAGAGCGTCTATCTTATTCTTGTGAGAAGGTATATACTTTGAAACTTGTATCCTTTTTAAGCGGCAGCTGAAGAATTCCTAGAATTTATGTACTTTTTTTTAAAATTAAGTGAAGCACTTCTTATCATTCCGTTACAAGACAACTTTAGGTTCTTTTTCTTTGGTGTTGTTTTCTTATCTCATGAATTTGTAGGGCCCTGCTCAAGATGATGTCATAGCTAAGTTGCGGAATGCATTTTTAGAAATTGTCAAAGAATACAAGGTTTATACGGAGGAAGAAAGGAAGAAGGTCAGTTTTTTTCTTTCAAAAAGTGGGAAATCTATTGCCCGTAATTTCATGTTGTATCTCTTATGTTCTCATCCTTGCAGGTTGTGTTAGCAGGTGGACTCCATGTCGTAGGGACAGAACGACATGAATCCCGACGAATTGATAATCAGGTCGAATTTATGTATTTTGATGTTGCCAGGCTGTAATCCTGTAAAATACTAAGTTTTGAAATTTATTTATCATCTTACAATGATTTTTCCATTGTCACGATTACTCTATGCTTGTAAAAGCTTTGTGTATTATTCTTACGAAACTTGGGATGAAATTGACTTCTCAATATCATTGCAGCTGCGTGGTCGAAGTGGTCGACAAGGGGATCCTGGAAGTTCACGTTTCTTCTTAAGTCTTGAAGATAACATCTTTAGGATATTTGGTGGAGACCGAATTCAGGTTATCATTTATATTTAGCTTAGGACTTATTCTTCAGATTCTGATCCATGATTGTTGATTTATTATTTTTATTTGCATCTGTAGGGTTTAATGAGAGCTTTTAGGGTAGAAGACCTTCCTATTGAATCCCAGATGTTAACAAAAGCACTTGATGAAGCCCAAAGAAAAGTGGAGAACTACTTTTTTGATATCCGAAAGCAGTTGTTTGAGTATGATGAAGTCTTAAACAGCCAAAGAGATCGTGTGTACACCGAGAGAAGGCGTGCACTCGAATCAGACAATTTACAGTCACTTATTATTGAATATGCTGAGCTGACAATGGATGACATATTAGAAGTAAGTCATATGAACTTTCTTTCATATCGCAGAGGACTCATTTAATCCAAATATAACAGATGTCTCATTGATTTTAAAAACTACAGGCAAATATTGGTTCTGATACTCCAACTGAAAGCTGGGATCTTGAGAAGCTCATAGCAAAAGTTCAACAGTAAGGGGCTGAATTCCTTTTCAGTGTTTATCATCAGCTTTGTTGTTAGGTGGCTAGAAAGGCATGAAGCATAATAGTGATTTAAATCCTTATGAAGTTTAATTTGCCTGTGCATCAATTTGTTAAATCTACCGCATGAAATGCTATAAGTATTCAAGCGTATAAAAGGAGGGTTAAGAGATGCCTTTTTGCACAATGTGGCTGTTGATGGGCCGGGCTGCTGGAGTTTGTTAGCAAGTCTGTCAGGTGGGGTTCATTAAGAAGGCTTTTTGAGGATTTGTACGTGCCAGAGAAAGGTAGGTTGTTTATAGCAATCAGGTTGCTGAAGGTGGAGAGTGTTTCTCTCGAATAACTGGGTTAAATTATCTTTCCTTTTGTCCCGTGTCATGTCGTGGTTGATCTCTTTTCCTTCGTAATTGTTGCTGTGGAGCTCTGTTCTTGTTGGTTGAGATCAATAGAACGGTATATTTCCTTGGCTTAGAATGGTTGTGTTGTTGGAAATCGTATTTGCAATCAACCTTACAAATGCTTTGTGATAGATATTCACATAACCTGATCTTTTTTCCTTGACTCATATCGCACTTTGTTTAGGTATTGCTATTTGTTGGACGATTTGACCCCAGATTTACTAAGGAGTAAATATCCAACATATGAGAGTTTGCAGAACTATCTTCGTCTACGTGGGCGTGAAGCATACTTACAGAAAAGGGTTTGTACTTCGATAATATACATACATACATATATGTTTGTGTGTATTGCCATCGGATTCTTGCTTGTGGTCCACCCCTAACCCGCCTAAATTTACCTTTTGAAGTGTCTTATTTTCATTTTAAGTTGATGCTCACCTCCTTGATGGCGCTCCTTTTTCTTTACCTTCTTTACCATGCCTTTATGAAATTAAATTTACTGCCGCATGCGTTAAAGAGCGAAATGAAAAGACATGGAACGAAATGAAAAGATATAGTTATTTTAACAGCCTAAATTCTTGGAGTCGTGGTGATTTATTAGGGTAATAGCGTTTTTTCGAGTACCTTCATGTCCTGCTTTTGTTGCTGATGCCTTTGGATCTTTTGTTGAGGGTTTAGGGTTTAGGATTTAGATAAGCCATTGGATCTTTATCTTTTTGTCGTTGGTTCTTGGTTTTCTTCCTTGTTGAGCTTATTATAAGAACAATTATTCAGAAGTTTGTATCCTGAACAATTATTCATTTCCACGTTTCCAAGTATGGAGAATGTAGTACCGTTTCAACAAATGAAAATTTCAAGTTTATTGATATTGTAGTACCGTTTCTATTTTCAGGATATTGTAGAGAAGGAAGCGCCAGGACTAATGAAGGAAGCTGAGAGGTTCTTGATCTTGAGCAACATTGACCGATTATGGAAAGAACACTTGCAGGCACTTAAGTTCGTGCAACAAGCTGTAGGGTTACGTGGATATGCACAACGCGATCCACTTATAGAGTACAAACTTGAGGGCTATAACCTCTTCTTGGATATGATGGCACAGATACGGAGAAATGTTATTTATTCTATTTATCAGGTATATATCCTATTCTATTAAGTAATGAATCTATCCATTTTCTCCTTTTTGCTTTCAGGTTGTTGTCAATTGAGCTAAGCTTATTTTGATGACCATTCTAGAGTACTTTGCTTACGATGCCATTAATAAAAAACAATAGTTTTTTAGGGCTTAAGCATAAGGGAGAAAAAATAGCCCCAATGTATAGAAGTGCTTAGAAAAAACACACAACACAGGAAATTATTACTAATTTTTTAAAATAAAAAAAAAGCCCCAAGGGACTAGACTTTGAGCCTCGGGACTTCACAAAAGGGGAGGCTCCAGCCTTGAGCTTTAGATGCGGCTCGGCAAGGCTTTTTAAAACACTGGACTGTACACTTCACTCGTTGTTCCTCTTTTTTTGCACTCTCCTATATTTTTATTACAAATTTTCTTTTTACTCGTGTTTTGACAGTTCAAACCGGTGCTTGTTAAGAAGGATCAGGATGGTGGAAGGAAGGAGAAATCAGGTGAAGTTGTAACCAATGGTAGAGGTACAAATAATAATAATTCAGGTCCAGTTGCAGCTGAATCATCTTCTTCAGCTACTAATCCCAAAGCAACTGCTTAAGTTCTGCAGTTTCCCCTTTTTATGTGTTTTAAGAAATTGTATGGAGAACGTAGTCCGGCATAAATTCTCAGTATAGGAGGATTCTTTTGAAGCCATTCTTGCAGATGAGCAGTAGGGTACTTGTGGATTAACGTGGGGGGTTTTTTGTTTGTATATTTCAATTCTTGTTCAACTGCAAAAGTATGGTGAATCCAAGATGATTTGTACCATATAATTTTGTAGAAATTTTAGAGTAATAAGAAATCGAAAATACTTAAAACTGTATCTTTCTTTGTGCTTCTCACGAAATTGTCCGTTCATAGGTTCTCATAGGACTAATTCTTCTTGGATCTTTTTTGAAATACAAAGATGTGTGTATTTTTAGAATGCACAAAAGTATTGCTCATCAGTAACCGGTGTATTTGGTAAGCATCGTGTGAAAAGAAAAATGATTAGGTGCTTAATGCCACTTTTCTTGGAAAGAATTTCGATGTTTGTACTCTGGTAGAACTATACTCTTTTTGTTTATATTGTAAATTAGTCTTCCTAAAATGTCAATGAACCTCATACTTTGATTTTAGAAAATGTTAGTCACACTATAGATGAATTTTTCATGCTCTTAGTATATTTGTTTCACCTATTTTTATGTCGTTCACTAATTGTCCAATTAAAATTTGTCATACGATAAATATTATATATATATATATATATATATATAAAAGAATTGAATGGTTATTTTTTTATTGTGTAATAAATGGGAGTTGCATAAAGAGATAATAAGTGTAGCCTAGGCTGCACATAATAATCGTCAGTGTAGTAAATAAGTATTGTAATGGAATATTACAGTAAAGATGATGCCGATGCCGAACAAGATTTCTTTGGGAAGAAGAATTCAAGAATAGTTACACAAACTCACAACTACTTCCCCACCACACACAAAGAAAGCACTATCTTGGGGAGGCCACACTTTCTTCTTTTTTAATGATAGAGCATAAAACCTGTCTTGAAATGTAAGTCTCAAGCTCTTTAGACACTTGTGTCAACTTCAGGTCAAAATTGCTTCTATATTTGTTATGCTTAGGGGATGATAAGGATGCTGCTGAAGCGGCAGACGTTAGGGCGGAGCCAGAGCAACGCTTCCTTGGGCTTGAAAAACTTCCCGGCGAACCGGTAGGTACCTTTCCCTTAGCATTCCCCCAGCTCATCCTCCTCGTTCTATCTATATCAGCATAACTACTAGTAGTAGTAGTAGTAGTAACATTATCTGTAAGAAGGCCAGATTTGGTCTCTAGTGGCAAAGGCTTGAGGTAATTGTGTTTTGACCTCTCAAGCTTTTCTTTGGCTTTCTCAGCTGCTGCAAGAGCCTTGTCTCTGCTCAAAGTTATCAATTTCCATGGATTGATACTGATATGAAGGCCTTGTTTTCTAGTGGACGGAGTCTGGGGATTTCCATCTATTTTTATGGACAATTTCTTTGACTCCTGAACGTACAACACAAAAAAGATTGAGGCGACTGTCATTTCATTTATATGGAAGATTTTAGAGAACTTACTGCTTTCCATTGTTTGAATGATATATTAACTTATTATTTATTTATTTTGTGGCAAAAAAATTGTAATAGAACTTTTTTTTTTTTTTTTTTTTTTTTTGCTTAAAGCTATAGACAGGCAAAGTCTTGATAGTCAATTGGGTGGTGAAATTTTGTGCTAAAACGATAGTATGAAAAAAATTTCTATACTAACTTCATAATCATAGCTTGCCACAAGAGTAGAATTTAAGAATTTGGTGGGATCTACAATATAAATGAATAATAAATTAATTCACATATAGTAAAAATCACCCTTGAAGTATGATTAATATAGTTGCAATAACACTAAGATTTTCAACGGTAGATATTGAGCCTTCAAACTTCAAGTGTTAACAATTCTACGATCGTTATAAATTCTATAATTATTTAAGTTTGAGTCTTGAGGGGTCCAATTTTAATACTTGTGTAAGTTTAAGGGTGGCTCTAAGTTTTACAATTGAAAGTTTTGAAAGTATAATTACAACTTAACACCATACTCTAGAGATAGGTTTTTTGTAATTTGTCGTAAATCAGTATATATGCCAACTTATGAATGAAAGTAACACTATCGTAGTACCGGAAATTTTCTCTAAATAAGGATTACCTCCGTGACTTGTCCTCCTCTTTGGCACATGACAAGACGTGACACCAAAGTTGGCTTTTTCTCGGGCGAATCAAAGTCGTCGTCTGAAGAGAAATCGGAGTAGTCTTCATCAAATGACTCCTCAATAATAGATTGGCTCTCCTCTTTCATGGCGAGTATGTAGTCATATGTTCTCATTCCCTGAAGCCAGTGGTCATTAAATACATTGATTGAAGAACAAACATAGACTCCATAATGAATCAAGAAAGTGGAGAAAGAAAATCATAAAAATGCACCTTTTGTATGAGAACTATGTGAAAGAAAAATAGTTGTCCAAGTGCTGCTGAGCCATAAGCAGTCATCAACACAAGCATGGCCTGTCGTCCCATTTGACGAATTCGATTAATTCTTGTTAAACTAATCTCAATCAACACAAACAAAAAATGATGTTTGAGATTAATTTTGTAACGGTTAAAATCGCTTTTGTCATCCTCAAAACTATAAAAAAATGCTTTTAATCATTAAAGAATTTTTTAAATAGTATGAAATTTGAGTTCAAATGTTTGAAGTGATTCATTTTCATGCTTTTAATTATTCAAAATCAGTTTTGATAATATGAAAGTTAAATATTAAATTGATTCTACGAGATCAAAGATATATTCAAAGTGATTTTGAGCGTGAAAAAAGTTATTTTAGCAATTTCAAATTGACTTTTAGACATACACTAAATGTGAATTTTGGAGTATTTTAAACATGAAAAAAGTGATTTTAACTATTTTAAGATAAATTTGATTGATGTACTTACGGTAATTGTAGCAAGTGCTTCTCGTGGAAAGTCCACGTGGAGTCTTGTTCGCAGCTCCATTTCCATTCCCTTCTTATCTACAAAACACCTTACGAATATGACAATGGCCATTCCTCCTTCAATCGCTAACTGCATTCGCCCCAAACAATTTGTCAATCAGATGTTCAAAGAACCATAGTTTGACAATACTCAAAAGTAAATAAAGCAACTAACCATTAACAACACGGATACCATCAGAAGAAAGAATGTGGTATAATTCTTTTTTCCAACACAGTTGTTTAGCCACTGGAACAAATAGAAACAACCAACCAGTGAATCAAGAAAGCTGTCTGTTGAAACATGGATATGAATGTGATTTGGGTTATCTATATATTACCCTACAATGGTGATCAAATCCTTCAACGCAACGGTTGCAGGTTCGACAATGCTTGCTGTGCCTCTGCACCTGCATTGCAAGGCAAGGTTTTATAAGAACCAATGTTTTTTAAAGCTCAAGGCGTAATAAAGAGAAATAGCTAACAAAGAAGAGTTTATTGTTGTGCGGCTTTTTTGTGAGGGTCTTGTTTATAAAAGTAATACATAATGAAGAGTTCATTGTTGAATTGAAAATATGAAAAGACCCTTAAACACAGAACTTTTGCATTTAGCTTTGATAAATTTGATTTTTTTTTAATTAAGAAAGAAGGAAAATTCAAATTATTACTGAAGAAACCACAAGCCCCAAGACTTGATAAAAGGTGCGTGCCATTTTAAAGTAAGGTGCCAGATATACGCCTAGGCTTATCAAAACATTAATCGTGTTAATATGGATACTCCTCCCACAACTAATTAGTGTTGAGATGAAACTATATATTATCTAATATGATAAGAGCACATGAAATCCATACCTACATTCAATCTAAAAATAAAAGTTGGATCAAATCTAAGAATAGTGAACCCAAAGAGGCATCATCTAGAGGGGACATGTTAATATAGTGTACATTTCATTGCTAATTAATTTTCAGATGGAACGTGTTCTCTAATATTAGGCTTGGATTAGATTGAGTGTGAGCAATGATACTGATAATAATACTAAGGTTGAATTGAAATTCTGGTCCTTATGGTTCATGAGTGTTTTATCAAACTATGGAACTATTTATGAGTTTTTATAAAGGAGAACTAAATTCTAACATCTAAAACCATACTGCTCAAATTTAATTCAACCAAATACTTATTCCTCATAGGGATCAAACATTGCATTACAGTACGTACCTCGAAATCACAGAGAGAGCAAAATGTTATATCATCCTGGTTGTGATCAGGAGTGATCACATCCTCCTTCATTAGAAGAGGAAAAGGAACCAAAGGCTCCATTTGAGGGCCACCCATCCATGGATCCAAATACTTCCTCCGGATCAATCTTTTCAGAATCTTTCTCTCTACATTCCTGAATCGTCTCAAAACGATTTGCACCAACACGAATCCAAAATTTAGTTTTGGTTTCGATTTAATTTTTTTCCTTTTTCGGAGGCGGGTTTTGTCAGTTGGGTCAATAGCAGTGCACCTTATGAACAGAAACATAACTGAGAGAACCTGAATAGAAAGACCCGGAAAGCAGTAAAGATCCAACGATTAGTGAAAGATATTGTTATGAAATCGACAAAAAGAACTATGCAGAACAACATAAATAAGATAGAATCAGCACAGAAACTCATATTGTTCACTGAATTAGCTACATCCACGAGGAGAGGTGAGAGCAATTTTGCTATTAAAGAAAAACAATCTAGATTACAGATTAAGAGACACCTCGGGTTGAGTCGGGCTGGGTTGCAAGGATCATATATACTAACTCGATACCCAACCCAACCCGTCTAAAATACAAAAATTTGAACCCACCCAAAAACAAAACTAACCCCCCGATGGTCCAGATTGTTGGGTCATTTCAACACCACCACATTCTTCTAAACTCTAGGGCATATTACCACGAACTGTTGAGACCACCCGTACTAGAAAAATCAGATTTAAAGCATTAAAAATGAAAAGAAAGGATGAATCAAAGCTTCCATATTACCACAAAGGAAAACAGAGTGGTGATTGTAGTTTCGGCAATTCTGTTCCCAAGGAAAAGCCCCAAGAAAGTGTAGAAGGCAACTACTAGAAAGCTGAAAATTGCGATGCCCACAATCTGAAACGAAATATGGAAATGATTTTGTGTTCTTATGTAAAATATGAGGAAATGAAAAAGGAAATGCAGTTGGTAAAGTAGGGAAAGAAAAATTAGAAAATTAGGGTTAAACCTGTAAAGGATGGAGAGGAGGTTGCCAGCCATGGCGTCTCATGATGTTTTGTTTGAGGAATGGGAGAGAGAAGAAGAAGAAGAAGAAGAAGAAGGTGGAGTTCACAAAAGAACGGGACAGAGTGGAGTTTAGAGGACACCCATTTCCTTTCGTCCTTACCCTCCAACGGTCGAATATCTTCGTATCCAAATTTGAATTTGAACGGCGCCTTTCAACTTTCAACTAAATCATCTAATCGTTAAATAAATTTTCATTAACAATAAAAAAAAATGAACAAAAATATTTTAGCAAAATTTACTGTAGAAAAAAAAAGGATAATAGTTCTGTCATTTATAATAATCTTACAAAAAAAAAAGTAATAATAAGAAGAAAATTGTTTTAAGTACTACGTGAAAAAGTAGATATTTGTAAATATTTTTACCAATTTTACTAATGATAATAATAACAATACATTATGGATGTTCGAGATTTTTATGCCAATCACACGGAATTGTCATTTTTTTTTAAATTAAAGACAACATTCAAATTATTAAATTTGGAGTTAATTACAGCACGGAAATTGAAATTGAAGACAAGAATTTGGGTTTCGTTTCTTTCTTTACGTTTTTGCTAATTTGTAGATTATTTTATGTTTGTAATCACTTTAGATGATGTCGTTGAGTTGAACTTGTGTTGATGCAAAATTTGATGTCATGTGTTTTGATCTCTAGAACTTGATCTTATGATTCGTTTCAGTTGAACTTAATATTGTATGGAAAGGTGTAGTTCAATTTCCAAAGTTAGAGAGTATTCTAATTGAAAAAAGAAATCTTAGGCTTTAGGAATTCGGCATGACCTCAGGCCAATTATATTGAATTCGAGTTTGATAAAAACTTTTTTTACTTTTTTTTTTGTTCGATTATACCCCTTTATAAAAGACAATTTTTTGTTAGTATAGGTTCATTTGTCTTTTATTCTCATCCTGGATTCAATTCGTGATAACCTACTTAAAAATTAATTTTCTAGGTGTTATCCTAAGATTCTTAGCGAAGGATATGTAAATAAACTCGATGTAAAAAGAAAAAAAGAAAAGATAAAAGTTCTTTTATGATTTTATATTTGCATCAAATCAATCATCGTTTCCAGAAATTAATTCATCGTTTCCAGAAATTAATTAAAAGATTTCACTCCCTGCTTTTCAATTTTTTCTAATAAAAAATAAAGGAAAAAGAAGGTCATATATTTTTTCTTCCCTAAAATCTCTGGCTTCAAATTCGTCAAAATTAAAAAAATCATTGTAAATAACCAAACTAATTTGAAAATAATTAACAAAAATCAAAGAATAATCAATAGGGTGTGATATAAATATATTAGTGTTTATCGATATCTTGTGGTATATATTTTAGTTCATACCATCCGTTCTTAAAATAAGTTGTTGTCATTACAAGCCCAATAATTATTAAAAAAAAAAAAACCATACTTTAACGATGCTATTTAAATTGGTATTAAATACTACGGTCATTATTTGATTGGCAATATAGCTATGAAAATAAGAAGATTGTTATTTGGAATAGCAAAAGAATTATGATGAGATGGATATGTATTGTGTATTACATCCCTTCTACTACAATACCCAAATCTCCTCTACATTAAAACAGACAAAGCAGAAAGTTTATCTACAACTCTCATGTCTCTCATCCCATTTCAACATCATCATTGGATTCAACTTCAAGATTAACATGTCTATGAACAAATATACACCAAATAGATTTACCTAACTAACTGCCTTCATTTGGATGGAAGACAACACAATTCTCCCATTTGAAAACCTCGAGAAGCAGTGTTATTTGAAACAGAACAATAGGCGCAATAACAACAAAAGTGCTCTCACCTTTGAAGATCATGATGCTCAAATTTAGACTTTAAGAACATTTTAACTTACAACTTTCCAATCCTATGAAACAGATTTGGTTTCAGATGCGCCATTGCCCCGGTATATATCCATCAGATTTGGGATTTCATCCAAATGCTTAACAACATTATTCTTCACAAATTCTCTCTCCCCTTGCATAAACCACCCAGTAAGAGCAATCTTTTTGTTCTTGACGAGATTTTTCACCTTCAAAACCTCGAGAACTTTGTACCTCGGTCGGAGTCGCTTGTCGACTGACAAATTGAAGAACACAGGGTAAGAAATTAAGGTTCCTGGATCCAACTTTGCAGTGTTGAAACAGAAATCTGCAACATCCCTCATTTTCTCCTCTGAACAAGTTAAACAAAGTGGATATCTCTTAAAGGCTGTAAAAATCTCCTTCTCAGACCATCCTAAACTCTTCATAACATTTATTTTCTTCTTCCAACTTGAATGATTCATAGAACCCACTGCACTAACTGCATAAACAAACGCACGATCCTTTGGTTCAACGCCTGATTCTTTAACCGTTTTCACTGCATGAATCATTCTACCAACATTTCGCATAATACTTCTAGGGTTCAATGCAATCATTTTCGCTATATTCGTAGAAGGTACTCCTTCACTGACCAAAACATCAAAGTTAGATCGCATAGTACCCTTGGAATTAGCACTTAGAATCCACGAAGCACGACAAATAGCAGCAGTTACCTTTTCATCCGATTCAAGCATTTCCTTTATGAGACGAAATGTTGGTTTCAACTGAGAATTTACGCTCCTAAAAAGAATTCCAGGGTTCGATAGAATTACCTTAGGAAGTAAAGGACCGACGATCCCGATTTCCTGGAGGAAATCAAATTTAGGCTTCAAATTGGTGGATACTATGGATTGAAGGATTGAAGGTTGCTTCGAGACCAACTTGGCGATATGTGAATTCTCGAATCCATGTGATTTGAAGAAACCGATAACGGCTTCATACTCCTGGATGTTTTTTCATGGAATTGGAGCTTTCGACCTTTGGAAGTAGGCGATGCTGAAAAAAGGCCACATGAATTTGTGAGGAATTGGATGGTAGAAACGGAGGCTAAAGGCAACGTAGAAGTAGAAACGGTATTGAAAGAACGTTTCTGGATGAAATGTAGAAGAAATGTGGAGGAAAATTTGAACATTTGGGGATGGGATTGAAGAAAATGAAGTAAGGGTTTTGGTTGGGGTTTTGAATTCGAAGGACACAGATTTGGGCGTTTATATATATATATATAATACAATATTATATAATATAATATAGAGTTTATTACTTTCATATTATGTAAAATTTAAAAATATAATCTCGTAAGATTGAATATATATTATTTATATATATATATATATATATTTGAGCTCTTTTAACGTAAGTGACAAATTTTATAGACTGTGCTTGTGTGTGTTTCTTTTTTCAATTTGACCTAAATAATAAACTAAATGCAAATGTATGTGATGGTACATGTCTATTATTAATTAGTTTGAATTTAACTTTTAATTAGTCTCAAATTATAATTTTTATGATTAATTTTGTAAATGACGTGCCAATCTATTATTGATCTAAAATTTTTTGAAAAATTTATGGGTGGATGAATGTCGAAGAATATAAATATTAAATAAAAATATGAACATTTGACATATTTGTATGATATAAGTTTGAAAATGAAGTTTGGAATATAACTAATTTTAATTTAAGATAAATTTAATTTCTCATTCGTAATTTAATTTGTAGCACAAAAGTTTAGAATATAGTCAATTCTAAAATTGATATAAATAGGAGTTCTCAACTTTTTTTATATAAAGTCGAGATTATAGCTAATTTGAGATAAAGTAGAGGTCAAGGTAATTTGACTTGGATTTTAATTTATTTCTTTTTTTTTTTTGTGAATTTTGTAATAAAGTGTGCTGTACGACCAAATTTTAATTTAAACTTAGAATGGAATTTAAATTTTGAAGATTTTAATTAGGGATCTTTTCAAAAATATAAAAAATTTTCAAAAACGGAAAAAGTCCTTCTAATTATCCTCAAATAAAAAGTCTCAAAGTATAAAGAAATCGAGAAAAAAGAGAAAAAAGAAAGACGACAAAGAACAAAAGAAAGATGGAATGACAAATCTAAAATATTTAAAAAATGGTTATCTCGTAAATAAAATATTTACGTAAACTTCCCTTCTAATTATCCTCAAATAAAAACTTTTAAAATAAAAAAAGAAAATCGATATTTTTATTTTATTTAAAAAATATATATAAGGATTGTAATGGAATTGAACTTGTTGACCTATAAACCTACATCTCAATCATTTTTTTTCTCTTATCAACAGAAAGAGAAGGAAGGAAGGTAGGAAAAAGAAACTTCTTTTATCCATTTTTCTTCATTTACTTTCTTTTCTTCTTTGCATCCCTTTACTCTTTTTTGTTCCTTTTCTATTTCTTTTTCGCTTTAAAGAAAAAAGAAATTTCCTTTTCTTTTTTTTTTAAACCTATTTGGCAAATCCGGTCACCTTACCAATGTCTTACATTTAAAAATACACCATAGGTGAAAATCAATCATTTTATTTTTCTTTTTTGCTAAATTTCTACATCCAATTACCCTATTTAATATTCGGGTCAATTAAGTCTATTTATTTAATCTATTGAATTTTAACCCAAATCTTAATATTTAATTGAATCATAATAATTAATTTAATCCATTAGAAGCATCTATAACTTTTAATTAGTCACAAATTCAATTATTTATGATTTTGTTATTAATGTAACAAATAACATGACAATTTGGGGTTGATTCAACATTTCTCATTCAACAATATCTAAACTCAACTACATTGCTACACTTTACCTTAGGAGAAGATTTCTAGTACTATAGAAATATGAAACTTTTGCATGGAACTACTCAACTTGCTACAAAGATAACGTTTAAGAATTATGTGAATACCACGTAATAAATGAATAACAAATTAATAAATCATTTAGCATCGAATGGATTATGTTGGTTTTAGAAAATGATAGATGTCTATCAATGATCTATCCATTGACAAAATTTTGTTATATTTGTAAATAATTTAACTCATTTTGCTATATTTGGAAACATCTAAATACAATATCAATAGAAATTAGCTAGATCAATTGTTGTTTTTTTTAAAAAAAGAAAACATCTAAAATTATTGTGTTAAGAGAAAAGTCAGGAGCTGACTAGTTGGATGAGTGAATATATACCAATCAAGAAATAATCGAATTGTGCTTGGCCAAATACCTTGCAACCTCGAAGATTACAACTACTCTGGTGTAGCCGTATTTGACGACACCTAAGTGAAGAGTAAGTAGATCCCACGAAGATACCCGACCTTAGTTGTACTTAAGCATTGAAGTGTGGTAGGTTCTATACCACACAAGTGCAAGAAACTTCTACGTAGGCCAATTCGGAAATCATTGATAGTGAATTAGTGGACGATCCCTCAAGAGACCTACAACAACAACAACCGCACGTGTGCGAGTTTCTCACACCAACAATCTGTGTTGTACGATAATCACATATCATAACTTTAAAAATTTGCCAGTGCTTGTTGGTGCTGGATATCTACAATTACCAACAATGAATGGAAGTAATGCTCTCGTATCATTCATATTTAGACTCAAATTATGAAGTATTAACAAACTACAATATATCTTGTTCTAAAATTAATGCTTATATAACATATTTACCTCATAAATAACTCTGAAGCGGCAACTCATAATTCCATGCTAGTTTCTTTGAAAGCCGAAATTTTTACCATTTTTTGTAGTTTGTACTAAAGAGGATCGATTGTTTTCTGTCAAAGGAAGGAGCTCTCCCAAATGTAAGCTCTTTATGACCCATTTTGTAGACTGTAAAAAGACATAGAGGAAGAGAAAACGATTTAACTCCTCCGAATTGTGGAGTGCTATATCTTATAATTATACAACAATTACACAATTATGAGTGGCAAGCAAGTAGTTACCATCAAGGGTATCCCTTGTTCCAAGGCACATTGCTTCAGGTGACGGGACACCTTGTGCTCGTCTTCGACTATAACAACTCCAACTGAAATCTTCTCCTGGTTTAGACTCTTTACTAACCACTGTAGGGTCTTGAAAACCTGTCCACCTCCATGCTGGATGAACCAAAAAATAGAAAAATATTGAATTGGTACTAAAATGTGAATGAAAATTAGTACACAAAAAGAAAACAGAATTTGGAAAATCAAAACTAAATGCAGGATATATACATATATGAATCAGAGATACAAGGCTTGTGGATAGGCAAAATGGTAAGGATATATTGAGAAACAGAAATTCTTGGCAACTCTAGTTGAATCTTGTCCTACAATTACCATCCTATGTAAATTATATTTTATTTCTTGATTGTGACTTTTAAAGCTCTCCACACTATGAGCATGGCTTTTTTAATAACCCTTCCCCTTTCTGCCATTTTTTTACTCAACAATTGTGAGTGGGAGATTGAACCATCAATTTTTTAGATTGCAATTGATGTCTTCATCAGTCGATTCAAGGTGTCACAGTTAGTCTTTTTGAAGATATTATAACAGTGAAGTTGAAGGTAAGATCAAAGCGTATCTTTATTATGGTTAAAATCATGTATAACCAGTACAGTTGATGAGCTGGGTATTTAATAGATAGCGAGAAAGATAAAATGAACTTAGCTTGAAGAATCTGTAAAAGGAGGCTAGCCTTACCTTTAATACGTTTGTCAATTTGGTGCAGAAACCTTGCTTCCCATGAAGCATGACTCCAACATTCTCAAATATATATCTTCGACTGCTGTATCTAACTGATCTTCCAATTTGAGTACAATCAGCTTGATTTGATATAATCATGTATCTTAACAAGGGAAAAAAATCAAATAAGCCACAGATAAAGAAATATCAGAAGTACAAAAGTTCAACCAAGAACAGCTACGTAAATAACAACAATTTATAATGGGATTAAAAATGTTTCAGAACTAGCAATCCAATTGCACTCCACAAGAAATATATGGATATATCAAGTAAACAGCATGGACGAATGCATTTTCGTTCACTGAAAAACAGCCAGAATTGAAAGGTCTGGCGGCATTAAACCTATGAAATGTTGATCTACCCATGGAAATGTCATGGCGCCGTAAAGAAACTATGAAATTTCATTGACATTTTGTGTGTGTGTGTGATATTAATAGTACATTAGCTATCGTTTAGATTTATGTTTAATATTTTAGTAAACAATATGTGCAAATTTTTCTTTTTCTTTTTCTTTTTTCAATACTTGTAGATGGTGATCTCTGACATAAAAAATTGTATTTGATTCTATAGACAGTAGAAAATATAATACTCTATTCTTCTCAAAAACAAGTGAAACGCACAAATGTAAGAATAACTTACTCCCAAGGTGGTAAGATAGAACCAGCAGCAATTGAATCTGTAAGCCAACTGATATTGACGATAAGGGAATTCACCGCACACCCATACAAGAATTTTTTTGTTTGGAGCTAAAACAAACAAGTAAATTTAATCAATTAATAAAGTTTATAAATTGAAAAGAATACCTATATTTTTTTTAAAAAAAAATCTCAGCGCAAATGGTAATGGAATACTCATGTTCGTTATTAAGTAACATTAGAATCTAATTGGATAGTTATAATAAAAACAAATAAGCAGTAACATGAGGAATGAAATAGCCTCAAACGTCTGTTATAAAGTCTGATTTTTTGCTCATCTTACTGAAACGAAAGAAATGTTCCGGGAGAAGATTATAGAGCCTTAACAAAGGAGCGGACTAGACAGCAGGAAGACAAGTTCGAAAGTCCAGACTTCTTTCTTTATGGAAAGCACGAACCAACAAAAGAAGGGCCAACAAGAATATCTCGAAAGGAACCGTAGAGGACGTCCCCACAGGCCTGTATACTGGTGTCGGCAATATCTTAGTTTTAGAATTTGATTGCAAACATATTTTCCCTTGAATTTTTTTTTTCTTTTTTGGAAATTAGGAACTAAGCTAAGGTGAAATTGCATGAAAGATGCCTCTACTCGGACCCGTGTGGTTTACACTTTATAAGAAAGTAAAGGAAAATCAAGGTCGCCTATTGTTTCATTAATGATAGTGAAGCAACTGTTGGAGACTTTTACTAGAAAGTTTCCATTAATCTTGGATTCTTCATAGAACAGCGAAGGAAAATTTAAGAAGGTAGAATGTTGCCATGAATTTAAGAAAGCAAAGTTACATCAAAAGAAAAAGAAAATTCTAAACCTTTCTTTTAAGGGATTCTGAATTTTTCATCAAAACGTTATCAAAATAGATATATTAAAACAACAAAATTACACAATTATAGGCAAGTAGGAGGGGAAAATAAATCAACATAAGAATTTTAAGTAAAGAATGACATTAGTTGCATGGAACCAACCTTCTTTGAAGAGAGAATAACAGGAGGCCACTTACGGTCTGATTTTGACATCTTTTGCGCCCTTGAACTTGGACAAGGAATGTCGGGAAGAATTATACCTCCGTTATTACATACTATTCCATTAATATCCCTTTCTTTACGGCTAGAAAATCCTGTTACCAAGAACTGTATACCTTGAAATATTAATTTCTTCCTGCTCCCATTGTAGCGACTCTTGAGATGACCTTTCCCATCATGATGATGAGATAGTAAATGTTGATTAGAAAACTTCCGCCTTTTGCTGTTTCTGAGAGTAGAATCTGCATTCCAACCAAAAGGTAAATTTCTTAAGAAAAATACATAGTAAATCATGTCAATAACACCAACAATACTCCAATACTTACAATTTTTTGGAGGATGTACTTTTTGAAAGTCCAAGTTGTCTTGAGGCTGATCATTAGCTTCTAAGAAACGGACTCTCTTCTGCACCAACATACATGGCTCAAGGGGATTCTTTCTTTCATGTTGCATCTTCACGACGTTGTCAACCTTTTGGGGATTGGATATAGTTTCAGAGCTCTGTAGATGATCTTTCTCGATAGAGGATTCCTTCATTGTAGATTTTGATAGCTGCAGGCTCTCATTTAAAATATCACAAGTTTTTCTTTTCTTCACTGTATCAACTAGGAACTCGCTCACATCACCTGCAACTTCATCACTTTTGCTTTTCAGTTCTGTTATTTCCTCAACCAAATTGTGGCCAGCGTCAGTTTGGCTGTCCTCCACAATATCCACATCTCTAGATTTAGTAGATTGAGAGGGTAAAGTTTCCATAAAATTTCTTTTAGAAGAAAGTCGTGTACAATCCAACTGAGAATCTGATGATAATAGCCTCATATTGCCTTGTAGTTGATGTGCATAAGGGTTCTCTAGGCCTCCTTCCATAGCAGCATGAGTGGGTGAAATCGTGCTGTAATTTTTAAGTGAAGTTACCTGCCTTCGAATTGAGAGCCTAGAACCTCCAACATCCACAAAGGTGCCTAACCATTCTTTTGTATGATCTTTTCCTTCATTCAGATTCTGTCCAGCAGAATCAGTGTCCAAGGAAATGCTGCATGGAACAAAAGAACAAAGAGGATCGACCAAGGATAGGCTACATTTCACGATTTCTTCAGCTATCAGCAAACCGTCGTCACCTTTTTCGTCCAAATGACCAAAATGTATACTTGACTGTGAAGCAACTTGGAACTTAGATTCACATCTTTGCACACAAGAGTTCTCATCTGGTGCTATATCAGCGGATTCAGAAAGAAAGCTTGTCTCATTAACAAACATCAAAGGAATGGTTTTTCCATCAACATCTTGTCTCAATTGCTCGGAAACATCTACTTCCTTACAAGACGGAAATGGAAGAGGAAACACACAATAAGAGTAATAATTAGATGAGGAAGAAAAATTGATTATACTAACCAAAAGGAAATGAACGGGGAAGGAGACCAGAATAGTGACTGCTAAAATGAAGTACTTGATTGTATGACTATGCATCAAAAGTAAAAATGAAACTCGACGTAAATAAAGTTAAAAGTGAAAAAGAATAAGGTTTTGGGTTAAGGGAGTTACATCAACGAGAAATGTAAATGCAGCCCTCCACTATGAGCAGGGATTCATAGCAATAAGAGTACATAAAAATTACCAACACCTTCATTATATCACTGGTGAGAAGATTAAGCTTTATGTCATGAATAAATATGTGGATAAAAAGGGTTCTGAATAGGGACCTTTGATAACCATTTTCACATATTGAAACAAGACCAACGTTTCTAAATATATTCTAGTAAACTCAATAAATCACCATATCATATGGTTATCATTATTTTTCTTATTAAAAAAATGGTTGTGTTCTTCAATTGCAATTGAATCTATTTTGCTAGAACACTTGGAAATAAATAATAAAAGAACCACCAAAGGAAAAGCTTGTTGATCTTGAACACCGAGTTATCTCCTCTGTTTAACACTATCAAACTCCAGATTTTAACACGATAGTCTAAACTATAATGTATAAATCAACATGGTAGCTTGTAAATAAGAGTGGAGTACACACCTTACCTGACCATCCACCCAGCCAACGACTCTTAAATCTCTCAGGAGTTAAGAAAGCAACCGGTTCATCATTTTCTGGAAATGGGAAGAAGACTATTTAGTATTTAAGCCTCAATAGCATAAAAAATACAGATCAAAATGACTTACTTGCTGACACCTTACTGCACTCATGTAGGCTAGAGTTTTCCTTGGCATGGATCGTACACAAATTTGTATTAACTATAGACGACACAATTTTCTGCAATCATGATATCATATTGCTGTTATCAATAACTTAAAGAGTATTCAATGCTATTTGTAATGCTGACGTTCAATATTGATTATATTTATCTGCAAAATGGCAAATAGTGAAGGAAACCTAATACACTTCTTTTTTAAGTGGATGGAGGAAGTGGAGGATCATTGCTAAACCTCATTCAAAATACTTCAGGAAAATCTCAAGACAGCAATGTCCTTTTTTGGACTTTTACCTGTTTCATAACAAACTCGTCCGATTCGTTTTGAGTTGGGTGTTGCAACATTGAATCATATTTACAATAGCTTGGACTAGTTGAACCGAACACGTCATCATTAGAAAGTTGATGTTGAATGTTACAACTCAGATCTTCCAAAGGCAAACCCACAGGTCTTGTCACAACAAGATTCTCTTCGAACTGTTTCAAGGTTAATCCATTCCCTAAAATGTCTGGTCGACTTGTCATATCTATGGAATTACATTGACTACCACGTGCGAATTCATTTTTATTTACAGGAGCATCTTGAACATCAAAACATGTTGTTCCAGAATGATCACTGTTCCAAATACTCGAAGGTAGTCCTACATCATCAAATGCATCTCTCATTGTGGAGTTGTCCAAATCTGAAAGAGAGTCACTCAAGTCCACTTCCTCATTTATGATTTCATGGGCACTTTCCAACGACTCAATACGAGCTTTTTTGACCTGAATGGAAGCTTCGAGAACAGCTTCAACTGATACCGCTGCTGAATCTAGCTCAACCTTTAATAATTCGTGTATAACCAGTGCTTCAGATGCCACAACAGAGAGCTCAATTGCATCACTAACTTCAGCGTTTTTAAGGCACCCAACATCCAATTTTTCTCCCTGTTGGTTTTCATGATATTCAGAATTGGTCAGAGATTGACAGCCAACATTGTGCAACACATCTTTGTTGCTAGAATGAGGTGGCAAATCTGTGTCACAAGCATTAATGCTCTTTTGAGATGGACTACGTTCCCTGGGATCAACTGGTGCTTCAAACATACTGATCAACTGAACTTTACTATATTCAAGCAACTGGTGAGATTCATCCAAATGTTGACTTGAAGTACATTCTGAGCCACCATATGATGAAAGATGCAAATGAAAATGAAGCGCCTGCTTATGTTGTGAAAAAAACAACGAGAAAAACATGGCACCATATTACTTATGTATTCATTTAGAAAAATGGGTAATCAGTTGCAGAAATGTCTATATTACAAATCTACGGAGCCTTAAAAATAAGAATAACAATAGGAAACGTATTGAAATGAACATTTAGCTTTGAGTTCTTTAGTTGATATTTAATTCAAGATCGTAAATATTATGGTCGTTTCTATAGATGAAGGGAATGCTTTGCCTAATAACAGGATGATGAATTTCTTAAAGAGAAAATTAGCGATGAATTTCTTAAAGAGAAAATTAGTGTGTTGATGAATTTAAATGCACAAGTAGAATAATAGTACTCAATTAAATTAAGTTCATTAATTTTTCTTCTTTTGCCAGTTCCCATCATCAGTAAAGATCCTTTAAAGAGTTTTTTTTTTTTTTTTTTCTGTTGGTGTTGGTTACTTGTCGCCCCCCTTGGTTTTCCTTTTCCAATTCATTTACAAAATGAAACTGCAATGTTTCAAGTCAAAAACAGGAGTCAGTTTAACTATTGATACCATGTCTGGCACATTCCTAAGATTCTCTTGCATAGTAGTTGATCTTCTCATCACTAAATACATACATTCCTCAAAGTTCCCAGAAATTATGTCTGCCAGACGTCTAGATTGCCATACAGCACTCTCCCAATCTTGGGGGATACATTCCTCAAAGTTGGTATTAAACAATACATCTAAAACTAATCCATTTTCCTCAAGTTTCAGTTTAAATGTCTAATTACTATTTATTCATATCTGCGGCATTCTGCCTGAAGCTGGTTATTTTTGTCAGAGAAAGTTTGCTTTCTGCTAAATTTTGCTTATTCAGCCATCCAGCGTCAAAGAAGCCTAATTTTGAAATCCACAAAAAAGAAACCCAAATTAGTAAAGTTGGCTAGAAACTTACATTACTGGATGATGGAGCTACAATTTCGGGTATGCTGTCCTCTCCTGATAGAAATAATTGAAATCTGTTGCATCCACTGTCTTTTGGATACATATTTGCATCTTCCAATTTATTGATGATTCCGTACCCAACTTCCTGCAGTAAATATGAATAGAGCTATCAAAACATTTGACTACCACGTAGCTTCTCCAGGAAGTGCAACTACTACCTGAGCTAACCCGATATGGAAATATGGTCCAAGACTCTAAAATCATGCAATACTATATTCAGATAGAGATGCCTATTCTCTTTTAAACTGGTACTGATTTCCCACGTTAGTAATAGCAAATCACATTCTTTCCATGATATGAAATTCAAACCCAAAAAGCGGTATTGTCAATTTTTAAAATAAGTTGCTGACAACCCCAGTAGAAACATAAGCCGCTGGAATGTATCACATCAAAATTAAAAAGATCCATTGAATTTAGCCATAGAGATCAAGAACGCTATTGCTTTTCTTTTTTTTCCTTTTGTTCAACAATTGTGGGGCAAGGTTTTCAGTATTTGACTTTTAGGACGGACAAATGTACAGTGCCTGAACCAGTTGCTTTTGGAGTATGAAACAAAACGAAAGGCATCTCTAGATTATGTTAATACGCTCTACTAATTCTTTCCCGTTGTTTACTTGTTCAATTGGAAAAGCCAAAAAGAAAATCCTTAGTCAATAGAAGACCATGGTAAATGTAAATACCAGAGATGGATACCAACCTTGATTGCTGACTCATAATTACATACTATTCCTTGCTCACTGGATGGTGTTGTTTGACTATGCTGAAGCCAGCAAGGAAGCCAAGCTAAATCCTGAAATTAGTACATGTTCGAAAAATCAAATGGAGCTAGGATGCCTGGTGGCTGTAATGCCAAGTGTAAAACCGATGAAAAAATTTAATCTATCTGATCGAGAGAGTACTATAGAAGCATGGGTTAAAATACTGCAAATATATCTATAAGAAACGGAGCTGATCAGACAGATGAATTTCAAAACCATGCATGAAGCATCTAAAAGAATGAAGTCCTAATAAATCCTAGGACAAAGATAAGCAAAATAAGTTCTTGTAGAATCGTTTGATGAAGCTCAACTTATTGGAACTGAACAAAAATCACAAGAGGTTTCATTTTTTGAGTATTTATAGTAACAGGCAACAAAGAAACACAAACATACAAGTAATCGGTAAGCACTCATGAGTAATTAAAGCATAATTATGACTCTTTTTCTTTTCCCACTACAGTAAATTAATCAAAATCTCAAATAAAAAGCGAATCAATGATTGAATTAGCATTGTTCTCCTGGAGAATCGTACAAATTTCTCAAATTCTTTCCCAAAATTGTTCTCAAATCAATGCAACTCAATTCATTTATAGGTCAAAATAATGATAATGAGTACGAAATTGAAAACATCTTCCGGCATCCGCGATCGATTTCAACTTATTTTCTTTCCATAAGCAGTGTAATAAAACAATCAATCAAAGCTAGCTCCGTGGTTCATCTTTCTATTTTTCCGGTTTTCAAGAAACCAAAGGAAGTGGCAATGAAAGTAAACAAATACACCAGAAGATTATCGGTATGATAATCGACGCAACCTTGATTTTCAGAAGGAGAAATGTGAATAAATTACCTCGGAGAATTGAGGAAGACGAAGCTCTAGAGTTTCCATCTGTAAGTTTGAGGAACAAATCAATGTTACAAGTCGGTTAGTCCTCCATGGAAATCGAAATTGAACGGATCGGTGGGAGAGCGGCGGAGTAGAGACAGATTTGGCGCCAAAATGAACTTCGGTGTGGCGGGTATTTGTGTTCTTCATTATGACTTAAATTTTTATATATGTTTCAAACTATTCATTAAAGTAAAAAAATTAAAGCAATAGTTACGAGGCATTATAAATAATAGTTTGTATTTGAAACCTATATTAATTTAGTTTAGATTAGAATAATATATGATTTGGTATGTAAATTATTTTTTTCTAGTCAAAGACTTTTAAATAATATTTACAATAACAAAAAGTAGTTATTATAATAAATAATTTTTATCCGCATTTTAAAAAAATTATAAAAATAGCAAAATCTATCACAATCTATCAATAATAGAAGTCTATCACTAATAGACTATGTAACAAATATTGATTTATCACTGATAAACCTTAAGAGTCCATCAATAATAAAACTCTCTCACCGATAAACTTTGCTATATTTACAATTTTTTAAAATTATTGTTACGTAATAATTATTCTAAACATTACTAAGAAGAAAAATTGACAAATAAATGGTGCAATATATTTGGGTTTAGGTAACTTGGAAAAAGCCCATAGTCATAAGTTAGCTCTCTAACAAATGAAAAGAAAAACCCAACCCAAGATGCTAAGAATCTTAGCAAAAAAATGAATGTGATCAATATAAAAAATCTTAGCAAGTTTATCTTAATCCTAATCAATTTTGTCAAACCACATAGTTAGATAGGGTGATTTTAATATGATTATAAGAGCGTTCGGATGAATGACTTTTCATTTATCGACTTAAATTTGGGTCGATTAGACAATAATATCGTCAATCTCATATTCATTTTATAGTTAAATCCTAATCGATCGATGATAAGTACTTTAATATGATTCTTCTTTTATTGGTTTTCACTTGAATTTCGTTTTCAATTTGGTTGCCTCATTTAACTTTCTATTTTGTTTTTTTTTTCCAAAAGTCACGTCAATTTCATTTTCTATTGCTTAATCCTCGTAAATTTTGTGGAGACGTTTCAATTTTTTTCATTATTATTTATTTTGTTTTTCTATCGACTATCATTCACTTTTATCTATCGTCTATCGAGTTTGTTTATTGAACTACACTTGTTTGATTATTGGTTCTGTTTCATTTCAGTTTGGACGATGGTTGAATTTTCAACGTCAATTATGAGTCCTCATAAATTTTTTGTGTACGTTTCAATAT
This sequence comes from Cucumis melo, assembly GCF_025177605.1. Lineage (NCBI taxonomy): Eukaryota > Viridiplantae > Streptophyta > Magnoliopsida > Cucurbitales > Cucurbitaceae > Cucumis > Cucumis melo. Next base: position 4,691,389 of record NC_066866.1, read on the forward strand.
TTTTTATTAATGGCTCACCCTACTTTTATTTATTGTGTGGGTTGCTGATTGAACTCAAATTGTTTTTTTTTTTTTTTTGAAAATTTAAATGTCGGGGGTTATTTTATAAATTTAAACCCAAAACTAATAATTGTATCAATTTTAGACCCTAAACATTGTCAATTGTATCAGTTTATACCTTGAACTTATACAAATGTATCAAATTCAAACCCTCAATTATGTACTCGAGCACACTTATAAATTACAAAATTTGAAGGTTTGAATCGATAAATACATGAAAGGTTTAATTTAAAGTTTAAACTGACAAAACTATTAGTTTATGATTCAAATTGATAGAACCTTCAAAGTTCACGATTCAAATTGATACAGTTATTAGCTTATGGTTTAAATCGATACAACCCCTAAACTTCAATGATACAAATTGATATTTACCATTTTTCTTAAAAGACTTGTGCTATTTTACTTGCACATATCCACCCATCACAATTCAACCACCTCATCAATGGCTTGAAACCTTTGTCACTTTACTTGGTGGGATCACCTTCAATTGATTGTGAGGACCCAACTTTTCTATTATGGTTGGCACCGTTAAAAGTAGATTTAGAATTATTAGATAATGTCACTAAATGTGATTGAGAAAATGTTAAAATTGTTTCCAAATATATGGTAAAACAAAATGAATTTGAGTTATTCGTTTCCATATATAGCACATGAAAATTTTAAACGAGAGAGAGAGACACCTCAAGAGTTGGTTTCAAGATGAAGTAAGGATGAACTTTGATGAGAGTCTGAGATGCTACCCGTAATTAACCAGAGTTAAAAGAATTAAACATCATCATCAATCGAACAAATTCCATGACAATCCTAAGATTGACATTGGAAAAGACATATACGTTTCTTTTTATTTTTATTATTATTTTATAATATGTGAGATTGAGTGGATCAAATCTTTAATCTTCAAAGTTCACGGTACATTTTTATATATACACGTAAAATGAAAATGAATCGAAATATAGTTCGATATATATAATATGTGAGATTTAGTATTCCATTGTCATTCAATTGATGATGAGTACTCCTATAGAATCCCTTTTTTGTTGTTCCATTTCATTTGTATTTCAATGTCATGATTAGTTTTCAATTTGGTTACCTGTTCTAACTTTCTATCAAATGTCATGTTTGTTTTATTCAAAATTTCAATCATTTCTAAACATCAGGTCTCGTGTCAATTTCAATATCTTGTTCGATTTTCAATTTCTATTGCTTAATTCTTGTAAATTTTGTGGGGACGTTTCTATATTTTCCATTATTATTTATTTTGTTTATCTATCGACTACTGTTCACTTTTATCTATCATCCATCGGTGTTTGTTTATTGAACTGCACTTGCTTGTTATTGGTTCTAATTTCACTTCAATTCCGATGATGGTTGAATTTTCAACTTCAATTGTTACGTTTTAATATTTTTCATTAATGGCTTACCCTACGTTTATTTTTTGCGTGGGTTGTCGATTGAACTCAATTTATTAATTTAATTTTTTGTAAAAATTTAAACTTTGAGAATTGTTTCAATTTAAACTGATGATTATTTTATAATTAATGTAGCAATTATATTCAAAATAATTAAGTATACAGCAACATTTTAAAAAAATTGCAAATATAGTAAAATCTGTCAAAATCTATTAATGATAGGAGTCTATCACTTATAGACCATATAACAAATGTTGGTCTATCACTGATAAACCATAAGAGTCTATCAACAACAATAGACTCTATCACTGATAGACTTTGCTATATTTGTAATTTTTTAAAAATATTGCTACATACTTAATAATTATTCTAAAAATTGCTACCTATTATAATTACCCTTTAAATTTTGTGAATATGAATAAGCGGGCTTTTAGAAGAAAGACACTATAAATATTAAGTTAACGTTTGGTTTTAAACTGTACTTAACATCAAATTTATTATTTCTTCACCAAATGTATGATTTATATTTAAAATATGGAGATTGAAATTAGACAATTAAAATTATAGGAATTAAAATAGAACAAAATTCAAAATTGGGGATCAAGACAATATTTCAACCCTATTTTGTTTGAAGAGAAAAAAAATGAAATGCAAGTAGGGGTTTGATAAAAAATCTCTCAAAAGAAATTGGAAAAAGGTATACTATGACCAATATAAAGACGAATATGAAGTATACAACAAAGAAACAAAATAATTCAATTCCACCAACAATGAGAAAATGACATTTTTTTTTTCTCTTTTAGAAAATAAATGACCCAATAGTACAACTTTTGTAAATTAATAATTAATAATAAAAGTATATATCAACTCATAATACATTTATAATAATAAGTTTAGAATCCAAATTCATGCAAGCATTCGTAAAAATTTATTGTCTAAATCGATACAACAAATAATCAATCGGATTTATTTTTAAAATAATAATACAAATAGGATAAGAATACAAAGCCAACTTGAAGACTAATTGAGAGCCATTAAATGATATTCTACAAACATATAGATCACGTTTGTATGTGTTGAGACAGCTCAATTGTGATACTAAAATAATAATAGTGATAGTGATAGTAAATAGTAATTACAATAATAGCACGTGAAAGAGAAAATTATTGTGGTATACATTTTTATGTATATTCATAATGAATGAATCCAAATATAACTCTTCAATATGTTCAACATCATTGGTTGTCTTTACTAAAGTTTGAATATGACGTATTTTCGGATCAAAGGTTAGATTCTACTTCTCGTAACACCATCGTTAAAGATGTGTTTGGAAGTGATTTTGACATGATCAAAATTATTTTTTTTGCTTTGGTCAAAATCGCTTTTCTTTTCCTTAAAATGATGGTATTTTGAATGACCTAAAATTGATTTTAGAAAAATCTAAAATGATTTCAAATTGATCGAGGAATGAGTCGATGGGTGATTTTTGTCAAGTGATTTGATTTGGAATTAGTCGAACAATGATTATCTAATTTAGTTTTTGTTAAAATTTTGTTGGTTATCTCTGTGTAAAATAATTTCTAAAATTTTCAAATACAACGGTAGAAGATAGAAATTGTTAAGCATTTTATAACAAACATAAATTTGATTATTTAAAAATGAATAAAATTTAAATCTCGATATTTTTCTAAAATCATTTATCAAACTTTAAGTCCCAAGCCACCTAAAATTATCAAAAACTAAGATTTTTAAAAACCAAAGATTTTTGTTTCTTTTTAAATTTTATTTTGACTAAAATTTCAAATGTTCGTATAATAAACGGATAAATCACGACAAAAAACTGAGGAAAAATAGACCGAAGTTTCACAAAATGAAAATTGAAAACGAAATGGCTATCAACATAATTTTTAGTTATGCTTTTCTTTATAATTTATGTTTATTTACTCATTAAAAAAAAAAAAAAAAAAACTCTTAAAGACATGCTCGATTTTTCTATTAAGTTATAAAATAATAAAATGCATTTTCAAAAAAGACTTAGGGCCGAATAGCCATATAATAAATTTGAGAAAAAAAAAATACACTTTCAATTCGGAAGTTTTGAATTTGGTTTCTTACGTCTCGAAATGTAAATTTATACTCTTTAATTTTGATATTCAAAGATTCATACTCTTTTAATTTTGATTTTTTGACTAAAAGTCTTAAATTTGAAATGAAACTTTAAATTTAACTTTTATGAGTGGGAAAAAATAGAAAATTTTAATTAATTATAATTCTTAAATATTTTTTTAAAAAAGAATGAATATAACTAAAGACAAAAACGGAGTATTAAATTAAAAAGATCAATGAAGTTTGGAAACACACAAATAAAATTGAAACAAAATTAAAAATGCAATATATTTTTAAATCTTAAAAACTAAATGAATAAAGAAATGAAAAGGGAATAAAGTTTGAACATTTTAAAATATAAAACAAAATAAAGAGCAGACTCGAAAAACTTAATTAAAATAAGCATTTTGATTAGACTTAAAAAAGACACACACACACAGACAACAACAACGACGATGGATAAAAGAAGACAATGGTTTAGGTATTTATTTTGAATTAGTTATGGACTCATAATTGAATTGGCCGTAGTCTTGTAATCTTCCTGCCCCGTGATCAATCACCTAACCCCTCATTATTTTAAATCTAACCATTCATCCTCATAACATTGCTTTTCTTGTTTTTTCTTTTTATGTAAAATTTACATTTTTCTCCTTTTTTTTACGAGTCATATTCAAGTGATACATCCGATATTTACAAATTTTAAAAATGACTTGGAGATTTTTAATCTTAATGGCAATTGAGTGAATAAGTTTAATGATATTTCGGATAAATAAAGCAATGTGACGTTTTTGTAAGTAAGTTGATATTTATCAACTTTAGGGTAAACAAAGGTGAAATGAGTGAGTTATTATAGTTGGATTTTATAATAAACTCTAAAAAAAGTGATAGGGTAACGGACGAGTTATTATAATTTTTGTTCGAGGAACAAATTATTATAGTTTGAATTATAGTAGTATGTGTGTTCTTGTGGTTTATATTTTTTACGAGAAATGTATATTTTTCTTTTCCTACTCATTTAACAATAGTCCAAAATATTTTATCATAGATCTAAATATTTAGTATGTCAAGTGTGTATCAAGTGTCTATGAGAAGAGTATCATGTGTGTATATCACAATAAAACAATAAAAAAAGAAAACGAAATGTTTTACTTTTATTACGTAATTCTCAATCCTCTGTACAAACACAAGCACGATGAGTAGAGACTCGTAATACAATAATTCATTGCAACGTTTTGATTAAGCATTTTAAGCTCAAATTGTAACATTGACATTTTATTTCAATAGTACGTTTTTCAATTAAACTCTATTTTCCATCGTTTTCATAATTTACTATTTCATTTTTATTTCAATAGTATTTTAAGCCTCCTCTTACTCTAAGTAATCTGATTGCATTTCAACTACCTTCATTTTTAATAAAAAGTTTTAAAAATATAACTTTATGTTTTTGGTATTTGGTTATTTATGTTTTTCCAATTTAATGATGATATTGTACTAGATTTGATGTGACGATATCATTCGAAGTCTTGCTTCATATTTGGTTGTTAAGAAAATTGTCGTAAAAACGACGGTACATATACAAAAAAGGAACGTGCCTAAGTAACTTGTTTCGAAACGAGAGAAGGACGACTTCGTCCCGCAGCTTAACGAAGGCTTGGAAAGGGGGTCTCATCATTGTATACGGAAGATTGCTGTCCATGGAAACCAAAGGGATAACGAGAGGCGAAGAAAGAAAGAAGAGGAAGATATCATTTCTTTTCCTTTTCTGTTTTGTATGGCTAATGTGGAAGCAATCTTTTCCTTTTTCCCTTCATCTCTTTTCCTTTTCTCTACTTTTTCTCTCCTTTTCATTTTCTTTTAATATATGGACTCAAACTTTTGTCTTCCACTAAAATATATATGAAAAATGATTGTAAATAGCAATATATATATATATATATATACAAATTATAAAAAAAAAAAAAAAAAAACTCGAACGAGCTAAAGAGAAATCGATGATTTTGATATAGAGTGTTGCTATATTTGAGAATGTACCTATGTATATAACTATGTAGTTGGAGGTTTAAAAATAGGCTTAAACGATGGATGGAAAGAGAGTAAAAATGGTAGAATAATATGTTGGCTTAAAAACAGTGAAAATCGAGTGAGTTTAGTATTGGACTCAAACGCTCAACTCAAATATGAGTTTTGGATTACTTTACGCTTCAAACTTATTTCATTATGCATCTACAAACAATGTCTTAGTTTTAAGTGAATCACAATTTTAATCATTTAGGGCATGTTTAAATTGAGATGATTAAAAAGTTTTTTTTTTATTTGAACACTGTTCATGAAAACTGTTTATAATAAATTTAGGTGTTTCAAAAAACCATTTTGACTGGTTGTCAAATGCTTCATTTTTTTTTCCGACATTGTATGAGAATTAAGGTAAGACAAGTATAACTCAACCGACATATTAGTGTTAGCGACAAGATCTGTAGTTCAAATCCTATACTTCTATTGACATTGATACTATGGATGGATCAACATTTTTGGTATATCATAAAAAAAAAAATTCACAAAACACACACACAAAAGAATAGAATATCATTAATATGAATAAATACAAGGGTTTTGTTTTTTTTAAAAAAATATATAACAATTTACTAAAATAATAACATTCTATATAACATTTTAGAATTCCAACAAAAGCTCATGCCTAATCATGTACAATTACAAAAATACCCTAGCAATTCCATGTGATTAACCTTCACGCTTTTTCGTTTTCATCCGTGCATGTTTTTTCTTTCCCTGGGATAGACAGAGATAGAATACTATCGATGTCTATCTGATTTCATTCTAACAAATAATTCCAATATAATACAATGTTAATTCAACACATATATTTGTATGCTATCTATCTCGGACAGACAGTGTTAGATCACTATCTCTATCTGTCTAACTTCATTCTAACAAACAATCTCAATTGAATACAACTATATGAATAACCATTATATTGTATTATGTAAACCGAAAACAAGATTATACAAGAAAGTGAATTAATTATTCAATAGTGATAGAAAGAAATAGACTTCTATCTTTGTTTATCTTTATACACAGTTTATTAGAAAAGACAAATAAAAAAAATAGACAAAGATATACATTTAAGGTTCTATTTCTGTCTATCTCTATCCATAATTGATTATAAAAGACAAATAACAAGAGATAGATAGAGATGTCTATCTTTATCCACGATTCTATCATTAAAGAACAAAAAATAGATGATGATCTTAATCACAATGTAATGATACAAAGAATGTTTATCTATCACAAATAGATAGAAATAGATGCTTATCTTTGTATATCTCTATCCACCATTCACTAATCGTAAATAATATAACTTTCTAGATAAGATAAGTTAAGAGAAAAGTATTAAGTATAAATAAATATCTTTGAGATAGACATAGATAGACTGTTATATCTGTCTATCCGATATAAACTCATATTAATATTTTCATAAATTGTGCAACTTAAAATGATTTTATAAAATAACAATCTAGGAGGTAGATTGATAACATAGTTGAGAAGAGATGATGCTACTTTTTTGTCTTTCGTAAAGAAATAAAATTAATACTCATTTTGGCATCTACATGCATCTAAACAACATTATTGTCGTCGAGTCATTCTCTTGAACGAAGAAAATTAATATATATTATGGGAATTAAAAAGGCACCCAATCTTGTAATGTTGTACGTAATCCGACTGCCATCTCTCTTGACCATTTCTCCGGCAGGTAGGCCCAATGGAGAGATTGAAAAAGTGCGGTCATATGGCGCATGCAATGACGCTCATCTCCCATGGCCACACCCAAAATTTCACATGGAAACCTCTCCCATAAACACTACTACTACTACTACTACTACTACGATTTCAGTTGTGTCAGTTTGCAGCCATTAATTGGTGGAATATTGATCGTAGAATCTGGAAGCCAATAGGAGGAAACTTCTTCGAATAACTTCTTGTGGCTGTGGTTGAAATCCGCATAAAACGTATTGTTGATTATCTTGTATTTTAGGGAGGAGAAGAACTTCGATTTCTTTCCGTTTTGTTCAAAAATGGCGGACGAAAATCGGGAGAGGTTATTGAAGGAAGAGGATTATTACTACTACGAGAATTGTCCTGGATGCAAGATGGAACAATACAATCAAGTGCACCGTGGTTTTCCTTTCCGCCAACTTCTTATGATTTCGTTTATTGTTCTAATTACTGGTTCGATTTCTCTCCATTTATTACTTTGTAGAAATTTTGAATATGGATTTCAAACATGGAATTAGTGGAGAGTATGGTTGCAAATATTGACAATAAGGTTCTTGCAAATCAAGAATTTCTCGTATTGTTATGTTCTGTATCATTTTAGTTAAAGATATATGGGAAGTGTTTGGAAAATATGAACTGAAGCAGAATTTCTATATTCTCGTTCAAAATACTCTCGTTGCTATGTTCTGTATCATTTTTTTGTTTTTAGCTGCAAAATTTTGTCGTCGATCTTTTCTTTGTTGAGTGGTTTAAGTTTCTTACTTCTTTCTTATCCTCTTTGTTGTTTCCAGCATTGCCGATATCATCATTTTTCCCGTTTCTGTACTTCATGGTAAGTTTGCGATTTCATGGAGTAGGATATGACGGAGGAGACTGAATCATTTCCGTTTAAGATATTTAGGAACTGATCGTAAATAAATCAACACACAAAAGCCATTATTTGAAGGAGTTTTCTAGTAAATCTGTTAATTGGTGTTGTAATATTTCAAACCTCATGATTACTTACATGCTGCTGTTGTTCATCACCAACAAGTTTTTGTACCATGTAGACTGCATTTTTCTTTTTATTTCTTATCTGGTTACTTCAATCTTATGCAGGTTCGGGATTTTAATATTGCAGAAAATGTAGAAGATATCGGATTCTATGCTGGTTTTATCGGTAAAAATGCTATAAACACTATACATTATCATTCTGTTTCTCTGTCATTTATAGGGTACTTGAATTCTCCGTGTTCTCCTAACAAATCCCTCATACAACTTGTAGGAGCTTCTTTCATGATTGGCAGAGCATTAACATCTGTTTTCTGGGGAATAGTGGCTGATCGCTATGGTCGAAAACCTGTTATTCTTTTTGGAATTTTTATAGTGTTAGTTGCCAAACGTTTATATTTATTGAAGTGATGCATCTAGGTATAGAGTTTCATTTGTCTCTTAAATGTTCAAATCTTCTTCCACTTCAATTTTTTCCTCTGTTGGTAACTGGTTTCAGGTTTACATTCAACACCCTATTTGGCCTTAGTTTAAATTACTGGATGGCTATTATCACCAGGTTTCTTCTTGGAAGTTTGAATGGCATACTTGGACCAATAAAGGTAATCACTTCAACAAAACTTCAGTTGAATCCAGGGCCAATAAAGGCATAATATTGCTTCTTGAAAGTTTGGTTCTTACTTCAGTCTTTTTTGTCTCCTCTCTAGTTTTTATGTGTTTTTAAGTATGAACTTTGTTGCCAGGCATATGCAAGTGAAAGTGTTAATGAAGAATATCAAGCCATCGCTATGTCGTCTGTAAGTTTTGTTTTTTTTTAGAAACTCTCTATTACTCTTTCCCCTGTTTTCTGGTCATGATCTTGCATGATCAGTTGCTAAATATATTGCGTTTAGCTTAATTACTATCGGCACTGATGACTTTGGTTTAACTTCAGATTAGTACAACATGGGGAATCGCATTGATAGTAGGCCCAGCTATAGGAGGGTTTCTTGCTCAGGTACTTTTGGTCACATCCTCTCAACTTAATGAAGTAACGATCAACATTGAACTTTCAATTGTGCAAGACTAATTTCTTTCATTATGTTTTTCCGAACTTATAATCACCAGCCAGTAGAGAAATTTCCTGGCATTTTCTCCAGTGAGGGTTTGTTTGGGAGGTTAGTTAGCTGATCGCTTATTTTCATAGTTCTACCATCAGCGTTTACTGTCCGGTAACGTGTTCTTGACATGGATCGTTGGTGCAGATTTCCTTACTTCCTGCCCTGTCTTTTTACATCACTCCTTGCACTAATTACAGGAATAATCTCTCTTTGGCTTCCGGTATGCCCTTAATCTGGACAGTTATTTCTTCCCATTTATCATTTTATATATTCTTTCTTTTCCTATCATAATTTCTGCCTATAATCTGCTATCTGTGTATTTTGAAGTCCATACCAAATATGATTTAATTTTGGGTTTTGGTTTCTTTAAAAGTTTGATCATTCTGCATTAATAGGGAAAATTAAAATCTCTTGAAATTGGGGTAATAATTATCATTATCTATTGAATTGCACGTCTAACTTTAAAAGGAAATAGCAGAACTGCATTTAGTTGAGGCTCGCGCCCTAAAGTTTTGGAGAATAGGCAACTCCTAATTGGAGGACTCAAATACTGGTGCCCAACCTGACAGAGTGTTTACCTTTTATCTTATTTGATGCCGAGACTTCTTTTTTCTTCTCTTTCTCTCTCTCTCCCTATTGACATTTTTAGTTATAATGCTCATCTTTTTGTTCATCTTGTAGGAATCACTGCATATGCACGATAAAAATGTTCCATCACATTCTATATCATATGAAGCCTTGGAAGATCAACCCGGTGATTGTAATGGAAATGAACCAACACTAACAACCGAAAGTAAAGAACTGCCTTCTAAGCCAAGTCTCTTCAGGAATTGGGAGTTAATGTCAGCAATCATTGTTTATTGTGTATTCTCACTTCATGATATGGCTTACGTGGAGGTATGTCTACTCTAAGTCTATAGTCTGTCCACTTGTGATTTATTTTTCTGTTTCAAATTTGAAAATACGTTTATATTGAAACGGAAACACGTTTTCATTTTCTTGAACCAAATTGGAAATGTTTTTAAAATATTTTTTTTCGAAAGAGTAAAATGTTCTTAAAATATTGTGCTTGTTTACTAATATCTTTTAGTTACTTAACCTACATTTTAATAAAACTTTCAAAATCATAGCTAAATTTAGAAGTGAAAGAATGTATTTTCCAAAATTTTGTTTGTTGTTGAAATTTGACCATGATATCAATTGAAAAGATGGCAAACTTGACAAAGAGTTGAGTAGCGAAGAGTTCAATTTTTAAAAAAGAATGAAAATGTTATGAAAGGTAACCTTTGTAGTTGTTATTTGCATCCTTTTAACTTGATTGTATTAAAGCTTTTAAGGTTCGCAATATGACCATTTGGAGACCAACTTCTTTTCTGTAGATATTTTCACTCTGGACTGTCAGTTCTCGTACGCTTGGTGGCCTGAGCTTTACATCTGGAGATGTTGGAGAAGTACTCGCCATCACAGGTAGATCCCCACCCTGGCAGAATGCACCCTCTTGCATGCATTTTCCCATTAGTTTACAAAATTTCCTGTTCGAAGTTTCATATTAGTAAACGCATTCTTGAATTTACATGTAGTTAAATTTCTGCTATGCTAACATTTCAGATTAACAAAGAATCTTACACCCAAATTTACTTGGAGTAATGACAACCATATATTAGATTACTCTACCAAAACTGTTGTTAAGTGGTGAAAAGCATGGGAGTTTATTTTACAAGCAATTTGTTTCAATTAATTGTGTTGCAAACTTTTATTTACTTGCTTACAGGTTTCAGCCTCCTTGTGTTTCAATCTGCTTTTTACCCATATGTGGAAAGGATATTTGGACCCATAATGGTATCTCGTGTTTGTGGAGTAAGTTTCCATTGTTTTAGTCTATTATACGTACTTTGACCATCGAACCCAATTGGAGCTCATCTCAAGCCTTAATTCACATTCAAATACATTATATGTTGCAGATATTGTCAATCCCCCTGCTGGCAATGTATTCCTTTTTATCCGTGTTTTCAGGAGCTGTCCTTCACATTGTCGTAACTCTTGCATCAGTCTTGAAGAATCTTCTCTCTGTGAGTACTGTACTAAAACTTGAATCTCTCATTTCCAGTGATCTGCAGTTTACAAGATGATGATTCCATTGTTTCGTTTTGTGGATTAATGTGAAATCTTTAGATCGAAGTTGAAAAATTAATATTAAGTTTTTTTTTTAGTAGAAGCATTAAGCTTTACAAATAATCTTAACCGTGTATTCCATGTGTTCAACCATCATTCCGTAAATATACATATAATATTACATCATGAAAGGGGGTGGAGCTTTAGAGAAAGATCATTTAGAAGTTAGAGGTAGAGATTTCTTAACTACTGAAATATGTTGAAGTTGATTCATTAGGTAAATAGTAGACGCCTTACTACATTCATACAGTTTCAATATATCTTGTATCTTTTACTTTGATTATATTTGCTTAATCTAACCATTGTATCATATTGGATCAATTAAGTTACATTTTCAAAGGAAAGAGATTAGAAATTAGAAATGCAAGTAGATAATTTTAAGACATAGTATGTATGTGTGTAACAGATTATTCTAAACCAGTCAATTTGCTTTCTAATCATTTTATCTGAATGTATAACCAAAGTTAAGCTTCATTATTTCCAGGATTTAATCTTGCACGATTTATCGAAATTAACCAAATTTTCATATGTTTCAGGTCTCCATTATAACTGGATTGTTCATCATACAAAACAGAGCCGTGGTAATAATATATGTGCCTTCCCCTCGCTTCCTCCTGTCTTTCATTCTCTCCGTACATAAATAAAAGCTTGGATTGATATATGTGACCAACTATGTACAGGATCAACATCAAAGGGGGGCTGCTAATGGCATTGCTATGACGGGAATGTCTATTTTCAAGGCAATTGGTCCAGCTGCAGGTGGTGCATTGTAAGTACACTCCGCATTGTGCGCATGTTAAACACTACACACACACACATACAAGCTTTGATAATCAGTATTATTTTAACTGGTCTTGAAAGATGTTCGATTGTTGAATGTTCGATGCTTCGTGTAACCGCCTACCAAGTGTTACTTTTTCTCTTAAAATCTTCAGAGAATGTCGATGTGAGGAAAAAAGTTGATATTGTAAATTTCATGGAAATGCTAATGATCTATTTGGTTCTTTGTAAACATTGAAGAAAATGTAGATGTGAATGTTTCGATGGAACCTTAAATTGTTGATGCATTTTTAGTGCAAATGGAAATAATATGTTGTTATATTCGGATGAATTAAACTACTAATAATTATTGCATCTAATGTGATGGCTATTGAGATAACAACCTTCTTCTATGCAGACTCTCTTGGTCACAGAAGCGTTTAGACGCTGCTTTTCTCCCAGGTACTTTTCTTTTTGCCTATTCTTTCACCCGCATCCTAGTTCGTTTTATATATATATATATATATATATATATATATATATATATATATGTTATCTGGTATGCCATTAACAGTTATAAATAGAGGTTCGAGTTTTCTCAAGAGATGTAGTCCATGTGGAGGATTTATTGATTCAAATTTTAGCTTTTGGCCCACTAAATTGTTGTGTTTGATTAATGGTTCCATCACCAAAAAATTGCTTTTAGTACCACTAAATTAAGGTTCGACTCCTCCTACCTATGTCAAACTTAAAAGCACTTATTATTTTCACACAAGTATTGGAAGATTGATTCAAGATTCGACATATTTTTACCTTTTAAGAAAAGATGATAAAATTTAGTAGCTAAAATTGGTAATCTCTTCTTCCAGGTCCCCACATGTTTTTCTTCATCCTAAATGTGATAGAAGTGATTGCAGTGGTGATGACATTCAAACCGTTTCTTGTTCCACGTCAAAACTAGACCAAAGTTACCACGATGTCAATCCGAACAAATAGCTGCACAAAAATCTCATCTTCTAACTTTTGTCGATTCTTCATCAACAATTCATAGAATCAATTAAGGACCTACAAACTCTTCGTACCTTCCTAATCGAACCGAGCATCATATCAATTTCTTTTGAGCTTTTGGAGCTCATATGATCAAGGTATACATTACTTATTGAGTTACTACGATGTACAAGTTGATTTTAGTTATATGTAACCTCAATACCTATTGTTGTATACTTCACTTATTAATTACCATATTATTATTATTTTTATTAGTTGATCCATAGGCTTTACCATTCGAATTTTCATCGTTCTGTCAAATCACTAGAATGAGAGTTCTTTTTTTCTTTCTGCCTTTTGTCTTCTTTTTACATAATCTTTGAGTTTGAGTGGCTTCATTTCTTCCATGACAGTTTCCTAATGGTTGAAAGCAAGCCAAGTTTAACTTGCCCTAATCGTCAATTTTCCATGGTGCTGAGTGTGTCCTTTCCCAATCATTTTGGTATCTAAATTTGGTTTTAAAATACTTCTTCAATGTCTAATACGCCCTTGAAGTTTTACTTTTTTTTTTTTGTGTCTAATAGAAAGTTTTCAACTTCCAAAACTCTATCAAATAATTCAATTTTCTTTTCTTTTAAAAGAGAGAGCATCCTAGTTTAAGTTCAATAGACTTCTAATTTTCAATTTGTATCTAATTAGTGGTTAAATGATGATTTCTACGATTTTATTGGATGAAATTTAAATTCATAAGATGCAATTTAATTATATTATGAATCTTGATCTTTTTACCTTCTTCGACCTCTTGAACCTTTTTTTAACATTTAAACGAGGCTAATAATCGAGCATAAATTGAAATTCATCGGTAAGAAGTATCTTATGAACTTTTTTTTTTAAGGTTAAATCACCACTTGAAAACACAACCTCTCTAAACCATATATTTTGATATCATCTTAAATCATCGATTGATCCAAAAGATTGATGCAATTTTAGAGTATTTTTCTTACAAGAATACAAAATTTAAGGATATGTTGTACAATTTAGTCTAATGTAACATAAATTTGAATATTAGAATAAACTTCCCATCGATAAATTAAACTGGTCATATAGAAAGAAGAATAGGAAAAATTTTCCCACTCAACAACAGTTCAAATGAATATTGCCTTCTTCACAGCATCATATATTTTCTATTCATTTCCTTTTCAAAATTCAAGAAAAAGAAAAGAAAAGAAAGAGATCTAACAATGAAATCTCTCCATTTAAATAGATATTATTTTTATATTTTCAAGCAAACCATACGGGCTTGAGATGCTACAATTGATCGTACAGAAGGAAACAGTTTATCAAAGGGTAAATATATATTACAATCCCTTTTCATAACAATTACTACCACCACCACCACCAGCAGCAGCAACAACCACTACCCCGCCCCCATTTTGAGAGCAAAATTTGATCACATCAACTCAAGCATTTCTCTTTTCTTGTTTCATCATCGCTATGAAATCTCCAAAAACTGAAACCAAACAAATTTTGGTTTTGGTCAGTCACAAAACATTACAAGAACTTGCAAATTCCATGCTGTAGCTTTGTCTGTTGATTAGATTTGACAATAGTCCTTTATATGACTCATGTAAAGTGTGAGTGATTTTGAAATTGCTAACATCATTTTTTGTCATATACAAAATCATTTCCCAAGCATGTCTTTATCCATTCAAAATCACATTTAAAGGGGTGACTTTGAACATGATAAATGTGAATTTAACCATTTGAAAACCAATAACAAACAAGCTCAAAGTCTACTGTACCACTACCAATTATGTAACAACCAATAGTTAAAGTTAGTACGGGAACTTTGTTTTTTCTGGCAAACTGTCCATGTGCAGTATATCTGAACACACTTAGGACACGTGTCTGATATATACATACATATATATATAATTCTGGACATGAGTGGACATAGCTCTAAAAATATTTACCCTGAAAATAAGTGGGGAAAATAGAGATTCTTTAGACTGAAGGTTTGTTTCTAGATCAATCGTAACTCATTAGGATGACATCTCCCTTAGTCAGTAGTCACAACAAACTAAATCTTTCTATATCTTTTAATATTTCAAATATTGTTAATTTACCGAACTTTTGATGTATTCATTCATGGTTTAAATATGGCTAATATCCATGAATTTCTACTGATGTTCAATTCTAGCCAAAACCTATAACAATTTTTATTTAAAGTTATTTCTCTGTCCTTTTGCTATGTAACATCAAGGTTTGTCCCCAATTGTCATTCACCTCCATATTTAATGTCTAAAATGATGATAAGATAAGGAGAATCTAACAGTAGGATGTCAAAAGAGAAAGTGAATAGAAGTTTCATTTGTAAATCTAAAATTTTTGTTACCAGAGTCAGAATCATGAGGTCCCGGGGATGCTTCCGGGTGGTATTGAAGAGACATAATCTTTAGCTTTGGGAAAGCAAGGCCAGCACAGCTTCCATCATTAAGATTGATGTGGGTTACTTCAACGCCCTCGGGAAGGGATGCAGGGTCGACAGCGTAGTTATGGTTCTGCCAGAAAAGAAACACATAAGTGAATGCACTGAAGTCTCAATAAAAACCATTAGAACATGAATGATGGATATGAAGTTGATAAATCTTGATAGAACCACACCTGAGCACTAATTTCTACACGGTCGTTCCGGAAGTTGCGAACGGGATGATTGCCTCCATGGTGGCCAAATTTCATTTTGAAGGTCTTACCACCCAACGCCTGACCAAGCAATTGATGGCCCATACAAATTCCAAAAACAGGTACCTTTCCAAGTAGTTGTTTGACTGTTTCAACAGCATAAGGAACTGCTGATGGATCGCCGGGACCGTTGCTGAAGAGAACCCCATCTGGCTTCAACTTTAAGGTCTCCGATGCCGCCCATGTGGAAGGGACAACAGTTATTTTGCATCCATAAGATGCCAAGCGCCTAAGTATGTTACTCTTGATTCCAAAATCATATGCCACAACCTTTTTCAAACATAAAGTATCAGTGTAAAGGTGCATTGCTATAATACAAAATACGAACAGGTCGTAGGCTTGTAGCAATACAAATAAAACATAAATATAATACTAATGTTTTAGCACACTCACATGAAAGGTCTCTGAACTGTGCCCACCAGATTTGAACTCCCATTCTAGATCTGTTCTATCCACCCATTCATAAGGTGATTTGCATGAAACACCACTAATTAAGTCAACACCTGCCAAATGGAAGCAAGAATATAACTCATAGCTTCCAGCATATCACTAATGTTACATATTGCATTTTTGCACCAAATCCTTACCAACAATGTTCCATGACCGAGACATTTCCAACAGCTCGTCATCAGATTTTGATTTTTCAGTACTTAAAACACCAATAAGACTTCCATCCTCCCTTAATCGGCGAGTAATAGCACGCGTGTCAACATCATCTGCGCAATGACAAAACAAACCACAGGTTTAAAGATTAGAGAAAAAAACAGCATCGATGAATTTTAAACGATTCCGCATATTGTCATTAGAGAAATCCTAAGATAAAATTACTTACAAATTCCCATGATGTTTCTCTCTATTAAATAATCACCAAGCGTCTGTTTACACCTCCAATTTGAAGTGCTGGAAGAACAATTAGTCGAACAAACGAGGCCATAAGTCATGATTTCACTAATTGCCTGTTTAAATAATGTGGTTAAACACAGTAAAAAAAAAAAGAAAGAAATGCACCTGATGCTTAAGCTTCTGATCACCAGGCCAGCGAGAAAGCATTGCCTAGCTTCTTCATCATCTAATTGGAAAAAGATACTCAAAGTCAATATTATTAAACATTTCTCAAGACAAGGCAACACAAGGAGTTTTAAGGCATGACCTACCGAAATTGACACCAGTATTGCCAATATGGGGATTTGTCATCAGCACAAACTGTCCAGCGTAGCTGGGATCTGTTAGAATTTCTTGATACCTGCAGATTCATCGTATTGGGAGGCATCAATAAACTTCATGGATTGTTTATTGATGTATCGGTGGCCAACAAAATCAACTAACGAAAACTGATGTGTTGATGGCCATCCCTAGTGTCTTCTAAGTTCTATCTAAACATCCACCTCGATATTCAATTTTTGATTGTAACTAAAACAATTTAACTGATATTGGACCAGGTGATATAAATGAACACGAACTATCATTACTTCCAAATTTGGGATCCTCAACGACCATCATGGTCTGGTGGTCGATAAGGGCCATGAGTTTAATAAAGAACTTAGAAGCAATGAATTTTATCTAGGATGACCACCCATATAGAATTTAATATCTACAGATTTTCTTGACATCCAAATGTTGTAGGTCACCCACACCTTTCTTTTTCTGAAAAAAAATAAAACAAAACAAGTTCCTGAGGGGACGATGATTCAGGATGAAACCTAAAATAAATAAACGGAACTGTAATAGCTAAAGTGCCATGATATTTAGAGTAGAAATGTACTGAAAGCTCCCACAAAAATACATACCCAGTCAAAGAAGTATTGAAAACCACTTCACCAACTTGGGTTCCAGAGGCGCCAAAAGACTTGGCCTTCCAAACTGAACCATCTTCAAGCACCAGGCGAGCATCCGACACCTTCCATGGCCGCTCGCCCAAATCTTAAAACAATGAAACAAAACCATAATCACTCCAAAAAATCTTTAAAAAACAAAATAAACATGCAAAAAAAGGGAAACTCCTCCTAGTACCAATCGTGGCAGCGCCCTGGGATGAAGAAAGAGGAACAGAGCATCTAATAGAGAAACTCCTAGATTTCACACATCCTTTAGGATTTTTGAAATGAAAACAATTCAAGGAAGCTCCAGAAACCAAGTCCATAACCCTGATCGCCATTGATCAAATGGGTGCTTCAGTGATTAGCAGAAAGAGAAGTTTAGCTTCTTCAAAGTGGTGGTCGCCTTCTGAGAGAAAAAAAAACAACGGAGAATACAAAGAAACTTTAAAATCCAAAAGAAGAACAAGTTGAAATTGAAATTGAAATTGAAAACACAACAACGAATCGCTACAAAACACATACATCCACATCAAAGCGCACTAGAAAAATGGAAAGCTGAATTATATAAATAGCGAAAACAATCACATAAAAATCCGAAAAAGGAGATTACGTATGAAATTGCGTCAACTTCTGTAAGCTTTCGCTTGGTTTTTCTGATTGTGGTTCGGTGCGTGTGGAGGAGCTAATGGCTATGGCGTTAGAGAGTTTGAGTTATGGGTTTAGGGTTCTTTTGCCGAAAGAGACAATTACTCAAATTGTGGAGGGTATTATCGTCATTTTCCACAAATAATTTGAATTTGTTTAATTACAAATCTACCCTTCAAGTTTAAATTTTGCCATTAACTTATAATTTTATTTCAAATTCATCCACAAGACTTTTTGAAATTTTTAATTTTCGAAACCCATCTTTTTCAAAAATAAAAAAAAAAATTAAAATATCATTTTTGATCTTCCAACTTCGAAACTTACAGTAAAATAAATTAAAATATAATAAAAAATTATATCGTTGTTATTAAATCTAAAAATTCGCTATATTTTGTTAAAATTTCACTGGTTTTTTATTTATAATAATTTTCCAAGTAATAACTTTCTATTTCTACTTTCGTCACCACAATTATCGTACTAAAAAATTATCAGTCATATAATTTGATAAGGTAAACAACGCTAGTGCATTTTGCAATAAATAAAAGTAAATAAGTTGATATACCAAATTAGACATTTAGAAGTATGATCTTAATAATTTATTTAATTCATATTTTTTTTCCAACTTCTATTCTTCTAACCAAGAACATGACATAATATGCTTTGAAATTTGAAAATAAACAATAGAATTAATTCTAAGGTGAGGTGGGGATGATTAACATGTTGATTAGACTTTGATTAGGTGACACTTTATATTAATTGATTTGTGACATGTTCATGTATTTTAGTATATACTCATTAGAAAATTCTTAATTTAAAATGTGGAGGGCATTCTCGTCATTTGACATTTTCTTTTTGTAATTTAATGATTAACTTTTGATGAAAAAGTTGTTATTTCTTTGGATTTATTACAATTATAAAAATGTCTTTTTGTTACACATACAAAGAAGAAAGCAAAACCAATCCATCCTTTTTTTTGGTAATTTGTTTTTCATTTTGTTACAAAGTAACGTTGATTTATGTCCAAAGAAATAAAAACGAAAAGCAATAATAAATGAATAAATAATGACGCTTTCGCGGTTTCCAAAGGCCGCGACCCTCACTATTCTATGAGTCTTTTTAATATAGAGAAAGTATTTATAAATAAAGAAGTAATTTTCAAACTTTTTTATATGGATCTTTGTCCATCAATAATTATTATGGATAGTATTTTTTTATATATATTTTATAAATATTTTGGTTTATTTTTATTTAAGTGTTATAAATTTTTTAGATTTATAAGAGTTAAAAGAAAAACGAAAATATTTACCCATCACAAAAGACCGCTAATAACAAAACTGTTCTTTTTTTTATCAATTTTGTTATTTTTTACGATTTTTTTTTTTGCTTTTTTTCTTTTTGGTTTGTTTTGTTTTATTTCTTATACTTTTAAAATGTTTTTTTTTAGCTTTTTCAATAATAAAAAGAAATTGATAAATTATTTACATTCCATATAAAGAAAAACGCTAAAAGAAAAGAATTTATAACTCATGTAAATATTTTGTCAAATATTTTATTTTTGACAGTTTTCCTATTTTTCTATTTTTTTTTATGTGATTATGATTATTTTAGTATTTATAGATTTTAGAGGGTATTTTATAATGGGATTGGAATGTATTGTAATGTAATCCAAAATGCATGTTTGGATTGGGTATTTTGAACCCGAATTGCAATATTAAACTCATTTCGTTTCGGCAGTTTTCAATTAAACTCTATTTTTCATCATTTTCACTTTTTATAATTTCATTTTTGTTTTGCTTTTAATTCGCAACACATTCAAACATTTCTTTAATTTCTAGTAATTGTGATTACATTTAAGCTCCTAAAACACTCTTTTAAATTGTTGATTTTAACACCGTACGTTCAACTTTAGTTCATTTAACTTTGAAAATAGATCGTTTAACTATTTCAAAAAAATGAAAATTATGGTACCGAAATAGCAATGTTTTTAAAGTACATAAACTAAAGTTAACATTTCCAAAGTACATAAACTAAAATAAATCAAGATTAACAGCAGAGTATCAAAATGAACATATTAAAAATATAAGAATTAAATGAAATGAAATCAAAAGGACAATAAGTAATATAGTATTTAAACTCGTAATCTAATACTCAACTCTCCATTTGCATAATATTAAATCTTCGTAGAGATGTCAATTAATATTTTAATTCACATGTTTACTTTTTGATTTTTATGAATTCAAAATTGACATGACAAATAAGTCAATTTGTTTTTTCATTACATTGTAACAAGATTCACCTAATACAAAAAATACACAACAAAAAGAACTACTAACATAAATACGTGACTATACGTAGATATAGCATTCTTGCTATGATAATAACATTTATACATAAAAGATATTAATTAACAAAAATAGTATTATTGTTTTATAGTGACAATGAATCGTAACAATTGTGAATTAAGAAATTGAACTTATTAGTTTCGAAATCACACTCTTATTAAACTTGAAAAATAAAATTGTATCCACCACTATATAACAACAACAATACCTAATAACATTGAACACGATTAGTTATTTCAGAAGTATAAAATGTTTATTTTATCAATTTAAATACTTTTAACAATAAAATTCTTCAAATATTTAGTAAATATTTTAGTTTTCTTTTTTATTATTATTTGAAAACAAGAGAGCCTAAACTAGGAGTGAGTTATTCGAGAATCACGTAAACATCTCATGAAAAATGTCTAATAGATAATAATTAAACTCTATATTAATGAACCTTAAACGTAAAAAATGAGTTTCAAATAAGCTAAAAAACAATCTTACCATTAAATTAACTTCTACGATTAGCAATAATACAATTTTATATAGATATTATAAAGTGGAGAGGGAGCTTTGGATCTATTAGTTACATTTGCAAAATATTGCAATTTACTATCTACGTCTATCTATCAAATAGAAGTCTATGTTAAGTTAGAGGCTCAAAATATGAAAGAATTCTCTCTTATACCGTCTTAAATCATCGATTCATACAAAAATAGAGATATTAGTTTGATATTGGATAAACTCATGAACAAGGATTAAATAAAGAAAAATATACAAAAAGGAAAATGAAACCAAACGTAATTTTAAAAGAGAGAGAGAGAGAGAGAGATTAAGACCTAATAATGAGAAACTATAGATTCTAAGCTACAATTGGAATACATTAATAAATAATGATTTAGCTAAAGAGAAAATGAACCAAAAAAAAAAAGAGAGAGAGAGAAAGAAAGAAGAATTTAAATTCTAACCAAGAAAATGCTCAATTCAGCACCATTGTTGGTATCGGGATTGATCATATAGAACGTCTCCGAATCCTTCGATCCCGTCACTCTCTCAAAATCCACTCTCATATACGTCAATTGATCTCCTTCCCCCGTCTCCTCCCCCGGAATCACTCCCGCCCCCATCGATACCGCATTCAAAGTTTGCATAATCTTCAGATCCTCATTCGACGGATCTCTCCGAACCCCATATCCCGATTTTTTCCCATTACAGTACAGTGTCCAAATCGGTTCATCTAGAATCTTCCTCTTCTCCGATGGCCGCTTCTCACACTCCAACGCCAGCCTAACCATCCCTACCCCCATGTCCTGGAGTAGTTTCCCCGTCGGAATCGCCAATTCCAAAATCAACATCGGAAGACACCTAGGGCTTTCTTGGAACGCCAAATTGACTCGCGATTTCCGATACCCGAATATCGTCCCGGTGATCCGAGTGCCGCCGTGGACGTGGACGTCGTGGAGCCGACTGCCGCCGTTGAGTGGAATTCGGCAGGCAGGTGAGAGAATCGGAAGTGTGCGGAAGACGGCGCGTATTTGGCGGAGGAGTTTTGTAGGCCGCTTGGAAAAACCTGAGCGTTTTGGAGATGGTTGGAGTGAAATTGGTGGGCCTGGGCACGGTGGTGACGAAGGTAGCGGCGGCGGCGGCGGTGAGGGGGAGGAGGATCTTCTCATGGGGTCGGCCATGATTCTTGTTAGGGATTGGGGAAATGGGATGTGGATGAAAATGCGGTGGTGGAGGAGAGTGTATATGAAGAAGGAATTGGTTGTGGCATGCACGATTCATCCGTTTGAATTAGTTTTTTCTTTCAACAACTAAATAATTAGAAAAAACTTTAATAGTATTTTAGAAAAGTTTATATTATAAGTTTTGACTTCAAATGGGTGTGGGAGTGATAGATAGATAGATAGATAGATAATATGAAAATGTAGATTAAACAACTTAGTTGTTGTTTTGATACACACCACCACCTGATCTACACTATTTGGTATCATTTCAAACCTCCTCTAACTGTTGTTAAGATGTAAATATGGTTTTGAAAATTTTGCTTAAGTTTAGAGAGGTAATTATTGTTGGCTGGATTATTGGAAAAGTAATATGTAGTTTTGCAAGAATCAAATAGGGACAATGGCTTTTTTTCAAACTAATTAGTTAAATAAGAGATTTTTTTTTTTTCTTTTGTTTTCAGTAGATATTCAAATGAGCAATTCGATCCAAAGAATCATATTGGTTCGATCATCTTTAATGGTAGGAAAAATTTTACTCAAATTTGTTTGACATTAAATCGACAAATCTGATTAAATATAATATAATAATTTTAATAATTTAATTTGGTCGTTTATTTTTATTAGAAAATGTCTGTCCTAATTAAAGTCTTAGGAAACATGGGAATTATTATTTAAAAATAAATAAATAAATAAATAAATAAAACATGGGAATTAAATTATATATATATATATATATATATATATTTATTGAGAATACAATTAAATTATATATATAAATGCTCATTTCATTTGACTTTTGTTGTTAACTTTATGCTTTGTTTAAATAAAACAAACTAAAGCAATGTACCTTATTATTTTCAATTAAATTACAAATTTAGTATTTAAGCTTTCAATTGTTTAAAAAGTTACAAATTAATTTCATTAGAAATAAAATCTCTATTTATATTTAATACATGAATTGATTTTTGAATTTTCATGTTAAAACTTTTGAAGAGTTCAAAAACTACAAATAATGACACAAAAATATATTTGTTGGGTTGAACATAACAAATCTGTCATAATTAAATTGATGGGCAAAGGAAAGAGTTAATATTTTTTAGTTTCATTTTTAAGAATAAAAATATTTTCCTTTTCCTCTTTTAATTTGATCTTTTTTTATTTGAAATTTTCCTTTTGTGAAAACAATTTTTTAATTTCCACAAAAAAGGACATTTCTGCCCTTTATTTAATCCCCTCTTTCCTCTTAACTTAGTTCTATTATTTAGAAATTTATAAAAAAAAAATTAAGTTTTTCAATTTTAATAATAACAATTAAACCTAAAAGTTTAGTCTCTAATGTAAAAGATATCATGTTAAGATTTAAAATTATTTTGTACAAGTAAAACGATGAACTAAAAAGTCAAATATGTCATAGCCATTACATTATAAAAGTTTAATTTATACTTAATTTTGATGAGGCTTTTCATAATATGGATTAAACCGTAAAAAAAAATTAAAGTACAAGAACTAAATTGGTATTCATTAAATTATGTTGACTAAAAATCACTATAAATGTGAAAAGAAGAAAGGACTAAATTAGTATTTACTTCTTGAAATGTCAAGAAATCAAAATTAGTTTTTTGTTTTTATAATTTCAAATTTATTACAAAATACACAAATTTTTAAAAAATAAACAATATAATTAGCGATTAAATAAGGACGGCTAATTTTAAAAATTAATTAAGCTTAAAAATAGTTTACAGAAAAGGAAAGCTAAAATAAGATATTATTTGTTATAAGTAAAGTAAATTAGGAAATCCAAATACAAACAGGAAAAGGGAAATTAATTTCCTTAAATAAACTTATAATCACATCTTTCCATATCTTTTCCTATTAGGAAACACATTGTCATTTTTACTTATAAATAACTTCCATCTTCTTTTGATTTTCACTCACTCTCTCAAATCACTTCAACAAATTATAACATTAAACACGACGCTGTTGGGTGGAAAAGCTTCAAGACAGTCTAACAATGGCGAACCAATACAAAAGAAAATCAGAAGTTTTGAACTCTCAGATTTCAACGTAAGTTTAACTCTTCGATATTGTGTTTATGGAATTAATTAGTTGTTTAGTTATTATTAATACAATTGTTAATTTTCTTTTCTTCTGATTTATTTTCACGCAGAAGATCGACAAAAAAGATGTGCAAACCCCTTTCTTCATCCCTCATTGTATCACTCCCGAACGATCTATTAATCGAAGTTCTTGCAAAAGTCGCAGCTTCTTCTTACGTTGACTTAGTACGAGCCAAATTAGCCACCAAACTTTTCCTCCATGCATCAAACGACAGATACATATTCCGACACGTGTCGCTTAAAAACGAAAGCTTTAGGAACCTTCTATGGAACAACACCCCCAAATTTTGGTCCTTTGTAGAAACTTGCAATAACAATAAAAATCCAGAGAGTCTATATCGAAAAGGAATGTTGGAATTTTTCACTCACTGTAACGAAGCTTCTGGATTGGCTTGTTTAAAACTATCGGCTCAAAAAGGGTACGTGGATGCTTGTTATGTATATGGTGTCGTTTTGTACGCAACCGATTTGGTAGATGAAGGACTTGCATATTTGAAGATGTGTGAAGTGAAATTAGGGAATAAGATGGCGGAATGTCGTCGGAGAGTTAAGGAGTTTGTTTGGTATTTTTGGGTAAAGAATAAGATTTCAGTATCGTCGAAAAAATATTGCAGTAATAAAATTAATTGTAGGGTTAATGAGAGAAGAAATGGTTGGGACTGGAAAGATGAAGACGACTATTATGGAGAACACACGTGTGAAGAGTGTAAATGGAAGAACGAGGTTTCGAGATTTTGTAATATGTTGAGAAGCGGAGGGTACAGTAATTAAAAGCATATATTGTGAGGTTGAAGTTTATATATATATACATAATGTAATTAAGCTTTTTAGTTCGTACTTAAATGAAAAGAATGGTTGGTTTTAGCTATCTATCCTATCAAATTTTGTTAATAAAAAAGAAAAAGTGAAATTAATTAGTTTTATGTTGACAGGAAGGTCAACGAAAATTTAAACCAAACAGAAAAACAAAAATCTTTCCATAATTTAATTAAAACATTGAATCTCCCATATTTCCAGTTTTCAAAATTAAAGCTAAAAGTTGTTTTTAAAAAAGGAAAGCTAAAATCAGATATTATTTACGAGTAAGTTTACTAAAATAAAGAGGAAAAGAAAAAAATAATTTCCTAAAATAAACTTATCTAATTTAAAATTATCGTCTCAAAAAGATGTATACAATGTCGTTTTGTATGCAGCCAATTTGAAAGATGAAGAACTTGAGTTTTTGAAGATTTGTAAAGTGAAATTAAAAAATAAGATGACGGAATGTATAAGATTTCAATGTCAGCAAAAAGAATACCGTGGTCGAAAGTGTTGTAAACGTATTAATTGTAGGATTAATGAAAGAGAAATAGTTGGGATTGGAATGATAAAGATGATTATTACAGAGAACACATATGTAAAGAGTGCAAATCCAACAATGAGGTTTTGAAATTTTGTAGTGTATGTTGAGAGCTAGAGGGTATAGTTGTTAAAGTGTGTGAAGTTTATGTAGAAGTCTAATGTCTCTCATCTCACAATAGGAATGACCAAAAGACCACCCCCATTTCAACATCATTAGATTCAAAATTAGTCTATAAACTTACAAAAGTTCAAGGAAAGAGTAAAAGATTCGGAAGGGAAAAACAAAAAAGTCTCCAACTTCAAGATTAACATGTCTATGAACAAATATACACCAAATAGATTTACCTAACTAACTGCCTTCATTTGGATGCAAAAAAAACACAACTCTCCCACCTGAAAACACAGAGAAAAGATCTTGAAAAGTTCAAGAAGCAGTGCTCTCTGAAACAATAGGCTCAATAACCACATAAATGCTCTCCCCTTTGAAGATCATGATGATCAAATTTGGACTTCAAGAACATTTTAACTTACAACTTCCCAATCCTATGAAACAGATTGGGTTTCGGATGCGTCATTGCCCCGGTATATATCCATCAGATTTGGGATTTCATCCAAATGCTTAACAACATTATTCTCCACAAATTCTCTCTCCCCTTGCATAAACCACCAAGCAAGAGCAATCTTTTTGTTCCTGAGGAGATTTTTCACCTTCAAAACCTCAAGAACTTTGTACCTCGGTCGGAGCCGCTTGTTGACCGACAACTTGAAGAACACAGGGTTAGAAATTAAGGTTCCTGGATCCAACTTGGCAGTGTTGAAACAGAAATCTGCAACATCCCTCATTTTCTCCTCTGAACAAGTTAAACAAAGTGGATATCTCTTAAATGCTGTAAAAATCTCCTTCTCAGACCATCCTAAACTCTTCATAACATTTATTTTCTTATTCCAAGTTGAATCACTCATTTGAAGCCTTACTAAAACTGCATTAACAAACATACCAGCCTTTGGTCCAATGCCCAATTCTTTAATGTTTTTCACAACTTGAATCATCTTATCAACCCTTTGCATAATAGTTCTAGGGTTCCATGCAATCATTTTCGCTATATTCCTGGAGGGTACTCCTTCACTGACCAAAACATCAAAATTAGATTTTATAACACCCTTAAAATCATAAGTTAGAAGCCACGAAGCACGACAAATAGCAGCAGTTACTCGTTCATCAGATCCAAGCATTTCCTTTAAGAGACGAAATGATGGTTTCAACTTAGAATCTAAGCTCTTGTTAAGAATCGAAGGGCTTGATACAATTAGCTTAGGAAGTAAAGGACCGACGAACCCGATTTCTTGGAGGAACTCAAATTTAGGCTTCAGATTGGCGGATACTCTGGATTGAAGGATCGAAGGTTGCCTCGAGACCAACTTGGCGATCTGTGAATTCTCGAATCCATGTGATTTCAAGAAATCGATAACGGCTCCGTACTGCTGGGTGTTTTTTTCACCGAACTGGAGCTTTCGACCGGCGGAAGTAGGAGATCCTGAGGAAAGGCCACATGAATTTGTGAGGAATTGGATGGTAGAAACAGAGGCTAAAGGCAATGTAGAAGTAGGAATGGTGTTGAGAAAACGATTATGGAAGAAATGTAGAAGAAAAGAGGAGGAAATTTTGGACATTTTGGGGTTAGAATGAAGAAATTGAAGAAAGGGTTTTGAGCTCCAGGAAGTGAACATCCCCAAAGAGATGAAAGCGTCAAGTGGCCGTTGGACGTCGTCTGCCTTCTGGCCGTCGGAAAGACTCAAACACTCCCTCTCCCTCTCCTTCTCTTTCTTTTCTTAACCAGAAGACCTACAAGAAGAATATGTCATTATTTACAAAAATACCATTTAGTCAAATTACAACTCTATCCTCAAAAATACCATTATTTTTAATTAAGCTTAAAAATAGTTTATACAAAAGTAAAGTCGAAAATAATATATTATTTGTTATAAGTAAAGTAAATTAGGAAATCCAAACACAAACAGGAAAAGGGAAATTAATTTCCTTAAATAAACTTATAATCACATCTTTCCATATCCTTTATTTACAAGTAAAGGAGATTCAAAGTGAAAGAGGAAAAGGAAAATAATTTCCTAAAATAAACTTATCTAATTTAAAACTATCGGCTCAAAAAGGTATATACAGTGTCGTTTTGAAACTAAGAAATACGATGGGATGGGAACGATGAAGATGATGATTATTACAAAGAAAGCATGTGTGAAGAGTGCAAATGGAAGTAGTCTGTTGAGAACGAGAGAGGGTACAGTTAAAGTGCGTGAAGTTTATGTAGAAGTCTAATGTCTCTCATCTCACAATAGGAATGAAAAAAGACCGCCCCCCATTTCAACATCGTTAGATTCAAAATTAGTCTACAAACTTACAAAAGTTCAAGGGAAGAGTAAAAGATTAGGAGGGGAAAAACAAAAAGGCCTCCAATTTCAAGATTAACATGTCTATGAACAAATATACACCAAATAGATTTACCTAACCAACTGCCTTCATTTGGATGCAAAAACAACACAACTCTCCCACCTGAAAACACACAGAAAGATCTTGAAAAGTTCAAGAAGCAGTGTTCTCAGAAACAGTAGGCTCAATAACCACATAAATGCTCTCCCCTTTGAAGATCATGATGCTCAAATTTAAACTTTAAGAACAGTTTAACTTACAACTTTCCAATCCTACAGAACAGATTTGGTTTCGGCTGCGATATTGCCCCGGTATATGTCCATCAAATTTGGGATTTTATCCAAATACTTAACAACATATGTCTTCACAAATTCTCTCTCCCCTTGTGCAAGCACCCGAGCGATCTTTACGTTCCTAAGAAGACTTTTCACCTTCAAGACCTCAAGAACTTTGTATCTCGGTTGGACCCGCTTGTCGAATGACAACTTGAATAACACAGGGTAAGAAATTAGAGTTCCTGGATCCAACTTTGCAGTGTTGAAACAGAAATCTGCAACATCCCTCATTTTCTCCTCTGAACAAGTTAAATAATTTGGATATCTCTTAAATGCTGTAAGAATCTCCTCCTCAGACCATCCTAAACTCTTCATAACATTTATTTTTCTCTTCCAATGTGACTCACTCATTGAACACCTTACCCTAAGTGCATGAACAAACATACCAGCCTTTGGTTCAATGCCCAATTCTTTAACGTTTTTCACAACTTGAATCATCTTATCAACCCTTTGCATAATAGTTCTAGGGTTCCATGCAATCATTTTCGCTATATTCCTAGAGGGTACTCCTTCACTGACCAAAACATCAAAATTAGATTTTATAACACCCTTAAAATCATAAGTTAGAAGCCACGAAGCACGACAAATAGCAGCAGTTACTCGTTCATCAGATCCAAGCATTTCCTTTAAGAGACGAAATGATGGTTTCAACTTAGAATCTAAGCTCTTGTTAAGAATCGAAGGGCTTGATACAATTAGCTTAGGAAGTAAAGGACCGACGAACCCGATTTCCTGGAGGAACTCAAATTTAGGCTTCAGATTGGCGGATACTCTGGATTGAAGGATCGAAGGTTGCCTCGAGACCAACTTGGCGATCTGTGGATTCTCGAATCCATGTGATTTCAAGAAACCGATAACGGCTTCGTACTGCTGGATGTTTTTTTCATCGAACTGGAGCTTTCGACCGACGGAAGTAGGAGATCCTGAAGAAAGGCCACATGAATTTGTGAGGAATTGGATGGTAGAAACAGAGGCTAAAGGCAATGTAGAAGTAGGAATGGTGTTGAGAAAACGATTATGGAAGAAATGTAGAAGAAAAGAGGAGGAAATTTTGGACATTTTGGGGTTAGAATGAAGAAATTGAAGAAAGGGTTTTGAGCTCCAGGAAGTGAACATCCCCAAAGAGATGAAAGCGTCGCGTGGCCGTTGGACGTCGTCTGCCTTCTGGCCGTCGGAAAGACACAAACACTCCCTCTCTTTTCTTTTCTCAATCAGAAGACCTACAAGAAAAATATGTCATTATTTACAAAAATACCATTTAGTAAAATTACTACTCTATCCTCAAAAATACCATTATTTTTAATTAAACTTAAAAATATTTTATAAAAAAGGAAAGCTAAAATAAGATATTATTTGTTATATAAAGTAAATTAGGAAATCCATATACAAAGAGGAAAAGGGAAATTAAATTTCCGTAAATAAACTTATTATCACATCTTTGGATTTTTTTTTGTTGTTGTATAAAATTATTTGTAAAGCGCATCATATAGAAACAATCAAACGACGTCGATCGAAAGAGGAAAAAGCTTGAATGATTATCGATTAGCTGAAAAGAAAGTAAGAGGCTTTAGGATCTCAAATTTCAAGGCGTGTTTATTTTTTTCAAACAATTTAATATATAAGGAGATTTTAGTTATTATCATTATGATAATTATTTTTTTTCTTTTTGGTTTATGACTTTTTAAGAGGTCCTTTGGCCCAAGGATTATTACTATTTGGTCGGATTATGATAAACCAACATGTTGGGAGAAAGGTTATCGTAACCCTTGTTTTAGGGTTAGATAACTCGATTATCATAACCCTTATTTTAGGGTTATCATAGCCCCTCTTCCGTGTCTCTCTTTCTTCTTAAAACTTTTTCAATTCCCCATAGCCCTATCTTTTCAATTCTCTCGTAAAACTACATTTTTAAACCCTTTCACCAAACACATAATTACATTTTTAAACTCTTCACTCAAATACATGTTATCATAAAACTAGGTTTATCATAATATTAACCCTCCATAACCCAACTTTTTCTCCAAACGGTTCTTAATAGTTTCAAACTTTTTTTTTCCAATTTTTTTCAAATAGTATAGAATTAATTAAAATATTTATGAATATAGTAAAATTTGATTATCTATCCACTGTTATAATAGACAACTTCCCCTTTTTAAACTTTGTATTTATCATTAACGTGGAAAATTAGATGAAACAAAAATCCTAAAGTCCTAATATTTATCTTCTTTTTTGTTATTTAATCACGATAAAATATTTTGAAGAAAAAAAAAATAAACCGTAAAACACTTAATAAAGAATTGCTAAATTTCAAAAGCTTTAGACTCCCAAAAGGTAAGTTTAACTTTTGCATGTAGTTTAATATATAGGAAGAAATTAGTTGTTTTTATTTTTCACCCAAATAGTTTTAAAATAAATACTCTAATCTTCGATGTTTGAAAAATATTTTTAAGTGGTCTATAAGTTAACTTGACTTTTAGTTTGTTAACGAAAAAATGACATGATATATTATTGAGTTTGGAATGAAATTTAGGAAAAGATTATGATAATCTTGATTATGAAAAAGGAAAGATTGTGATAACATGTGTTTGGGGAAGGTTAGGATTACGAAAATTATTATTTATTATTATTTTTCTTAAATTCATATTTTAAATCCAATAAACAAATATTCATATATTTAATTTACCAAATTATCATATTTTTGTTTCTTAAATACGATGTCCATGCTCAACGTTTTTAAACAAGTGTTTCATGCTAAAAAATTAATTTTTTTAAAAAAATTTGTAAACTAACTCAAATACACAAATTATATATGTGTGTATATATATATATATATTTAATTTACCAAATCGTTCTAGTTTTCGTAAAGCAATTTTCAATAATTTTTTCAAAGACACGTTCATTTTCAACGTTAGGTCGTTACGTACGAATAAATTATACTTTGTTTTTTAATTGATATGCTAAATACAATACACATGATACTTTCAAAATTAATTAAGTCACTAGAAGAAATTTGGCCTTTAACGTCGGTTTAAAACCGACATTAAAGGGCTTTAATGTCACTTGGCAACCGACATCTTTGCGAGCGTTATTAAAGGCCTTTAATGTCGGTTGGGCTTTAATGTCGGTTTAAAAACGACATTAAAGGTCCCTTTAATGTTGGTTTAAAAACGACATTAAAGGCCTTTAATGTCAGTTTTCAACCGACATCTTTGATAGTGTTATTGAAGCCCTTTAATGTCGGTTGAGCTTTAATGTCGGTTTTAAACCGACATCTTTGATAGTGTTATTGAAGCCCTTTAATGTCGATTGGGCTATGATGTCGTTTTAAAACCGACATTAAAGACTTGTTGTCCATTTTTAGAAATTTATATTTATTTAATTCTTGTATTATTGTCCATTTTTTATAAACCAACATTGAATCCATATAGATAAATATTTTTTCTCGCTCCAACGAATCAATAAATATTATTTTAGAAACTATAATATTTATCTTTTACATTTGTATACACAAAATGAAAACTTAATATTGTGTTTATATATACATTCTACAACAGTATATGAAAAAAGATCCTAATACAAGACGTAAATAAGAAAAATTCTAAACGTCTTCTCAATCTTCAATCTTCAACCTTCAATGATCGTCTGGCTATCTACACAATTGCTCAGCTTTCAACCCCATATAACTTCAATCATTCTACAAACAATACCAAAACAAAGCTAAACGTGAGGTAGAATATATGCATTTAATAAGTAGTTAAATTCACTTATTAATCACATCAAAATAAGGAGATTAGGTAGAAAAAAGAACTCGAAATATAACGTGATCCTATATATGTAACTCCAAAAGTCCAAAATGAACATAGAAATTAAAGAAATTGCAAACTAATTAAACCCAAAATTTACTAACTCCAAAGTCTAAAATTAACATATAGAGATTAAAGACATTGCAGATGAACTAAACCCAAATTTTACTGACTCCAATGTCCAAAATTAACTTATAGAAATTAAAGACATTGCAAATGAATTAAACTCAAAGTTTAGTAACTTCAAAGTTCAAAGTTAACATAAAACGTCCAATTTCAAGCTTGAATCATATATTTATTTTTATGATCATTTTAAGAAAAAAGAAAATAAAAATAGGAAATAATTCTAATCAAACACAAAGAGGAAACAAGTAGGAATGATTTGAATCTTCCAATACCCTATTTCAATTCCTCAATATGAAATTCCAACTACAAAATAGTTTCTTTCAATTTTTTTCCTCTGTTCTGATCTATAAATAACTACTTATTTTTCATGCACAAATCTCACTCTAAAAACTCTAAAAAAAAGAAAAGAAAAATTACGAATTTGTGTTCGTTCAATCATTAATGTAAACACTCCTATACGTAATTAATTCAATGACAGTAAAGAGCGTCCGTTCCCAAATCCAAAACCTACCCAAAACACCAACAAATATTCACACTTGATAAAAAAGAAAAAAAAAAGATGAGTGAAGGCTGCAAATGGAACAATGAGGTTTTGAGATTTTGTAGTATGGTGAGAACGAGAGGGGATATAGTTGAATTGTAATTGACTTCGGTTTATAACTCCTTTTCTAGAAACTATTTTATTCTTTCTATATCGTTTCGTTTGAATGAAATTATGTTGCTAGTTATTAGTTTAAATCAATTGTTAAATATACTAATTTGTGTATTGCATTTAAAATATCAATTACAAAACAAAAATTGGTAACCTATATATAGGTTATGAATATCTATAATTATATTTACAATAACTATAACCTATTTTTATATTATTGTTATTTTTATAAAATCAAGTTAATTACAAATGCCAAAGTCCATTATTCCTATGTTTTAGTCGTTGAGGATCTAAATTAAAACCATGTAACTATAATCATTTTCATATTTTTCATATATTAATATAAATTAACACAAAAAGAAAAAAAATCTCAAACAAGGGGGCGTTTGAGGGAAGGGTTGGGTTATGGGAGGTTAGGGTTATGTAATCCAACCCTCGTTTGGAGGAAGGGTTATGTAACCCTAGTTTTAGCCCCTTAACCCTTCTTCAACACTTTTTAGTCCTTCTTCAACTTTTCCTCAATCCTTCTTCAATACTTCTTAACCCTTCTTCAACTTTTCCTTAACTCTTCTTCAATTCTTCCTTAATCTATCATAACTCTACCAACATAACCATTCTCCCAAACACATCTTATCAAAACATTATCATAACACTTCCTTCATGATCCTTCCCCCAAACACATTTTATCATAATATTTCCTCCATAACTCTTTCTCCAAACACATCTTGTCATAATCTTAGGTTTATCATAACTCTAACCCTCCATAACCCAACCCTTTTTCCAAACAGCCCCTTGAGTTTGGTTCAAATAAAAATAAAAACTCAAAGCACTAGAGTTATATGAAATATATATATATATATATATATATATATATATTTGCATATATATTTGTATCAAAACTCTTGGATTGAGTGACATTATCAACAAATCTGCTTTGAAACTTGAAAAAGGATGATGAATTTCTTTTGTGTTTATTTAAAAGTGTTACTTTACAAACCATTATTAATGATGATATTATGCTAACTTTTTCTCTTTTAGCTAGAGGCATTAATGGTACAAAAAAAAAATGTTTGAGGTTGAAGAAAAAAAGAGCCAACTCAAGAAGAGATATTGAAAGATCCAAATTGATTGGAAAGTGGAAACAAAAAGAAATATATATATATATATATATATTGCATTTTGCTATCCCACTAAAAAAGAATTATGATGTCATTTTTTTTAAATTTGTAATGAAAGGAGGACAAAAGTTGGTTTAATTATCAAACTCTATGTCCTTTCTTATTTTAATAATGAAAATGTTACTTCAATCTAAATATTCGATGCCAACAACTAAATTATTTTTAATATATATAATACAAACACTAACACTAACATTAATGTTATATTCTAAATGGGATAGTTAAAATTTTGAAATTAAATTTAGATGTATTTTAATAATTAACAATTGAATTTTAAGTTATAAATTGATATAGGATAAATTTTATATAGGATGATCTAATCAAATTGTTGTTTGAAATATTTAGAATAATATTTTATTTTATTAAATTAGCGTTTTTTAATGTAAATTTACCATTAAGCTCTTTATTTAATTTAATTAAAGATCAAATCAAATTTCTATGAAAACATAATCTATACCCAATCCAATCACTTGAGATAATGAGAAAGAGAAAGTTGTACCAAATTCTAGAATATCATAAATTTGATTGGGTATGAAAACAAATTGTGATTTGATTGAATGGATTGAGAATATTATTGCAAGAATAACAAAAGAAAAAAAATGCCAATATTTGTTGAAACTATTGTTAGTTCAGAATAGTCTATGGATGTTGTTAAAATTTTGAATTATGACAAACTATTTTAACATGTGAGATATAGGTTTAGGAATTAATGTATTGAAACATCGACTTTAAAAAAATTGATAAAACAATAGATAAACGAAAAAATCTGCATAAGTGATCTAGTATATTCTCCTAATTAGAGTTTTAAAGATACATGATACTTATCCTTTAATTTTACTTGGTCGAGCGGCTTCCTAATTTAGTTGTTCTTTGGACGTAAGATATCCGATATATGTTTTGTGAAGTTTGGTCTTGGTCATGGTTGAGCATATTGGGTTATGTTAGACCGGTCTAGGCCAATCCCTTTCTCTACTAGGTACATTTTTTTTTTGTGCTAGTTGTCACTTTTTGACCTAAATTATT
The DNA here is from genome assembly GCF_025177605.1 of Cucumis melo. Lineage (NCBI taxonomy): Eukaryota > Viridiplantae > Streptophyta > Magnoliopsida > Cucurbitales > Cucurbitaceae > Cucumis > Cucumis melo. The sequence goes on from NC_066866.1 coordinate 4,727,037, forward strand.
TTATCTCTTTGACTGATTCAAAATCATCCTAACTTAAATTGATCAACAATATTTCTTTATGTTAGAAAATGTGTTATTTCTCACACAAAGAACTTATATATATGTCAAACATAAACTCGTGGTCTTGGGTAATTTATTCGTAAAATGTTTTTTTTTTTCTTGAACTATTTACTTCAATCATGATAATATATATGTGGATGCTGAAATACTATTAATTAAAAAATTACAACTATTATGATTGAAATGAAATATAAAAAATGGACGATAGAGTAAAATATAAAAAAGTTAGCATACTTTCCTTTTTTTTTTTTTTTTGTTTAATACTACAAACAAATTTTTATAGATAAAAATTTTAAAAACTACTTAGAGATATATTCTATAGATATACTTATAAAAGAAAGTGTTGCAACAATTTAAGTTATGTTTGGATAATATTGTTGTAAATAATTAAAGAAAAAAACAACTCTTTTAAAAAGTTTTCTTATAAAAATGGTTTAAGAACTATAACATTCATCTAAATGTTTGAATATTTTAATTCATTTTATCAATAAGAAAACCTTCCAAACCCTTCAAATCATTATCAACAATTTTACTTTATATATATATATATATATATATAATTAATCAATAAAACTTTATTATTGGTAGGAACAATATTTCATGAGGTCACAATCCATTTTGGTACTATATATAGTTGATGAATAATTATTTGAGATGATTAGATATCCATGTATTAAAATTAATGTTCTTTTTAGTGCTCCACTTCATAGGTTTCTTTTTCTTTTGGGGCAAATCTTGGGAATAAAACATTTCTTTTTTCAAAATAATAGTGTGTATATTTTTGGGGGAACAATATGAATGCCAATGAACTTCATTTTGTTCTTTAAATTACAATTCATCATTGAAATAATATATCCACAATTAAGAATATGCATAGGTCACCCAATATCATATCTAATTTAACAAATGTTTATTAGATAAGGAGTGGGAAATGAGAGAGAATATCGATTGATTTTCTTCTTAGATTAAAGTTTAAATTGAAATAAGTATTAGGATGTTACGAATTTTTATAAACTCAATATACGTTTAACCAATACACACTAATTAAATGTTCGTAATTTTTCCAAACATCGTAAAGCTTGAACTAAAATTTTAATTAATAATTTCATATCAAACTTTCTTTTCTTTGTTAGGGATATCGTTTTATCAAATAAAAGAATTATTTACTTTTAATAAACTCACTGAGGAATTCATTAAACTTAAACTCAATTGATTAATCATATAATATTAATTGTTCATATGATTCTTTATATTTATAAAATATGATTGAAGTTTGTTTAATTTGATTATATAAAAAGAAGAGAAGAATGAAGAAGAGATTAGAAGAATAATGGAAAAAAAAATTAAGATTAAGATTAAGAATATAAGAATAAGAATAGGAATGGAATCACACTTCACTAATTCACTAATCAATTATGATCATATGCTTATCTGTATGGCATAGCTTACAAATCTCTATAATTAGGTTACCCATATCATATTTGTATATTATTAATTAATACATGTGGGTGTGTAGCCAATATACTTGCAACAAAGCTTTACTATATGTATATATATATATAATTTAATTGAAAGAGAATTACTATAACCAACAATTCTAACTCATCTCTTGATTAAACTTAGCTAATCTCAAATTATTAATCCTAATCCACACCCAATCGGATGAGATATGGATGTTTCTCAACATGTTTTAAAACAGTTAGAATCGTTTTTGTTATGTTTAAAATTACTACATGCATGAAAGTTTAATCGTTTATAAGTAATTTTGATAGTATGAGAAAAATGCATATTTAAAAGTATAATCTTTGATATTAAATTATTTGTGCCACTAAAACTCGACAATAGTTTTTCAACAAGAAAATAGTTAGCAAGAATTTTTTCAAGACATCACACAATAGTCAAAAGTGATCATTTTAGTATTTAATTTGGGAAATCTTAACAAATATTTGATTTGTCAACTTTAACTTAATTTTTCTTAAAGATGTATGATTAGATCGTCAATAAGTGCACCCAAACATCTCCATCAGGTGAACACTCCTTTAATTTAACAAGTTAAGACACTCAGGTCACTATGTGCATCCAAACATCCTACTAGATAGACACTCAAGCACCCTTTAGTTTAACGGGTCATTACAATAAAGTTTAACTTGTTAAGAGACATATATTTCTTATCAAATAAATCACAAGTCATATTTTGTAGATGAATTAGTAAAAAGACCTAAGACTAGAGGTGTAAGAATTAATAACCTGACAACCGGAACTACCCAACCTCATATCATATAAATTGAGTTGGGTTAGTTTAAAATATGAATTGGATTAGGTATTGGGTTAGAAGGTTGAAAAATTCGGATCAATCTAACCCAACTGGAATTAATATAATATATATATATATATATATATACACGTATATAAATTAAAAAGAAAGGAAATAATTGTGAAAAATATGAAAAGAGGATTAATGTGATGATGATAATATTAGATAGTGGATAATGTGTGTTAATCCACGTAATGCATGTGTCTTTCTTTTTAATTGTAGATTCTTCAAATCTCAATTAGGGTCGAGTCGCTACAAATTCCCCCTTCCCTCATCCCCAACATTCTTTTATATATCTCTATTATCAAAAAGGATTCAATCAGATTTCAATCTTATGTACATAACAAAATCCATCATATTTTGTTATATTTCAACTATATTTATATATTAAAAAAAATATATCAAAGAAAAACCGTTTTAAAATGGCGAAATCTCAAAAATATCATAAATACAGTTGCAAAATAGAAAATTTTGGAACTAATCACAAATTGTCACGTCATTCACTCGAATGATGTCACCTGTTTTATTATGACTATTGTTAATTATTTTGGTTTAATTAAATATTATTTACTTATGCTAAAATGCAATTGAGTCCAAATAATTGTGGTTGGATTCTCTTTATTTGTGGGGATTAGAAATTTTTTACTATGAAAATAATTTTACGTGATTATTAATAAAATAACATAAGTTCAACTCCACCGATCAAATTTTACGTGATTAATAGTAAAATAATTTTTTATATATATTTTTAATTATTTTCTTACCCAACTTGAGGTTGAGTTGGATGAGGGCTTCAATATATATATATATATATATATATATATATATATGACACGAATTCCACTCTCATTTTAAAATATATTTATGTTGTTTAGGAACCTTCTCTATATTATATTATTAGAAAAAAATATAATTTTATATTATACATATTGCTTTAATTAATAAAATATTACTTTTTGCATGCAGCAATTATAGGTTTTGAATCATCTCAAGGCAAATGTTGGGAAAACTCTACTTTATTTTAGAAATTTTTGTCCTTTTTATAATAACACTAAATAATATAATAATGATTTATACATTAGTGATTTCATATTGACAGTATATATCTTTCAAAATGTTTTCAAATTACAAAATATTTATAAAATAAAACAAAAACATACCTCAATCTACTCATGATTATTCATGATGATTTAAGATGTGTTATCTATATAATAATAAAAAAAAACAAATAAATAATAATATATATACCTTCATTTATTTGATAGTTTATAGTGATTTAATCAAAAATAGTTTGGAATAATTTCTCATAATTTTTAAATATTTTAATAGTTTTACCATTTAAAATAATCATATATATTAAAATAATTATTTATTTATTTTAATGCGAAAATAAATTCTTCCCTCTCCTACTTCTATAAACTTGTTTTATAACTATAATTTTGGTTTCTGTATGGATTAAATTCTTTTTTTGTTATTTTAAATTTTATTATTATTATTAATCAATAATTTTCAAAAATAGAAAAGTATTGAAATTATTTACAAAATATAGCAAAATCCATCGAAATATCCATAGTACATTAAAATTTTCGATTATATATTTTGTAAATATATGGTTTTATTTTTGTGCTATCTATAACAATTTTCTTTATTTTTAATAGTAGTAGGATAATTACATTATAACAACAAGTGTATTAGCGATAAAGGAAAATTAATATTTTATTATATTCATAAATAAATGTATTTATTTTTTATATTTAAAAATATATTCAATTGTTATACCATTTTTAAATTTTCTATTGTAAAAAACAATAAACTAAAAAGAATGAGTACATAAATTAATTAGACACTCATTATATATGACTAAAAATTAGAAAGATCAAGTCATTCCCAGACTAGAATTATGACATTTCATTTTGATTATTTTCTTTTTTATGATAGTGATTAGATTGTTAATTAGAAATTTTGAACTACTTCGTCTAAGTAAATTTTATAGATTTTGAAATTGTTACTTTTATTAAAATTTAAGGACGAGTAATTATGCTCAAATTAACGACGAATGATGTATCGTCGATAGTTAAAAAATAAAATAATAATAATAATACAATTATAATGGATAACAATTTTAGGTATAATAATTAAGTATATACATAACAACATTTTAAAAAGCTTTGCAAAGATAGTAAAATTTATCTTATCGCTGATAGACTTTTATGATTTAATAGTGATAGACTAATAATTGCGACAAATGTTCTATCAATCGTCGATAAACTTTGACAAATTTTGCTATATTTACAATTTTTTAAAAATATTGTTGCTATATACTTAATTATTTTGAATTTAATTACTATATTTACAACTTTTTCGATAATAATAATATTGTTATTAAAATGAATATTAGAAGTTTCTTTTGCATAATATTATTCTAGAGACAAGCAAAGGAATACATTAATCCCACACCATAGTGTTTTGATTTGAAACAAAATTGAATGTATTAACATCAACATATATTATTAGACAAATATAATACTAAAAGAATATTATCAAAATTTGTAGCAATGTCTCACTAGAGAATGAGACAAATATACAAATGGTTTTTATTAGTCAAAATAAATTTTAGGAAAAAAATTCATAAAAAAATTTCAAAACTAAGCTTAATTATAACTTACACATTGAAGAAGCAAAGTTTTAATTAAAAGCTTGAAATTTTTCGAGATTAAATAATAATATTATTATTAATTTTAAAATAACAAATGGTTATAGATTATATCAAACATGATTTAAAATTTTAATGCATCAAAAATTAGATTTATAGGTTTAGTTACTAATTCATCATCTAACTTTTAAATTAAAGTAGCAAATTATATACGTTAGTCAAACTAGTTTTATTAGTTGGTATATATACGAGGAGAAAAATTCATCTAATATGTCATATAGTTCTTCTCCCTCGAAAGAAGAAAGAATAATATTTTAATATACGTTCTCGACACATAGGTTATTAAATATGTAATTATAATATGTAGCAATATTTAGAATAATTATTAAGTATGTAGCAATATTTTAAAAAAATTGCAAAAATAGCAAAATCTATCAGTGATACACTTCTATCGTTGATAGACTCTTATGGTTTATCAGTGATAGACCAACATTTGCTACATGGTCTATCGATGATATACTCCTATAATTGATAGATTTTGACATATTTTGCTATATTTGCAATTTTTTTAAAATGTTGCTACATACTTAATTATTTTGAATATAATTGCTACATTTGCAACTATCTCTTATTAAATCTTATTATTAGAAAAGCATAATAGAAGACAAAAGATTTTGAGAATGGATGAAGAATAAAATTGGTTAGGGGAAGATTCAAATAACATATTAGAAGCAAATAGGATTGAGAATCTAAGAAAGAGGAAGATGAATTAGTATCCACTATATATATATATATATATATATATATATATATATATATATATATATATATATATATATAATTTGGGACAGAATATGAATAAATATTAAAAAAGAGTTTATTGAAATAATAATCTCTCTCTTTCATTCTCCACATATTATTGCTCATGATTCCCAACATTATTCATTGTAACAAATTTCTTATTCCTATATATATATATATAAATGCTTTTCCTTCAACTTTTCAAAAAAATAAAATAAAAAATTATTTCTCCTTTCTTATTTTCCACACATAGTAAATAATTAAAACTCTTATGTCATCAATTCATTAAAGAATAAGAATAAATTAAAGAGATGGAAGATTATCTAAAAAGCAAAATTCTCTTAAACATATGGTTTTATATATTAAGGGTTTTTTTTCTTTTTCCTTTTTGTATAATTTTGTATTTTCAATAATTAATTAATTAATTAAGCTTTTCATTGGACAAAGAATTTGAAGAAAAAATCAAAATAATTAGTAATGGAAAAAACTTCCCTAGTAAAGTATATATTATTTGATTTACATGCTCAAAATTAAAATTTTTTATAAAATTTTTAGTAACACAAAATTTAATTCTGAGAATTGTGTTTTCACACCAAAATAATAAAAAAGGAAAGAAACTCTCAAAAGTCATATAACTATGAAGCAGATAAAAAGGATTCAAAACATAAACTTCCTAAAATAAAATTGTTAAATATTTGTAAGTAATTTGATCTAATTATGTGAAGAAAGTTGATATATATATATATATATATATATATATATATCATAATTCATAATATAACATAAAGAGAAAGGATTGAGCAGAAAGCAGATTCCCTCAAGAGCTGTTATAAATATGAGTTGAGGCTTCCACACTTTTCACTAAGGAAAAAAAAATTCACACAAAGCATTTCATCTCTCTCCTCTTTCTCTCTCTCTCTACTTTTTCCTAGAAAATCACTTCAAATTTCTCTTCATATATTTTCCCAAGAGAATGGGAAAGCTTATTAGCTTTTTCAACTGCTGCAATGGCTTTCTTGAGAATTCAAAACCCTATTTTGCTATGATATCTTTACAATTTGGATATGCTGGCATGAACATCATTTCTAAAGTCTCTCTTAGTAGAGGGATGAGTCATTACGTCCTCGTCGTTTATCGACATGCTTTTGCTACCGCTTCTATTGCCCCCTTTGTTCTCTTCTTCGAACGGTAATTTTCGACCGTCTCGAACCTCTTTTTTACTTAAGTTTGTTTTTAAAAATTGTTTTGAGAAATTAAAGAGAGAAAATAAGTTTGAAGTTTTATTTGTCAAGAATATTATATTTGTTAAAAATAGTATTAATATTCTTAACAAACTATTTACACTTTATAGAATAAAACCACTAAAAGATAAAAAATTTCATAATTATTTTTTATATGAAGTATAAGTATTTTATCAAATGTTTTATTTTTGATAATTTTTTTTAATTATTAAAAATTAAAACGGGTTAAAAATAAACCCTTTGGTTATTAAGTGTATCACTTGTAATGACTCTTTTGACTTTAATTTTTCAGGAGAGGACAGCCAAGGATGACATTCAAAGTTTTCATACAAATATTTGTGTTGGCTTTGCTTGGGTGAGTCAATTTTTATTTACTCCAATATATCCTCGTAAAGGTTATTCCCCTACATATTGAGATTCCTATAGAATCTTGTACAAATATTAGAAAATCAAAAATCAAAAACCTTTTCTTTATATGTATATATTTAATAAATAACGATGTCAGTGGATATAATATATTAAATTTACATTTCACCTTCCATCGATGATTTAGTATGGTATTAGAGGCAGTTTAAACACGCAGTATTATTTCTTCTTCAATTAATATTGAATTTCACCTTGATGAGTATATTCTACATGTTTTAAATAACCTACAAGTAAGGAGAGTGTCAAATAATATAAATATTAAATTTATTTCCATTTAGAGGTTAAAACTTTTGGGTCAATCGATGATTCAATAGTAAATAATAATATTTATATATTATTTACTAAACAGACTAGAACGGTTATCAAACAGATCATGTCGAGAAAAACACTGTACTTTTATAACTAAGTTTTTGTTTTTTCCCGCTTTTTGCAGCCCTGTGATTGATCAAAATTTCTACTACGCTGGACTAAAATATACTTCGCCAACTTTCTCTTGTGCCATGAGCAACATGCTGCCTGCAATGACATTTGTGATGGCTGTGATCTTTAGGTATTTACGATAAGTGTGTGTGTATATATATATATATATCAATTATTAGAAAAAAAAACCCTAAATTATAATAAATATTCTTTTTTCTGTTTTGTTATTTGGTAATTAAAGGATGGAAAAATTGGAAATGAAGAAATTGAGATGCCAAGCAAAAGTATTGGGAACATTAGTGACAGTGGGTGGAGCAATGCTAATGACTTTATACAAAGGTCCACCTCTTCAAATGCCTTGGTCTAAGAATTCTCATCTCACAAATTCTAGTGAATCCTCCAACAACAAAGATTGGTTCAAAGGCTCCATTTTCCTCATCATTGCCACTCTTGCTTGGGCTTCTCTCTTTGTCTTGCAGGTATATATATATATATATTTTTTTTAAAAAAAAAGGATATGGTGCCTGGCTCGAGTTGTAATCATAGTGCATGTTTGGTAAAATCAATTTTTTGTTTTAGTTTAAGTGATTTTAACTGCCTTCAAAATCACTTTCTAACTGTGCAGAATCAGGTGTTGAAGACATACAAAAACCATCAATTTACTCTCACTACTCTTGTGTGTTTTATGGGAACTATACAAGCTATAGCTGTGACTTTAGTAGCTGAACACAAAGCTTCTGTTTGGAGAATTGGTTGGGATATGAATCTTCTTGCTGCTGCCTATGCTGTAAATCTCTCTCTCTCTCTCTCTATCTATCTCTCTTTAACAGCGATAAAAATACACCTTACTGATATATACCGAACATGTGTGGGTGGTTTTTGATTTTGTAGGGAATTGTGACATCAAGTATATCATACTATGTACAAGGATTGGTGATGAAAAAGAGAGGACCTGTGTTTGCAACTGCATTTAGCCCTTTGATGATGATAATTGTTGCCATCATGGGCTCTTTCATCCTTGCTGAAAAGATTTTTCTTGGAGGGTAATTAATTAATCATTTATCATCTTCTTTTTTTTTTTTTTATCTTTTTTCTTTTCATTACAATTAATATTCCCTTTTTTTTAGTGTATTTAAGGAATATCTTTTTAGTAATATCCTAAAAAGAAAAAAAAAATACTATAATAATATAGCTAAAAACATCATAAAAATATTGGGGAAAAAAGTTCATCCTAATTAATAAAAAAGAGTTTGGAGACACAATTTAAAACTCTCAAATTTATTCTATACTTTTTTTTAATTATCCAAAAATATTTTTATTCAAAATTAACTAAATAATAATAATTTTAATTCAACCAAAGAAAATACTATGTGGTTTTTCAAAACTTATGAGAAGGTATTGTTAATTAAATGTGAGCACGGTACATCGAAAAATCAAGCAAAACAAACCTAATTCAACCGAATCTATTGGTGTCAATTGAGATAATTTCCAAATCCAATCGGTGATTGTTTAAACATTTATTAAACTAATTTTAGTAGGACAATTTGGTTGAGAAATCAGCCCTCACTAAGAGAATGTTGACGATTAAGGCTAAAGTGTTTTGAATAAAAACAATAAATAATTAATTTTAACATCTAACAAAAAAAAAAGAGAAATTCAATATAAATGAAAAAGTTAAAATAATATAAAGACCCAAATAATATTTTTAAAATTTGAAAATACAATTATATGGGAAATAATATATAGAATGAGAGTAATAATAATAAGAAGGTAACAACTACCACTCACACATGATACGTAACCACCAATCAAGAATATTCACACCCCAAAAACAACTTTATTCTTTTCTCTTTTCTTTTTCTATATACAAAATAATTAATACAATATATATATTATATATTAAATAAATCATTATACCCTTCACATTCTTTGGAATAAAAATCTCTACTAGGAATATATATATATATTTTAAGAAAGAAAAAAATAGTACCAAAAAAGTACTTTTCTAGCACATATATATAATGATAATAATAATAATAATTACATCATCAAATATTATAATAAAATCCCCATTAATTTGAAAATTGATTATAATTTGTATTGTTATTGTTATTGTGACAGAATAATAGGATCCATCTTGATAGTGTTTGGGCTGTATTCAGTACTTTGGGGAAAGCACAAAGAGAATTTGGAGAGCAAAAGTGGTTCTGATCATGATAATGAAATACCAGAAGTAATCAAGGCTTCTAATAATTCTCAACCAAATATTAGTAATAATAACTCAATTTTTATTTCCATGCCTACCCCTGAAACCCCCACCAAACCCAACCAAATCCCATGAGAGAATATATGTAATTGAGGGCAAAATTAGGGTTTGTTGGGAGGGGTTTTTTTGTCTTTTCATATTGCTCTCCCTCCACATGTAATTTCAACTTTTGGGTTTTGTGTAGTAATTATATATTTGTATTAGTTAATGACAATAATATATAAATATATATATATATATATAGTTGATATGAGTTCTCGTAATCTTTTCATATCTTATTACATTTTGTCTCGTAATTTTGTTAAGTCTTGTCCAACGACTAAAGTTCTAGAACACTATACTATGATTATTCCTAGTACAATCGAGAGGAGATTTAAATCTCTCATGACCTAATACTCTAATTTTTAGACGTTTATTATCTTATTAATCCTCGATAATAATTATAGGATTGTCTTTTTTTTTTCAAAGTAATTTTTGAATGAATTTTTTAAAAAAATCCAAAATCTAATATATTTTGTTATGTTATCTAACACATGATATATCAAAAAGATCAACAATTATATAAACAAAATATATTTTTATATACTCTCTCAGGGTAATTTTTATAAATGTAACAAAACATCAAACTATTTACGATCCGAGTACCAAAATCCAAGTTAGTCATTTTTTAAATATTTCAGATTTGCCCTTCCGTCTTTCTTCTCTTCCTCACTGGGATTTTTTCATTGTCTTTCTCCTCTCTGCGATTTCTTCTTTCCATCGTCTTTCTTGTTTTCCTTTTCTTTTTTTTTTTTTTTTGCGTTGTGGTTTCTTTCTATCGTTTTTCTTCTTTTTCTCTTCTTTTTTTACGTGTACAAAAATCTAAACGACAGTGTACAAAAAATAGCAAAATAAAAAAGATCGTGTGTAAAGAATCTTGAAAAAAATCATTTAGATTAGAGTAGCTAAATGTAAACGATCGTGTAAAAAAATAAATCATCATATAAACAAATCTAAACGATCATGTACAAAAAGAATTAAAAAAATCGTATAGCCAAATCTAAGCCGATTCGTGTAGCCAAAGAATTAAAAAAAAAAATCATTTAGATTTGGATCAAAATCTAAACGATATAACTAAATTTTAAACGTAACCAAATTAAACTATGGTGTAACAAAATTAAACAATAGAATTGAAAAAATAGAGTCAAATCTAAATGATTGTGTACCAAACAATAGTCAAATCTAAACAATTGTGTATCAAATATATTACGTCCGCGTTGTTGACGGTGTGGTTGACAAAACATTTTTAGTATTTTCTACGATGGATCTGTGAAATTTTTTCGTTTTCAGAATTATTCTATAATGTAAATACTTTACCGCTCGATTATATTTTTGAAAAGATCCCCTCTTATTATTAATTATAATATATAATTAATAAGATACTTTTTGGATTTTTTTTCTTTTCTTTCTTATTCACTTTGAATCCATGTGGTGGAATTTGCTGACATATATATATATATATATATATATATATATATATTTAAAATATTGATGCAAATTCCCACTAGAATCAAATTTGTTAGAGTGGGGTTGACATTTTTTAATAATTAATATAAATATGCATTATTAATTTTTATGTTAATTCATATTCATATTTATCATTATATTGATCATTAATATAGATAGATATTCCTTTGTTGAGTGCACCAATTGCCTTATCAAGTTTGCATCAAATTTCTTGCATCTGATTCCTTCAAAATATGAAAAGGAACTCCACAAATTAAATTAATTAGGTAGATCATTTAATTAGTTTGTTAATTTAGTCCCATACAAATTGTGTGTCCACATTAATCAATTCTTTTCACATCATTGGAGGTATAATTAATTATCAAAATAAATTTGGTTCGACGATAATTAAAATGTTACAAAGAGGAAGGTTTTCGATCGGATTATTGTAATAATAAAAGTAAAGTTATAAATATTTAGTTATCCTTTATGATCAAATATATATTTTGAGATACATAATTTGTAAATAAGTTTCGCTTCATTTTTTTCTATATTTAAAAAACATTTTTCAATAAATAAATATGATTTATATTTCAATCATTCATACATTTTAAGAAACTTACATGCATAAATTAATCAAATTGTACGTTTACGATTAATTGGGTCTCTAATTAAACATCTAAATTGAAAGATTTTTAAATGTATAATCAGGTTGTTAAAATTTAAATTTTGTAAATATTTTAAGCAGTCGTGTCAGTCATAATATAAATATATATAGTTTGTTTTTAAATTATTTTTTAAAAATAAGTATTCATTAGATAAAAAATTAAATTATAGGGTTTTCTTGACATATAAATTCACAAAATCAACCCATCTTGAGGGCACATGTGGTTTCTATGTTAGATAGACTCGGAGAATTCATAAAATCACCGTTTAGTCAATGTCAAAGTAATTTTTTGAAAGTCTCGTCGAATCTGTCTGTAGCTCCCATTTAACATCTATCGATCTTCAATTTCTACACTTCAAAAGTGGGTGCCTCTATCCTTTTAATGACTTTATAAATTAGAAAAGTTGATGTTGAAATGTTATAAGAGATTCTCGAAACTAATGTGTATCTTAATAAGAGATTATCGCGATCGACAAGCTTCTTAAATAATTTATGAGGAACACTTTTCAAATCTATCAAGCAAATCTATGGAAGACTCGGATCGGCACCCGCTCGACCAGCCGTACCTGGGGAAATGGATACGGAAAAATCGGTAGAAGTTGTCCAGAGAAAGGAGGCATAGTCATTGCACGGTATATATCTCATTGACTAAAATGACCTAAGATTCAACCCTAATTATCTTGAAAATTTCAATTAGTCGCATCCAAAGTAGAGGATTTGAAATGGAGTCAAGTATTTCTCATTACCTTTGAATTTTTTAAGGAATTGAAATAACATTTTCTTTAGTTTTCTTGCACATAACATAAGATATGGTCCATTTTTGTTCCTCTTTAAACAATTTAACTTCGCTTGCAATGACATAACGTAGATTTTTCTATAAATAAAATTTAATCTTAGTTACATATTTCCTTTTATCTTCCAAACAAACTTACCATATTTTTCTATACAAAATATAAGAACTACAACCTTAATACTATATGTTTGAATTTTATGCCTAAAAAAATCTCCATTACTGTTCTGACTAATATAGAATTAAATTATCTCCATATCAACTACGCCGTCTTAGCTCAGTGGTAGAGCGCGTGGCTTTTAACCACGTGGTCGTGGGTTCGATCCCCACAGACGGCGGTTTTATAAATATAAAATTGCTTTTTCTTCTTCTTTTTCAATAATTCATAATATAATATATATATATATATATATATTAGAAATTGAGTAGAACTTTAATTTTTATGAAAAATGGGACCTAAAATATGAATAGAATGGTGTAGTGTTTGAGGTTGCGCCGACACACTTATCTTCTACTTACCAAAATTCAGAATCTAAGCATTCATAATTAAATATGTTGTATTTTATAAATTATTTTAGTGAAAATTAATTCGAATAATAGAATTAGAAAAAACTCAAGTGGCATTTAAAGCAATTTGGTAAAGTAAATAAAATAAAATAAAATAAAAATCCTTCAAATATTTATGAAAGACTAAACTATAAAGCTAGTGGGAGGAATTATATATATATATATATAATTGAATGAATAAAATAAATGTACATTTCTTTAAGTCGACTTTCTTAAGTCTGCGCTAAATTATTTTTATAAAGAAAAGCTTATATTTGCTTTTATTCTCGCGTCAATTTTATTTTAGGTTAATTTAAATTTTTATCTTATTTTTAGGCAAATTTATATGAATATACCAAAACTTAAAAATATTTACGGTTTATGTTTAAAAAAAAAAAAAAGTTAGGTAAGTATCATTGTATTTTCATAAATTTTAAATTTGTTCTTGAATATTGTGAGACAGTGTATCACTTCTTTTTCTTCTTCTTCCTTGTGATTTATTCATCTTCTTTGCGATTTCTTCCTTCCTTTTGTGATTTATTCATCTTCTTTGCGATTTCTTCCTTCCTTTTGTGATTTATTCATCTTCTTTGCGATTTCTTCCTTCCTTGTTCTAGACTTTCTTTCTTATATTTTTAAATGATTTATTCTTCTGCTTTTTAAATCTCCTATTTCATCTTCAACATTTTTGGTAAAAAAATTTGAAGCTATTTAACGATTGTTTCAATATTCTTCTTGATCTTCACGAATATCAAAATCGTTTAAATATCGTTTTAAATGATCAACACGGCCGTTTACCATGATTAATACGATCGTTTAAATTTGAAGTCTTTTTTTCCTATCGTTTTAAAAAATTATACGAACATGTATCATGATCTAAACGATCGCTTACCATAATCAACATGATCGTTTAGCGTAGTCAATGCTATTGTTTAAATTTGAAGTCTTTTTCTTTATCATTTAAAAAGAACTACACGATTGTGTATCATGATTTAAACGATCGTAGATTATTTGTTTACACCAAAGTACACGATTGTTTAGAATAATATTATTAGCACATATAGTCGAGTAATTGCGTGCTGACTAGGACATTTGTGATACTTTTTATTATGGACTTGTGGACTTTTTTCATTTTAAAAAATGTGTATTTATTTACTTATTTTAATTTTAAGTCTTTAATTAACCTTATAATTTATGTAGTCATGTTTTTTGTTGTTCTTATTAAAAATTATTTATAATATTCTATAGACATTTAAATATTTTTAAAACCTCACAACTCACTTAAACTTAATTATAAGTGAGTGATATGTTTTAAAATAAATAAAGTAGCCCATAGTAATAGTTTGATGGCAAAATCATTAGAATTAATGAAAGACAAGTCAATATTTTTTAGGTAGAAAAATGTATAGATTGAGACACACACATCATTATATTAAGTGGTTTAAAATTTATATATATATGTTTAAATTTATTTTTCCCTATGTTATTTTTTAGAAAATTATGGATTTTTTTTTTAAGAAAAAAATGTTGTCTACCAATTTTTACATATTTCAATTTAGAGTATTTAAAATTGATATTATCCCATGTGAATATATATTTAAAACTAATCCATTACTTAACCAATCTCTCAAACATAATTAATTAGGTGAATCCCAAAGTCTACTAATAATTAGTAAATAAATTGCAACTTTTAATTTTATAAAATTATCACATGGTACCATACAACCAAGTTTTTTATTTTTTATTTTTCATTTTAATTCCAAAAGACATGAATTTTAAAATTATAGAAAAGGAAAAAAGTGTGAAAATGAAAGAAGCTTTAAAAAACCATTAGTGTTTTTTTTTTTAAAAAAAAAAAAGAATTATATCAATCTTAACCAAGTAATTAAACAATAGTAATTGCCTATCATCTCTATTGCTTCCAATTATGCTTCAATTGGTCTTCTACAAAAATGCTTCAATAATTTTTTTTTTCTTTTTTGAAAAGTGCTTCATTAGGGTTTTTAATGATGTAGTATAATTTTAGATATATTCCTACTTATCTTTTTTCCAAAAAAAAAAAGATATAGCTTAAAATATTATATTCTCGTATATATATTTCGAATCTTGTTCCATTTTAATTTTCTAACAAAATAATTTTTCTAAGGAACATTTTAAATTGATTAATTTTCATAAATATAACAAACCGACAAAATATTTACGGTCCGTGTGACAAAATCAAAAAACTCATGAAGCTGACCATTTTTTTTTAAATATTTCAGGTTTGACCTTCCTTTTCATCGTCTTTCTTCTCTTCCTCTTTTGCGATTTTTTTTCATCGTCTTTCTTATCTTCTTCTGCCATTTTTTTTATATATTTTTTAAAATAATTATTTTTTTCAATTAATAAATCTTGTATTATTTGGTTGAAGATCGTATACTAAATATAAAAGGTCTTGAAAAAAAATGTTTAAGATTGTGTATCAATTATAAAATATCTCGAAAAAAAATTGTTGGAGCAAAAAAACACGATCGTTTAGATTTGACCAAAGATAAATTCTAGATTTGGTACCCAAATCCAAAAGATCGTGTAGTCAATTCTAAACGACAGTATACCAAAGAATCTTGAAAAAAAAAATCGTTTAGAATTAGGTAGCAAAATCTAAACGATCGTGTACTAAAGAATCTTAAAAAAAATCGTTTAGATCGATTTGGAGATCAAATCTAAATGATTGTGGTAGCCAAATCTAAACCTATAATATCGTGTACTAAATATATTACGCGCGCGAGTGTCAAATTAACGGTGTGTTGAAGTTGGCATTTTTAGTATTTTTCATTACGAGCATTTGAGCTTTTTCTATTTTTCGAATTATTCTAAATATTTTATCGTTTTTTTTTAATTGAAACTATTTACAAATATATCAAAACTATCCGATTATTTATAACTCATTTAACTTTTTAAATTTTTTTTTTAACCTAATAATGTGTAAATAACAAAAATGAAATGGAGGGTAATGGATTGATTGAGAGTTTTGGTTGATAGGTAATTGATTGAATGTGTTGGATAGCAATAATAAAACCCTAATTTTGTCCAAATGAAACAATACAATATTAATGGATCATTAAGGTGATGAATGGCCAATGACCAAACACACTAAAATCTCCTTTCTAACTAATAACCAAACAACATATGTGAGAAGATGAAAATGATGGTGAAGATCCTCTCGGCTACAACATATGTGAGAAGATGAAAATGAGATGATGATCCTCTCGACTGCAACATATGTGAGAAGATGAAAATGATGATGATGATCCTCTCGGCTGCAACATATATGAGAAGATGAAGATGATGATCCTCTCGGCTGCAACATATGTGAGAAGATGAAGATGATGATTTTCTCGGCTGCAACATTTGTGAGAAGATGAAGTTGATGATGATGATCCTCTCGGCTGCAACATATATGAGAAGATGAAGATGATGATCCTCTCGGCTGCAACATATGTGAGAAGATGAAGATGATGATTTTCTCGGCTGCAACATTTGTGAGAAGATGAAGTTGATGATTTCCTCCACTACAACACATTGAAGATGAAGATGATGATCTTCTCTGTTGCAACACATTGAAGATGATGATGATGGTGAAGATCCTCCCAGCTGCAACATATTTGAAGGGACGACCTTCTCGACAGCAACATATTTGAGACAACGACATCCTCGGCTGCAATATATATGAGACGACGACTTTCTCGGCTACAATATACTTGAGACAAAAATCTTTTTGGCTGCAACATATTTGAGACGACGATCTTCTCGGTTGTAACATATTTGAGACGATGATCTTCTCTGCTGCAACATATTTAAGAACAACAATCTTCTCAGCTGCAACATATTTGAGGGGATGACCTTCTCGGCGGCAACATATTTGAGACGACGACATCCTCGGCTGCAATATATATGAGACGACGACTTTCTCGGCTACAATATACTTGAGACAAAAATCTTTTTGGCTGCAACATATTTGAGATGATGAAGATGAAGATCCTCTCGGCTGCAACACATGGGAGAAGATGAAGATGAAGATCCTCTTGGGCACAACACATGGAAAGATCCTTGTCTGCAACATATCAAAGAGGAGTAGAGTTCGCTGGTCAACATTTTGGAGAAGAGGCGAAACCGCACCTTACGAAGGTAAACAATTAAACATCTCTGTTGTCACAAAAGAGGCCACAGAGGCGCTAGCTACGGTTCAGAAGAGCCTGAACGCTACACACGAAGAATTTAAGAACTTCAAGTGGAGGCTTTAACTTTGCCCCCTTTGCCCCCATTCTTTTTTTTTTCTTTAGTTGTATTCTTGTAAATACAAGAATTTGTTGAATGGTGATGAGAATGTTCTTATTCTGGTGTGACTGCTCCTAAATTTCATTTTATACTGTTTACGCATCATTTACTATGCGCTTACATCATCACAATGAAGAATAATATATATTTTTTTTTACGTGCGACTGAACTTAAAGTGAATTTTAAGCTGCCTACGTACCCTTTTTATAACATAGGGATCAAGTCATAACGTAGTTCAATTTTTTTTTTCTCCGCCATTCACCTTTTAAGCTCTTGTGGGCTAGAAGCACCATGCAGTTTAAGCTCTTGCGATAAGGAGCTTTGCATATTTAACAACTTTTATTTTCAACAAGAATTTGTTCATCTCCTTCGTTTGTAGGATTGGTGAAGATAATAAATCTTGGTTTCACAGTCAAGGAACCTT
This sequence comes from Cucumis melo, assembly GCF_025177605.1. Classification (NCBI taxonomy): domain Eukaryota; kingdom Viridiplantae; phylum Streptophyta; class Magnoliopsida; order Cucurbitales; family Cucurbitaceae; genus Cucumis; species Cucumis melo. The sequence goes on from NC_066866.1 coordinate 4,745,447, forward strand.
CTGTATTTATGTCAAGAGACAACTTCCTCTTCATGCGTGACGGGACATAACTGTGAATCTTATCGTCATCATTTTCTTTACGAAATGGTTTTGCCTTCGAAGATTTCATCTCTCTTTGTTGTTGATCATTTGTCATCTTTAGACGATCAAAAGCAGATGTTGAAGGTCGATCTTTCTTCGATGTGGAGATACTCAACCTTTTGAAAGTTGAAGTTCGAGTGTAAATAAACGTTGGACATTGGTTTTCCTCTTCTTTCGTGGCCATACTCAATCTTTGAAAGACTGAAGATCGAGTAGTTGAAGGCTTGATACGATCAAAGACAGAGATCCTTTGGTTAATTTCATTTGAATTGTTGACTTCTTTAGAAGATCCATAATTGTTGTCGACTTCTACTATGCTGGCAACATGACATGCAGTGACTTCAAGTATTTCTTCTGGATGATCCTCAAGGAAACTTCTTGGGAGGAATTCTGCCAAAGTTATCGATCGTCGAAGTTGGAGGAAGTCCTCATCTTTTCCTTTTATGGGCTTAGGATTCCACATCTTCTTGTTCCTTCTTCCTTTCTTTTTATAGGAGATGCTTCCTTTTGCATACTTTTGATGGAATCGCGACTGCTTTTGAATGGAATTTGGTTGTCTCCCTTTTTGACGAGTGACTGTTATCCATCCTTCGCCATCATCTTTACCATGCGCTTCTTTATTTTGGGAGTTTATCGCCACGATCCTTTGTTGGAATAGAACAAGTATAGGTGCAGAAGTCCCAAATTAAATCAAGCTTTTTCTTTGATCATCAAGTTGTGTTAATGGCGGAACATTTGAAGTCATCTCGATCGCAACATGATTCGTCTAAGCTACTTCATCAATATCTAGCTCGATCTTCTTTTCACGAGCCAACTTTAGAATTAGCTCTTTCAACACAAAACACTTTTCAACAGGGTGACTAATGATCCGATGATACTTGCAGTAGTTAGGATCATCTACTTTTCCTGCTTGTTCTGGTCGTTTGCATTCTGGCAGCTGAATAAGTTGGTTCTCTAGCAGCTGCTCTAACATGTCTGCAACATCAGAGTCAGGAAATGGATAAACTTTTTCCTGTCTTTCTTTAAGAGTTGACTGTCGCTTTTCATCGCCATCATGCTTTCTTTCAATTTTTGTTTCTTTTCTTTTAGAGAAAGATTTCAAAGGAGTTGCATGAACAACCATTGACTCTTTTATGATACTATTTGCAATCTTTTTAGTGTCATCAAGTTCATTCTTGTCACTCCTCGATTTTGGAATCAAGAAATCTTTTGCTCCTCTATTGGCGATACTCAATTCCATATCATGGGCACGAGTCGCCAACTCTTCAAATGTGCGAGGTTTTATTCCCTGTAAAATATAAAGAAGTCCCCAATGCATGCCTTGGGTGCACATCTCCACTGCAGACAGTTCGGTGAGTCGATCCTTACAGTCAAGACTCAGAGCTCTCCATCGGTTGATGTAGTCGATGACTAGTTCTCCCTTTTGTTGTCTTGTGTTTGTCAACTCCATCATGCTGACGATACGTCGGGTGCTATAGAAACGGTTGAGAAAGTCCCTCTCAAGTTGCTCCCAATTATCAATGGATTCAGGCTCCAGATCGATGTACCAGTCGAAGGCATTTCCTTTGAGAGTTCGAACGAACTGTTTGACCAATAAATCTCCTCGCGTACCAGCAGTTTCACATGTTTCGATGAAGTGAGCAACATGTTGTTTTGGGTTGCCTTTTCCATCAAACTGTTGGAACTTGGGAGGTTGGTATCCATTCGGCATTCTGAGATTGTCGATCCTCTTCGTATATGGTTTGGAGTACAAGGAGAAAGTTTGAGCAGGTCCACCATATTGCGTTTTGATGGAGCTTGCAATCATCTCCTGTAATTGTTGAACAGACAACGATGCAATTGAGGTCGAATTTTGTGGTTGACTTTCTTGCATAACTGCCTTCCCTTTGTCAGTATTCTTGACAGTATGTTTATGACTTGATTCAGCAGCATCACAACTTTCAATGTGATTCTTTAGAAATGCAATCTCATAATCCCTTTCTTCCACCACCTTCATGAGCATGTTCACCTTCTTTTCAAGCTCTGCCATTCTATTTTCACTTGTATCCACGTTAGTTACCATAACTGACATTATATTTGGCTGTGGAACCTCCTCGTTTGCGCACTCAGACAACGAATTGTGTTCATCAACCGCAGAATTCTCTTTGATTACAATTCCACCTTTTGGTGGCTTAGAGATTTGCTCCCAAATATTCTTTGCAACTTCAAAAGGAGGCATATCTTCAGATGACTGAATCTCCCTTGAGCGGCTACGGGTGTTTGGCCGTTTGCCGATGTCACTGAGAGCTTTGGAAGTGTTGCCTTGAGATGTCATGATTTTCTTTGGATGTTCTTCGAAAAGAGAAAGAGATGAAAGGTAGAGATGGTCCCACCGGGCGTGCCAAATTGTTCACACGAGATTTCAGGAGAAATTTAATTCGTGGAATCGAACTTTGTATTGATTTATGTATTGTGGATACAATCTCTAATATTTACTCCTTTGATTCTTTCTCTCGAATACAAAAAGTAAAATTTAAAACTTCGTGGTCTTTGATCTTCAAGAAGTTGTAACTACAAGTCAATTCAAGCTTCAATCTTCTGGAATTCAAGGAAAGTTTGATCTTCCAAGTCTTCGATCTTTCAGAAGGTTGATTTTTGAGGTTGATGATAACTTGCACGTCTTGAGAGTCTTCAGAAGTTTTTGTCTTCAATTCTTCAGAGCTTCGATTCTTCTCTTCAATCAAAGGTCCTCCCTCAAGATGAATGAGAAGGTCTCTATTTATAGAGAATCTCGATGGGCTTTAGGTGGGCTTGGGCCCATTTGCTTGTTGGGCGGGCTTAGGCCTGGGCCCATTTGCTTGTTGGGTTTGGGCTTGGACCCATCTGCTTGTTGGGCTTGAGCTTGGACCTGTTTTCTTGACAGGCTTAGGCTCGGACCCATTTGCTCGATCGGTTTGGGCTTGGATCCATTTGCTTGGTGGGCTCGAACTCGACCCACTTATTTGCGCAAGCTCGGGTCCATTATTTCTTTGGCCCAATTTTTTTTTAGGGCCTTGAACTAGGTTGGGTATGAGAAAACTTGACTACCTAAATCCAATCAAATTATAATTATCTCAATTTTGCTGTGATGACGTGGCGTGATTTAATTGGTCAAAATTTCCTGTTCAACGGTCTTATTATTATCATTATAGAAAATGAGATAATTTTTATTTTTTAGAAAATAAAAGCAGTAGCAAAATTGGTAAAACGGTTATGTATGTATATAAAAGATTTAGTTGGGAATGTTTGAGGTATTTAAAATTTTTGGCTATTCTTCCATTTGAAAGCAATATAACATAGCCATCTACCATAAAAAATTTAAATACTAATACAAAATTAAATAAATAAACTTTCAAATTTTATCATTTTTTTTCCCTTTGTAGAATTTTTTTTTTTTTTTTTTTTTTTGACATTTTTATTAGTCCATGTAATTTTAACTATTTCAATTTAATTATAGTATTTTCAATTAAACACTAAATTAAAAAGGTGTTTTTTAATAAATAAATAAATAAATACCCAAACTATTTATATTTTACACAAAAAAAATTCATTACACTTTTACAAATTTTCAATTAAAAATTATCCCATATATTTTTTATTTGGAATTGGTAAAATAATAATGATTATTATTATGATACAAGAAGAAGTACTATGTGTAGGTATTGCAAATTAGACCAACCTAACCAATTTGGTCGGTTAGTCGAGAAAGAGAGGTGTCGATTTGAATATTTGCTAAACTGACCATGGTTCAGTTGTTATTTCATTTAAAAATGAACTTGTACCGATGCTCATTCAAGTTAACAGAGGCTAAAATGATTCAAGAAAAATAAAAATAATAATTTTAACATCTAAGAAAAATTCAATAACTAAAATTGTATATAAAAAAAAAAACCTACTAAAATAGATTAAAAAAAAACCTAAAAACCAAAATAATATTTTTTAATATTTTAAAATACAATATGGCAACCACATATATTGAGAAGAAAATATACAAACGTAACATACCACTCACATGATACGTCACCCACTCAAGAATATTCACACGGCAAAAACACTATATAAATTATTCTCTCTTTTACTAATTTATTTAAGAACATATACTATATATATATAATTAATTAATTAATTAATTAATTAATTAATTAATGAGGTTTTTGTTCAAATGATCGGACTAAAATAGTGTTTTAATCCATGATGGTAGAGCTGATGTTTTATAATCTTTCGTTTAAGTCACATCTTTCTTTTCAAAATCACTATTGTGGACTACCAATAAGCTCGATTTACAGCACCATAGTGTGAACTCGACTTGGGAGAACATGTCTAATCCAAAACTCAAGTGGTACTATCACAAGTACCAATTCAGTTTGGCCTCAATGTTTGCCAAAAACCGACCTACACTATATTTCTCCTCCCATATTTCTACGTGTAAAGAATGTATATATAAATGGATATAGAAAAAAGAAAAACAAAGCCAAAGGGGCACTTCATAAGGAGTAAGTAATTACACAATTTTTTTGGGAGGGGAAGGAACAATTATAAGATCTCACATGGTTAGACTAATAATATTGTTGGTATCAGTCACATAGAAGAGAATAAAACTGTAGTATGATTAATACCACCTTGCAGAGAAGCAAAAGGAATCTAAGAAATGCAACAAAAAGAAAAGGCTAAGTGATGAATCTGATGAGTAACAAAGGAATCATATCATATACAATGAGAATTAGAATGTATAACCTGCCTCTGCCTCAGGCTCCCTTGGAAGCTGAATCATCTTTTGGAAGAGCAACATAGTTGACTGGAATTATGTTAGGTACTCTCCCGCTTTCTCTTCGGTCTTTGCTGCCGGAAAAACCATACCGGCCTGGAGTTCCAATCCGGCGACCGGGGGTCCCCAACATTGTGTTGCTCTGACCCAATGGTTTCTTAGGTATTGGCTTTGATCCATATAGTGCCTCTTGCTCTGAAGCGAGTTGCTCTTGCAACCGTTTCTGCTCCTGTTTTACCAAAATAAATCTTGTTAGATGTTAGAATACTAGGGGGCTGATTTCTTGTTTTGTCAAATAAATAATGTTAGGATGCTATGGAGTAAGGGTGAATCAGGGTTGCTTTGATTTGGGGTCAAACCAACCAAATCCAACTGGTTGGTTTGGTTCAGGTTATCTAACAATTTAATTGTAGAATTTCTACTCTGAAAACAAAGTCGTTGATTGATCTAAGAAAACAAAAATGCCAATTAGACTTAGAACTAAGGGTTTGGGTGCTGCCAACTTTAAGTTGGTAGAGTGGCCTATTTTAGTCCCACTCCTTTAGTACTTCAATTATAATAGTTGGTGTTTACAACTTTTATAACCTAAAATTAACTAAAATAATACTATTTAAAATCTATTTTTGTTGTAGTGTTTACTATTTCCTATTCAGACTTGAGACTAAATAGTCTATACTCTAAACATGAACTCATACTAAAATAGTTTGCACATGAAAAAACAGACTATTATACGATTATAACTCTTTGACTAATAATAATAAACTCAACGCCCCAGATTAATTAGTTAGGAACTAAGTTCAGTTTGATTCAATTCCACCTAATATTTGTTGAAACAGGTGCGGTTGGGGTTTGGTTCAGTTAGAATAGAACTAAATGATTGTGCATGACTGCATCAATCAAACCTATTCAATTGGTTCAATTGGGTTCCGTCTGATTGGGTTGTGAACTTTTATTCTTATTCAGCACACAACCTGGCGGCACTTCTAAGTTTCCAAAACATGAAGCAAGTTATTGGACCTTATCAGAGGTGGATTGTATTTTGATAACTGTCAAAAGGTATGCGGAGGATAATGATCAAAAAATGTTTGTAAAGTTTTAAGTTTAACGAATGATGGTGATTTGCACATTTATACTAGAGGTATAGAAGCCAAAATCTGACCCGTGATTTTCGCTTCCCTTCTTCTCTCTCCTGCCGCAACTTTGCATCCTCCTCCAAGGTACGCAGAAGGGGAACCTGCAAGTTATAAAATCAAGGTCACAACCATAACTAGCGCAACTCAAGTACAAAATCGATTCTCTGTTTCTTACCTTCTCATATGAGAAAGTAATTCCCTTTTCTGATTCCCATGCTTTAACTTTAGCAGCCAAATTTTCAACCATGGCTAAACAATAAAGTCGGCTTAGTTAGTAACGGGAGGTACCAAGTATGCATCCAACATTTGGCTATCCATTGGTATAATGTATTTTGTGGATGTCCTTGAATATTAGTCTTGATATGTTAGGCTTTCGATTATGAGACAAATTGAAGAATCATAATATTCTATGAACATAGGAAGATATGAAAAAATTTCGTTCAGATTTGGTAAAAGCATCGTTCTAAAAAACATATACCATACGGGAGCAATATGGAATGATTCAAAACCAAAAAAGAAGGGCCAAATTAAGAGCGTGATGAAAGGCTCACAATGTAATTTGGTGACGAGCAACCTAGCTTTCTCAGCACGTTTCAAATTCTTGTGAGCTCCTCTTCCCGCACTGTAACGGTTGTCATCCTGGCAAAAGAACAGCATAACCATGTCCATAAAAATGAATTTTTACTCACTGGCAGAAGCTTGCAATTACAGTCCACAAAATATCTTCTGAATGCATGAAGTCCTAATTTCAGTCAGTCACGTGGATATAAGGAGTTGTAAATTTGTAATGGGTAAGCAGTAGTTTTCCAGACAACTAAATATTAGTGTCATGGTATACGTTGAAATGAACGGATTTGTGGAAAAGTAAACACTGGGCAAGTACAAGTAGGCATATTCTCAGTTCATATCATTGCTTGAACTAAAACGCTTAAAAATACTTTTGAAATAAATTTAATAATAAAAATAGAAATAGAAATAAAATAAACCAGTATGATTATTGTTAGGCTTGAAGGAAACTAGTTAAACTTCACCAGAAAGTCACAGAGCCAACCGGATGTGCATGACTAAAAAGAGTTCTAAAACTTGTTACTTTCTCCTAAATAGGTCTGTAGCCTCAAACCTAAATAAATAAATAAAAGTCTAACTATAGATATATGTTTGTTGAAATGAGAAGGATTAAATGCTTCGAACTCAGATAGACAAATCAGAATCTGAAATGTCCCATCATCTTAAAAAGTACAACACCTGTATTCTAGGATCAAGTTAATCAACTTTGGGAACTCGCATATGTATTCACGACAACAGTTAGATGCTACAGCCTCAATAGAACTAATCAATTCCAAGTTGATGACTGATTTTTCCCAGAAGAAAAGGCAAACACAAGTCTAAGCTTTACGATAAAACTTATTAAACATGTATTCTTTATCATGGTCATATATGTAAAGCCAAGCCTTGTTCCTGGTTTTTTCAATCTTTACTTAAAGAAGAGAGCTACAGCCTACAGAATGACGGTTTGAAAATGGGATGGAGGACAACTCACAGGCCCCTACCCAAATGCTGTGAACTCATTATTCACTTGGTTATTGGAATAGTCTTGGCAACCTTAAAGAAAGGAGTAAAAAGGACATACTTATACACAGTATGCGCACTGTTAAATCAGTTACACCGAGGGTAGTCACCAGAAGAACTCTATATTATGTGGAATGAACTCTACGGTATGTGGAAGTATTAAGGACTTGTTTCTCAAAGTCCTGAGGAATTCCTAAGAGTAGAGAATGCAAAAGCATGCTCAAGTACATAAAGATAAATTTTCCATTTGAAGAGCATGGCCCATGTGAACAAGCAAAGGAAACTCTCGACCACTAGTAAGTGATTTCACTTAACAAAACAGCTCCTAAAGTTGTAGTGATGTGATAAACAACTGAAGTATGATAACTGATATAAATGTTATTCCTATGTGGTGTACAATCGTATAGTCAGATGCACTACGTACCCTTTCATAGTCTTCCAGCCACTTCTCCTCCTGCAATGCAAATTGCCATTTTTCTACCTTGTCCAATATATCCTTCCTACTTAGAGCCTGCTCCTTAGCTTCAGCGACCTGATCATCCATGCTAGAAAGTAAATCGGAAAGATCGACATTCCCTGAAAAAAAGAATTGACACAAAAATATTATTGCGAAATTTAAAGGAAGTGATTTAGTACAGTTCCAATTAAACTTAGAATTTTGAATTAAAGAAATGCCTTAACTTGAATCTATTAGACTGGTAAGAGTCTTTCTAGCAGCATCACCGTCGATATCAATGTGAACCCCTCTATATATTTCCTCGAGTTCTGTTTGCCTTTTAAAAATTAGCTCCTTCATCTTGCTAGTTTTCAGAACATTTAACCTCTCAACTTCAAATTCAACCTACCATTTGTTCAACTTGGGAATTGTTAATTATACATACCGCTCAGACCCTTTTGCTGGGTTATCAATAAAAAATTTATGAAAAAGAGAAGAGGCTAAAACCTGTTCAATAATATCTAAAGCAAGGCATCCTTTCCCAGACACCTCTTCAACAGAAGATGACATTAAACAGGTAACATGGTCAAATCTTTTTCGCTCATCAGCAGGTGAGTCCATGAGATTCCATAGCCCCGTCAACCTCTTTCCAAGATCTTGAAGCTACAGTACGTGGATGAAGTGTAGAATAAATATGGATGATAAACGTCCAAGAATCAACACTATGAAAACAGATCAAAAGAGCTACTTGTCTATTCAAATACCTTTTGAAACCTTTCTTGTTTTTCCTGTTTAAGAGAATTAATTACACCATTCAATCTTGCAAGAGTATCGTTGCTAATACTCCTGGAGGGCCCACTTTTAGGATCACCCAAGCTTGGGTGGACTTCATTTACAGTCTTTAGAAAATCCATTGACATCACCACCGATAGCTCGTGGATGAGACTGATATTGGTGTTCACCTTTTGTAGACGTAAATGCTACAAATATGGAGAGGACCGATTCGTATGAATACAATAACCATGCTGATTATAACTTGTGTACTGCGGGAAAAAAAAAAAAAAAAAAAACAAGACAAAACACGCACAAATTCTACGAGAGATGGCAACCTTTTCATTTTGTAATTCTTGGAGGTGTAGTTTAAGTTCACCCAGCTTCTTCGCCGTTAGATTATGCTCATGAATTTGCGGATCAACATAACTTTTTGATTGGCCACTGCCAGCTATTTCTGAGCATATGGAAACAATTTGCAATTGAACTTCTGAAAATTCCTTCAATTTTTCGCGTTTCTTTGATCTCAATTCTTCCAAAATAAGTTTTATAGCAACAACTTGCTCCTTGAGAGTGCCCCTTCCCTTCTCCAACAGAAACGAGAGAAAAAAGCAACCCAAAATATTAAATGAAGTTGTAACAGTAAGCACTTTGCATATGAAACAACAATTTAGAGAAGATTAAAACCCATCAATGCTACAGGAATTTACTCGAGAAAAGGAAGAAAAGCCTTCGCCGAGAGCAGATGCAATCCCAGCAATTTCAGCTTCTGCTTCTGCTAACTGTTGGTGCAAATCGGCCTTATACTTTCTCGTTTTCTCAACCTTCCTACGGTAAATATCGAGGCATTCTTGCTCGAGTTGTAGAAGCATCTTATCTCTTTCACTATCACACTCCCCAATTTCATCCCATATAATCTACATGACAACACAGAATCAATATTTACAAATCTAAATATGATGCAAGAAGACAAAGGACTGTCTGTTCAAGCTGTTAATTAACTAGCAAAATTGAGTTCAAGTTTCCATAAGGGAACAAAAGTAACTCAACTGATACCAAAAGTGATAATGAAGCAAACCAAACTAATAGTTCGAACTCCACTAAACACCCATTAAGTACAATTACCGTACAACAAAACTAGTCAAACCATTAACATGCTTCGATAATTCAAGACATGAAGTTGCTTATGAACAATTGAAAGTAGAGAGACTAAGAAAACCTGTAATTCGCGAAGGAGAGAACCGCAGGTGGTTCGAGAAGGGGAGAGAGTGGGAGGCACAGACTCCATTTCCGACACCAAAATTCAGTGGAAGAGTCGCAGAGCAAATAGGCAAAAGAAAGAATATTCGAACTTTGGAAAGGTTGAGAAAAAAAAAAAAAAAGAGAGAGAGAGAGAGAGAATCCGATCGAAAAATGAAACGGATGAAGATGAAATTGCGCTGTTTTTCACTGAAATGAGGATTTGATCGGCCACTGATTCAGTTCATCAATCCTGGAAATGGTGAAGATCCCTAATGAGAATCGGAAGATCCCGTTTTCGAAAATGGCAAGTGCGGATTTTGGGCTAGGTTTTGGCGCCAACCGCTCATTTTGATTTGCTCTTTTTTAAGAACCAAATATTTCCGTTCATCTTTTTATTTATTGTTGTTATTATTTTGTTTAGAAATGTCATAATTCATATGATGAGAATTTCAATTTATGGGAAGTCATTAATGCCGATGGGTATTGGAATTTGTAAATATTTAATTACTAAATGATAAAAAATAATTAACAACAAAAATAGTAGATTTTTTTATTATATCTTGAGTGACGGTTGTATGCAGTTACCGATAACCTAAACTTATTTTTCACGTATATTAAAATAAGTTGAAGACTCTTAATTAATTTTTGTTTTTTGAGGTTTTTGGAAATACTTTGTGTTATAGGTTTGGATTTTAGTGTATGTGATTACTTGATCCGAAGTTTATACTTTGGCGTGAGTGTTTATTTTAGTGAGTATTTGATCTAAGTAACAGTGGAATATGATCCAAAACGACCCTTTTGGGGCGTGTGTAGTTTCCATATTAGATAGACTTGGAGAATTCACAAAATCACCGCTTAATTAATGTTCAAAGTATTATTTTAAAGACTCGGCTAGAGTCTTCTCGAATCTGCTTGTAGCTTCAGGTGCCTTTATCGTTTTAATTACCCTATAAATTAAAAAACTCGATGTTGGGCCATTCCACTACATACTCTCAAAACTAATGCATAGCTTAATAAGAGATCGTTGCAACAAGCTTCTTAAATAATTACGAGGAACACTTTCCAAATTTATCAAGCAATAGTCATTGAACAGTACGATCTCCTTGACTGTAATGACCTAAAGTTCAATCCCAATTATCTTAAATATTTCAACCAGTCAGTCCAAAAGTAGTGGATTTGAAATGGAGTCAAGTATCTCTCATTACCTTGCATTTTTAAATGAGTTGAAATAACATTTTTTTTTTAGTTTTATGAGACATAACATACGGAATGGTCCATTGTTGTTCCTCTTTACATAATTTAACTTCACTCGTGACAACCGAACGCAGATTTTTCTACAATAAAATGTAGTTTTAGTAACATATTTTATTTATCTTATAAACTATGCAAATATAAGAACGACAACCTTAATACTTTATGTTATTAATTATGAAAACCTTTTTACCATGTCAAGACGAGCACAATTCAATTCATATACTAAACTGGAATACATGATTTGAATTCTATGCCTTAAATGAAATTGAATTATACTGAAATTAATTTAATATCTTAATCTTTAATCGCCAAGTAAGCCGTCTTAGCTCAGTGGTAGAGCGCGTGGCTTTTAACCACGTGGTCGTGGGTTCGATCCCCACAGACGGCGGTTCTATTAATTTATTTTTATTCTTTATTCTTTCAATAATTCATCCACGTGGCGCAACATAAATCAGTGAACAAAATATTATTCGTACATCCCACCGCAGAGGATCGACTTGTGAAGTCGGCAATGCATGGTGGCTTAAATATCGCCATAGTCGCGAGGGCGGCGCTTAAAGTCAAAAGAGAAAGCAAAGTGCCGAAGTTTGTTTGTTTGTTTTTGATTTTACATTTTCGTTTCTCTTTCCTTTTCTTCTTCCGATGAGAAAATGAGCTCCGAATGCGACGGCTTTACTCCTTTCAACGTCATCGGAATCCTTCTCCGATTGGAGTCTTCCCGGAACTGTAATTCCGAACAGAAGTCCCGGATTCTTAGAGATTTCGTTACTCGCGAAGTCAATGCGTTCCTTTGGTTCTTCCTCATCGCTATCACTGCGGTTCTGATCAGCAAAGTTGTTGCGCTTTTCAAATTGTGGTCGAAGGCGAAGCTACTCCCTGGACCTCCTTGTCCGTCTTTTTATGGTCACTCCAAGGTTATTTCGCGCCGGAATCTCACTGGTGAGTTGTGAATTGAAGTTGATCTGTGCGTTTTTTGGTTTGTTTGATTATGGAGTTTGTGGTTTTTATTGAGGAAGGAGAATGAATGGAAGTGGAAATTGAGTTTTTTTTTTTTTTTTTTCTCTTGATTTACTTAGGATGCTGCAAATTTTTTATAGGATTGGATAAAACTCAATCTAGTTTTCAGTTGAGTGTAACCCGTTTGGTGGAATTTGGAGCAACGAGAGTGTTCTTTGATTGGTTATTCGTAAAAAGTGAAATTCATTTGATGAGATGAAATTTATGAATGCTCCCGGGGAAAACAAAAATAGCATGTCTATATGGGAAGAGATTGTAGGGGAGTAGTAGCAAAAATTCTCAGTAGCTCGTTTGCACCAAATCAACCTTCTCTTTATTTTTGAACGGATCCCTTGGCAGGAGAAACAGAGAGGGTAAACCACGATTGGTTGTCCTTGGACCAGTATCGAATCAAGTATTCGAATTAATTTCCAGTAAGGTCTGAATTTGCCAAGTACATGAATGAATTAAGATCTGTCGCTTCACTCTTGGACATTGAAGGCAATTCGGTTTTAGTCTGATGGTTGAGTGTCTAGTTTGGATCCATGGAAGTATTAGTATTTAACCCTCCTCTTGCTGAACTCAAGGGAACGCTTTTTCTTTCAACCGATACTTTTTTTTTCTACCTGCTTCAATAAACGATTTTGGGTTATCGCGATCCTCCCAGTACAAACGCGTTAGAGATGATTTACTAGAAAATCCACCAGATGAATATTTACACTAGCATGTCTTATACTGACCTATGGGATTTTATTATTCCTAAAACAATCACGAGGCCAAGCTAGTATTCCACCTCCTGACCAGACAAATGTCTGTGAAAATGAAGAAGATTCCAGTTACTTGCCCCGCAGTCCTACAAGAATTTACCTTGAGATTTATATCTCTTATTTATTTATTATTATTTTTCTTGACAGGCATGAAGAAAGATAAACAATAAAAATTATGAGTGAGGATCACGATCTGCTTCTACTTGCTTGTATCAGTAGTAAATTTTGCTTATTTTCTTGACCCCTATATCTGATATACCAAACTGGTATGGTCTCTGATATCTACAAATGTTTCCTCAGAAATTACTGAACTCTTCTATTCTGCAGATATATTATATGACTCTCATAAAAAATATGGATCAGTCATCAAGCTATGGTTGGGTCCCATGCAGCTTTTAGTGTCTGTAAAGGAGCCAGCTCTTCTCAAAGAAATTCTGGTAAAGGCCGAGGATAAATTGCCTTTGACAGGAAGGGCATTCAGATTGGCATTTGGGCGTTCAAGTCTTTTTGCTTCCTCTTTTGAGAAGGTTCGAGACTTGTATTTTCTCTCTTTTGTTTTATTTAATTTTCTTGCAAGGTCACTGACGTGATGGTATATAAATGAGAGATTTGTGGGAGCAGAAAGAGAATTTGGCTCTCATTCAATCATTTAATTAGTAGTAAAGATTAGTAATAATTGTGTCATTTGTTTGAGCAAAGTAAGTAGTTTCTTCTTTATTTAAAATTTTCTGGATGTTTGAACTATGAATTGCAAACCTATTGTAGCGTATGTGTTGGTAGGGTAGAATGTAATCGGAATTTCTGGGAATCATGATTACAACGAAATGTTAGAACCAGTGTTGGAATAGGATCGGGAAACGTGAAACGTGAACGGTGGGAAGGGAATGTAGTAGGAATTACAAACCGGGCCCAAAACTCTCAATCCAAACGTGGAATCAGATTACAACCATTACAACAAACCCATCATATTACAGCCCCCCAAATAAGTTTGGAGTCCTGCAGGCTGCAGATTGTGATAATGTGCCTTTTGAGTTCTTATTTCCTTAAACGGTTGTGGGTTGCATGTCCTGTCCATAGGAGCCGCTCTAGACAGCAGCCATGTAATCGCCTGTTCATGGAGGCTGAACATACTAGGTTGAATAAAATTTCTTCGTGTTTTCTTGATCATATCATTGTTTCATTGTGATGCATGACATGGTTGTCTTAGTTTCTTCGACTCTTATTATATATTAGTGTTTGATTATCTTATTTTCTTTTGTCTCAAGTGCAGGTGCAAAGCAGAAGACTATGGTTAGCAGAAAAGTTAGATGGAATATCATTTCAGAGGGCTAATGTTATTCCGGCGAAGGCTGTGGATTGTTCCGTAGGGAGAATACAAGATCTTATGGTCGAAGAAAGTATAGATTGTAATAAGGTTTCTCAACATTTGGCTTTTACATTGTTAGGGTGCACACTTTTTGGGGATGCTTTTTTGGGTTGGTCTAAGGCAACCATCTATGAAGAACTTCTGATGATGATTGCAAAAGATGCCAACATTTGGGCCTCCTACAGAGTTACTCCTTTCTGGAAACAAGGATTCTGGCGGTACCAGCGCTTGTGCATGAAGTTGAAATGCTTAACACAAGATATTGTTCAGCAATATAAAAAACATTACAACCTTTTCTCTCACTCTCATAATCAAAAACTTCAAAGTGAAATTAAAAGTTCCGGTGTGGAGGTTGCATTTGATATACCACCCTGTCCTATTGCCGAGATGTGTAATAGCTGTTTCTTTTCTGGTCCTAATGATCATGTTAATTCTAATGAAGAACCGTATGGAAATATTATGGGTGTGATGTTTCATGGATGCCTAACTACAGCAAATTTGATTGCTTCCATTTTGGAAAGGCTTGCTACAAATCCTGAAATACAAGAAAAGGTAAGTTGTCTTTCTTTTTTTTTTTAATAAAAGGATATTTATTCATTCATTATTATTGCTGCTAAAGAAGAATGAGAGATGATTACTCAGAGCTAGACAAAAAAAAGCTACCAGGGAGGCATAAAGGTCTGGATGAGTGGCACTTCAAATTTGTTCTTAAAACCCCCCAACACTCAAGTTAACCCTTCTCTTTCATATTAATTGAATACTCCTCACAATGGCAAAGAACCGTGCTTGCTAGAGAACCTTCCCACCCTTCTGAAAGGAAGGGTGAATATTAACTTTCTCTATCATCACATAATAAGTCTAATTTGGAGCTGACACCCCACAGCCTGAAAAAATATCGTTATTGAATCTTCTAAGAGACGCATACCTATACCTCCCTAGTTAATGACCAAGCTCCCTAAACGCCTGCTTATACAGAAAGCAACACTAAGGAAAAGACTTGGAGGTAAGGTTTAGGGTGTTGATTGTCTTAAGCACTACCTAGCCTACCATAGAAGATTAAAACCCTCTTCAGTGTTGAGACTTCTTGTAGTCTGGCCAAGAAAGGGATCCAGGGTTGGTGGGAAGAAGTAAGATGGGTGTAAAACAATTTATAGGAGAACACGCAAGGCTACTGAGCTGTTTTTCTAGTGATTTGAGGTTAGCATGAAGGGCAAGTCTTGATGAAGGAAAATATGGAGCTATTTACTCCCCTTCCATATCAGATATGATAAGACTTTGCTGAAGTGGAAATGAGTGGAGTCAAACCAACCATGGTGATGAGATGAGGCTCAAAAAATTAGAACATGATGTTCGGGGTTTGAATCCCTCAAAGCTTATAGAGAAGAAAAACTAAAACAAATGACTACCTTGCCTTCAGCTTCTTGTGCAAATGAATCAATGATCTTGTGTAACTCTACCTTAAGTTATAGAGAGGGTGGAAGAAACTAGGAATGCACAGATCCTTTTCTCCATACAATACCTGATAATTATCCTTGAAAATAGGCATCTAAAAAAACTCAATCCACTAGATTTGGACACAATAGATGATGTTTAATACAAGATTGTTTCTAAATCAACTAGAATTCATGATCTTTGTTCATATTCTTCCATTCACCTACCATTTCATATAAAGGTAGAATCAATCATTTGTATTTTCCATAAATGCTGTTTGATATTTTGAAACAGTTCAATTAATTGAATTGAAAAAAAAAACTTTTCTCTCTTTCTCCGTCTTCATATATATGTATGTTATGTATGTATGTATTGCATCAATGGACTGAATATTTGGTATTCTAAAGAGTTAGAGTAATTCATCTTCGTACAGATCAACTCGGAACTAAATAGAGCACTAAAGGACTCAGTGAAAGATCCCCAGAATAATGTTGATAACATGCCACTTCTGTTGGCAACTATATATGAATCTGCTCGTCTTCTGCCATCAGGGCCTCTGTTACAAAGATGTTCGCTTAAACAAGGTATCTTACTTCTTTTATAGTTTTATTATAGCTCACTAGGTTTTGTGAGCACGGTTGGAACATCTATTGCTCCTTTGTTGGTACTTTATGGGAAGTAGCAGCATCGATCCTTTTCGGTCTTTTGATTGGATAATTGAGATGAGGGGCCAAGGAATTGGCAATAGCCGAACTCATATTTTTTAGTTAACAGCACTTCAACCCATAAATTCTTTTAATGATTGTTTATGGAAGTTTTTTAATTGTTACACGGGCCTCCAAGGGAAATCCAAGAAAGAAGGAAAAAGGAAAAAAAAAAAGTACAAGATAATGTTGTTTTTCATTTCAATGCCTAATCAAAATCCAGAACAACCTTGGCTCTAGATGCATAATAGTATTATTGTGTTTTATAGTGCTTGATACGACTCAATCATCTTCAAAAACAGGAAAATGAATGGTCGGTTGTTTGCTAAACTTCCTTCCTGGATTATATGGCTTCTTATCAATAATCTTATTTGAGATTTTGAGTTGCAAATATATGTACTTATGGTTGCATTTTAGATCTACTTTACCTTGTCACATCTCGCTTTTCATCCAAGTAAACTGCTGGACAATAGGTGTAGCGTACTACTTGGGAAAATCTATTGTATGACAGCTGTCAATTTTCTTACGACGACTTTAACAGGAAAGAACAAAGCACACGTGACTTAAAAAAGATCCATCACTTAAATAAAATCTTAAAAAAATAGTTAAATACTTGGAAATTGTGACAGTCAATTATATATTTATATGGTTATGTTCTGGGTGCATTTCAGCTTCCTGATCCATATAGTTTAAGCTTTTGTATCATGGTATTAAATCCTGTGAATAATTTTCGGCTTTAAGGCCATATATCTACCAAGTATTGTAGATTACTTTCTGACTTCATTACTTTTCACTGGATGCATAGTCACCCATTTGTTTTTCTGTCGCATCCAGATCTAGTCCTAAAGACTGGTATAACTATACCAGCTGGAACACTAGTTGTTGTACCCATAAAGTTGATACAGATGGATAGCTCAAGCTGGGGAAGTGATGCCAATGAGTTTAGTCCCTACCGTTTTCTATCAATGGCCTGTAATGGGACTGATATGCGTCAGCGAACATCAGTTGCAGGTATGTTGCTCCACGCTTAAAAACTTGTCCTAGAATATTCCACTTTGCGACTTAGTGTCTTCTTTTGGTTAGCTCTTTGGCCCTTTTATTTGAAGAGAGAGATGATTTTTGTTGGTTATTGTTCCTTCCATTTCAAAATATATTTACCATCTAAAACATTCAACTTTGAGGTATAACTTATCCCACAGCAGGGTGGGATAATTAGTACACTGGGAGTTGGTTATGTTTTAACTTTTGGATTATAGGACTCACGAGTGGCAGTGAAGAAAACTTCATTTTTTTGTCTCAATGTGAACTGTGATAATGATTCAGATTTCCCTCATTCTCTCTCTTTCTTCACAGTCGAGGCTCTGGTCTTCATCTGTTTGTTTATTATTATTATTATTTTGAATGCATTTGTAGAGTTCCTTTACCTTTTATTTTGGGTCAGAAGTTCTTGGGGGATTGGGTTCCTTGTCCATCTAGACAATCCTTTCTCTTTAATCATATAACTCTGGGGCTTTCTTAAGAAAGAAGCATGCAGAAGAACAGTGGAATTTTAAATTTTTATGGACATTTGTCGTATCAGCCCTATTTGTTGAAATAACATGATCTAGATTGCGCATTGATGTGCTTTTTGTGATGTAGGTGAAAATACTGGGGATGAAGGGGATAGCTCATTTGTTTTGAACGATCCAACCGGCAATGTTGCGTTTCTTCCCTTTGGCTTTGGTGCACGTTCATGTGTTGGTCAGAAAATTATTATCCAAGGACTCGCAACATTATTTGCCTCATTGCTCTCAAACTATGAGGTTGGTAATTAGCTTCTCTATATGCGTTTGCATGTTTAGATTCCACGTACACTGTCTTTCAGGAATTAAAAAATTTGAAGGAGACCTGATTATCATCAGTTGGAGTCCCTTCTTTCTGGAGGGAGTTCCCTCCTTTTGTGGGCTTGTTTGTTTTTTCATGGCCGCCTATTCTTTCTTTTCTTCTCTCTCTCAATAAGCTCATTGATAGTGCGCAAGAACATCGGCATTTAGATATACTAAATATGTTAATGGAATATTCTGACAATCCATACCTGTAGAATAGCACCTTGACTAACACCCATTATCCAATTTATTGTGGGATGCTGAAAATACTTAAGAATAGTCAAGGTGTATTAAACTGACTGCTGACTTGAGGCCCGTTTAGATTGGCTTTAAAAAATGTTTACCAAAATACTCGTTTTTATTTAAACTCTTTTGATAAAAATGGTTTAAAATGAGTCGTTGCTGAACACTCTAATTTTTTCGAAAATGACTTATTTTTCAAATTAAACATTTGAGAATGTATTCTAATCACACACTCTTGCACAATCTGGTTAGAAAAAAACTTACATGTTATTGCTTTTCTCCCTTAGAATAAAGCGAAAATAAATTGAATTGAAATAATCAGGACCATTTGACCTACAAACTATTATGACCTAGACTGACCTAGACTATAAAACCGTGGATTATAACAAGTTCAGCTCCCCAAACACCTCTAAATGATTGGATTCTCCTTAGTCTAACAATTTAAGTTGTGATTTAGTAGACCCGATTACTGGAAGGTCTAGAAAGATGAAAGCCAAACATGAAATTGGATTTTTTTCTTCGAACTGTGACTTGTGAAGTAGTTGATAATGCGCCTGAATCTTGACCAACAGACGTAACAAATATCACTTTTAACGGTAATAGAATAATCTCATTGGTCATTGCTTATATTTCTCACTACATTGCAGATAAAGCTTCAGTCAGAATCTAAATCTAAAACAGACTCGAAGTCGTCATCAAACCCCTCTACAGCTCAAATCCTTCTCAATTCGAAGATGGCCTTCATAAGGAGGAACAGCTGAAGAACAGGTAGCTAAAAGCTCACACCCCCATGTAATGTATGTATTTCTTCAGGTCAGTTTACCAATATTTTATCAGAATAGTTCTCTTCTTTTTTCTGGGGAAGTTCTGTAACTTTTTCCCCGACTCGTCGGATGTCGAATGGGAGGCTGAGACACATGTTTTTTCCCTCCCTGTGTTTTATAGTAGCTCGAGCGCCGCCTTTTCGCTATTTTATCACTTTGTTTTTGAAGCGCTTGAGTTCTATTATTCTGCGGGGCCTTGTATACTTCCCCATCTTTAGATTCTCAATTGTCTCAAAGGTCTAAGTTTCTTCCTCTTTTTTTCTCTCTCCATAGAAGGGAGAGTTACTTGTGTATTGCAATGTATAATGAACAATGCTACACAATGTATCTTTGATTAATATGCCATTTATATAAAGACCACGTTTATGCTTCATGCTTTCCTTGATCTTCTCTTATCCCTTTTTTTATGCATTATTTGACATTAATGTCCAAGAGGAACACTATTGAAACGTTTAATTTCTTATGATATAGGCGATTTCGATTAGTTTTTAATATTGATATCGAATCTTTTTATTTTCAAATATATCAACAAATATTTCAATCAAGAGTGACAATGAAATAACTTTTTTTTACTCGGTTTTATCTTTTATTTATTTTGCATAGTTTAATGGAATAATTGCAAATATAACCATTGGATTGGAAAATATTAGTATATATAGTAATATTTAAAAAACATAAACATAGTAATATCGGTTCGAAAGTAATATAGACTTTACTCTATTTGTGATTATTTAAAATATTGTTATATATTTAATTATTATTTTAAAAGTATAAAATATTATTATATATATGATTATTATTCCTAAATTTATTGAGTGAAAATCTTTGGATGGAAAATTGTTTTTAATGGTAAAATTAGTAAAAATATTTATAAATAAAATTAAGATTTACTTTCGATTGGTGATAAGATTGTGATAAATAAAACATGTTTATTACAAGGTGTAAGTAAAATGTTATAAAGTAGTGCGTCGAATTAACAAATGAAAGTTGAACATTGTCGTTTTCTAAAACGTTATAAAGTAGTGTGATGAGTCAAGTGAGCAAGTGGTTCTCGACTTTTTGAAAGTTCAAATCACCTTTTTTCTTTCTCTTCTTTCTAACATCATTGAGATCGAATTAAGCACAAAGCTCGTGATTAATTCGATTAGTAATAGCTCGTTAGGTAGAAAAATGTTTTTATATATTGTCTTCATTTGGTTGGACAGTTGGGAAAGGTCTATCTCTCTCTTCATCTTTTTTTCAACGTTGAGACTTTTATTTTACTAGTAGATGTAGTAAATGATGACTTTATTCAACTTACCCTTTGAGTTGGTGGTTGGGTGTAATCAATTTTCTTTAATAACAAAGATGGGCCAATTTAAATACAGTATTTCTACAGTAGATTTAATATAATAATAATAATAATAACGAGAATATCTTTAAATATAACAAAATAAATTAAAATATTTACGATATACAATAAAAATTTGAATTCTATAAATGAGACATTGATTTTTGAATTTTTAAGTAATAGATATTAATAGACTTCTATTAGTATCTATCAATATATATCATTAGTGTAATATTACATTTTTATATATTTTATAAATATTTTGTCTAATTTATTATATTTGACAATTCTTCTAATAATAATAATAAAAAGCTTCGTGCATGTTGAATAAAATTAAAATTTTAAAATTAGATTCATAAAAGATAAGTTCAATTCATAAATTATTAAAAAAAATTGAAGATAAACATCGAAATATTTTCTTATAAAACAAAAATCGATCCTGAATTAATAATAGTCAATTTAGTAAATGTTCGAACCGACCTTCACGTCGTATACAAGGACTAGTTAGTTTTATCAATAATATTGGAAAATTTTCCATTGGAAACTTTTTTAATATATCAACTCGGATATGCAGAAGATAGAGTTGATGTCTTGAATGCAATGCGTTGACAGTTCAATTAAACCTATTGAGAATCCAAAAGAAATTTGATTCTTTGCCCAATAATAAATAAAATGCTTAAACCAAACGCATCGCTTCGTGGCGCAGTTACCTAGTTGGCACGAATCCCATTTTACGATCGTGGCGCCAAGAGAGGGAGAGAGCGATTCTCATTCATATCTCACCGCGAAGAAGTTTTTCACAAAATCGAAAGAGATGAAAGGAACTCTGGAAATCTCTCCTCTGTCATGAACAACCATTCCACCATTTCGTTTTCTCCACTATCATCTACTTTGTCGTTGTTGTTGTTGCTGCTGTTTTTCTCTTGGATCATCGTTCTTGCAGGTAACGCATCAGCTCACTTTTGCGCTGAGCAGGACGATCCACTCCTTATGGCGTCCACACTTGGAGGCGTTCACGATTCTCAGGGAGCTTCCAACTCCACCGATGTCGATGAACTCGCTCGTTTTGCCGTCGAGGAACACAACAAGAAAGAGGTAAACAGCTTCTCCTTCGATATCCGTCTGTTTAAATGAATTTTGTTTCTTACTCGGTGTTTTTTATCCTGTCGCGTTTCGTTGATTCTCGCTGATGGCGTCTGTGCCTTTTGTTGTCGATCTCGTTCTTGCTGTGTGTTGTGCTGTGGATTTCTGTGTTTCAGTCAGAATTCATTTCGCGATGTTGAATTTTGTTCGACTTGTTCTGCATTTTGATGCTGTCGGTGTCTGTCGGTGTCTGTCGGTGTCGATGAGTAGTATGAGGGTGTGTGTTGAACTAAAACTGCACGATTCTCTTCGTCTTTCTTTGTTTGGTAGATTGGATCGGTTGACTGTGGTGTGATTCTTATTTCTTTAAGGAACTTGACTGTCTATAGTTTTCAGGTTTGGTCAGTGGATATGCACATAATGTGTCTTTAGATTGATCATAGAATTTGAATTCGCATCTAAAAGCTTGAAAAACTGAACCAGTCTTTCTGGCTATAAATAGTTAGGATTAACATTCAATTTTGATTATGTAAATCTTGCAATCCTCCATAAGATGATAACTGGAAACATGTTGGCGTTTTAATCTTTTCAAGGCTAATGGAGACCATGTTAGCTTGCCCCTGTGACGATGTGATTTCTATTTTTCTGATCACTTCTAGTTACTTAAACATGCACGTTTCCATGTCTTCAGAAAAGAAGTTTGTTTCTTCGTTTCTCACAAGTGTTTTATGTTAATTTTATTTCAGTCTAAACACTCTTTCTATGAAATTCCAACTAATTGTATATTGATTTTATTTTAGTATAACAATTCCTTTTACTATCAAATCCAATGTATATGTATACTAACTGCATTTCAGTTTAAAAGAGTTATTTTTCTCTCATTTCTGAGTATTTGTATTGAAGTTTTATTCCAACTTTTAAGTGGATGTTCTATTTTGATTTCACGGGCTCTTTTTCCATAATTAAGGAGGAAATTTTCCTTTGACAAATATCCACGATAAATTTGTTGGAAATTTCCAAATTGGATACACATAAGCAAAGTATTGTAGTTTTTTGCAACTAAAAATTCCTCCTGTTCTTATTTCCACTTTTCGTGCAGCTGACTTATACTTTTCACTTGTTATATATGTGTATGACGTAATTATCTTCCCATTCCTTTGCAGAATTCACTTCTCGAGTTTGTGAGAGTCGTGAAGGCGAAAGAGCAGGTAGTTGCTGGTACACTACACCATCTTACTGTTGAGGTGGTTGAGGCTGGTAAAAAGAAGCTGTATGAAGCTAAGGTTTGGGTGAAGTCATGGATGAATTTTAAAGAATTGCAAGAGTTTAAGCATGCAGGCGATGTCCCCTCAATTTCTCCTTCTGATCTTGGTGCAAAAAAAGGTGGATAACATTCTTTAACTTCTGCAGTGCAGTTTCAATTACAATTTAAAATAGCTTTGAATATATAACCAATGTCAAAGGAAATGTGTTGACTCATATTCTTCCTGTTTTTTGGAGATCACTTTCTGTTGAAGTCATTCATAACCTCTTGAAGGCTGATAAAATCTGAAGTTGTGGCTTTGTTTCTTTTCTAATTTACTAAGGGTTGATATTCTTGCAAACTTGCATCGTCCACTATTTAGCAAATGTTAGTAGCTCTATTATAGAGCATAAGCATTCATTAGTTCTTGTATGTTCGTTTGTATTCTTACAGGTCATAAAGCTGTAAATGTATGTGAAAGTCTTTTAGCTGATTTTACAGAGGGCGATTGTTTTCTTTAATATACTATTGACCACGGTTAGAAATTAGGTGATCATCCCCAGGGATGGCGTGAAGTGCCACCACATGATCCTCATGTTCAGGATGCAGCACAGCATGCTCTTCGAACGATCCAGCAGAGATCTAATTCTCTAGTCCCGTATGAACTGCTGGAGATCATTCATGCCAAAGCAGAGGTAAATGGATTATGGTCTTTTTATGTAGTATGTTTTACCTCTATTTAAGTTGGTTATCACGAGACTGTGAAGTTGATCTATGATATCAGGATTTCTCTGTCCTTTTCTTTCTTGCGTAATTGAAACTTTTTCATTGATGATGAAATAGGACTAAACTCAAATTATTGAAAGGTGAATCATAAAAGAGCTCTCCAACTAGAAATCAACAAAGAAAGACTTTAGTCATTAAAAGGCTGTTTACATTGACACCAATACAAATAAAACGTATAAAATGAAATCAATTCCACAAAGCTAAATTCTTCCATTCCTCTTGCTCCAAAGAGGCCAAGGAATTTTTGTTTGTGGCAAACCCCACCGTGGAAAGGATGTTCCACAGAGACGAAAGCGTGATTATCCTAAATGTTTGGAAAAGACATGAAACATGTGTATGTCTGGGTTAGAAAAACACATCAAGATAGAGAGAGGTTGGAATGAGGCTTTCTTTTTAGAGAATGAAATAGCTCCAAGACTTAGCTTCGCGTAGAAAGATCTTTATTTATTTATTCCTTTTCTTTTTCTTTTTTTTTTTTTAGAAACATGGAAGAAAACAAGGGCATATAAAAAACTGAATCTGCAAAATTCAATCCAACTAGATAAAACGTTACCTAAAACATCTTTATATTCTTTGTTCCTTTATAATTTAGACATGTATGATCGACCAGACAGTAAAGGTAGCATTCATCCCAGAAGGCATTGAGTTTGAACTTTTGTAGTATTCACTGCGTTTCTATGTTAATGTCATTTTGATTAGCTTAGCTTCTAATCTACCACTTCTATCAAACTCAATATGACCAACATTTTAAACCCGAGAAGGTAGGCATTCATTCATACCCCATGTTCATACTTTATGAAATTTTTCTTCTGGTGAAGACTCAACATCCTAAATCGCATACCTTGCGTTCATTTTAATTATGTTATTTATCAATTTACATAATACTAATGGAGAGATTGACGATGGTGTGAGAACAGGTGATCGAAGATGCTGCGAAGTTTGATTTGCTCCTAAAGCTGAAGAGAGGGAGTAAAGAAGAGAAGTTCAAAGTGGAGGTCCACAAGAACAATGAAGGTAACTTCCTTCTAAATCAGATGGTGCAAGATCATTCCTAAAAGAGTTTGGATTGTTCAATATAATTAAATAAAATACAAGTTTATGTACGATAGAACCTTTAAAGCTGTATACTTCATAACTTCTTTTGAAGCTCGAGTCGTCCGGCTGATGCATAAAAAGACCATGATAAATGATGTAGCCACTATTTAATTAGGTTTTGGATCTGTGGTTTCCTTTTCTTCTGTTTTCTTTAATCCTTTCTTGAATTGTATGAACAACAAAACGTAGGGATCGTGGGTATACTCTCGATTCTGGGTTTACACTATAATTTGCTTCGTATGAAGTGAACCTAGAAGGGTTTCTTAGAGGTCTTTTTTGTTTTCGACATAGTGTTAGGAGCTCGTTTAAAAACAGCAAACAGATGGGAGTTAATGTGGATTTAAGCTTAATTTGGGATTGTAAATTAGTATCATGTGGTGTGTTTATTAATTTTAAACCATAGAAATCACCTTGTTTGGCGACTGGCAAATGATAATCCAGATTGGCGTGATTTAGCTATTGGACGTTATAGGGCATGCTTGGGAAACCACTATGAAAATTGGATTCTATTTTTAATTTTGAGTGAGTAGAAGTGATGCTATTTCTTTTTGTGCGCTAAATTCGAATTAGTAATTCATTTTAATGCTAATTTGTAATTTTATTTTTTCTATATGTATGATGAGTTGTGGTATCATTTTCTTTTGGAAACATGAAATGATTGGGCATTTAAAGAATTGAAAATAATATCACATGCTTAAAATTGAACTCTTTTTTTTTTTTTTCTTCTAAGAGAATGTAGATTTGATAAGAGAGGCTTGATTTTAAAGTAGAATTTATCCACTTGAAGAGCTAAAAATAAATATTTGGAATATAAACTAATAGTTTAATTTCACATTAAAATTTTTTGTTAAAAGAAAAGAAATTGTCTTAAATGGTAAGGATAATGTATCGCACTTGAAGAGTCATCGGTGAAAAAAGGAAATGGTTGTAAACATAGATTCATTGGAAATTTGTTTTTAGAATAAGGGTAGTTAAGAAGTTGGACATGGAAATGATCTACCGTTAGATCTAATGAATTGAGTTTTGTACCAAAGGACTGAACTTAAAACATTCAATTTTTGAAAACATTCAATTTTTGAAAACATTCTTTCTAACAATTCACAAGTCCATCTCCTTCAGTCCATCTCTTTCTAACAATACATTTTCTTAAATATAAACAGATACAAATGGATGTATATTTTTTTTCTAGACCATGGATTGTCAATGAGAAAAAAATGATTCATTCCTCCATTCCTCGGGGCAGGTCTTGGGCCTTAGTTCAGATTATAGATTATCATAGTGCACTTTAGATTTAAACAACTAACCACCTCTTAAAATGAAAGAAAATGGTAAGATGGAAGAGAGCAATATTGGACTCTCAACTAAAATACTATTATCTTAGTAAATTAATTAGGGTTTTGAAAATGCATAAAGAAAAAGAAGAAAAAGAAAAAAAGGTACAACCCTACCCTTACCCCAAAGGTTAACACTCTTCACATGGATTACATAATGAACAAAGCTATTACTTTCAACAGCTACAGACCTAATGTTAGATCGAGAAATCATTTACTTAGAACATTAAGATTTAAAAAAAAAAATCAGAAAATGATAAACTACATAGGATATTGTAATAGATTGAACTCCAATCTCTGATTCTTCTTATTTTCTTCCTCTACTTAAAACTGACCTTCCCCTTCCTATGTAGTTTGCTTCAAGTAACAGATGTTTCTCAGCGATTGTGGCCGGTCCGGCCTGGTCGGTCAGCCTGTTTACTCCTCTTCATCATAATCTTCCTCTTCCTCGTCTACTCTTGAGCTGAGATGTGTATATTGGAGAGGATCAATTGCCATTTTGTCCACATCAGAAAGAGGCCAAGCATGGAATTCATCAACTGCTTTAGTCTCGGACTCGGTAGTTGTAGGTGCAGCTGGTTCGATGGGCGCATCTGAAACTGCTGCTGCTGGTACTGTTTTGGAGTCTTCGTTGGTGCTAACATCGGCATTGAGATCGAAGTTTTGGATAGCTTGATTGGCTTCGCTAACTTCTTTTGGTGTATCACCAGGCTCGACGTGATGTTCCATGTGCACATCTGGGTTGGGGTTCTTGTTCCTGTTCTCTATGGATGTGCAAGGGTCGACATCAGGGTTAGGTTGGTAGTTGTCCCTTTCGGCTGATCGAGCAGGTCGTCCACGGCCCCGTCCTCGTCCCCTTCCTCTTCCTCTACCAGTGCTGCCATGGCTCATGTCATGCTGGGGAGATAAAAGGAAAAGGAATCATGTTATCATTCTTAGTGTGATTTAACTTTCAATTCATTTCTCCAGTCCAGTGAATTCGTTATGTATTTGATGACACCACAAAAACGTCAATTACTAAATCTTATCTTTTTGCAATACAACAACTGAGTGGGAGATTAAAACTTCGATCTCTAAGGAGAAAGATAGTGCCAATTACCACTGAGCTAGGGTGATAATTACTAATTCTTAAGTCTTGGTTTGCTGTCTAAGTCAAATAAAATGCAGTTTAACAAATATTAAGCTGATTCGTTAGGAGGAAAGAATAATTACCATCTTGCTCTTTTTCAGCTCGTCAAAATCATTGCCCTCATCACCAAGGGGTTTCCTGATCAGATGTAGCACGTTTAGTAATCTATGGATCTTAACAAAATAGTAACATGAAAATAAGCATTTCATACCTCCTCTTTCTATCATCAACAGCACCATCAGAATGACCATGACCATAATCTGGAACCCGACCAACAATATCCCTCAGAAAATCAAAAACACTATAGCTTTGTACACAGTGCTTTCTGTAATAAAAATTGAAATAACGTTAAGACAAATTGATAACCAAAAACATAGCAATGAAGTTTGAGGAATTAACCAATTCCTCATTTTAGGTTGTAGGTCACTCAAGGAATTAACCAGTTAGATACTAAAGGTAAATTTGAAACAAGAGTCAAAACAAAAAGAAATGTAAATTTTCGAAGCTTGAATACATGGCTGTCACAAAACCAAAAAAAAAGGGTTGGTTAAAATATGTTCTTACAGGTGTAAAGAGTTCATTGTCTTTGCTCCTCTTTGTAGAGTTATCTCATATGTTCGATCACAGAGGTCTTGCAGGAACAGTTCCAATGCTTTAGCTGGTATTAATGTTGAAGAAACATTAGCAATCGTATTTCTTACATGAACAAAGTATGACATCAAACATGACTAAACGATCTGTAACGTTTGCTTACAAACTAAAACGGGCACTGCCAATGCTATCTTTCCAACATCCTCATCTGCTTGCATTATCTTTTTAATTCGAGCCTGCCAAATACAATCATTCATCAGACAACAATGAACTGAATGTCCAATTAAAGTTAAGGATTCATTTGAAAGTTCAATGTTCAGTTGAGATGTATTCTTCCTCACAGTTTAACTGAATAAAGTGAGTCCACAAGGTCTTTGAAAATTTCTGACATGTTATTATGTTAAACTTCCAAAAAAGCAAAAACATATAGAAACTAAAATCATTAAGCAAAATCCAAGCCATTGGATGTCTAATTTAAGTATGAAAGGGGGCCTCTTAATCATGATCCTCAATGACTGCCAAAAGAAGTCACAAGACTATTTATATCGAGCAGCAGAGAAAAGTGACGTCCGCACATCAGTAAGATTCACTAATAACAAAAAGTAAGTGAATTGACTATTAATTCGTTTAGTGCTTTGAAATCAATTCACAACGTATTGAGCTACCATTCTTCACCTGGTTTCAAGAGATCATTTGAGTAGCATTGAATGTCGGACCATGGTTGTTGGTTGGTAAATGGTAACAAAAAAGAGATTGTTCAAGAACGCCCTTTGGAAGGGCATACATGTCTCCTTTGCATTCTATGTGGAGATTTTTTATATTCTATTTTAAAACTTTTCCAATGAAACAATTCAAAAAGACTTACAAAAAATAACATCCCATTATGTAAACTATCAAGATGTTCTGTCCTCACAAAACCATTATGTAAACTATCAAGATGTTCTGTCCTCACAAGTCTAAAGTAAGAAAGCCACGACCCCTACATCCAAATTCTAAACAAAAAAAGTCTTTGTCATCTTTATAAAGAAAAAAAAAAAAGGAAGAAGAAGAAGAAGAAGAAGAAGAAGAAAAGCTTCCAATCAAAACATTTATGAACTAATCAAATTATCTACAGAACTCATATTCTAGAAGTTAAAAAAAAAGATAGCTGACGTGTGCGAGAGAAAAAGGCCAGTTTAAACACTCGAGGCTTTTAATATGCATGATTCATGTCAATTGTCAAAAGGACAGGCAAACGAATTGACAGAGATCATTAAAGCCTAAAGAAAAGCCAAAATCTACTCAATTGGCACAAATAAAAAAGTATTGTTCATAGAAGCAATTATAGAGATCGTAGGAGCGCCACCAAGCACCCCAGAAATTAATCATCTCCCGGGTTTCAGGTCAACCTCTAGGTTTCCCAATAGAGTATTTTCCACTAGTTTAGCAGTTAGAAATTAAAAATCAAGAGGTATGTCTTGTTATTGAACCTTAGTTAACACTTTCAAGAAGATTTCAAAGCTTCAGTACAATGAACAGATTTTTGTGAGTAAATAAAAATATGGACAAAAACAAATATTTTAACGTTACAACTTACTCACTGCCATAAAGAATGTTGAGTGTCGTCTCAAAAAACTGTTCCTATATTCACACAAAACTAAAAGGTAAAGGGTAGAGTTTTTTGGTTGATTTTTGTGGTTTACTATCTTGAGGACACAATCACCTCCTCTGTTGTTCCCTTTCACAAATTTGATCTCATTCGTCGGGTGAGATGGCGATTGTTGTGATGGGGGTTTCTATATGTCATGGCATGTCTGGTTAGATAGGAACAGGAGGGTATTTAGGAAGAAAAGTCCCTGCCTCCCTTTGAGCTTCTTAATTCAATTTGTTTCAAGTACTTCTCTCTATCATAGTTCATTGTGCCCTTTCTTAATCCCCTCTCTTTCTTAGTAGCTCCTTTTGTTTGGCAACAGATTTATTTTTTTATTAGAAAAAACCCTACTATTGCAAACCTAATCACTATGAATTACCCCCCTCGCAGAACAAAAAAGGCATAAATTTAAACTTTTAAAGCTGCGTTAAAACAACCAATAATAGGACATCAACAATGATTAAATTCATCACAAAGATCCGTAACTAATATCTAATACTATGAACCGAGCAGGACAAGTTGCAGATGAACAAAACTACATAGTTAGCTTAATTGGCCGAGACAAAGAAACGGAAAAATACATATATTTTATTTTCTTTTAAAAAAAACCCCTTCATATCATGAATACATCAAAACGTTGCACGATACCAACCAGATGATAATAATAATGATATAAAAAGAAAAAAAAAATTGCACAAATCGCCGGGGGAAATTGTACCCGTGATCTCTTCGTAATAGCAGAAATTAATAAACGAAACAA
This sequence comes from Cucumis melo, assembly GCF_025177605.1. NCBI lineage: Eukaryota > Viridiplantae > Streptophyta > Magnoliopsida > Cucurbitales > Cucurbitaceae > Cucumis > Cucumis melo. The sequence continues at coordinate 4,775,890 of NC_066866.1, forward strand.
ATTAATCCTTCAATTCATAAGAAGCAGAACAGAATTATCAAATCGATCGGAAGTAAAAACCAAGAATTACAAACTTACAGCAGGAAAGCGGGTATCGAGCTTCTTCCTCATGGCGTCAGATTCGAGACATTCAAATGGATTTAAAAAATATGAAAAATGAAGAAACAACAGCAAAAGAATTGCCAAAACTTCAGCAGAATTCGATTACCATTCCGATCAATTGGCAATCAACACAGAAATCTATCGAAGCAATCTCAGATCCAGGAAAATTTAGGGTTTTTATCATAAATAGCTCTACGATCAAGAAATTAGAAAACGAACCCAGAAATCTAGAATTTGTAGAAGTAGCTCAACATTAGTAATCGAAAAGACTATAATACCCCAAATTTATAACCTGGAACGGAAAATGAATCCATCTTTGAGAAGTGGGATTTTTATCGGTCAGACTTATTTTGACGGTTCGGAATTTCCGGTTATTTTAAAAAGAAAATAATTAAATAAATCCATTTTTATCAATTTAGATCTTAACTAATAATTATACCAAAGTTTGGATGTTCTATCAATTTAAATTCTAATGAATTAATTTAAATTCTAAATTTTTAGTCTTAACCAACTTTCATGAGCGTATCCATGTAATTGAAAGTTTAGATTAATTAAATTTTTATAAATAGAATTTTTTTAAATGTAACAAAAACACCAAACTATTTAAATGTTGTAAAGTTAACCACTTTTTAAATATTCTAGCTTTATCCTCCATTCGTCTTTCTTTCATAGTCTCCCTCTTGCGATTTCGTCCTTTCGTCTTTCTTCTTTCCTGTAATTTCTTTTCATCATCGTTCTTATTTTTTCTTGTTTTTCAATTCTTTATCTACGTCGTTTAATTTTTTCACCGCATCATCTTTTTACTTTTTCTCTTTTTTTTTTTCGCTGCGATTTCTTTAGAAAAATCAAATTGGAGTGGTCAAATGAAAATTAAAACATAAAAAAAAAATTGTGTATAAAAATTTTTTAAAAAATCAAATCATTTACATTGGAGTAGCTGATGTAAACGATCGTTTAAAAAAAATTTAAAAATAAAATATCTATAAAGAATCCTGAAAAAAAATCATTTGGATTGAAGTAACAAATGTAAATGATCGTGTAAAAAAAAGTAAACAACCATGTAAATAAATCTAAATGATTGTGTACCAAAAGAATTAAAAAATTCGCGTACCAAATTTTGAAAAAAAAAATCATTTAGATTTGTGTAACCAAATTAAATGATCGTCTAACAAAATAAAACGATATAATTGAAAAGATAAATTGCAGTTCAACATATAGATTGTAGTCATATATAAACAATCGCATATCAAATAATAACCATATCTAAACGATAGCAAATATACTTCTAGGCTTTTTTCGTTTTTTGAATTGTTAGTGTAAATATTTTGTTGTCTTTTTTATAGTTTTGAAAAGATCCCTTTTATAAATTCAGATTTAAATTGAAATAATTATTAATTTGATATTTAAGAGTTCATTCGTTTTTCTATTTCCTGTTTTTATTTTTTTAAGAAACGGACGTGTTTGGTAACGTTTATTGTTTCTCGTTCCAAAAGAAGAGTAGAAACGTTTTCCATTTTATAAGAAATTATTTGGAGGAGAAAGTTGTTTTTTTTGTTCCGTTTCTCAATTATTTCTACTGGTTTACTTTTCATTTTCCTCAATTTATTTTTAATTGTTTCATTTTTCTTTTTCTCAATTATTTTTATTGGTTTTCTTTTTATTTTTCTCAATTATTTTTATTGGTTCCATTTTTTAAATTATTTTTATTGGTTTCTTTTTTTTTCAATTATTTTTATTTGTTGTCTTTTCTTTTTTCTCAATTATTTTTATTGGCTTCCTTCTCATATTTATCTCAATCATATTCCCCAAATAATCATCCTTTCCCTCTTTCTCTCATTATCTTCCTCTTCATGTCGTTTTCCTTATCGTTTGTCATCGTCTTCCTCTATAACCCGGACTCTTCCTCTTCGCTAGACTCTTTCTCTAAGTCAAACCATCTATTACATGTCATTTTAAAAAATATAAAATATACATATGTGATAATTGGTTCCTTACTGAATAATTTTTAAAAATAATTTATAAATTATAAGCTTTATACAACATTAGCTTTATACAACATTTTCCAAACAGAAGCTAAAGAATGGTTAAATTGATACACCTAAAAGAAATAAAAAAAAATCCCAGTTTAGATAGTTGTTCATTGATTTTTTAATTGGTACAACTCAAGTTCACATATAAATTAATATATTGTTTTTGTTAAAATTATATTTATATATTTCTCCATTATTCTCTCTCCTTTCCAAGATGTTTTCTAAATTGGTTAAACGAATAAATAAGTTTAAATGTTTTTAAAGAACACGAAAATAGTTAAAAATAAAAGAAAATGGATTTAATATCGAGAAATTTTCATAAATATAACAAACTTCTCGAAACAAAGTCATTTTTAAAATATTTCAGTTTTGAACTTCAAATTTATTTTTTTCTATTGTCTTTCTTTTTTCTTCTTTTTGTTTACATGTCGTTTAAATTTGGGTAATGTAAAACATCGTGCATAAGGAATCTAAATGATCGTATATAATAGAATTTTGAAAAAATAAACGATCGTGTATAAAAAAATATTAGAGAAATTCATTTAGCCAAATCTATAAGCAATTTTAAAAAGAAAAAAAAAACTTTTAGATTTATGGTCAAATCTATAAGATCATGTAACCAAATTAAACGATAGAATTGAAAATTTTGGATAGCTAAACGAACAAATCTAAAGGTGTACCAAACAATAGTCAAATCTGTTGATGACGAAGACATTTTTGTTATTTTCCATTATGAGCCTGTGGATTCTTTTTAGTTTCGGAATTGTTCAATATTTGACCGTTTTGTTATATCTTCTAAGAGAAACCTAAAATATTTATACTTAATAAAAAAATCGAATATAATCAATGCCAACGTATTAAATAATTTATTTTATTTTTGAAAAATCCTTTTAAAATGTAAGCCACGTTTCCTTTTTAGGTTCAAAACTATGTTTGAAAGGTAATATTAAAAAGGTATTTTGATCAAATATAAAGTCCAACCAAAGTTGATAAAAATGTCTACATAACCCATAGCTCAATGTTTAATTCTATGTCTAAGGTTACATTCCGTATAAAATCAAATTTTGTTTCCTTTCACTTATTTATTTTATAAATAAATATTTTTTGGTTTCTAGAATTACCTTCTACATTTGTAATAGGTAGTTTCGAAAAAAAAGAAAATATTTATAAAATATAATAAAAATTTAAATATAAAAATTTGACGAATTTTGTAAATAGTTTTAATATTTTACTATTTTTAAAAATGTAAATCTGAATGGATATATTTTTTATTTTTACTTTTTAAATTTTAATTCAATTTAATCTATAAATTTAGTTAATGTTACAATTTTACATATAAAATTGAGTTTGGTAATCGGAATTTATTCCTTTAACTTTGATTTTTCCATTAAATACTTTACCTTTTGTTGTCTTTAATGCTAAATTTTGTTAATTTTAAAAAACCTTTAATGAATTGAACTTTACTATTTTTCATCCCCATTTAAATTAAATCCAAGATATCAATTCAAAATTATTACGAACAAATTGATATCAATTAATGTTAAAAAGGTAAATCTTGAAACTTAAAAATCAAACTATCTTCGACATAAAATTGTAACATTCAAATCTAAGAATCAAACTGAAGTTGAATTCAAATTTTAATGGTATAACGCCTTAAAATTCTATGGACTAAATAAAAATTAGATCTAAAATTTAGAGACTATACCGAAAATAAAAAGTAAAAAGAAAAAATGGGCGAACTAATTTAAAGAAGTTTTTTGGACAATGATTTAACTTTGGTAATTGCTATTCCTCTTTTTGCAAGAACTTGGATGGGAAAACTTTCAATACTATTTTATATGTTTCTTTTTCTTTACCTCCAAAAATAAATTCTTGTAAACTTTTTTTGGTCAAGAAATTCACATATTTTTGTAACTTTTAGCATAAAAAATACAACACGAAGAGAAAAACAATAGAAAAAGTTTAAACGGTTACACATGCACAAATTTTATGGATAATAAGAGAAATGGATCCTCGACACATGCATGATTCTTTTGTCGCGTGTTAAATGTTTGTCTTAATTAAAGAGTTCTTTTTAGTACAAGTGAACGATTTGAACTAGACCGCTTGATCATTAACACATATATAAATGTCAGTTGAGTTGAGCGTTTGTTGATAATTTGAGAGCTTTTTTGCATGTATTGATTGAAGATTTCTCAATCATATAATTAAAGATTACTCGGTGCATGATATGACCAAATATATATTGCTTTACTATATATACATAGGGAAATTAGTATAAATAACAAAAATTTTGGAAATAAATTTTAAATATTACAAAATATGATCACAATTTGCTTGCTATAGATTCCAATGCACCAAAATAGACTACTCTATGTGTCTACCATGATATAGATAGATATAAATAGTAGTCCATCTTGTTCTATCCCGCACGTTCTTCTCGAAACTGCTTCCTTCTTCCTTTTTCTTTCTAGTTGTTCATGTGCCTGGGATTGATTGATTCCCTTTTTTCCTTCTCGTTATATAAAACTTCAAAATCAAGAGAAAGCCTAGGCTCGACTGAAAGGAGAGGGAAACACATGAAATTAGGAGAAATACCAGTCCTTAACTACGAAAAAAAGTCTTTGCACGGAGGGCTAGTCCCAAGACTTCGAAAGCGAGAGGCATCCCTTTGCTGACGGCCCTTGCAGTCATTCTTTCTCTCTTGCTTGAATATCACGATCTGAAAGGCCTAAAATCAGGCATTTCACTCGAGATTGAAATAGAGTTTTTAGGCGCCGACGAATGAGCATGCAAGAGCATAAGATCAGAAAGCAAGCATGGACGACCTCTATCCCGAGGGATTCAGCTTCTCTTTTCAAAGGATTTACTGCTCGCCTTATGCACCTTGATTTGTTTAGGGCTATTTGAACAAAGCTGAATCTGTTTTCTAAGTAGCTAACCTATAAACATATATATTGAGATTACTTGAACGACGGTATAATTAGACACACTTTGCTTATCAAAGATTTGATTACAAGTTTTGTGTGTGTTTTTTTGTTAATTTATGTTTACATTTTTAAAAGTTACTTTTATTGTTTAAGATATAAACATTGTTTTGTAGAGTATTTTTTTTTCCTTAAAAAAGCTATTTAGTATGAAAAGAGGTTTTTCTTTTTCATATAAACATACCACTCATTAGTTTTTTAGAGCGTTATTTTTCTAAACATTTTTTCACATAGCATATTGAGTCTTTTTATGTGCCTAGTAAAGTTAATATGGTCTTCCTAAGTTGCACATATCATTTAACATTTGCCTTTACTTTACACGTATCCTTTGTATCTATTCGAACTAAGATATTAATACATTTTGATAAATTTTTTTCTTCTTCTAAGAAACTATCTATTAATTAGGGTTTTTAAGACATATTCGGTGGTGAACACTGTAGCATGTGCATATTATTTGAGAGTGTATTATTTCTTTCTAACATGTTTATTTTTATCCTTCTCTCGAAGAGAAACTTTATCTAGAATTTTAATATTTTTTCGTAACAATTTTTTTTAGGAATCTATCTGATCAATGTTTTTGTAAGCTCATTTATTATATATATATTTTAAAAGTGTTAATTTAGTTGGAAATTAAAAAAAAAAACGTATTTATTTTTGGCATGTGTGTTACATCTTAAGTTAAAAAGAGGGGAACTCGAGGTTTAGGGTATGAAATGTCTTTTAATTTTCTTAAACTCGAAAAGAGGGGAAGAAGAGGAAAAGAAATGAAGAGTTGTGAGTGATTTAAAATAATTAATAATATTTAGTTATCTACTTTTAAATAAAATAATTTTATTAAAAATGTAACACGAATCGACCAAATCTTTATTAGTATAGTAAGTCCAAACGAAAACTTAATTATTACCTTAAAATTTTAAACCATCAAAGAAGTTGAAATATCGACTATACAATAAAATAAGTAGTTAAACTACGTGTCAAAATGAGCATAGTTTAAAGATAATTAACTTGACCTTTTAGTCTATAGGTCGAAGGTTTGATTATTTATCTCTATAATTAGTGTCGTGAGTAGTTAAAATACCATATTAGATAGGTTGCATTACGATTCAAAATCATCAATTTCATTAACTAAAATAAAATACAAAAGTATATATTCCTTATCTACCTATTTTTTAAATAAAAAAACATTAGAAACAAAATTCAGCAGGAACTTCCAAAGAAGGTTAAAAAAGAAAAGGAAAACATTTACAGGAATTCAACTTTTCGAGACAATCGATAAACCTAAAGTTCAAGTATTTGTCAAATTTACTAACTATTCGACTTTTTTCAAGAAAATTTTTAAAATAACAAAATACTGAAATTATTTACGAAATATAATAAAAATTCATCAATTTATTTTAAAATTTTGCTATATTCGTTAAATAATTCTATTATGTTTCAATGTTATTAATAATAATTTTCCTTTTTTTCTAATTTATTTTTTCTTTTTAATGAAAAAGGTAAAGAACTAATACTTTGTATTTGGCTAAGCAAAGATGGCTAAATTGAATATCTTCCTAGGAATCAAAAATCAAAAATTAAAAATTTAAGAGAAAATGTGGCGTTATATAAAAATTTAAGAAGTTGTTTGGAGAGTCGTGATGATCTGAATTATTAATAGAAATCAAAGAATTGTCAAAAAAAATGTTGAGTAATTAAAGACGAAACATAAATGAAACGGTGAAATATGAAATAACGGATTGGACTATCGAAACCAAATTAGTTTTGTATTATAAATCAAATTCAAGACCTTAGAACAATACATGAATTTTCATGTATTATAATGAATTACAAACTCATCACATTAGGAGCCACCAAACACTTTTTTAAGGTTTTAAATGACACAAACGCTAAAAAAATATTTACAAATAGTATAAAAGTTTTAAATATTTTGGTTTATTTGACTATATTTAAAAATAACTCAAGAAATATACCTATATCATATATTTGGTTTTGAGTTTTGTTTCAATTTGGTTTTGAGATCTAAGGATTAAATACCCCTTTTTTTTAATCTTTAATATTAAAAAAGTTGGCTTGTGCATTTTTTTCAAACGTTGGCAACTATTTCATCTGTCATTTTTACGAGGAGAGGTTGTCAAATGCATTGTCCAATGTTCATCTTGATAATGTAATAATATTAAAAACTTTGCAATATAATTTGATGGTGGTATTGTGTGAAATGTATGCTATCGATCATGAAGTTCGAGACTTGATTCTCTAACTTAAAAGTTTGTAAAGAAAATGCAAAAGAAAATAAGAACAGTTTATATACAACTTTCAAAACATATATTGTTGTAAGATATTCTATATGCTTATACAATTGTTGTGATGATTGTGTTGGCTAAAATCAATCTTTAAACTTTACATACTAAAATAAAAACAAATAAAAAAATTTAGTGAACTAAGCATATATAATAAAAATAATGTTGGAATGGAAGAACATGAAGATGGATGAAGGTGATGACAAAGAATGGAGTTGGTTCCGTTGTGTTGGTGAAAGCAAAGCAATAATGTCCAAAGGATTCTGTTAATCCTTCACCTTCCTTCCCGCTCTTTCCGTCTCCTTTTCTGCAGAATCGTTCAATTCTCTCTTCCATTTTCCATGGTTGTATTTCAACATTTCTTCTTCATCTCTCTCTCTCTCTCTCTCTCTTCCTTCTCTTTCGGATCATCTCCCATTTCCCCCTTTTCCCATTTCCTCAATTCTCAATCAAACAACAATCTTTCATTCATTCTTCCCATTTTCCCTCATACCCATTTCCCCATTTCTCCTCTAATCCACTTTCCTTTGCATCTCTTTCATGGACGATCGCATTGAAGACGATGAACGGGAGGCCTTGGCGGGGTTGAGCTCTGTCCCGCCTCCTCGGAAATCCCATTCTTACAGCCAACAGCTTCGAGCTGGTTCCGATCAGAAGCGTTTTCAGCTTCGTAAGCATAGTTTGGATGAAGATCAGATTCCTAAAGTTATGGAGGGGTATTATGATTCCTCTGATGATGATTTTCTTCCCTATTCGACCACCTCCGCCATTGGTGGGGAGGAATTTCTCTCCCAGAGATTGGACCAGAATCTCTGTATGGACGGCGGTGGTGGCCTCGATGATTCACGCCAATCTCAGGCATTGGCGGAGTTCGTCGGCAGCGGTGGCTCTACTGGGTTTTTTAAGGTTCCGATTCGTGCCTCGGTTCATCCTGGTCGGCCGACGTGCCTGGAGCTGAGGCCACATCCATTGAGGGAGACACAGATAGGGAAATTCTTGAGAAATATTGTTTGTACAGAGACGCAGTTATGGGCAGGGCAGGAATGTGGGGTTCGGTTCTGGAATTTTGAGAATGCTTATGAAGCTGGTAGTGGACTGGGAGGAAGGGTGAGAAGGGGCGATGAGGATGCTGCTCCATTTTATGAATCCGCAAACACCTCTCCCACCATGTGTTTGATTGTAGACAATGGGAATAGATTGGTGTGGAGTGGGCATAAGGATGGGAAGATTAGATCTTGGAAGATGGATCAGTCTTTGGATGAAATGCCTTTCAAGGAGGGGCTTTCATGGCAAGCCCACCGTGGTCCTGTTCTTGCTATGACCATAACTTCTTACGGTATGCTGTCTTTTTCCCAAGAAAAGTCAAAAGAAGCATGTTAGAATTGATAAAGGAGAGGGTTCCAAGTCTTAACTGAACTAACTATTTAGCAGTCTACTGTTGACTCTAAATGTTTTGGAACTCTCCATCCTAGGAAATTACTGTTCATATCTTCTCTTTGTTACTGTGGTATGATTTTCTTTGTCCTAGAAATTCCATGATAAAGAAAAACCAAGCAAGTTACTGATGGTATGAATTCAGGATTAGGAGAAATCAAATGGGCCCACACCCCATCTGGGATTTCTTCAATATGACTTTTACTGTGGAGAAGACTGGGTTTGAAGATATTAGATTCATAATGCTACCATTTTTTTTTCATTGAAATACTTTTCAATATTAACCAAACAATGTGATTAAAAGGTATACAAGTGACAAGCAATGTCGCCCCTACTGATTTTGGCTTACTGTATTCATTTTGTTTTTGCAGGTGATTTGTGGTCAGGTGCTGAGGGTGGTATTATTAAGGTCTGGCCATGGGAAGCAATTGAAAAGTCTCTTTGCCTTTCGTCCGGGGAAAGGCATATGGCTGCTTTACTTGTAGAGAGGTCATATATTGACCTAAGGAGCCAAGTAACAGTTAATGGTGTCTGTAGCATATCTTCTCAAGACGTAAAGTGCTTGTTATCTGATAATGTTAAAGCCAAAGTTTGGTGTGCTGGGGCCCTTTCATTCTCATTGTGGTAGGTACTCACTTCAGATTGTTCTGTACAGTTCAATGGTTATATCAAATATAAAAATTCTGTGAATATAATCTTAAATAACCAATGGAGGTTAGGGGGAAATGCAATTTTTACTCTTGCATTAATATCGTATTCATACTGTTGACTTTAATGTGATCAATTTGGCCTTCATATTCAGATGAGTGTTGCAAGGTGAATGATATATTTCATCATTTTTCAATATAGCTCACCTCAACTAACCCTCTAAATTGCCAACCTAAGCATACCTCAATTGGTAGGACATTAATCCTCCATTCAAACATCAGAGATTTAAATTCCATTTGCACATAAGAAAGAAAGAAAAAGCCCTCTAAACTATTACAAGTGGAAGTGTCACATGACTGCAAGGGTATTACTGAATATTTTAGTATATTTTAGTGAGTCTAAATGGAATACACTAAAAATATTAAAAGGTGAGAAAATTGAAAGTAACTCTTAAAACTCACTTTACCCCACCACGACCACCACTAAAAAAGAGAGAGAAAGAGAGAGAGAGTGATGAACATACTAAGTATTTGTCCAATGGCTTTCTTTCTCCTATTAGGGAAGTGCTATTTTTTAATGTTTCCTAATTGCTGCAAAATTAGTCTTCATAGCTCTGAGTCATGAATCTCAGTAATTAGCATATTAGAAGTGAACCAAGCATGCTGAACCAAAACTGATCTTTTATCACATTTCTTTTATGTGTGAGAGCCTAAGAGGTGAAAGAAATGAACTTCATTCGAAATTTGTATGCTACAGGGATGCTCGAACAAGGGAGCTTGTTAAAGTTTTTAATGTAGATGGTCAGACTGAGACTCGAGTTGATGCGCTAACACCCCCCCAAGATCAAGCAGTGGAAGATGAGATGAAAGTAAAATTTGTTTCCACTTCCAAAAAAGAAAAACCACAGGGCTTTCTCCAGAGGTCACGCAATGCCATAATGGGAGCTGCAGATGCTGTTCGTCGGGTTGCAAAGGGAGCAGGGGCATTTACAGAAGATATCAAGAGAGTAGAGACAATAATGTTGGCCACGGATGGCATGATTTGGAGTGGATGTACAAATGGCATGTTAGTGCAGTGGGATGGAAATGGGAATCGGTTGCAAGATTTTAACCACCACCCTTATGCTGTTCAGTGCTTCTGTGCTTTTGGGACACGGATGTATGTGGGTTATGTGAGTGGAGTTATCCAGATAGTGGATCTTGAGGGGAACTTAGTTGCAGGATGGGTTGCTCATAGTAGCCCTGTGCTAAAAATGGCAGTGGGCGGAGGATATGTTTATAGCTTGGCTAACCATGGTGGAATTCGTGGCTGGAACATGACTTCTCCAGGACCTATTGATAACATAGTACGGACAGAACTGGCTGCTAGAGAGGGGTCATACACAAGAAAACAAAATGTCAAAATGCTGGTTGGCACATGGAACGTTGGACAAGGAAGAGCCTCTCATGAAGCCTTGATGGCATGGTTGGGTTCTGCTGTCTCGGATGTCGGCATTGTTGTTGTTGGATTGCAGGAAGTAGAGATGGGTGCAGGTTTTCTTGCCATGTCTGCTGCAAAAGAAACTGTAAGATCATCTGCACTCTTTGATGGTGTGTTAGTTTCTGATTATTGTTAAGCTATCTCTCACCATCAATATTTTTAAGATCAGGATTTAGGTGGATCAATACCCAAAATTTCACTAAAAGGAAGAGTTTAGAACCAAGTTTCTACTGACTAACTCATGAACTCAATTTGTTTGCTCCTGAAAGCTTGTTATCTTCGATATATTTTTGGGTATAGCTTGTGATGATGCAATAGTTAGCCAAGAAATCAAATTGTTTATGAGTGTAATGACTTGTATGTATTGCTCTCAATTTTCTCTATGTTTCTTAGCTGTGAACAATCTATACCGTTTGTAGCTATGTTTGTTTCTCACCTGCATCTGTTGAGGAATTCAACATGCAAAAGCACACACTAGATCATTAAGTTGCATATGCATACATTTCCATCCATTCAAAATTTTCCGCCTTTGTAGGAAAAAGAAGAAGAAAAAAAGGTTTTTGCCTAACAATATTACGTCAACTGCAGGTAGGACTTGAAGGCAGTGCAGTAGGACAATGGTGGATTGATACTATTGGAAAAGCTTTGGATGAAGGGACAACTTTTGAACGCATGGGTTCCAGACAACTGGCTGGCTTGCTTATTTCTCTTTGGTTAGCACTGTTATTTGAACATTAGATGTAATTATTCTTTTATTACATCTAGCATAAGTTGTCTGTTCTACCATACTGTTTGGTAGAATTTTCTGTTAACTCTATCATACTTGTACAGATCATTTCTAATTGCATGTGCTGATATTTTGTGTCAGGGTGAAGAAAAATCTTAGAACACATGTTGGAGATGTCGATGCTGGAGCAGTTCCTTGTGGTTTTGGTCGTGCAATCGGTAATAAGGTTTGTTTATTTCTTAGTTTTCGTGTATAAAAATTATTTAATCATAATATTTTGAATAATCTGCTTTTTGTGACCCTGAAGTGGCTGTAAAACTATCAAATCTGACCGTGAGACATCTTTGAAGGTTCCGTGAAACTGAATGTTTGTGGAATCCTTGGACTTCAAAAGAAGTATAATTAATTAGCCTTGAAAAAGTATCAAGTTGACATGTGTTAATAACTTCAAACATCGGGATTATTGTTAGAGAGCATGTTGTTTGAGATGTCCTATGACAATGGTGAAGTAATGAAATATTTTAGGTGTATCATTTTATTTTTTGACATTCCATTTTGCCTTTAAGATGGCAATGCTTCAGTTCAATGAGATATTTAAATTATTGAACGACTTCTTTTAGTCTCATGTGCTCACTGATTTCCAATATATGACTCGGCTAAAACTGACCCAACAGGGAGGTGTAGGTTTGAGAATCAGAGTCTATGATAGGATAATATGCTTTGTGAACTGTCACTTGGCTGCACACTTGGAAGCAGTAAACCGTCGTAATGCTGATTTTGACCACATTTACCGAAACATGGTCTTCAACCGCTCATCTAACCTTCTAAATAATGCAGCTGGTATGGTGCCATACCTGTTTTTGTCTTGCTCTCTTGCCTTCTCCACATATTTATTTTGGCTGCTTTACTCTTCTGGCTTGCCCTTGGCCCTCTCTGTTGCAGCTGGTGTCTCAACTTCTGTTCATACGCTTCGAGCTACAAATGTATGTCTCGATGAATAATACAGCAGCATTTTTTACCTGCTTCCCTTTTTACCATCCACTATGCTTATCTCTTTCTGGTATTTAGGTTGCTGCCGTCAATCCTGAAGAACCAAAACCTGAGTTATCTGATGCAGATATGGTTGTGTTTCTGGGTGATTTCAATTACCGGCTCTTTGGCATATCGTATGATGAAGCACGAGACTTTGTTTCCCAGAGATGCTTTGACTGGCTTAGAGAAAAGGATCAGCTTAGGGCTGAAATGAAAAATGGGAAAGTTTTTCAAGGCATGCGTGAGGCACTCATTAGATTCCCTCCTACGTACAAGTTTGAAAGGCATCGACCCGGTTTAGCAGGTATATGGCTTAGAAAAGAAATAGATATTTCCAGCTATCACTATTGGATCGGGAAACTCTCCATGGTTTGAACAAGTTTAGCCAGTCTATCATTCATATTTATCAATCTGATTTGTAATTCCCTCAAGAGGTTCATCATGTTCTGTGGTTAACATTCTTTATATACCTGATCCAGGATATGATGCTGGCGAGAAGAAACGTATTCCTGCTTGGTGTGACAGAGTAATATATCGTGACAATCGGTCCGCTCCAGTGTCTGAAAGCAGTTTAGATTGCCCTGTAGTATCATCTGTTTTATTGTAAGTATGTGCTTTTTGAGGAGTTTTCTGTTGTTTCCCATAGTTTTCCTTTTTGGTTCTGAGATTTTGATGAACTCGCAGGTATGAGGCCTGCATGGAAGTGACTGATAGTGATCACAAACCTGTCAGATGTAAATTCAACCTTCAGATTTCCCATGCTGATAGGTCAGTGAGGAGAAAAGAGTTCGGGGACATTATTAAATCTAACGAGAAAGTGAAATCTATTTTTGAAGAATTATTATACATTCCGGAAACCACCGTCAGCACCAACACTATAATTCTTCAAAACCAGGAGTCATCTCTTTTCTACATTACCAATAAATGCCTGAAAGACGAGGCTACTTTTAGAATAATCTCTGAAGGTCAATCCTCTATCAAGGATGAAGGCGAAGCGCGTGATTATCATCCTAGAGGCGCCTTTGGATTTCCTCGGTGGCTTGAGGTATTGTCTTATTTCCTTCAGGTTCAATGTAAATGCTTGCAAATCTTTACTGACCTGGGTACCATGTCTGTTTAGAGAAAGAATAACGACTTAAGGTAACAGCTTATAGAAATTTGGCTTCGGACTGATCTTCCCTTGTTAGATTGAAATTTGTTTAGGATGAAGAATCTTCTCCTCATCAAGAGGATCAAAGGAAAACTCGCTGAATTTTGTGAAGGATTTTATAATCGTGCCTGATAAACACATCATTTCTTTATCTGACATTGCATAATTTTAGGAGGCTTAAACCCCACATAGCTTTAATGATACCAACTACAGATATGGTTGGATTGGTAATTTTAGGAGGCTTACATTTGTGTTATTTCTAATTGCAGGTAACACCAGCTGCAGGAATAATTAAACCTGAACAATCTATCGAGATATCGGTACACCACGAAGAATCCCACACGTTGGAAGAGTTTGTTGATGGCATCCCACAAAACTGGTGGTGCGAAGACACACGAGACAAGGAAGTTATGTTAACTGTCATTGTAGAAGGAAGTTGCTCAACTCGGTCATTCAGTCACCAAGTCCGTGTGCGCCATTGCTTCTCAAACAAGACAGTTCGTGCTGACTCTAAATCCAACAGTACTAAAAAAACATAAAAGATTCTTTGATTCTTTGGCAATTTGTTTTCCCATTTGGTCCCATAAAGCCTTCCTTTGCTCAAAAAAGTCTTTGAAAACCAGGTACGAAAGAACAAACGATGATTGATACTACGACTTAGGTAATTGCATATTTTATACATTTGCTTAGGAAATCAAAATTGTGAGCAATCTTTTGCAATTTTAGTTAACAAATATGCACTTTTATGTAAATAGCCTGGCAACTGTTTTAGCCATCTTAGTTCAGGTGCCACTATGATCAGCTTATACTTTGATTCTCAGATTCTTTCCACTTAAAATATGATGTAATTTGTAGATCATTTTCTTCAAAGATTGTACAGAGATATTCTACATGCTTAGAACTGTTTATCTCAATTAGTGAGATATCTCATAGTCCCTCGTCCACTCTTCTTTCTTCCAATGTTCCACATTTTTGCTCTTTGAAACAGCAAAATTTTAACTGATTTGGCTCAATTAAATGTGTTAGAGCTATTAGATGGCTCATTTGCAATCTAGGCCCTTATATATCATGCAAATATTTGGTGTTGAAATTGCTTGCTTTTATTTCTGAAGATTGAGGCATAGTCCATTCAATTTCTCAACCGAAAAGAGATAAGAAATGGTACTTTCAATTGATGGCATTGATTTTTTTATACGTAATGTTATGATGTTTTAAACATTGATTTCCTTGCTTTAGTACTTGCTTTTAAACATGATTTGGAAAACAAAGTCAAATCTTAGAAACTAAAAGAAAAGAAAAAGAAAAAGTTGTTTTAGAAAGCTTGAAGATTTTGTTTTTGAAAGTATACTTAGAATTGATATGTATATTTAAAGGGAGGTGGAAAACTTACCACGTACAATAGTGGAGAAACAAACATAATTTTCAAAAAATAGAGAACTAAAAACAGGTAGAATTCTTACAAACAAATAATTTCTTCAATGGGAATGGGGCAATGACCAAAAATATCACCTTACTATAAAATATATACTATAAATATATTCATTGTTTTTTTTTTAATTTATTTAAGAAATATAAAAAGTGTTGAGTGGTAACTTTTTTTAAGCAAAAGAATTAAATTACATCGAAATCTATTTTGTGCTTGAACTTTCACATTATCAAATTTTTAAAATTTTGTTTGAATTTTGATTTTTTCGATGTATCTGTTATATATTGTTTTTGTAGAATTGAACTTGTGTTGATGTAGATTTGATGTAAATGCGTTCGATTTTTAGTACTTGATCTTCTAATTTTCTTCCAAACTGAATATGTCCGCCTGATGTTGTAGACGTTCTTGAAGTTGGGGTCTTAAAAGAATGTCTATTCTAAGGAGCTTTAGACTTCATGTTGATTTAGCTTTAGAAGTTAGAGAGTTTTCTAAATGTCGGAGGAATTTCCTCTAGGCTCTCTTTGAGTCTAAAATACCTAACCTTTTGTAAGCTTGAGCTTAGTTGGTTCATTTACCTAGCTTTTAGATACTATTAGTTGGATTTAGTCTTATTTGACATTTGGGACAAATTAAACCTACCTTTAATTTTCAATGAACTTTAACTCAAATGCTAATATTTAATTTGACCAAATTAATTTCATTCAATCCAACAATCACAATTAAAACACATGATATTATTTAGATTTGTCAATTTATGTCTTCAATCTCAATTTGGTGCACGTATCAACTTCTATTAGTCACAAATTCATTTATTTATAATTTCATCAATAATTTGGTAAATGATAAAGACAATATGTTATCGATCCAAAATTTCTCGTTAGACGAATACAAAATTTCGAAGTGTTAAGTGGAATACTTTCTTTTTAAAAAATAAGTACATTGGTATAATTTTGTGCTTAAACCCTTAAGTTTACCCGTGAGTTTTGAATTTTTTTAATAAATCTACTAAACATAAAAACAAAAGTAGGTTTTCGTTGGACATTAAATTCACATTAGGTTTTCGTTGGACATTAAATTCACATTTATCTCTATAAGTCAGTCACAAAATTGACAGTTCATAATTTTATTAGATATAAGATTAAAAGTTCAAAAATTCATTAGATACGTTTAAAAGTTGAATACCAAATAGATACAAAACTCATTGTTCAATGATTGAGAAAGCAAGAGCCTCTAAGTGAATTATTCCTGACTCAAATAGAACTGACCTTTTAATCTCAACTTTGGCTTTTAGCTTAGATGAAGTGATTTGATTAAGTTAAATTATATCATCAAGTAAACGTAGTAACTTATGCCAATTTTATGTATTATAATTTGAATTTGTTCAAACTTGAACAACATCGAACCTCCAATGTGGAGAAAGGGATGCACGTTACTTACTTCGCTAAGCTTTACTTTAAGCATATAATTTTCTATTTTTTACTTGCCCATCTTATCATGCTTACACTTCAATGAGACACTTGAGCATGATCAATGTTAGAATAAATAGTTTCATAAACATATGGTTTGAACAGATGTTGGAAAATATGACCTTTTGGTGGTTGATTTTGTGATCAGAAATCATTTAATTACTAAAACTTCGTTTTATCGTGATTTTTTAAAGTTCATTCGTCATAACAAATTGATCTCCTCCGTGGGGTAAGGATTCAATCTTTAACTTTAATGATATCAATTTAATCCACGTACGATTAAATTTATAACAGTTTAGTTCTTATTTAAAAAAATGTTGTTTAAGATCAATAAATTTCTAGTATATGAAAAACAATAATCTAATTTACTTGAAGCTTATGAACTATACTACGACCAGAAGAGGATTACTCTTCTTAATCCAGGAACAAAACTCTATCACTGAGTACAAGACGGTATAACAATGCACAAGAAAGCAAATAGGAGATACATAGAACAAAACAAGCATTAAACATTAAGAGGATGTTTGGCTCTCCAACTTCACCAACTTTGTGTTCTAAATGCACTCTTCCCCTTCTTTACCTCTATTTCCCCATCGGAAAATGCCAAACGAAACATTTATGCACCTTAAACCATAGACTTCTACAACTCCAACATAAAAACTCAACTCCAATTAACTTCCCAATTTCATAACTCAAATCAACACAAACATCCTCTTAATGAAGTACTAAACCATTTTCCCTAAATGACAAGATCAACGACCATTTTGAACGAAATATCACCTTGAAAAGCTTAGGATTTAAGGATTTCAATTCTCGAAGTTACTATGTATAGAGTGCACCATTGAGAACAGTAAAACACAGTCCTCGTTGGAAGATAATACAAAGAAGAAAAAAAAGGATCCAAGTCATATACAAAAGAGAATCCATACTAAATGAGACCTAGCAAGTAATTACGAAAAGACCTAGTCTCCAACACCCAAAGAAACACCCAATGAGAAACATAGAATCTAACAAGGGAACAATCATCAACAAAATATCGCTTTACACCTTAAAAATTCAATCTCTCACACCACCAACTCCTCCAAATGGAATAAACAACTAACCTATCACAAGAACCATTTCTCATGAAAAGATGGGTAAAGAAGAACCTTCATGATCGTCTTTAAGACGCAGAGTAATTGAGTCAGACTGGTAGAGTAGTCCCACTAGGAACTATGAGTGTGACAAGAAATAAGGGAAAGAGGAGCGATTGATTCAACAAGGCAGCATGCACGGGTGATCTATAAGGCATAGCAAAAGGATTCTAAGCGCTGCACCCTAGAGTCAATAGGTAAAGAATGAGAACACATCCTCAAATCAGACCAAGGGATACCGACTCATTAATCTCTTCCTGTAGAGAGTTTTGTTTTTTGACTTATCAACAAGGTTTCTACTGAGGGGCATCCTTTTAAAAATCCCTCTCGAGCATGCGCCTAGGCGCAAGCAGGTCTAGCGCCTCGCTTTTCGAAGTGAGGCTCGCAAAATAAGGCGTGTGCCTTTTGTGAAGCCACAAGGCCCAAAGCCCCGAGCTCTGGGGCTTTTTCATTTTTTTTAAAAAAAATAGTTATAAATTAAGGGTTTTCCTTCTTTATTAAGTTATTAACTACAAGAACAAAACTTCTTGTCTTTAGGTTTTTCTTTTTCCATATTTCCACTTCAACTATGCTTTTTATTTTTAATATAATATTTTTATATTTAGTGCGCAACACAAAAGAAAAGCTTGCCTGGGCTCCAGAGGGCCAACTGTGCCGTAGTGTGCCTTGGGCATTTTAAAACACTGGGCATCCATGAAAAGAGAGGAAATTTTTAAAGGTCAAGCTCATCAAGTCAATGCATAGAGCAAATCTTTAATGGGATTTCTTTACAATTCATCCTCGTTATTTTCTTATACAATAAGATAACATCCATCTCATAAAAAATAATCCCATCAATAGAGAGAAAGATCGGCACGATAATAACGGTATGATACAAATTGAGACTATTAGTACTTCATCATCCTAGATCAGTAAATCGACAGAACCAAACAACAACATAAAGCAGGTTATATAGGTCAAGAGAAGACATCAATCAATAACCGTGACTGTTTTCAAGAGAAAACATCCATCATATGAGCACAATATATTAATGGATCTAAATAATCAAACCAAGAGACATTGTAAAGATCAAATTCCTGACATGAATTATGAAGAAAAAAATATACTATCATTCACATCAAATTGTAAGTAGACAAATGATTTTGACACAAATATTATTCTTTGGTACATATATTTTTTTTCCAATAACCCATACCCCCCCAACAGTAAAATGCTAGAAAAATATTTATCAGAAAGGGAACATCTTTGAAATGGAGAACTAAAAAAGAAGGAAAAATTCACAAAATTCTAACCTTCCTGTAATACCCCCTTGAAAGGCCATCCAAATAGCAGAAATCAAGCAGTGCATTGCTGCGCACCATATAAAGGCAGCAGAGCTCTAAAGGGGAAAATTGCCACAATATTTCAGCCATTAGAATACTGAGAAATCCGGGAAGCCATGTTAGCAACTTGAGCTTGCAATTGAGAAGCTCTGACTTTGGCAGCGGTAGCCCGGTGAAAAAACTGCTCTCGTGACAACAACCTCACATTCCTTAAATACTGATCGAATTGGATTGCTCCATCCTGCACAGCCTTATCCAAGGAATATATAGCATCTTCTATTGCCAAGTCTGAAGCAGTACACTCAAGCACTTGCTTTGAAAGCACATCAACACATTCAAACGCGTCGTCGGCATTGAAATCACTGCTAATCTTACCCTCATTCTCCCTTAACCAAGCTTCCAAAACATCAGAGTTCATCAAAACCATCTGCAGTTGCTGCTCTAAAGCCTCTTTCTCATCTTGCATCTCTTTCAAACCTTTGTTTAGATCCTCCTCTCTCTGTCTCAACACTCCCTGTGCACTAAAAAGTCCTTCCATTTCAGCCTCCCTAGTCTTTCTTAACCCCACAATATCATTATGCACCATCTCCACAAGCTTATTAATCGCATTTCGTTTAAAGACTTCATTAGGATCTTCCGTATGAGGCTGCATACGCGCAATAGAAGCAATATCATTACCGCTACCATACGGCGACGGTGGGTAAGCCCTCGGCGGAATTGCAGGGCGTGGGAAAGCGGCAACCCCCATATTAGAAGCAATCGAAGAATTAACACTATTACGCCCAAAACTAGAACTAGGACTCGGAGAAGGACTAGGGCTAGGGCTAGGGCTAGGATTCGGTCTCCGTTGAGAATAAAGCGGTGGGTCGCGACCAAACATAACGCTCAAATTACGAACCAATTCAACCAAATTAGAGCTCGGATAAATCCAATTTTGTAAATAAGGGATGGAGACCATACCGGAGGGATTAACATGAGGATGAGGGCGTTTGATGATCATATCCCGAGTTGGGTTCACGTAAACACAAGGGGGGTGTCGAGGATACGACTCCATGAGCCAAATAACAACCGGAATGTTGTAGGTAACGCCTTGAAACGACATGGGAACAGTTCCATCGGACTGGAGAAGGTTGACGGAGCGGCCATCGTTGTGAGTGAAACTCGCAGTACGAGGGACCAACGAGGGGAAGGCGGTGGTGAGAGCCACCAAGTGCTGGCGGATCAGCCACTTGGTGTCTTCAGAGTAGGGAAGGGCGGAGGGGCCCCGCTGAGAGAGGACGGAGCTGAGGAATTGTTGGATTATTTGAGGATTGGGCGGCGAGGGATCGGAGTGGGACGGCGACGGTACCATAGCATAGAGATTGAGGATTGGGAAATTGGGGAAAATTGATTTGGGTAGGTTGGATTGATCGGAGGATCTGATCCACCGGAGATGATTTTGATTATTCTTGGGGGAAGTAAAGGGAAAATGATACGGCAAGGCAGAGAAAGAGAGGGCGATCGAGAAGGCGCGTGCCCCTAAACCCTTAGTGCCGAAGAAAATGAAATGGTAAACTCCTTGAAATTAGGTTCTTTTATAAACGGACTCTTTTTTTTCTTCTTTTTTCCTTTCTTTTAGAACTAAAATAAGAAACAAAGTTTTCGAAATTAATAATATATTTGTTGATTTACGTAATACATATAGTCTTTCTTTATGAATATTTATGAGTTGATTGAATGAAAATTTTAATTTTTACGATTACAGTGTGTTTGATAGTCCAATTTTAACACTATCAAAATTTTATAGACTAAATTATCGCTATCGAAAGTATAATGATGTAATGGTTGTTATCCTACTTTAGAGACATTTTGTGTCATTTTTTTCTTTTCTTTTTAACTTCTACTAGTTTTGATACGTTCGTGATGACGAAAACTCGTGCTCTTTTTTGTGATTTTATTGTTGTTTTTTAAAACAATTTATAACTAAATATTGATTTAAAGTTTCTTTTTATTATTCAAAATGTATTTGATATTATATTTCTAAACTTAAGAATAGGCACTCCATCAACTATAGGTGTTGAATATGCAAATGGTTCTCTCTCAGTTGAAGATAGAGGAATTAAAGACAACATTTGGAGTGAAAAATAAGTCCAACTCAAGTAATAATCTAATATATATTTGATACACATGTTTATGTACGTAAATATTGAAAATGACCGAATAGTATAGACTTTTAAGTTAATGAAAATTAAGTAATATGTCCAATAACATTCGGATGGACAAAACAATTTGACATTTTTTGTAAATAAGTTAATTTTTATTGACTTTAGGACAAAAAGAAGGTAAAACACTTTTTTAAATGGCTTTTAAGACAAAGAATAAGTTATTATAACCTATATTATTATTATTACAGTTGAATCTATCGGATGTTTATTGAAAGTGTATCAAGTGAATATTATATCAAATGGATATATTAGTATATATTAATAGTGAATCGAGCATACTAGATGTATATCAAGGAATGCAAGGAATGCAGGTTTTTTAATCTAAATAATAGCAATAATAATATAGGGTCAAATTGAAAGAAAACTATGGAGCTGATAAGGAAAACAAAGGGAAGAGGCGGAGAAAGACAAAGAATTATTAGCCACACTAGTTGATGCACCTTTCTTCATTTGGCAAACTACAAATAAACAACAGGAGAAGTCCATAGTAACAATCAGGCACACATGTTTGTTTACACTTTTAAACTCCCCAAAACCTAAGGAAATGGAGATGTAACAAGCTGCCTGGGTGCACTGAATAGATCATTTCCTGCAAAGGGAGAGGTCCAATCGCGCAATCCACCTGAACCTGATACATCTTTTACACCTCCCCCGCCCTGCATTCCAAGTTCACACAGCCTCATCCCCGAACCGTTCCTCAACGATGACGAAAAGCCCGGAGACAACTCACTCGATCGTGAACTTGGGCTATGCAGAGTCCAGTCTATTCTGTTGTAATCGCAATACGGCATCAACCCCCCGAGATTCCAGTCCATCTGTGACAATAACCCCGTCGTTTGTGCAGGTGAGCCTTGGCTGAGGTTTGAACTCGATCCATAAGACGATGGGACTGTGAAGGAAGATAGAGTTCCACCACCAGGTTTCCACAAACTTTGCGCTTCGGAAGGAAAGCGCGACGATGATACATTCTCTTTTGCCCACGGTATATCTAGCCCCGATGATAACATCTCAACTGGACCAGACATGAATTGTGGTTGATTATGAACAACCTGATGGTAAATCTGTTCTAGCCTTCTATTTTCTGCCCCAAGGATCATCCTGCTATGATTGTGTAGCAATTTGTCACTTGAGATGATGTTTTTAATAGTTGGAGCATTGTTTGAATACCATGGAGTTGTTCCGGGAAGCATGGGGCTGGAGACAGCATTTTGCAACCCATTTATGGATTGAGGCTGCTGCTGAATAAAAACGACTGGCTCGACTGTCTGCTCAGGTATTTCTCGTCGAAGATGGATGGCTTCGCTTTTAGAAACACCAATTTGAGCCTCTGCCTTTGCATACGGATGAGACGTAACTACAGGCAATGGTGGTGTTGAGGTTGACGAAGAAAGGCCTGATCCTACAGCAGGCCATCTCTTCTCCCCTCCCCTCAGCAGTCTCGGTTGATCTGTCGTCTTCAAAGACTGTTGTGTACTCCTATTGCCTGCTTCTAACCACGCTGGCACCGTCATTTGCGCACTATTACTGCTGAACTCTCTATTGCTCGATTGCATTGTAAAGACAGATGCAGATCCAGCCGTTTCTTGAGCTCTTGCCATTCTATGTGCTTCACCAACTTCATGATTTGACTGACTGACGGATTCTTTCTGCTTTTGTTCTCTTAGAATACCTTCTGCCTTATCAAGATCACCACCAGAAGCAACTATGGCTCGTTCAACCTCTTGTTTTGAGCATTTAAACTGTGCTTCAAGAGCTGAAATATGAGCCAGTTCACTGCTAATATCAATCTTCAAGTTACTCCCACTTGTAACATTAGCAGTGTCCTTGTTTCGGGGCTCTTCCGTGTTTACTTCAAAGAGCCAGGCAACTGATTCCTCTAGCTTACCCTCATTTAATATTAGTGCCATGGTAGCTCTTTCAGGAGAGAATCCCATAGCAACCAGTTGCTGAGAAAGAGCTTCGAGCTTTCTAGACATTAGATAGCCTTTGCATCGTTCATGCAACTCCTGAGCCCGTTTTTCTTTCTGTCTTTGATGTTTCTTCTCATTCTTTAATCGAATCTTCTCCCGCTTCTCATGGTCACACCCAGTTGTCCTCTCCTGCTGGTTTGAAGAATCAACTGTCTTTTCTTTTGGATCCTCTGACTCACCCGAGCAGCTACCATTGTTGGAAGACAGATCAAAATCAGATACTGTACCACGTGGACTGCTTGAGTGGTCATCCATATCTTCCATATTCTGGAAGTGACCATTGTCAGAGAGCAATGAGGAAGTGGTTAGTGTTGATGATATTTCAACCGTATGAACCAATTCATCAACTGGATTTTGAGCAGTAGTGGCTGCTGAAGTCCTGTTTGAATTTTTAGAAGCCGAGGTTTTTGAAGCCTTCGGCTGTTTCTTGGCAGCAGCCCTAGCAGAGGACTTATCCTTTGAGGCAGACTTGGATTTTGATACCGGCATCTTCCAATATGAGGTAACTATTAACAAGAAAGTGAGAATCGATCATTCAAATATCAATAATGTAAAAAACAGAAACAAAACAAGTTACAGTACACATCAAACCAATGCATAACATATGATTACACTAGCAGATTGATTGTACAAATAAGAAAAACAAAGACCTCGTCACATTCGCAGAATGATAAAAGCTACAAATATTCAGTCATATTGCAAATTAAGTAAACCATCAGGGGTTGGCCTAGTGTTAAAAAATAGACAGCCTCAATAAATGACTAAGATGCCATGGGTTCAATCTTAGGACTTTCCTCAACACTCAAATGTAAACCGGCCCAGACACTTTCAGATATAAAAAAAAAGTTACAAATTAACCGTAGAAAAAATCGCATATGGTTATCATACTACCAACTCTCAAAAGGAATTAGAGATTAAAAAAACAAATTCAAGAAGTAATGAATTTCATCACTCAAAGATGTAACCAAGCCAGCTACGCAATCTCATAGGAACTTTAAGAAAAACGAGTTTGAAATAATTTACAAAATAGAAAAACTTCATGCCATTGATTATGAGAAACAACGTTGCCCATTAACTTCACATATAGAGTATTCTGTGTGTATAAATCGATAAAATATTATGATGGCATCTCTCCTTCAATCTAAAATCATTTCAATTCAATTCAGGATGAAACCAAAAACTTAAAATTCTCGCATTAAATGTGATCAAACTTAATGAGTTACAAAATATACATACATACAACAAATGATTGTTTATTTATTTTGCATGTCATTGATTTAACATCTTTTATGAAATTCAAACACTTCCTCCGCATCCAAACTCCACAAGAGTTTTGATGGCTTTTACAGAAAAGGTAAAATGAAAAGAATTGCCAATCTGCACTTTAGAAATGTTCAAATCCGAATATTTTCCACCAAGAAAATAAATCCAAATCTAAGAATTCATAATTCAGAAACAGAAGAGCCAAAAAAACCCAGATCAATAAGGATCAAACAATTGGGGGGAAAGATATCGAAAACACATTAACAAGAAGTCACATTTCAAAATCAGACCCAAATTTTTATTTCAACAAAAAAAACAACAGATCAAAATTATCGAACAAAATCATTTCCCACAAGAACAGATCCAATAATCCACTACACCAAGCCACAACCCCATTCAATCAGGAAACTAAAAACACCAAAAATTCAACCCCCAACAAGAGATCTCCATTCCCCAATCCAAAATTCACAACAAACCCAGAAAAAAAAAACACAATGAAACCCCAAAATCAAGAAGAAAAAAAAAAGAACATGGAGATTCATTAGGATTCAAAGAAGATCACAGAGAAAAAGAAAAAAAGAAACAAATCGAAATAAAAGATCTAGAAACAACTAACCAGTTAAGAGAATCGTTGGGCGGAAGAGGAAGAGGAAGGAGGGATGAGAGATCGAAAAATGGTGTATGACGACAACCGGTTTGAGGTCGCCTTCGTTGTCCTTTCTCTCTTTTTTGAGCTCTCTCGACCTTTCTTTGTCCCTTTCTGTTTTCTTTCCTTTCGTTTACTGTTTTCACGTTCTTCTTCTTCTTACAATTTCCTTTTTTTAATTTCCTTTTTTTGTTGAATTAAAATAAATACATAAATAAATAAACGATTTCTTTGGGTCAGTTTCGTACACGTGTGAGACAGAACGGTGGCGTCTGGATTTAAATGTCGGTTTGACGTTCATAAGATTTTTAATTATTTCTTTTCTTTTTCTTCATTCCTTTTTTTCTTCTTTAAAAAATTAAAATTTTATGAATTTTTTTAACTTTTTGGATGAGATTCATTTTTGTTTTCTCTCTCTCTCTTTTTTTTTTTTAATTTGTATTGGTGAATTTACAACTCATTTTTATATAAAAAATTATTTTATGTAAATATTAGAACTACAATTAAAAGAATTCAATGTTCCATTAATTCAAAATTATTTGAAGAGTAATTAATTTACATATCATCGAAGTTGAGTATTAACCAAAAAAAAAAAAAATAGAGGCTAACATCGTAATTATTGAAATTTATCCAAATAAAAACAAATCGTCAAACTTATGAATAAATTGAAACCGACTTAAATTGAAAATGAGAAATGTAATATTTTGAAATGGATAAGTTAATTGAAACTTAATCGAAGACTTTTTTTAAAAAAAAATAAAATTTAATGAATTTTTTAATTTATATATATACATACATATGCATTATATACATACATAGGTATACATGTATGTGTTTATATATGTATTTGTGTATATATATACAAGTCGTTTAGCTAAGCATTTCTTTAGAAGATTTATTACCATTTTTGTGTTTTTAAATATCGTCTTTTATCAAACAATTTTTGGTTACATTTCCAATTTTCGGTCCATTCCCCAACACCATCACAAATTTCTCCATTGGATACAGCAAGACGATGATTAACCTCATGGTTTTGATTAGATATTCAATATTGTAGAGTCGATAAAATGTAACTCATCTAAAAACATTTTAATTTTTTATGTTACGAACAAAAATTGAAATGTATAAATAAATGAGTATTTTATCTTCGATTTTTTGAAAATTTGTTCTATTTCATTTTAGAAATAAGGGTCATCATTATGTGAATTAAAATCGAAACTTTAAAACTCGATCGAACTTACTAAACTCATTTTAAAAAACTCAAGAATAAGAAAGTAGTTTTTTTTATATAATAAATTTACAAATTTTATATTATAGAATAATTGTTTTTTTAGACAGTTATGCAATAATTATTTATTGATTATGTGACAAAATGCTAAAGGACAATTATAGGAAGTGAGTTCACATTTTAAATATATTGTGAAAAAATTATGTAGGTAACATGCACAAGATTGATGACTTATACTAAAAAACAACAAAAGAATAATCCAAGAAAAACTATGAAAATGAATAAGTTCATTTAGAAAATTAATCTAATTATTATTAAAACATTTCATTTTTTTTAATTAAATTATGATTTTAATACATATAATTTGTTCAATTTCAATTGATTCTAAATTTAGGAAAATTATAATCTTGCCCTAATTCCGATAATACTAAAGAAAAATTAAGAGTCATCGCCAATGTTTTGTTTAAATTAGGTAAAGTATTCATTAAAATCTCATAACTTAAAATTACAATCATATTATATGTACATGTAGGTTAGCTTATTTCCATAATCCATTAAAAACGACTCAAAATGAGATCACAAAAAAGCATACACTAAAATGTGCGAGGTACCTATTTTCCCAAATTAAAATTTTTCCAAATCTCTAAATCAAAACACACTAACAATAACAAACTTTTTCTTTCACAACATGTGAAATCTCCGAGACATCGTACATATGCGAATTGAGCTATATTAGCTAATAAGAAATCTTTTAATGCATACCAAGGTTGAATAGAATATCTTAACAAAAGTTTACACTTAGTTTGTTTTAAATAAAATCAAAGAAATAAACTATCTTTCTAGAGAAAAAAAAAAAACCAGAAGAATCTCTAATTTAATTCGCCGACAATCTTTTTGTTTAAATCAAGCTCAACATTCAAGTTTAATCATGAATCAAAACAACAAGGAATAAAATCTCATAGCTCAACACTATATGTAAATGTAAGTCGGTTGATTTCCAAAATCCATCCAGAACAAACTCGAAATGTGACCACGTAAGAGGACAAACCTTTTTTATTTTTTACAACAATGTGAAATCTCTAAATCATCATACATATGAAAATTAAACCGTAACCATTTTACTCAATAACAAAACATCGAATATCGTAACAAAAGTTTACATTTTGTTTAAAATACACTGAGAAAAATGATTTTTTTTCTTCAATAAATAAATAAATAAATAATTAAAAAAAAATGAAGGGGAAAAAGAGGTATGGAAGCTTCCGAGTTCGACGGCGGAATGTAAGAGTCTCAGCCGACCAATTTCCCCTTTTAATCCGCCGTCGGATGTTCCCATGAAGAGTCCACCAATATTGTATTTTATTTATTTTATTCAATATTCATTTAGAAGTTCTAATTAAATATTTTCATGACTTTAAAGCCCCTTTTTGTTGTATAAAATTTGATCGATTTTGGAAATTAGGGAAAAGAAAAATATGTATGTTGAACTTTTTAGTCTTTGAAGCAATTGGTTGGCATCTCCCATCACTTATAGTTCATATTTAATTGCATATGTTTGAAATTTAAAATGCAAGATTACTTTTCTATTTTATTTTGGTATAATATTAGATTTCAATTTTCGTTGAGTTGAAATGTGTAAATAATTTCTTTCTTTTTCTTTTCTTTTTTTTTTTATAACAGTGATATTGTAAAATAATAACTATAGAAAAATTATTCATAAATTAGCTTATGGTAGTTGATAAACAACCACTAATAAAAAAAATTTTATAAATAAAATAATTTGTAAATTTTTATTTGATAATTATTTCATTTTTTTGTTACGTATATTCATCGTCTTACAATGACTTGCATTCTTTTTAAATAGAAAGTATGAAGTCCAAATTTTACGAATAGAAACTTCTTAAAAACTAAAATTTTTAGTTTTCATGTTTTTTTTAATTTTTTAAACCATTGGTAGAATATAAATAACGAATATATATATATATACACACACTAGAGATAGAAGGATTAAAAAAAAACAAGGGCTCAACAATTTTTTTTTAAAGAAATTACAAACATAAAAAATTTATCCTTAATAGACTTTAACAATAATAATCTCCTATTAGCAATATGATCTATCATAGAAGACTAAAAGATCGATCGTTATATTTATAACTAAAAATACCTTTAAGTATTTAATTTCTGTCTTCAAATTTTTGCATCTAGAAGACTAACCAAATCTATGTATATAGAAAATTTAATTCATTGTCTAAAAGCTTAGTTAATTTTAAGAAATAGTTCCTAAGAAATTAAGAATTCAAGGTAAAAGATAAAAACAAATAAATATCCCAGAGAACTAAACTTATAATTTAACTTAAAATTAAAGAAACCTAAAAAAATCTTATTGAGTAAAAAAAAATTAAGAATAGTCAAAGGGAGAGGAGCCAAAATGAGGATTGCTTCATTGCACAAACAACGTAAATTAATTTCTTCCCTTTTTCCCCTAAAGAAAGTTTACTTCACAATTGCCTTACTAATTTCCTAATTTAAAATTTTGGCCGATCTTTTAGACGTAATATCACAAAAATAACAAAAGACAAATTCAAGAACCACGTCCCAATCATGAGTTACAAGTTAATTGCCAACACATGGAAAGAAAATATACAATTAACTAATACAAAATTGATAATTTTTCTCCAGAGTTATATGAACTCATGGATTAAACAAATTAACAATGATAGTGTCCATAATTGCATCTCAAAACTTTAGAGAGGAATTTATTTTAGAGAATAAAGCACAGGTTTAAGAGAGTAATTATAACCGATTAAAATCACTTTTGTATGTACTTAGTCTATCAAAAGTGATTTCAACTACCTCGATTACTCCTAAACATATCTTAATCACTTTTACTCTTATACAACGAGTAAAAGTTTTGACTTTAGCTATCTTTAAGAATCCTATGAATAGGGTGAACTAACCTCCAGCCACTTCGATGCTCCTAGCTTGAGTTACAACTTACACATTTGTATTGTCAACTAAACGGCACTCCATCCAGTTGAGCCCTAGTTTTGAAACTTAGAAACTCACTTAATATGTAGAAAAGTTAATTGCTCATTAAAACCTTCATTAATAATGACCTATGAACCTACAAACATAAATCACACACAAGTTTAAATCGGCAAGAAAATTCAGTAGGTCAAAGCAGTCTAATATTAATTGAACCTAACTACAAAATCAAGCAAGTAGAAAAACACATAAACTATGAGACGAAATACTCAGGAAAGAAAAAAAAACGTCACCACGTACATAACATGTCGCATAATCGTTCAACAAACCAAACCGTTTTCCATGTTTTATGTTCTCTAAAAGAGCTTGACAAAAACAAAAGAATGAATGTTTATCGCACACATGAACAAACTTTCAAAGTCACTATTCTTCCATTTTCCGAAGGCAACGAAATATAGGAACCTAGGTACTCCAATTCTTTTACTTGAGAGTTCGTGGACTCCAGGACTAAAAGACATCAACTCTTTGCTTTATCAACTCTTACAGAGGGCCCTCCGACTTTACAACTTTACTCTTTATCTCATACAGGAGGAGTCAAAATGGAGTTTCTTAGGCCCAATTAATAACCACTAATTTTAGAATTTGACTAAAAATTTAAATGTTTCATTAAAAAAAAGAATAAAATCATTGTAATTGTAAACAAATTGGGGGAAACAAGCATAATTTTTAATAACCAAAAAGTTATCAAATAAGTCCTACCAATTTGACACAAACTAGTTGTGCTGCAGTCGAACAAAAGTGGACCAACTTACATGCAAGTATTTCAAGTTCTAAGTAGTAGGTGCATACAAACTAGAAGATAACAAAACTCCATCATAAATGCCAGTAGACAATTGAGGAGCCAATTTTACCATTTAGAATAACATGAAGTAGAGACAAATGCATTAGTTTTTACCTTGATTTTTCACCCTTGCAAGAGTTGAAAGCTTCAGTAATACATCTGAACCAGCTCGTAGCCAAAGGGTAATTGGCCACTAATGACATGATTCTGTCAATAAAGACTGCTGCTTCCTGTAGTAACGCATAAAACAGTCGAAGTCTATGAAGGCTATTTGCTAATTATGCACCAAATTTGAAGTGAGAGGCATCCAAGGAGTTCTGATTTGGTAAAGGGCAAGGTCTAAGGTTCTGAATTCCCATTGAAAGCTTAAAAATTTAAAACGATTGTTCTCTCGGAATGAGTGGTCTGGACAGAGAGCATAATGCAAGGACTAATAAGTTAATTATTATTGATGGTGTTCTATCTAGCATCTCAAACAAAAGAAAGAAAACACACAATAGGTGAATTTGTAAATAATGGTTTGTTCTTTGTAGGAGAAAGGGAGAGGATATGGACCATTTGCTTTGGGATTGTAGTTTTGTCAACTTTGGTGGAATCGTTACTTCAAGACTTTTGGGGTTGCGTCGGTTTGTAATAATGGGTGTTGAGATTGGGCTTATTATTACTAAGTACGGGAGTACTATCATTTAAAAAACTCCATTGATTCTGTTTCTTCATATGGATTGGTTCTTGTTTCTATATTCTTAGTCTTCTAGCGAATACCATGTTTGTCCTGTTTGTCGCTGTTGTGCAACTCTTTATCTTACGTGGGTATTTAGCTTGAGAGGAAGTCTAACTTTTTGTGGGGTAGGATCTTTGGAAATTGTTAGGTTTAATTCCTATTTTTGGACGTCTGTTAATAGGATACCTTTTACACCGAAGCAAGTTATAGTGACGCATGAAGTATGATTCGTAATAGGCATGGAGACTAGAAATCCTCACCATTCTAAAGCTTCCATCGCCTGGGATGCAGCCAACTTAGAAAGTTGAAATATTCCATCAAAGTTTTTTTGATCCATAAACTCCTTATTAAATATTGCATCAGATAAAACTACCGAAGATGCTCCTTGTCTAATATAATCCCCAGTAGACTCTGAATTTAAAAGAAACAAATAAATATCAGAATCAGCTCAAGTTATATCGAACGGGTAAAAAGAACTTCCAAAACCTGACTAGCCAAGGAAACAGAGACCTTGAACTAGAAAATGAAGAAAAAACATGAGTTATAATACGAACAGCCATTTTATGTTACTTCTATGCTCTTCCTCCTCAGACTCGGAGTATATGAGCATACATATGAAGTCTTAGCTGTCATGGAAGAAATTACGAATTATATGAGCAACATTAGAGTTGGTCTTACATGAATACCACCTAATAGCTGTAAGAAAAAATCTACCAAATAGCTATTTGTCGAATACATTTGATTCAGTCAATCTGGAGAGATAAAATAAAATCCATATAGCAAATCAAACAGACAGAGTTACTAGATGCTAATACAAAATCAAGTAGGATTTGACGCTTTAGGAGCAAAGAGTTTAAGCTGAGTACTGACCAATAGTTATCCCCTGAGAAGCAACCATTGAGATATGCGGAAATGGCTTCTTGAGGGCTGATATATATTTAATACCACCTAATGCAGAAACTGGATACACCTATTTTCAAGTCTAAGAATCAAAATAAATCCATGAAAAATAACAAGACAAGAACCAAGCAGAAGAAAAATTTTAAGCACCGAAGAATACAAAGCAAAATAAATTACTTGCACGAGTTTTCTAAATTTTTTTTAGGGAAATTGCATCAAATAACATAAAAATTTAGAAAAAATAGCTCATAACACTTTTTTTTTCTTGCATAGTGAGAATATGACAAATATGACAAATAATTAATGATATAAGACGACTATCAGACGATTATCATACGGCTATCAAAAGGCTATTAGAGAGCTATCAGAGGGTTATCTGTTTTAAATTTGCTACTTTTGCAATTTAAAAAATGTAGTGACGTTGACCTTACTATTATAACTTTTTTTGCTATTTTTGCAAATGCCCCTTTTATATTCATAATTGCTTCCCAGGTTAGAACTTTTATAGGAGATTTATTACATACAGAAACATGATGGGAACAAAATATAAATGAAAAGTATATTTATGCCGGACATTTATGTTTTATTTTCTAATATATATGAAATCATGTTCTCTCTCTCTCTTTTAATTAAGTAAAGTACAACTTTAATCACGTTCACTTGCGATAAATGCATAACTCAAAAAATTCAATTTTGTAAATAAATTTCTAGTCTTCCAAAGAAATGTGACAGTTCCCTTTCTTGAAAGCTCTATGTGAACAAGCTAGCAATAAATCTCAGATAAATAAGGAGAGAACATGGTGATGGGAAATGATAACCAACTATCGATGACTTCCCTAAACAAGAAAACAGATTGACTTTACTTACTTTAACAATCTCACAGCCAGATTCATATGCAGTCAGCACCTGGAAAGTACACGTACAACTAAGTTACAAAGGTAATTTAGAAGTTCCAAAAGTTTTTTGTGGCAGAACCTATGATTTCATATGTAAAAAGGAGGAATCCTGAGAAATAGAAAAGAGCCAAAAGTCTTATCCAATTACTTCTGTCGGGGTCATCACACCAGGTATATATAAGAATTCGTCTTCAATATCACCCATGATGATACCCTACAATCAGTTGAAATAGTCTGAATGAAGAAAATATCTTTATAGTCTCCTTTAGTTTGACTCCCAAAACTTGAAAAATCACGACAGAAGTAAAACATGAAAAAAGATGCAAGGTTTCAACGTATAAATTTAAAGTTCACTGCAACGCATAAGCAAAAGTAAATGTGGTATACTGGTCCTATTTCAACGCATACCTTTACCATAGTAGGACTCATTAGAAACTTGGCTCCAGCTTTTACAGCATTCTTTGCATCCTTAATATTAAGAACTGTCCCAACCTGCACAATATTTGAGAATCCTAAGAGCTCTTCAGGTCAAGTGCCCATCCATCATTTTTTGAGGTCGACAAGTTGAATTTTGATAAGCATTTAGAGTACAGATATAGTTCATCCTTGTTTATCAAAGGCTCAAGGGAAAAAGCTTCACAAATTTGGACATAGGTGTGCCAAGGATATATTACAAACATTAAGAGATCATCACACCGACAAAAAAGCAAAGAAAGTAATTACTCCCAAAGTTTTTGTAGGATAGTCTTGCAGCAACTGTTGTAAAACCTGTTTCAAATTTTATAACAGAGAGAAAAGGTAAAACAATGAATGAGATAAATACTTAAAATTAATAAGGAATACAATAAAAAAGATATATTCTCTACAACAACCTCAAGCACACCCGGCGTCGACATGACAATCTCCAGCTGCATGCGGACAAAAGAGGAAAATAAGATAGAAACCATCAATCAATTCATCAGGAGGAATGGGAGAAAAAAATCATTCCATTCAGTAAAATTAATATGCTCTAGTCACTTGCTATAGTTATTACTTTTCATGCACTTACCACTTACAAAAGCGTCATGAGGGCAATTTCTTCAACCTATTTAAATTCTACTAATCATTTAGAAAGCATCAGCAATTTAACAAATCAAATATTAACAAAATAATTGACACTACCATGAAAATTACTCACATCACCAATTTAAATACGATTTTCATTTACAGACTTATTATGAACGAAACATCAAATTAAGAGTACTTACAACTGATATTCCACCATTTAGCGCAGCACAAGCAGCACTCATTGCCAGCTCTGCACTATAGTGAATTTAAAAAAATAGTTAAGATGCATACCAAGGCTCTTGATAACTCTAGACTAATGACAACAAATTTCTTAACACAAGTAAACATTGGTAGCCTAGACTTCTTTGTATTAGAAAGAAACATGAAGGAAGGTTTGAGGGGTCTCTGAAGGACACAGTAAGTTTGGCACATTTTGATGCCTTTCTTTGGACCGATATCATTAGCACTGTCTGTAATCTATCTTTGATTACAAATGACTCGGTTTTGTAGTTAGCTCCTTTAGGTTTTATCTAAATGTACACTATTTCCATTTCAATTCCAATTCCAATAAGTTTTTTTACTACTTAAAAAAGTCTGCAATGATTTTCAAAATTGAGGTCAGATTCTACTTTTGCAAACTAATAAAACAAAGATATTAGCGTTTACCTGCTGGCCATCAAGAACTAATAATTCAAACTCATGAAGCAGAGAGTTTTAAGAGAATCCAGCACAACCATGTTCTAAATGACAGAAAGTATTCCATAAAAATGGGTTACCTGCTAGCGCGAAGGCAGGCAATGACTCCAGAATTGTGAATTGTTCTCAGGGTCTTGTCTTTGGAAGGCACAGGTAGCTGACTAGAAGCACAAAAAACTCTAAAGCGAGCAAATGCACAAGGGTTCCAACACCCTATAGTGGGCAAAGACCACATGCTGATGCTCCTAGAAACCAACATGTACTTCAAATAGTCTTCTGGTCGTTAGTTTATAAGCAGTGTTTTATCCCAGCCAATCAAATAAATTGATAATGATTGATGACGGATGACGGATGTCACGTTAGCAATCGAGGATTCCAGGGAATAGCTATCTATCATAGTGGGAAAGAAAAGTATTGAATAAGATAAACGAAATATTAACAGAAAATAAGTTTTTCGTAAGTTGAAAGTTGATATAACTATTATATGTCTATAAGCTGCATACAGTTTGAGCTTAATTAAGGAAAATGTACCAGAGGAAGAAATGCTGCCATCCCAATTTATTGATTGAACTAAAGACGCTCATATGGAAACAGGCAAAGCATTTAGGCACGTGAAATGCAACAAAACATTCTAGCATGAAAATAATGTGAAGTAGCACAAGAGGATTACAATAGAACCAAGCTCCTACATATTTTTAAAAGCAGTTAAAGAAAACACCGTTTAAGAAAAAAAGTGATCAGACAATAAACAATGAAAATAAAGTAAAAAATTTCAAACAGCCATGCGAAAACGAACGTGGATAAATAGTGTGAGCAAATATATGTCAAATTTACAGACATGTAATCAATTAAAAGTTGTTCTAAATTTTTATTGCCTTCTTTTAAGTGCAGGAAGGAGGATTTTGCTTGTTGTTTTTGACTTCTTTCCCCATTCTCTACAATATTTCCACAGGTTCATGTAGCTCGTTTTCCACAACAGAACAGGGTCATGTGCTAAGAAGACGCTATTACAATGCAATTCAGCAATAGTGAGAATCCGAATTCTCAAAACTGCTGAATCTCTACAATATTTCCACAGGTTCATGTAGCTCGTTTTCCACAACAGAACAGGGTCATGTGCTAAGAAGACGCTATTACAATGCAATTCAGCAATAGTGAGAATTCGGATTAATTAAAACTGCTGAATCTTTAAAGAGAAAGTTGAGGTTCAAGGTTTTGCATATTTTACACATTTCTCACCACGAAATCATGTTTCTTAGATAAGAGTGTTTAAAAATTTTCACGCCGATGAAGACCAACAGGGGCAATGCTTCCACAAGTTTTGATTGATTGATAGGTTTGGGAATTGGGAGTACCTTGTTTTCCTTCTTTGGTAGTATTTTATTCTTCAAATATATATATATATATATTTGTATTTTCCCGCAGGAAAAAATAATAATGCCAATAACAAGAAATATACGAGGAATTACATAAATATTATGAATTTGAGAAACATTTGAACCTAACTTGAGGTAGTCTGCTGAAGGACAAAAATCAAAGGTGTGATGAAGTCCGGTTAGTTAATATAAAGACAATGATTAAGAAACCCAAATGAATTAGAAGTTGCACAATGATTGGCACTTCCATCCTTTATAGTCACTATAATGGAGAAGCTTCTTGTTTGCAGTTGGTAAAAGCAACTTCCACAAGTCTGGAATTGGTCTTTTCTGTGTATTGGGTTTTCTTTTCTTTTTTATTTTTTAGAGAGAGAGAGAGAGTTTATTTCTTCTTTTTTCTTGGTAATGATAACAAGCTGCAGGGTATGGTTTTTTCTTTTTTCTGATATTGGACAAGGATCAATACTTGAGTCAGAAAACGTCGGCCTCTCCATGGAGGAGTAAATCATCTAAGGTTGAGCTTGAAAAGGAGTATCATCTTGTAGATAAAAAACAGTCAGGTACCATTACGACATCACCCGCTTATAGTATCATTTGCAGTTCAATTTGGTACTGTGACTGCAACCTTCATGGGGCATCAAAACTTTTGTGTGTCCTTAAGAAGCTGTGGTACCATACTTCAACAAGAAGTAGAAACCAGGACCAACCACGTCTTCACCTCCTAAAATTTTATAATCAGTTAGGAACTGAGAGATTATTGATATAAGTGGCAATGTTACTGAAAACAACTTTATCCTGTTCATATTGGAGGTTACAAACTATGGATGATTGCAGTGGAAACTCAGGTACTTGAATGCTTGATGCCGATTGATTACCAGTAGTCATTGCACGAGCATAAACCAGCCATGAAATGATGAAACCGATTAGAGTCTCTAATGACAATCTCCTTCTGAAGTAGCCTTGAAGCTAACTTCATGAAATTATGACAATCTACACAAATTCGGATGTTTTTCATAATTCTTATAGGATTATTGACACAACCCAAGTTATAATCATTCATTACAGAAAAAACCAAAGCCAACTTCTCGCTATGATGATATAGTTGCTCCTCTTTTTGCTCTTGTTCCACGTCATAAAATGCTAACCTTGTCTCGGGCACATAACCAATCTCCTTTAACCTCCCAATTAATTCTTCAAGCTCATTGCATATGACCTCCCTCTGTGGATGACAGCGTCCTCCAGATGCAAACTCGTGCACTTGATTTTCTATTTCTACCCAACTTAATCCGGGTTCCTTTCTCACTCTAGACCCTGTCATTTCCGTCCTAATTAAGTCTGCTTCATAAAAACTGCCATTGAAGCAATATAGATTTGACATTTGCACATAAGCTAAGGAGTTGCTAGGATCTAACTCCTTCAATTTACAAGATGCTAATTTGGCCAATCCTATTGCACCGTACTTCCTACATGATCCCAGGAATGAACTCCAAACAACAAAATCAGGTTCTATAGGCATCTTACTTATAAAATCATGAGCCTCTTGAACTCGACCAGATCTCCCCAAAATGTCAACCATGCAAGCATAGTGATCTAGTTGACAAACGATACCATAATTTGTAATTGAATTGAAAAGGCTGGTCCCTTCTTCCACGAGCCCAGCATGGCTACATGCTGAAAGAAGAGAGACAAATGTAGTAGCATCAGGTGGCACATTCATCTTTGTAAAAAGCTGCAATGCAATTTCAGCTTGACCATGGAGAGCATAGGCTTTCATCATTGTGTTCCAAGAAACCAAATCATGATGTTTCATTTGATTGAACACTTTCTTAGAGGAAGAAATTGAACCACATCTCCCATAAGCATGAATCAAGGCATTGTTAAGGACAGTGTCATCCTCAGACATAGATTTAATTAGCAGTGAATGATATATTGAGGCATGCTTCTCGGTTAGAAATCCAGCACAAGCCTTCAATACAACTGAAAAGGTGTGTCCATCTGGAGTTAAACCTTCTTGTCGGAACTGACAAAATAGGGAAAGAGTTTTCCCAGGGTCATGGTCTATAAAAGCTGCCATAATGCTGGTCCATAAAACTATATCCCGATTATATCCAGCTTCAACAAAAAGTTTATAACTATCCGCAATATTCCCTCCAAGTTCTGCATAAGTTTTCACTAATGCAGTAATTATTTCAATTTCAGAAGTGAAAGCAGTTTTTAACGCTTGACAGTGTATCTGATGACAAAAGCCCAATCTCCACCCAAATTCATCCCTGTTGCAGAAACGTGTGGAAGACAAAGTGCTTAAAAGTGTTGCACGATCAAACCCAATTCCATGACGATTCATTTGCATAAATAAATAGATAGCCTGGTATCCAAGTTTTCGGAAACAAAACCCTGCAATCATCGAGTTCCACGTTATAAGGCTGGGATTTTCTATGCTCTTGAACATAGTCCATGCATCATCTTTACCATCATTAAAAGTACCATCTTCAGAGTAACTCTTGCTATACATGGTAATAAGAGCATTTGCAACATAAACAGAGGCATCTAAAGACCTTTTCAAGGCAAATCCGTGTATCTGCCGCCCACGTTCACCGTCGTGCTCACCAAATGAGGTAAGCAGACTTGCAACTGTAAACTCATTGGGCCTCTGATCTACCAACATTCTCGAAAATATATAGAAGCACTCGTCCACATGACCATACTGAGAAAGTCCGGATATAAGCACAGTCCAAGAGACATGGTTTCTCCTAGGCATCTCATTAAATAATTGGTTGGCATAGTCTAAGTGACCACATTTACAATACATGTTGATAAGATGATTGGTAACAAAGAGATCAAATGAGACCATGGGATTTTGAGACAACATGTAACGGTGCAGCCCCACGCCTTCTTGGAGGCAGCGGAGGCGTGCACAAACATGAAAGAGATACGCATAGGTCTGGTGGGAATGAGGTTGTCTCGAGGAGTAGAACAGAGAAAGAGCCCGCCTAAGGTGCCCGCGCGAGGAAATCGTGCGAGTTTCTAATAAATAGTCATTATCAATATCTTCTGTCCTAAAATGCACAATATCACCTTCTGCCGCCGACCTCCAGCATCTAAATTGGAAACCAAAAGCATGCTTACTTGGGCATGAAACCAAATTCCGTATACCATGAAATGAGCAATAAATTGTTGTGAGTTTCATTCTATCTACCTAAATAAAGAGAGAGAACATTATTTGCACCACTCAGGCATTTCAACAAACATTTAGAACGCAAAACTCAGCACCTCAATTTCGCCAACTAATCAACGAAAAAGAGAACACTTACAAGCCTCCAAAGAAACATCCCCAGAAATTCACTTCCACAAACAAAAATATAAAGCTACAAATTACCCTTTCTCACTGACACTCTTATCTCAATAACCCACTTATCAATTCAAACTCTATAAAAGAAAAGTCCATCTCAAACATTCTTCCCTTCTTTACGATCATCACATGAACACATTCAGGTGTAGAACTGACGAGTGGAAAACGTATACAATGCAACACATACATATATACATGTGTACATATATATATATTCGATATAAACAATAATAAAGAAAGAAGTGTGTGAAGCAAATAGTGAAAAGAAATGGACTCGAGAGTGTGGGCCAGAACATTTAGAAGCAAGCAAGAAACAAAGGTAAGAGTTCATAAGAGTTTAGTAGGAAGAAGACCTTTTACCAATTTTTTAGCAGAGAAAACGGCATTGATTTGCGAGCAGAGAGTGCGGGAAATGGGAGGGAGCAAACAAGGGAGCTGATGTGGGCCGGTTGATCTTTTGGGCTTCTATGAACTCAAACAATGGGCCTTTCGGATGTAAATTGGTTTGGGCGTCTTGAAATTAGGCCCATCTAAATTAGAGGTTTATCGTTTATAAATGATAAATTTATTTTTAAATCAACAAAATAACAAAAACATACAAATTTTAAATAAAAATTGGAGGAACAATCTCTTAAATACCCGTACGTAAGTGACAAATGTGATGTCTAAATATATTTGTTTACTAATTCCAAAATACTCTATAATTAAATAAAGTTTTGCACCAATTGAATAATCAACTTTCACTACTTTCCCTTCAAAACAGAAAAGAACCTATGAATTTGTGTAGGCTACCGTTTCAGATATTCCATTATTTGGAATTTGGAAACAAATAATCTTCAAGCATTTCCTTCTTTTATTTTGAAAACCCTAACTTCGTCAACTTCAAATTGAAAATCCAAACTTCATCCGCAACTCATCCTTCGCATCGTCTGTTTTGCATCTCCTTCGTCCAGCACATTATCTGTTACAGTTTACAAATGGAACATGTTTACGGAATAGTCAAGTATATATTTAAATTGACAAAATTATTTAAAATGTGTGGAAATAATTAAGTGAAGAGATATATGTTAAAATATTATTAAATTACAAATATTTGATTTTCAGCTTTATCATAACATATGACGCGTGTATCTTAAATTATTGTTTAGTATATTTTTAAATTGGCAACATTATTTAAAATGTGTGGAATAATTAAGTGAATAGATATATGATAAAATATTATTGAATTGCAAATATTTGATTTTCAGTTTTATCATAGCATATGATATATTATCTTTAGCATGGTTTTATAGATTCAAACAAAAAAATCTAAAATTAAGGTTTAAAATTTTAATTTAAAAATGATTTAAAATTTTTGAATTAAAACTAGAGAAATCGGTTGACTAACGTGTAAAATTAGGGTAGCATGATTTTATGAATTCAAACTAACAATCTAAAATTAACTTGTAGAATTTGTATTTTAAAACAGTGTTAAAATTTTGATTTAAAATTAATGGTTTATGGTGCAAAATAATGTTAAAATATAAAATATGTATGATGTATTATTCATGTCTATTTTTTATGAATAATTTAAAAAATAAAAAATGCTAAATACTTAAATTTATGCTCGGAGTTAAATAACAACACATATATTCGTTGGATGGTCCTTCGAAAATTATTATTGTTGAACAGGAAATTTTGACCAATTAAATCACGCCACATCATCACAGCAAAATTGAGATAATTATAATTTGATTGGATTTAGGTAGTCAAGTTTTCTCATACCCAACCTA
Source organism: Cucumis melo (assembly GCF_025177605.1). Taxonomy (NCBI): domain Eukaryota; kingdom Viridiplantae; phylum Streptophyta; class Magnoliopsida; order Cucurbitales; family Cucurbitaceae; genus Cucumis; species Cucumis melo. The sequence goes on from NC_066866.1 coordinate 4,817,017, forward strand.
GTTCAAGGCCCTAAAAAAAATTGGGCCAAAGAAATAATGGACCCGAGCTTGCGCAAATAAGTGGGTCGAGTTCGAGCCCACCAAGCAAATGGATCCAAGCCCAAACCGATCGAGCAAATTGGTCCGAGCCTAAGCCTGTCAAGAAAACAGGTCCAAGTTCAAGCCCAACAAGCAGATGGGTCCAAGCCCAAACCCAACAAGCAGATGGGCCCAGGCTTAAGCCCGCCCAACAAGCAAATGGGCCCAGGCCTAAGCCCGCCCAACAAGCAAATGGGCCCAAGCCCACCTAAAGCCCATCGAGATTCTCTATAAATAGAGACCTTCTCATTCATCTTGAGGGGACCTTGGATGGAAGAGAAGAATCGAAGCTCTGAAGAATTGAAGACAAAAACTTCTGAAGACTCTCAAGACGTGCAAGTTATCATCAACCTCAAAATCAACCTTCTGAAAGATCGAAGACTTGGAAGATCAAACTTTCCTTGAATTCCAGAAGATTGAAGCTTGAATTGACTTGTAGTTACAACTTCTTGAAGATTGAAGATCACGAAGTTTTAAATTTTACTTTTTGTATCCGAGAGAAAGAATCAAAGGAGTAAATATTAGAGATTGTATCCGCAATACATAAATCAATACAAAGTTCGATTCCACGAATTAAATTTCTCCTGAAATCTCGTGTGAACAATTTGGCACGCCCGGTGGGACCATCTCTACCTTTCATCTCTTTCTCTTTTTGAAGAACATCCAAAGAAAATCATGACATCTGAAGGCGACACTTCCAAAGCTCCCAGTGACATCGGCAAACGGCCAAACACCCGTAGCCGCTCAAGGGAGATTCAGTCATCTGAAGATATGCCTCCTTTTGAAGTTGCAAAGAATATTTGGGAGCAAATCTCTAAGCCACCAAAAGGTGGAATTGTAATCAAAGAGAATCCTGCGGTTGATGAACACAACTCGTTGTCTGAGTGCTCAAACGAGGAGGTTCCACAGCCAAATATAATGTCAGTTATGGTAACTAACGTGGATACAAGTGAAAATAGAATGGCAGAGCTTGAAAAGAAGGTGAACATGCTCATGAAGGTGGTGGAAGAAAGGGATTATGAGATTGCATTTCTAAAGAATCACATTGAAAGTTGTGATGCTGCTGAATCAAGTCATAAACATACTGTCAAGAATACTGACAAAGGGAAGGCAGTTATGCAAGAAAGTCAACCACAAAATTCGACCTCAATCGCATCGTTGTCTGTCCAACAGCTGCAAGAGATGATTGCAAGCTCCATCAAAACGCAATATGGTGGACCTGCTCAAACTTTCTCCTTGTACTCCAAACCATATACGAAGAGGATCGACAATCTCAGAATGCCGAATGGATACCAACCTCCCAAGTTCCAACAGTTTGATGGAAAAGGCAACCCAAAACAACATGTTGCTCACTTCATCGAAACATGTGAAACTGCTGGTACGCGAGGAGATTTATTGGTCAAACAGTTCGCTCGAACTCTCAAAGGAAATGCCTTCGACTGGTACATCGATCTGGAGCCCGAATCCATCGATAATTGGGAGCAACTTGAGAGGGACTTTCTCAATCGTTTATATAGCACCCGACGTATCGTCAGCATGATGGAGTTGACAAACACAAGACAACAAAAGGGAGAACTAGTCATCGACTACATCAACCGATGGAGAGCTCTGAGTCTTGACTGTAAGGATCGACTCACCGAACTGTCTGCAGTGGAGATGTGCACCCAAGGCATGCATTGGGGACTTCTTTATATTTTACAGGGAATAAAACCTCGCACGTTCGAAGAGTTGGCGACTCGTGCCCATGATATGGAATTGAGTATCGCCAATAGAGGAGCAAAAGATTTCTTGATTCCAAAATCGAGGAGTGACAAGAATGAACTTGATGACACTAAAAAGATTGCAAATAGTGTCATAAAAGAGTCAATGGTTGTTCATGCAACTCCTTTGAAATCTTTCTCTAAAAGAAAAGAAACAAAAATTGAAAGAAAGCATGATGGCGATGAAAAGCGACAGTCAACTCTTAAAGAAAGACAGGAAAAAGTTTATCCATTTCCTGACTCTGATGTTGCAGACATGTTAGAGCAGTTGCTAGAGAACCAACTTATTCAACTGCCAGAATGCAAACGACCAGAACAAGCAGGAAAAGTAGATGATCCTAACTACTGCAAGTATCATCGGGTCATTAGTCACCCTGTTGAAAAGTGTTTCGTGTTGAAAGAGCTAATTCTAAAGTTGGCTCGTGAAAAGAAGATCGAGCTAGATATTGATGAAGTAGCTCAGACGAATCATGTTGCGATCGAGATGACTTCAAATGTTCCGCCATTAACACAACTTGATGATCAAAGAAAAAGCTTGATTTAATTTGGGACTTCTGCACCTATACTTGTTCTATTCCAACAAAGGATCGTGGCGATAAACTCCCAAAATAAAGAAGCGCATGGTAAAGATGATGGCGAAGGATGGATAACAGTCATTCGTCAAAAAAGGAGACAACCAAATTCCATTCAAAAGGAGTCGCGATTCCATCAAAAGTATGCAAAAGGAAGCATCTCCTATAAAAAGAAAGGAAGAAGGAACAAGAAGATGTGGAATCCTAAGCCCATAAAAGGAAAAGATGAGGACTTCCTCCAACTTCGACGATCGATAACTTTGGCAGAATTCCTCCCAAGAAGTTTCCTTGAGGATCATCCAGAAGAAATACTTGAAGTCACTGCATGTCATGCTGCCAGCATAGTAGAAGTCGACAACAATTATGGATCTTCTAAAGAAGTCAACAATTCAAATGAAATTAATCAAAGGACCTCTGTCTTTGATCGTATCAAGCCTTCAACTACTCGATCTTCAGTCTTTCAAAGATTAAGTATGGCCACGAAAGAAGAGGAAAACCAATGTCCAACATTTATTTACACTCGAACTTCAACTTTCAAAAGGCTGAGTATCTCCACATCGAAGAAAGATCGACCTTCAACATCTGCTTTTGATCGTCTAAAGATGACAAATGATCAACAACAAAGAGAGATGAAATCTTCGAAGGCAAAACCATTTCGTAAAGAAAATGATGACGATAAGATTCACAGTTGTGTCCCGTCACGCATGAAGAGGAAGTTGTCTGTTGACATAAATACAGAAGGTTCCTTGACTGTGAAACCAAGATTTATTATCTTCACCAATCCTACAAACGAAGGAGATGAACAAATTCTTGTTGAAAATAAAAGTTGTTAAATATGCACAGCTCCTTATCGCAAGAGCTTAAACTGCATGGTGCTTCTAGCCCACAAGAGCTTAAAAGGTGAATGGCGGAGAAAAAAAAATTGAACTACGTTATGACTTGATCTCTATGTTATAAAAAGGGTACGTAGGCAGCTTAAAATTCACTTTAAGTTCAGTCGCACGTAAAAAAAAAATATTATTCTTCATTGTGATGATGTAAGCGCATAGTAAATGATGCGTAAACAGTATAAAATGAAATTTAGGAGCAGTCACACCAGAATAAGAACATTCTCATCACCATTCAACAAATTCTTGTATTTACAAGAATACAACTAAAGAAAAAAAAAAGAATGGGGGCAAAGGGGGCAAAGTTAAAGCCTCCACTTGAAGTTCTTAAATTCTTCGCGTGTAGCGTTCAGGCTCTTTTGAACCGTAGCTAGCGCCTCTGTGGCCTCTTTTGTGACAACAGAGATATTTAATTGTTTACCTTCGTAAGGTGCGGTTTCGCCTCTTCTCCAAAATGTTGACCAGCGAACTCTACTCCTCTTTGATATGTTGCAAACAAGGATCTTTCCATGTGTTGTGCCCAAGAGGATCTTCATCTTCATCTTCTCCCATGTGTTGCAGCCGAGAGGATCTTCATCTTCATCATCTCAAATATGTTGCAGCCAAAAAGATTTTTGTCTCAAGTATATTGTAGCCGAGAAAGTAGTCATCTCAAATATGTTGCCGTCGAGGAGGTCGTCCCCTCAAATATGTTGCAGCTGAGAAGATTGTCGCTCTTAAATATGTTGCAGCTGAGAAGATCGTCGTCTCAAATATGTTGCAGTCAAAAAGATTTTTGTCTCAAGTATATTGTAGCCGAGAAAGTCGTCGTCTCATATATATTGCAGCCGAGGAGGTCGTCCCCTCAAATATGATGCAGCTGAGAAGATTGTCGTTCTTAAATATGTTGCAGCTGAGAAGATCGTCATCTCAAATATGTTACAATCGAGAAGATCGTCGTCTCAAATATGTTGCAGCCAAAAAGATTTTTGTCTCAAGTATATTGTAGCCGAGAAAGTCGTCGTCTTATATATATTGTAGCCGAGGATGTCGTCGTCTCAAATATGTTGCCGTCGAGAAGGTCGTCCCCTCAAATATGTTGCAGCTGAGAAGATTGTTGTTCTTAAATATGTTGCAGCAGAGAAGATCATCGTCTCAAATATGTTACAACCGAGAAGATCGTCGTCTCAAATATGTTGCAGCCAAAAAGATTTTTATCTCAAGTATATTGTAGCTGAGAATGTCGTTGTCTCGTGTAACCCAGAAAGTCCTCGTCTCATATATATTGCAGCCGAGGATGTCGTTGTCTCAAATATGTTGTCGCCGAGGAGGTTGTCCCCTCAAATATGTTGCAGCTGAGAAGATTGTCGTTCTTAAATATGTTGCAGCTGAGAAGATCGTCGTCTCAAATATGTTACAACCAAGAAGATCATCGTCTCAAATATGTTGCAGCTGAGAAGATTATCGTTCTTAAATATGTTGTAGCAGAGAAGATCATCGTCTCAAATATATTACAACCGAGAAGATCGTCGTCTCAAATACGTTGCAGCCAAAAAGGTCGTCGTCTCATATATGTTGCAGCCGAGGATGTCGTCGTCTCAAATATATTATCGTCGAGAAGGTCGTCCCCTAAAATATGTTGCAGCTCAGAAGATTGCCGTTCTTAAATATGTTGAAGCAGAGAAGATCATCGTCTCAAATATGTTACAACCGAGAAGATCGTCGTCTCAAATATGTTGCAGCCAAAAAGATTTTTGTCTCAAGTATATTGTAGCCGAGAAAGTCGTCGTCTCATATATATTGCAGCCGAGGATGTCGTCGTCTCAAATATGTTGCTGTCGAGAAGGTCGTCCCTTCAAATATGTTGCAGCTGGGAGGATCTTCACCATCATCATCATCTTCAATGTGTTGCAACAGAGAGGATCATCATCTTCATCTTCAATGTGTTGTAGCGGAGGAAATCATCAACTTCATCTTCTCACAAATGTTGCAGCCGAGAAAATCATCATCTTCATCTTCTCACATATGTTGCAGCCGAGAGGATCATCATCTTCATCTTCTCATATATGTTGCAGCCGAGAGGATCATCATCATCATTTTCATCTTCTCACATATGTTGCAGTCGAGAGGATCATTATCTCATTTTCATCTTCTCACATATGTTGTAGCCGAGAGGATCTTCACCATCATTTTCATCTTCTCACATATGTTGCAACTGAGAGGATCTTCATCAGCATGTTCATCTTCTCACATATGTTGCAGCTGAGAGGATCTTCATCATCATCTTCATCTCACATATATTGCAGTCGAGAGGATCTTCATCATCATCTTCATCTCACATATGTTGCAGCCGAGAGGATCTTCATCATCATCTTCATCTCACATATGTTGCAGCCGAGAGGATCTTCATCATCATCTTCATCTCACATATGTTGCAGCCGAGAGGATCTTCATCATCATCTTCATCTCACATATGTTGCAGCCGAGAGGATTTTCATCATCATCTTCATCTCACATATGTTGCAGCCGAGAGGATCTTCATCATCATCTTCATCTCACATATGTTGCAGTCGAGAGAATCTTCATCATCATCTTCATCTCACAAATGTTGCAGTCGAGAGGATCTTCATCATCATCTTCATCTCACAAATGTTGCAGCCGAGAGGATCTTCATCATCATCTTCATCTCACAAATGTTGCAGCCGAGAGGATCTTCATCATCATCTTCATCTCACAAATGTTGCAGCCGAGAGGATCTTCATCATCATCTTCATATCACAAATGTTGCAGCCGAGAGGATCTTCATCATCATCTTCATCTCACATATGTTGCAGCCGAGAGGATCTTCATCATCATCTTCATCTCACATATGTTGCCGAGAGGATCTTCATCATCATCTTCATCTTCAAAGCAGTGCAGCGAAACCATCATCATCTTCATCTTCAAGGCAGCGCAGCGAAATCATCATCAACTCCATCTTCAATGCGGCACACTCGATAAATCATCATCGTCTATAGAACAATCATCGTCGTCTCCATGCGGTGTAGTCGATAGAACAATCGTCGTCGTCTCCATGCGGTGTAGTCGATAGAACAATCGTCGTCGTCTCCATGCGGTGTAGTCGATAGAACAATCGTCGTCGTCTCCATGCGGTGTAGTCGATAGAACAATCGTCGTCGTCTCCATGCGGTGTAGTCGATAGAACAATCGTCGTCGTCTCCATGCGGTGTAGTCGATAGAACAATCGTCGTCGTCTCCATGCGGTGTAGTCGATAGAACAATCGTCGTCGTCTCCATGCGGTGTAGTCGATAGAACAATCGTCGTCGTCTCCATGCGGTGTAGTCGATAGAACAATCCTCGTCGTCTCCATGCGGTGTAGTCGATAGAACAATCATCGTCGTCTCCATGCGGTGTAGTCGATAGAAAAATCATCGTCGTCTCCATGCAGTGTAGTCGATAGAAAAATCATCGTCGTCTCCATGCAGTGTAGTCGATAGAACAATCATCATCGTCTCCATGCGGTGTAGTCGATAGAACAATCATCCTCAAATTTGTTCAAGCGGCAATCCATCCTCAAATTTGTTCAAGCGGCATCTCGATCCTCAAATTTGTTCAAGCACATCATCTACACACTTCACTCGTATGAAAAAAGAATTTGTGGAAAAAAAAAGGTTTAGCTTCACTCCTATGAAAAAGAAGGGTAAGTAAGTAAAAAAAAAAATTGTTAAAAAACATTGGGGTAAAAAAAAAATTGCAAAAGAAAAAGTTTGGAAAAATGGGGACAAAATGGTTGACTTTTCTTTTTAACAAAATTGTAGAAAAAAAAAAGAAAGAAAGAAAAAGATAATAAAAAAAAATTGAAAAAATTGAAAAAAAAATGAAAAAAAAAGAACAAGAAAAAGATAATAAAAAAAAAAAAGGGAAAGAAAAATGGAAAAAGATAAACGGTAATAAAAGAAAAGGAAAACGATAAAAAAAGAAAAAAAAAAAAAAGAACTACATCTGCCGCATAAAAAAAAAAAGAGAGAGAGAAAAAAAAAACAAGAAAAGAAAAAAAAAGTTTTAAAAAGAAAGTAACTAAAAAAAACTTGAAAAAAAAATGTTAGAACAAAACGATTTAAAAAAAAAGAGAAAAGAAAACTTTTTCTAAAAAAAACAAAAACAAAAAAAAAACAAAAAAAAGTTAAAAAAAAAAAGGACAGGAAGAAAAAAAAATGAATATGAAATAAAAGTAAACAAAGAAAAACAAAACTAAACTAAAAGGAGTAAAAATGTAAAAAAAAAAAAAAACATATATGTATATTGAAAAAAAAAAAAAAGATGAAAACGTGAAAAAAAAAAAGGGGAAAAAGTAATTGAAAAAAAAAAGAAGTAAGAAAAAAAAAACAAAAAATGAAAAAGAAAAAAAAATATATATATATATATAGAAAAGGAAAGAAAAGAAATAGAAGGAAAAAAAAAGAAATAAGAAAAGAAAAAAAAAAGAAAAGGAAAAGAAAAGAAATCTCTCCAAAATTAAAAAAAAAAAGGGTGTTTTTTCTCTCTTCTCTGTCTCCTTTTTCTTCTTCATCTGTGCTCTTTCTTACCAATTGAATGAAAAAAAAAATCTGTTTTTTTTTTCATCTATCACCTCTTCTTCCAAATCATGAAAAAAAAAAAAGAAGCACATCGGATTTTTTTTTCTCTCCCAAATAAAGAAAAAGAATTGGAGGATCAAACACATATGCGATGAAAAAAGTTAGAGAAGATGAATTGGTGTGAATTTTGTTTGCAAGCTTCTTCCCTATTTATAAAGGATGGAAGGTAGCAAATCAAATCTTTTCTCAGCAAACTAAATAAAAATCTTCTTAACAAATAGTTAGATTAGGTGAGATTATAGGAGAGAATTCCTAACCTCCTCTATTCTTTTCCTTTATTAAATAAAAAAAAAAAAAAAAACTCCTCTATTGTTTTTTTTAAAGATTAATTAAGAAAAAAAAATGACATTATGTTTTTTTTAAAAGCGTTAAAAAAATTAAAAAAATTTCAAGTCTTATCCCTCCCATATCCTCTTCATAATTAAACCTTAAAAAAAAAAAAAAAAAAAAAACCTCAAATCTTGGAAAAAAAAAATCCCCCGATTTTCTTTTCTCATCTATTAAAAAAAAATGTTTAAATTTTATCCCAAATCATAAATGGATTTGAAATGAAGTAAAAAAAAATGGCAAACTTTTCAAATTTTATCCCAATTCGCTAAAAATTCAAATTAAGAGAATATGCAAAAAAAAAAAAAAAAAAAAAAAAAACTTTGACTTAAATTCATATTTTGATGAATTGGCAATATTCCAATTTTATAAATGTTAAGTCTCAATTCTTCCATTAAATTCATTGGTAAAAAAGAAAAAGTTCAATTTCATTCAAGTTTTGGCTATATTCCAAAATAAATAAATAAATTGTGAATTAAAATCAAAATTCACTACAAACTTGATATTGGGCTGTATCAAAACTTCATTTTTAATCAAACTTATGTCCAAACGCATAGTTTGATTAATTCGACATATTAACTGGAGCAAAAGTCAAGAACAAGATCACTTGTATTTTTTGTTTCAGCTTATCATTTTCGAGATTCATCCACCCATACACGTGTACAAATCTCGAAAAGGGGGCATTTGTTGAACAGGAAATTTTGACCAATTAAATCACGCCACATCATCACAGCAAAATTGAGATAATTATAATTTGATTGGATTTAGGTAGTCAAGTTTTCTCATACCCAACCTAGTTCAAGGTCCTAAAAAAAATTGGGCCAAAGAAATAATGGACCCGAGCTTGCGCAAATAAGTGGGTCGAGTTCGAGCCCACCAAGCAAATGGATCCAAGCCCAAACCGATCGAGCAAATTGGTCCGAGCCTAAGCCTGTCAAGAAAACAGGTCCAAGTTCAAGCCCAACAAGCAGATGGGTCCAAGCCCAAACCCAACAAGCAGATGGGCCCAGGCTTAAGCCCGCCCAACAAGCAAATGGGCCCAGGCCTAAGCCCGCCCAACAAGCAAATGGGCCCAAGCCCACCTAAAGCCCATCGAGATTCTCTATAAATAGAGACCTTCTCATTCATCTTGAGGGGACCTTGGATGGAAGAGAAGAATCGAAGCTCTGAAGAATTGAAGACAAAAACTTCTAAAGACTCTCAAGACGTGCAAGTTATCATCAACCTCAAAATCAACCTTCTGAAAGATCGAAGACTTGGAAGATCAAACTTTCCTTGAATTCCAGAAGATTGAAGCTTGAATTGACTTGTAGTTACAACTTCTTGAAGATTGAAGATCACGAAGTTTTAAATTTTACTTTTTGTATCCGAGAGAAAGAATCAAAGGAGTAAATATTAGAGATTGTATCCGCAATACATAAATCAATACAAAGTTCGATTCCACGAATTAAATTTCTCCTGAAATCTCGTGTGAACAATTATCATAAATAATTTTAAAAATAAAAAATGTGATTAACCATTATCTTTGACATGATTTTAGGAATTCAAAATAACAATCTAAAATTGAGGTATAAAATTTGGATTAAAAAATACTGTTACAAATTTGAATTAAAACTAACCGTTAAAATAGGGTGGAAATTGTTTATGTATAAAATTTATGTATTGTTTATGTATTTTAAGGGATGATGTAGATTGAAATTGTTATTAAAAATTTATAGTATGTATTATTTAATATATATATATTTTTATAAATAATATGAAACATACAAATTTATTAATTATCTGATTTTGAATCTTAATAATTAGGGAACGTCGAAACTAAAGTCATAAGGATTGTTAGTTCATTCTTTTACAACAACATATTATTTTTTTATTTACTTAAGATTTTGAGTGTATTTTGAATGTATTCACGATATGTGATATTTTGTTTGATTTTTTGATCTCTAACATATATATTGTATTTATATGTGAACAATTGACCTTTGTGGAGGGATAAATTCGAACCAAAAAATTAGAAAAATTCATATGACAGGTAGTTTTGCTATAAATTAAAATAATTTTGAGATTTGCTATTTTTTTTTCTATCGAGATTTTGCTATTTCCAAGGTTTCATCTATATTATATGTGCAAGGAGAGACTATTTGTTTTAACGTATTATAATTTAATTTTTTTTCTTTCACATATTCCTCACAAATTCTAATTTAATCATACAATAATTAGAATTTGTTTACAATTTTCTTCTTGGCTTTTCATTTCCTACTTTAAAACATTAACTGAGATCAATGTGTAAAACCATTAACATTATCATTAATAAAAAATATATTTTATTATTTTAGGAATTTTTAATACTCATATCTATATCTATATGTATATAATATTTTGTAAAAGAGATTATATTTTCAAGTTTTTGAATATTCACATTTATTTTATATTATATGTATAACGAAGACGCCCAAATTTGTGAGCTACGAAAAATGAGACGTTAATGTGTTTTTGGTTTTCCGGTTCCCACACCGTTGATGTTCGTGGAGCTCAAAACCCTAACCACAACCCTTTCTTCAATTTCTTCATTCTAACCCCATAATGTCCAAAATTTCCTCCTCTTTTCTTCTACATTTCTTCCATAATCGTTTTCTCAACACCGTTTCTACTTCTACATTGCCTTTGCCCTCTGTCTCTACTATCCAATTCCTCACAAATTCATGTGGCCTTTCTTCGGGATCTCCTACTTCCGCCGGTCGAAAGCTCCAGTTCGATGAAAAACACATCCAGCAGTACGGAGCCGTTATCGATTTCTTGAAATCACATGGATTCGAGAATACACAGATCGCCAATTTGGTCTCGAGGCGACCTTCGATCCTTCAATCCAGAGTATCCAACAATCTGAAGCCTAAATTTGAGTTCTTCCAGGAAATCGGGTTCGTCGGTTCTTTACTTCCTAAGCTAATTCTAACAAACCCTGGGGTTATTCTGTGTAGCTTAGATTCTCATTTGAAACCATTAATTCTTTTCTTGAAGGAAATTCTTGAATCGGATGAACAAGTAACTGCTGCTATTCTTCGTTATTCGTTGCTTCTAACTTATGATTTTAAGGGTGTTTTAAAACCTAACGCTGATGTTTTAGTCAGTGAAGGAGTACCTTCGAGGACTATAGCAAAATTGATTGTATCGAATCCTAGAATTATAATGCAAAAGGTTGATAGAATGATTCAAGTAGTGAAAATGGTTAAAGAATTGGGCTTTGAACCAAAGTCGGGTATGTTTGTTGATGCACTTAAAGCAAGGATTGGAATGAGTGATTCAACTTGGAATAAGAAAATAAATGTTATGAAGAGTTTAGGATGGTCTGAGAAGGAGATTTTTACAGCATTTAGGAGATATCCACTTTGTTTAGCTTGTTCAGAGGAGAAAATGAGGAATGTTACAGATTTCTGTTTCAACACTGCAAAGTTGGATCCTGGAACCGTAATTTCTTACCCTGTGTTCTTCAAGTTGTCGGTCAACAAGCGGCTCCGACTGAGGTACAAAGTTCTCGAGGTTTTGAAGGTGAAAAATCTCCTCAAGAACAAAAAGGTTGCTCTTGCTGGGTGGTTTGTGCAAGGGGAGAGAGAATTTGTGGAGAAGAATGTTGTTAAGCATTTGGATGAAATCCCAAATCTGATGGATATATACCGGGGCAATGACGCATCTGAAACCAAATATGTTTCATAGGATTGGAAAGTTGTAAGTTAAAATGTTCATAAAGTCTAAATTTGAGGATCACGAGGGAGAGCAATTTTGTTGTTAGTGAGGCTACTGTTCTGTTTCAAAGAACACTGCTTCTTGAGCTTTTCAAGATCTCTTTGTGTGTTGTGTTTTAAGGTGGGAGAGTTGTGTTGTTTTTCTTCCCAAATTAAGGCAGTGTATATTTCCTTCTTAGACACTAATCCCCCTTTCCCATTTCACCCCCTCAACACTCCTTTGCCTCTATTTAACATTTTCAAAACTTTATTATTTTTGTATCAACTAGATTTTATAGAGATTAAAAGAAATATACATTTTTATTTTTTCTTCTTGTAAAAGTATTAAAATTTTAGTTTTAGTTTCATTTTTTTATTATATTTTAAAATATTAGTAGAGGGTGGACAACTTATGAAAATTAATTTTATAAAATTAATTTTTTAGAAGATTTAGATTCTTTCATGCAAATAATAATTTAGTTTTTATTTTTGCTTGGGAACATTTTTTTGACTAGTTAACTACTTTACAGATATTTTAAAAAATTAAACTGAAATTTGAAGAAAAATAGAGTTGTTAAAAACTTGTTTTTATTATTTTTTAAATTTTGGTTATTAATTTCATTCTGGTAGTCAAGAAACAGGACTTAATTTCAAAAATAACAAAATGATTAATCAAATAAGATTTTTTAATTTATCTTCTAAAATTAAAATTAAGTTAGATAAACATTATTTGCATATATTGTTTTTTACTATTGTTTTATGGAATCAAAATTTGAGAAACTACAGAAAAAAAAAATTAAAAGACGGTTTTCATTTTTAGAATTAAAATTTAATTAGAAATTTCAATTTTATTTTAATAAATATTATAAAAAATTGTAAAAAAAAATAATTTTAATAATAAAAAAGAGAAAATAGAAAGTTACCGAATGAACGGCTGATTTTTTTAAGCAAAACAAAACTTAAAATCGAGAAGAATTTTTTTTAAATGACTTTCTATAACTGGAATTACTTACTAATCTGATTTATAAAAATAAATAAATATATTAAATTTGTTTAATGGATATACATTAAAAAGAATCATCTTTTTAACAAATAAGCCTTACTTAAACTAATTAGATAAATTTTGAATAAAAAAAGATAAATTATGTTAAATAACAAGATTGGTAAAAAGTATGAAATTGTGTATGCAATCAAACTCAACCAATAAGAATATGTAACTAAAATTAAATGCAAAAATAATTAGAAAAGAGTTAAAGAAGAAGAGTCAAACTCGACTTACATCCACATTCTCAATCTACATCTTGGAGATTTTTTGACTCTTTCTACATATTAGATTCGAACCGCTACTTACTTCTTTTTTTTGGGTTCAAGAGCAAACCCAAACCTTTCCACGGGTTAGTATCGAACCATCACTAATATGTTGAAGTCTTAAATTACACAAAAGAACAACTATCTAAAAAAGTGAGTATATAATTTTAAGGTCACAATAATTAATTCTCAAAATACAATGAAAAGTTATCTCAAAGACAAGGTGAAAAGAATGAAGATTGTAAGCTTTAGAGAGAATAACAATGGTGGTTTTTGTAACTTTTGAGGATCGTAAAAATAAACAAAGTTCTTAAAAATTTGGGAAAAAATGAAGTATTTAAAAATTACAGCAATGCATGGAACAAACACTATTCGTCGTATAACCACTTCAACCCTATTAGTCATAACGGGACAAATTACACGTTTACTATTTTTTCAAGATGATTTGGGAAATTGTACTTATCCATTAATCAAATATTAAAAGACGGAAGGTAAAATAAACCAAAGGTAATATATAAAACGAGGGTTAAGTTTACATTTGAATTCATAAGTTGTCAAACTTAACAATTTTACTCCTTAAATTTGCTTTTAGTAGCGCTTGGTCCTTTTATTGGAATTTCAAATTTCACGAGTAAAATTCTTGATTCATTGATCGAGATACAAATCTAAATCAAACTCATTCAAAAATCTAAAAAGATAAAACGAACATGTAATAATTATTTTGTTATACAGTTTTTATGAGTACGATTATAGATGATAAGTATAGATTTATGACCTTATCCTTGTTTATTAATTAATTTGTAATATATAAACTTAACACATTCATTACATCTACCATATAATAAAATTCATTCCTATCTTTATCTCTTTCGACTATTTTTTGTGAAAGGTTGTGAACTATTCTTTCTATATAAAGGGTTGAAATGAATTTCCTTTGAATACAATACTCATTGAAACTCATCGATTAAATTACAGGTTTAGTTTTTATATTTTGATATCCATATTTAACCAATTTCAAAATTTTCGGAAGTGTTTAATCGATAATATTCCGAACTTAATTATGTTGCCAATAGGTCTTTAATTTTTTTAAAATTAAAAATTAAATGAGATATAAATATAAAATTTGTTTAAAAAAATCTTAAATATAGTTGATCCAATTAGAGTTTAAAAAAATATCACAAATCAATAACCAAATTTATAATTTTAAAAATTCAAAAACCAAATGGATACAAAGTTTGATTAAATTTATATATAGTTTAACGAAATCCATAATTCAAATTCGTTAAAAGGGACAATAGTATACATTTTTGTAGATATGATATTTTCTTGTACGAAATTTTAAATTATTTGTGGAAGTGAATGTAACTTAGTCGTAATTAACATATATAATCATTCTTTTTATAGAAAATTGAAAATTCAAATATACTTAATTCATGTTTTTGTTAATTTTGTCATTTACATATATTTAATGTTTGTAGTCATTTTCACATTGAAATTACATTTTGTTAACTTTTCATTCCTTATTATAACTTTTCTCAAAATTTTAAATTTTTTTCTCCGATTAATTATGTCATTTAAATTTATTAAATTCATTCATATTCCTCTCTCCATTAATCTTCCATCTCCCAACTATTCACATTCTCTTATCTCATATTAACTTCTTTGTATCTTTTGCCACCTTTTAAATTCTTCATTTTAAAATCTTTGAGTATAAATACCCAATTTTTTCATTCATTTTCACAAGTCACAACAAAATGCTAAGGGTAAAGAAGAAATCAAATCATGTTTTTCTATTCTCTTTTAATTTTTTTCTATTTTGTTGCCTTTTTTTTTTTTTTTGTATATAAAAGTATGCTTGTGTATATTCCTTCACTTATGGGTTTCTTTGTAGTACACAATAGAAGTTGGGGAAACTTGAATCACCAACTTCGTGGTTGACATATACATGTCTATGCTCTTTATGTTTAAGTCACGTAATATTGAGAATTTTTTTAATGTAACCATGAAAATCTTGTTCATGTTTTTTTCTTCATTTAATTTTTTTTCAAAACTATTTTTGTAATTAAATAGATGAGTGACTTATACTTTAATTTTTTTAAAACAATGTAAATATGGTTGAAATTTATAAAGTATACGTAAAGACAATAAAATGTGTAAAGCAAGAAATATTAGTCTTGATATTTCATAATTGTACAACAAATCAAATTCAAATATATATTCGAGTTATCTATTATTTCAATGAGAATATAAAAAGAATATAAATATTAAAATATTAAAATAATTGTTGAAAGTTGTTAAGTTAAAACTATAATTTTTTGTTTATTAGTATTCTATAAAAGAGATTATATTTTCAAATTTTTTAATATTCATTTATTTTATATTATAATTATATATAACGAAAACGCTTAAATTTGTGAGCAACGAATTCAAAATGAGACGTCAATGGGTGTTGGGTTTTCCGGTTCCCACACTGTTAATGTTCGTGGAGCTCAAAACCCTAATCACAACCCTTTCTTCAATTTCTTCATTCAAACCCCACAATGTCCAAAATTTCCTCCTCTTTTCTTCTACATTTCTTCCAAAATCGTTCTCTCAACACCGTTTCTACTTCTACATTGCCTTTGCCCTCTGTTTCTACCATCCAATTCCTCACAAATTCATGCGGCCTTTCTTCAGGATCTCCTACTTCCGCCGGTCGAAAGCTCCAGTTCGATGAAAAAAACACCCAGCAGTACGGAGCTGTTATCGATTTCTTGAAATCACATGGATTCGAGAACACACAGATCGCCAATTTGGTCTCGAGGCGACCTTCGATCCTTCAATCCAAAGTATCCAAAAATCTGAAGCCTAGATTTGAGTTCCTCCAGGAAATCGGGCTCGTCGGACCTTTACTTCCTAAGTTTATTCTATCAACCCCATGGGTTCTTGGCAGCAGCTTAGATTCTCAGTTGAAACCATCATTTTTTTTCATAAAGGAAATTCTTGAATCGGATGAACAAGTAACTGCTGCTATTTGTCGTTATCCAAGCCTTCTAGTTTGTGATTTGAAGGGTAATTTGAAATCTAACATTGATATTTTGGCCAGTGAAGGAGTACCTTCTAGGAATATAGCGAGAATGATTGCATGGAAGCCTAGAACTATTACGCGAAAGGTTGATATAATGATTAATGCAGTGAAAGCGGTTAAAGAATTAGGCATTGAACCAAAGGCTCGCATGTTTGCTTATGCAGTTTTTGTAAGGCTTTCAATGAGTGATTCAACTTGGAAGAAGAAAGTAACTGTTATGAAGAGTTTAGGATGGTCTGAGAAGGAGATTTTTACAGCATTTAAGAAAGATCCAAATTATTTAGGTTGTTCAGAGAAGAAAATGAGGGATGTTGCAGATTTCTGTTTCAACACTGCAAAGTTGGATCCAGGAACCGTAATTTCTTACCCTGTGTTTTTCAAGTATTCAGTCGACAAGCGGCTCCGACCGAGGTACAAAGTTCTTGAGGTTTTGAAGGTGAAAAATCTCCTCAAGAACAAAAAGATTGCTCTTGCTTGGTGGTTTACGCAAGGGGAGAGAGAATTTGTGCAGAACAATGTTGTTAAGCATTTGGATGAAATCCCAAATCTGATGGATATATACCGGGGCAATGACGCATCCGAAACCAAATCTGTTTCATAGGATTGGAAAGTTGTAAGTTAAAATGTTCTTAAAGTCTAAATTTGAGGATCATGAGGGAGAGCAATTTTGTTGTTAGTGAGGTTACTGTTCTGTTTCAAAGAACACTGCTTCTTGAGCTTTTCAAGATCTCTCTGTGTGTTGTGTTTTAAGGTGGGAGAGTTGTGTTGTGTTTTTCTTCCCAAATTAAGGCAGTGTATATTTCCTTCTTAGACATGTTAAACTAGAAATTGGAGCTGTTTTTATTTTTCCCTTCCTAATCTTTTACTTTTTGTTTGATTTTTTGTAAGTTAGTACACTAATTTTGGAATCCAATGATCTTGAAATAGTGAGAGGTGGTTTTGTTCATTCATACTGTGAGATGAGAGACATGAGACTTCTAGATAAACCTTCCGCTTTGTCTTTTAAGTGGAGGAGATTTGAACATACCATCCCCAATTTGACTGTAATTCTTTTGCTATTCTAAATAACAATCTTGGGAGTTGTTTGCAGCCTTAGGTTGAGATAGAATGTGTAGAGTTCATATCTCTTTATTTGGAGAGTAGAGTTGTTTCGTATGAGTTGTGGTATCATTGTGTTTCTAGCATTGAGTTCATAAGTCTGTATATGGTCTAAGTTCTTAAAATTTAAAACAATATGTTTCATATACCTATTTTTGTTTTTAAATTTTTTAATTCATTTCTACTTGCATTATTTTTCTTCTATTTTGGTAATGTTATAACAATTTAATCTACCGAATTATCAAAGAGTGAATAATAATTCTCTCGTTAGAGTCGTTGCTCATTTAAATAATCTATAATATATATAAAAGCATGAATGAAGATAAATGTTTTAAAAATTAACGTAATTAATTGTTAAATTAAATTAATTAATATATTTATTATTCTTTCATTCCTTTATTTCTCTCTCAATATCAGAAAATAACTTTCCGTACGACTAAACAAAATTCACTTTTTTTCTAAACTAATTTTCTTATTAAAACTTCTCTTTTCTCGTCCATTCTTTTCATCTTTCTCTCAATCTTTTATCTCCCAACTATTCGCGTAGTTTTCACTCTTATTAACTCTTCGATCTTTCAATTTCCTCTCCCTTGAATTTTTTTAGTATTTAAATATCTAATTCTCTTCTTCTTTTCACACTCATAAGTCGCAACAAAAAACTATGATTATGAATATACATATGTATTGTTATAATAAAATTTTTTAATTTAATTAATTTTAGATTTTTAGAAGTTTTAGAATTTGAATAGCTTTATCCAATAATATTAAAAAGTCATAACAAATTTATGGTTTTAAAATAAATTCTAATAAATTTTAAAATTGAAAAGTTTGACATTTTCGATGATTTAACAACATTACTCTAACTCTTAGAAATTAAATAGAATCACCTATGTGTACCTTTTTATCTATAAAAATCTTGTATGTCTATTTGTTTTTTTTTCTACACGAACTCTTTTCTCCAAAATTAGTTTTTTGATGTATAATGTGCTACCACATAATAGATAATCACATTTAAGTTTTTCTTTTTTCTCTTTTTTCTGGGATAAATTATAAAGTAATTGCTTTAATAAAGGGATTTTTTTACAATAGAAAAATTGACAAACTATTTATACTCTATAGAATAAAACCATTAAAAGGTAAAATTCATTATAGTTGATTTTTTATGAAGTGTAAATATTTTGTCAAATTTTCTATTTTTGACAACTTTCCTATTAAAAAGTTAAATATAAATATATGTATTGTTATATTTGAAAAAATAATTTTTAATTTGATTTTAAACGTCAACAATAGATTTTAAAAAATTATCTCAAGCGCATATACTAATCTCTTTCCTCCAATATATGTTTTCACGTTTTCTTGAATGAGTACATTCTTCTTCCTACAATAATAAGAAATGATATAAATTTTGAAACAAAAAAAATGTATAGTTCTTATAATGTAAGTAGCATGTTTTGTTAAAAAGCAATTATTTTTTTTATAATTCAAGAATTTAATATTGATTCCAAGATTATTTTTTAATGGCATTGTATCATATAGAATACATTAAACATTAAGGACTTGTTTGAGGAGAGTTTATGAAGGATTGGAGTTATCATAATCCCCCACTCTTTGCTTGGGGAGAGGGTTAGCACAAGAGGCCTATTCCCCCTTATCCCATTTCAACCCTCATAACTCCCCTTTATAACACCTATTTGTCTTTATTTTAAAATTTTCACAACTTTATTATTTTTGTATTAGTGAGATTTTGTAGAGATTAAAAAAGATATACAGTTTTATTTTTCTTTCTTAGAAAAGTATTAAAATTTTAGTTTTACGCTAGCCAAGATACCCCAAGTACCCTGGTTGAGTCTGGTTGAGTAGCTTATTAGTTTAGCTGAGATAACTTTGGGTAGGACCATAATTCCTGCCCCCTTATACTTGAAACTAGCCGCTGAAAAAGGATTAAAAACTACCTTCTTGTTGGAATAGTCTAAAATTGCATTACTAGCAGATAGCCAATCCATGCCTAAAATTACATCAAAGTCTCACATGTTTAAAACTAACAAGGTTACATCTAACACATGGTTCACTATTTCTATTTGACATGCTTTTATCTTTTCTTTTGAAAACATGATTTCTCTAGATTGAGTAGAAACTGATAACATACTACTTAAGGATTCTACCTTTAAACACATATGCTGAACAAATATTGAGGATATAAAAGAGTGAGAAGACCCAAAGTCAAACAACACAAATGCGAAGTGCCCCAGCCCAAGATTGGGAGTGTACCTGTCACCACTGTGTCCGCTAGCTTGGCTTCTTGACGAGTAGTGAAAAATACTCTTCTTTGCTGTGAAGTGGAAGTCTGGTTCGAGGCAGGCCTGAATAGTTTCTGAGGGTAAAAGTCAGCTATTTGCCCTGGTTGCTTGCATTTATAACATACTCCACTTCCTGCTAAGCAACGTCGTTCATGAGACCTCTCACAGCTATGACAGGTAGGTAGTTCTTTAAAGGTCTTACCTGCTTCAGCAATCTCCTGGCGATGCTGCTGAAAAATACAAACTGACCTCATATTCCTCTGTGGTGCTACGGTAGGCTACAATCAACCTTCCTCTTCTAACCTGAGGTTGACCCTTTCCCTGCAGTCATGGATGGGTCAGCCCTTTCATGTAAACTCATATCCACTACTAGACATAGTGTGTCAGCGTGGGTGGCTGGCCTGAAGGCTTGAACGAAACCCTGAGACCTCTAACAAACTTGTCGGCGCTGACAGCCTTAGTTGCTACCATCTCAGGAGCAAAGCGGGACATCATATTAAATTCTGCATCATACTGCTCCACAGTCATATCGCCTTGAAGAATTTTGCATAGAAATTCTTATTGAACTGCTTCTAGGCGATCTGATTCACATCATCACCCAACATCCTCTTTGTAGTCTCCCACCAGGCGATGCCTTTGTCCGTCAACAAGAATACGGTACACTAAACCTCCTGGTCGTTAGGGTACCTCATATATCGAAAGTTGGTCTCCACAAAAATCAACAACATCTGAGCCTTGGTGGGGTCTTCCAAGGATCCGTCAAATGTCTTAGGGTTGTATTTTCTGAAATCCCTCAAATGTTTAGCCTCTGCTGACAACTGATCTGGCATGCTCTAGGATTCTACTAGGGTTTGAATAGGGGCCGACGGAGTTCGCTAGACAACTTGATACCTCTGCTCCATTGCAAATCAATAGGGTTCCACTTGTCTCACTTTCCTTTTGGAATACTTTTCATAGAAACAATTTTTTTCTTCGATAAACTCATATCAAATAATTTTAATAATAACAATAATGTATCTTTTGTATTTTTTGAAATTAAATTTGTTGAATTCTATTATCACTTGATCACATTTTCAATATCTATTGAACAAGCTAAAAAGAGTCACATGCTACACACGTGTTGAAAGACTACTTATAATTAAGGGAATAACTATTATTACAGCTTCAACTGAAAGTAAAATAAATCAAAGGTAATAAATAAAATGAGGTTGAGTTTAGTTTACATTTGAGTTCATAAGTCGTCAAACTTAACAATTTTACTCCTCAAATTTACTTTTAGTAGCGCCCGGTCCTTTTATTGGGATTTCAAGTTTCACGGGTAAAATTGTTGACTTGTTGATCGAGATACTAATCTAAAGCAAACTCAGTCAAAAATCTAAAAGGATAAAACGAACATATAATAATTATTTCGTTATATAGTTTTTTTTTTATGAATAAAATTATAGATAACGGAAAGTATAGATTTATGACCTTATCCTTGTTTATTAATTAAGTAATTTGTAATATACTCTCATTGTTCCATGTGTATTGTTTATGAACTTAGCATATTCATTACATCTACCATATAAATAAAATTCATTCCTATCCTTATCTCTTTCTAACTCTTTTGTGAAAGGTTGTGAACTATTCTTTCTATACGAAGAGTTGCAATGAATTTCCTTCGAATATAATGCTAATTGAAACTGATCATTGATTAAATTATATGTTTAGTTTTTAAATTTTAATATCTATATTTAACCTATTTCAAAATTTTCAAAAGTGTTTAATTGATAATATTCCCAAACTTAATTACGTTGCCAACAGATCTTCAAATTTTTTAAATTAAAAATTAAAATATTTAATTTACTAAATGCAAATATAAAATTTGTTTAAAGAAATCTTAAATATAGTATCCAAGAGTTTAAAGAAATATCACAAACGAGTATCCAAATTTATAATTTTCAAAATTCAAAAACCAAATATATAGTTTAACCAAATCCACAATTTCAATTGCTAAAAGGGACAATAAAATATATTTTTATAATTAGATATTTTTTTTGGAAGTGAATGTAAGTTAGTCTAATTAACATATATAATCAATTTTTTTTTTTTTAAAAATAGAAAGTCGAAAATTCAAATATATTTAATTCACGTTTTGTTATTAAACAAAGAAAAAAAAAAATAACTATATTAATTTAGCTTTCAAAACATCAACTTGTTTGAAGTTTATCATATTTGGCCATTCAATTCATTGCTATCAAATTTGGTACATAGAAACAATAACATTGGATTTAAGTTGACATAATTAATTATCTCACCTTAATATATATCAAATAAAGAAAAAAATAATTGGAACCAAATCAAACTTAATTGGACCCAAATCAAACTTTCTTTAATTTAAGCATATTCCATAATTAGATCAGCGGAAGAAGGAGACGTATAAACTAACTAAAAGGAAAAAAATACACACAAATAACCCTAATTTGAACCTTTTAATTTAGGTATTTGGATCTTTTTATAATTAACCTAAAATGGTTTTTATTATTACTAGTCTTTTTACCACATGTTTTTTCAAAATATTGAATATTTTCAAGAAAAAAAATCTCGTCTTACATATTATTTTTTGACTTATTTCAATTTTATTGTATGAATATTCGAACTCATTATTATTGTTTGTGTGGTTCAATTTGATTTTTTCCATGTATGTATGTAAAGAGAGAATGGAAAGAGACGACTATTTTTTTAACGAAGGTTTATCTTTATAATTTTGTTATTAACATTTTGATCGATATTTTCTAGTACTTGTTTATTGATTCAACTTCAACATAAGGGTCAAGTCAATATTCTCATTATACCATTGAAAAATCGACAATATAAAAGAATAATGCAACAAAATGTTTCTAACAATAAAATAGTAAAAATAATAAGTACGTTTTTGGACTAGTGAATAAAAATGTTACAAATTTATTTATTATTTTAAGTAGTTTTTTCATTGATATTTTCCTCCATGATCTTCACATTTTTAATAATGTCAACATTTTAAACCTTGTTTACATTAAAACTGATATGTAATTGACCATAAAAAAAGATAATACTAACATAATCTTCATCGATCCCAATAAATAAAGAAATATTAATCACTATAGGTCGATCTTGTGGTAATTAAATAAAATGACATGACCTTGATAAAATGTTAAGATAATTTCGATTCCAATAAATAAGTTGTCCCGTGAAATTAGTCCAAGCATGTCTAATTTGCTCAAATACTTATGGACATACTCTATCTATATATATATATGGCCAATAGAAAACAGTTATTATTAAAGTTGGTAGAGTAGATATATATATATATATATATATATATATATATATATATAGAAAATGAAAGATATTAATCTATGAAAATGAAAACTGTGGACTTAACAAAGAGTGTGGTTTGTATTAGGGAAGTTGAAGATCATTACAACTGGCCTAATTGATTAAGTTTATACTTTATACATAAATCATAATTTGTGTTTAAAATTAATTAATTAATTAAAGATCATATAGAAGTTTTAGTAACTGCAAAACTGAATAATCATTATATAAGTTTGGTTAAATAATCAAATTGACCAAAAGGATCAGTTATAGAATCAAAAAGGGGTAGAAAAATTTAATGGAAAGAGCCAGCTAGTAATTGTGATTATGATCATAATTATTGTAAAAAAGTTCAAAATTTTTCAAATTTTTTGTGCATGGGAAGGCTTAATTATGATAATAATGTTTTTGATGATATCTTTCATTAGGGTCTTCCATTCTTATTACTTAAGATCTCTCTATAATATATGTTTTTTTTTTTTAAGAATTAGAACTCAAAAAACTAAAAATAAAATCATTTATGAAACATGGAATGTATATTATGATTTTTAAAGAACGTTATAACTTTAAAAGAATATTTTACAAACTAATTAATTATAATACACACACATACATATATATATAAAACAATGATATGGAAAATAAAACATCTTAATTTTTTTAAAAAGAATATATTTAAAATAGAATATGGTTAGGAAATAACCTGTTGAATACTGAAGAATATTATATATGATTTAACATAATTATGGTGAAATTATAAGTTTAGTGTATATATACTTTTTGAAAGGTGTGTGACTATATTAATTGACAATTCAATTTGTAATAGGGGAAATGTAAAATATGATAAACTTGACAAAATATTTACAAAATATAGTAAAATTTCAGATTCTATCAATGATAAATATCTATAGACACTGATAAATATCAATCATATTGATAAACAAGTAATAGGAGTCTATCGGTACCTATCATGGATAGAATCCAAAATTTTGCTCCATATTGTAAATATTTTAGTTTATTTTACTATATTTAAAAATGGATTTTCAATATTATGAAAAATATCAATTTGCCACATACATATACATATAGTGATTGTATCAATTTAAATCCTAAACTTTTGTAAGTGTTTTAGTTTAATCTTGTATTAATTTAAACTCTTTCCTATGTTTTATTTGGATACTAACTCATGAAATATTTATGTAAGTTTGGGGTTTAATTTGATGGATTTGTAAAAATTCAATGTTTAAATTGATATGACAAAACTACTATTTTGAAGTTTAAATCGATAAAACCTCAAAATTTCAAGGTTTAAATTGATATAATTATAAGTTTAGAGGTGGATTAAGATTCATATATGTTTGTTTAAGGAAAGTAAATTGAATGCGTCTCCATGACCATATCCCTAACATATGCAGTAATAATAATTAACAAAAAGAACATAAACACAAAATTTTCAAACTAAAAAGAAAAATGAAAATTAATAAAAATCTCCCCCACATGATCGTTTTTAATTAGGAAAGTTTAATCAATGAGATGAGATGTTGTTTTATCTCATGCCTTTTTCAGATCAAACTCATCAATCTTTTTCTTTAGTGGCAGATTCTATGTTTTGATCTTACTTTTAAATTATTATTTCAAAAAAAAAAAAAAAAAAGAGTTTGAATTTTTAAAATAATAATTCATCTCAGCTCCATGCCTTTTGGAAAAAAAAAAAAAAAATAATAATAATAATAATAATAATAACAATAATTTAAAAAATATCTTATTTTATAATATTATTTGCATGGTAATAACTTCTACTCGAGATTTATTTCCTTAATTGCAAATCTCATTGCATTAATTTCAACCAGAAATATAAAATCCAATTCCTCTCTTTCAATTTTCTTTCACACTTTTGAAAGAACGAAGAAGAAGAAGAAGAAGAAGAATTAAGTCCCAATTTTTTTTTTGTTTTTGAAGGTTTTTTTAATTATTTTTTTTGGTTGGGTATGGCTGAAACTGGAAAAAGTAAACAAAATTCCCCTTCTGAAGCTTCAAGTATCTCCGCTACGTCGGACGGCGGTGGCAGCAGTGACAGACCAATGGCGACGATGAAGATGGAGATGGTTGTCGCCACCGATGAAATCAGCAGTGAGGATCGACAGTCGCAGGAGTCGAACTCACGGCTGTTGTTGGATCTCAAGCTATCTAACAATGAGAATAATTCCGGTAATGGCACGGCGGCGGAGAGGACGATGACACCGGTACCGGCAACGACAGCGGGGAATAATTCATCTTCTTCTCAAGGTCATACATCAAATGAATTATCTTCAAATTCAAAAGGTAGGGTTTTTTCATGCAACTTTTGCAAGAGGGAATTTTCCACCTCTCAAGCCCTAGGAGGCCACCAAAATGCACATAAGCAAGAAAGAGCCATGGCCAAGCGCCGTCAAGGAATGGAACTCGGTAGCGGTGCCAATGTCGTTGCCGGGCCATCGTACTTGGCGTCGTACTACAGTCCATATTCTTCCCTCTCGCCTCATCCACTCTACGGATCGTCGCTCGGGAAATCGCTTGGAATACGAATGGATTCAATGATTCACAAACCGTCTTCGTATCGGTGGCTGGGGTCTCCTACGCTACAGTTCCACGCTGGAGTCGACGGCGGTTGGGCTTCTCGGCCGGTGATCGTGAATACTAATAATAATAATAATAATAATTCAAAGTTATTGACATTTGAAAGACTAAAGATGGAGGGAATTCAAGCTCACAACGGTGGGTTTCGATTGTCAACCGCTATAAATGCAAATGAATCAACGAGAAGATTTGAAGAAGATGGAACGATTTCAATACCGAGTTTGGATCGTAATTCCGAGCCACCGGTGTTGAAGATGGATCATCATGTGGAAACAGAAAACCATGAACTTGATTTAACACTCAAACTTTAACTTAGGGTTTGATCTTCATATCTTCTTTGTGTTTAAGAAATTGACACAGAATGTTGTGTTGGTTTTTCGTTTCCCTTTGCCAAAAAAAAAAAAAAAAAAAAAAAAATTGTTTCAATGTCATTGTAATTTCCTTTTTTACATGATTTATATAAATAAAAGTTATCAACTACACGTTCAATAAATATAATATGATGTAGCCAAAAAGGTATGTCAGCCAAATTCATAGTCAAATAAGGTAATTTCATCTCTAAGATTGAAATATAATCTCTAAAAAGAATCAAACCGTTATGTACTTAATTGGAATACATAATCAAAAGCTTTAAGATGCTAATTAAACTAATTAATTTTGAGGGTTTTCTTCGAAAATAGAAAAAATTAACATGTTAATGAATTTTTTTTCCAATAAAAAACAATCATAAGATCGAGTTTTCGATTTCTAAAGATGAAGTTTGCATGCCAAAAACTACTGATAGTAGTTTGTTTGTACATATAAATATAGGAAAAATTTTTAAATGATAAATAGATTAATTCGAGTATACTTTATGAAGTCTCAAACCAAGAAGAGAATCCGACAAAGAAGCCTTCAATGGGATGTTATTAGGGTTTTAAGGATTTTTAAAATTCAAATGTGATTCATAAATAATTAAAAGCATAATTATAATTACTTGAGATTTTTCTATATCCATATTTATGTGAACATGTTAGATATTAAAACTGAATTTCATACAAATGAGGATCGAAAGATTATTATATATATTCTAAAATCTAAAAAAATTTGTGGAAATTAGCTAATTAATTTTATGTAGTATAGGAATTTCCCTATCATTGAAATGAAAAAATTAATAATAATAAAAACATTGTATATGATGGAGACCGACAAAACCAACTCTTAAAAGGAATCTCTCTAAAAGATAACCCTCTTGGTGTAAGAATTAGAATGTAGATGGGTTAGGATGGAATACATTCTCAATCCAACCCATATTTTCGAGTTGGTTAAGTTGGTAACCTGAATAACCCCAAAAAGTATGGCTCGGGTCAGGTTGTGTTGTTTTTTTCTTTTTCGTTTGTAAGGTTCAAAATTATTTTTTTTCTAAAAAAAAGTTTAAAGTTGTTGTAAATTCAAATTCAAATATCCATTAATTCAAAGTTTCAAACATGCATATAAATACAATATAAATAAATATATATATAATGTTAATTCGGGTTGGGTTGACTCAAAATTTTCAACACTCCAACCCGAAATAAATTAAAATTTTCAATCCAATCCAACCCATATTTTAAACTAACCTAACCCAACCCATATAGTCTAGGTTGTCAGGTTAATCTTACGCTCCGAGATAATTCTAGTGTAAGAATAATCTCGAGTCTAAGAATAATCTGACAATCTGAATAAATATTGCATCAACTCCTCCAAAAAAATATGTTTGTAATTTCTATTAGTTTTTCTGATTCTTAAGATTTAAATCAATTAATTAACCATTTATTTCTATTCATAATAGATGTTTGCCTGATTCTTTATATTTGATAATATTTATCAAAATTTTATTAAATAATATATAATACATACTTTCAATTATAATTTGAATTTATTTTTATATCATCATCTAAAATCGTCGATTTGAATTCAAATCTTACATAATATCTCTAAAATAATGACAAAGATAAATTCTTAATAACAATTTGAATTTAAAAATTCAAATTGTTATAATTTAAAATTTAACAACTTATATTCCAAAATATTTATAATTTTTTTTTGAATAATAGATAATACAAATTTTTAATAACAATTAAAATTTAGAATTTATTAATTAATATTTTTATAACACAGTCGAGAGAAATGTGCAAATTTGAAATTTGAAATTAAAATTTTATTAATTTTGGTATTTTTTTCATAACAACCCTTTAGTTTGATATATGAAAATATGTTCTTAGTTTTTAATTTGTTCTAATAATTTTCCTATTTATTTATTTATTACGAAAAGTTAATAAATTCAAATTAATCCAAAATATTTTATTGAACTACTTATACATATTTTTATGGTTAGTAAACAAATATATTTCATTAACCTACTTGAAAATATTTTTTTGGAAAATATAAAAAAAGTATAAATTTGAATATATTTAATTTATTATATTTGTTCTATTTGTTTTATTGTTTATTTCTTTTTTTCTTAATTTAACAAAATCATTAAATTGGATTGCATTGATTTTCTATAAAGTTAGAGTGTATTTATACATACTACATGACAATATTATTATTTTCATATTAGATCCACAATATTTGACGGAATGTATAGCATATGTTGCTGACACAATTACATTGTAATTTATGCTTTTAAATAACGTGAGCTATCCGTTTTATATCATGATCATATATTCAAATATTAATATTTATTTGCTCATATAATAATATACTTTTTCAATTCAAAAAACTTAACATTAAGATGGATTTGTTACAAAACCAATACTAAGAACGATTTTCTAAATAATGTTATTGAATTATAACCACGACTCTTTAGCTAACCGAACTTTAAAATGACTAATAGAATTAAGATTTTCCAAACATAGTATATATGTCGAGCATGAATTGTGTTACAAACAACAGATTTGGGACACACAGAAAAAGTTAAAATATTTAGTCAATAAGATATAGTATAATTCCTCTAAGTATATGATAATCCATATATTCTAAATTAATCTAAACAAGGATAAGAGTCATTAATCTATACTTACCATCTATAATCGTGCTCATAAAAACAAAAACTATATAACGAAATAATTTTTACATGCCTGTTTTATCCTTTTAGATTTTTAAATGAGTTTGATTTAGATTTGTATCTCGATCACCAAGTCAACAATTTTACCCGTGAAATTTGAAATCCCAGTAAAAGGATCGGGCGCTACTAAAAAAGCAAACTTGAAGAGTAAAATTTTTAAGTTTGTAGACTTATGAACTCAAATGCAAACTAAACAAAACCTCATTTTATATATTATCTTCGGTTTATTTTACCTTCAATTTTTTAATAATTGATTAATGGATAACAATTTCCAAAATCAGCTTGAAAAAATGTAAAGGTGTAATTTGTCTCGTTATGACTAATAGAATGAATTGGTTACGCGATAAGTAGTGTTTGTTCCATGTATGAGTGTAATTTTGACTAGCTATGGAATATCGTGATCTAACTCAAAATATATTTCAATGAACTTTCGTATTTGAAGCATGTAATGATAGCTATTCCACATGCATAGCATGCAACTGCTTTAGCTTGTTCAATAAATGTAGAAAATGTGAAGTGAATAAAAAAGAATCACATGACAACAAAATTCAACGAATTTAATTTCGAAAACTACAAAACATCATATAAAAAATGTATAAAAGATACATTATTGTTCTCGTTAAAATTATTTGATAACGAATTTATCAAAGAAAAGATGTTTCCATAAAAAGTATTCCAAAACAAAAGTAAAAAACGGAAGATGTGACTAAAAGTCATTTTATATTAATGTTTTAATGTTTAATGTATTCTATTAGATACAATGCCATTAAAAAACAATATTTGAATCAATATTAAATTCTTGAATTATACAATTTTTATTTTCAAAATATATATCATTTCTTATCATTGTAGTAAGAAGAATGTACTCATTAAATTAGAAAACATGAAAACATCTATGGGAGGGGAGAGATTAGTATATGCGCTTGAGATAATTTTTTTCATCTATTGTTGATGTTTAAAATAACAATATGTATCTTTAGATTAATTTTTTATAGGAAAATTATTAAAAATAGAGAATTTGACAAAATATTCACGCTTCATAAAAAAAGAATTAATTTTATCTTTTCGTGGTTTTGTTCTATGTAGTGTAAATAATTTATCAATTTTTCTATTTTTGAAAAAAATCTTTTATTAAAGCATTTACTATATAATTTATTCTAGGAAGAAAAAAGAAAAAAAAAAACAAGAAAAACTTAGTGCAATTAACTAAATCTCATATCGTACACTAAATGAATAGATTTTTTTGTCGAGAAGAAAAACTAAACTTATATAACTTTTTATGGAAAAAATGTGATTTGCTCTAGCACATTATACATCAAACTTTTCAAATTCTAAAATTTATTAGAATTTATTTTAAAATTCTTTTTAATATTATGGTATAAAACTATTCAAATACTAAAACTTTTAAGTCTAAAACTAATTAAAATTAAAAATTTTATTAAAACAATACATATGTATTCATAGTTTTTTGTCGTGACTTACGAGTATGAATGGAAGAATAAGATATGTATGAAATAAAAATTTAAAAGGAAGGAAATTGAAAGGTTGGGTGACGGAGAAGAGTTATTAAGAGAGAAAGTAAAGTGAATATTTGAGAGATAAAAGATTGAGAGAAAGATTAAAAGAATGTACGAGAAAAAGAGAAGTTTTAATAAGAAAATTAGTTTAGAAAGAAAATTGAGTTCTTTTAGATATTGAAGATAAATAATAAAATGAGAGAATAAAAAATATATTAATTAAAGAACATAAAAGTAAAATATAAACGACCACATCACTCATAAAACAACTAAAAAAAGAATTAATTTAATGGAAAATAATTTATTTAATTTAACAATTAATTACGTTAATTTTTGTATTTAAAAAACAAAATTACCACAAAAATAGTAAGGAAAATCCTTACAATAAAAGGACAAAATTAGAACAAAAAAGTTATGCCCATTCATGCTATTATATATACTATAGAAAAGGGTACATTCATGAAGGTTGATATCCACGAATACATCCTAATACAAAATTTCCAACCTTATGTTAAACCATTTAATGAATGGAAACGAGAAAACGAGTAGTGACTCTAATGAGAGGATTATCATCGGTAGGTTAATTATTATAACATTACCAAAATAGAAGAAAGAAATGTAATCCATATTTTATCCGATAGGTAGAATTATTGAATAAAAAATTCTAAAAACAAAAGTAGGTATAGAAAACATATTATTTAAAATCTAAAAAGTTGGACCATATACAAGCTTATGAACTCCACTCTGGAAACACAGTGATATCAACCCATACAAAACAACTCTACTCTCCAAACAAAGAGATGTGAACTCTACACATTCTATCTCAACTTAAGGCTGAGAACAACTCCTAAGATTGTTATTTAGAATAGCAAAAGAATTACAGTCAAATTGGGGATGGTATGTTCAAATCTCCTCCACTTAAAAGACAAATCAGAAGGTTTATCTAGAAGTCTCATGTCTCTCATCTCACAGTATGAATGAACAAAACCACCTCTCTCTATTTCGAGATCATTGGATCCAAAATTAGTCTACAAACTTACAAAAGTTCAAGGAAGAGTAAGACATCAGTTAGGGGAAAACAAAAGGCCTCACATTTCAAGATTAACAGCCCTAACAAATATATAGAAAAATATTTAGGTAAGAGCCTCAAATTGGGAGGGAAAACAACAGACTTCTCCCACGTGAAAAGAGAGAGAGAGATCTTGAAAAGCTCCCCCACTTGAAGATCATGATCCTCAAATTTAGACATTAAGAAGAAACTTACAACTTTCCAATCCTATAGAACAGATTTGGTTTCGGCTTCCACATTGCCCACGTATATGTCCATCAGATTTGGGATTTCATCCAAATGCTTAACAACATATTTCTCCACAAATCTTCTCTCCCCTTCCACAAGTACCGAAGCAATCTTTTTGTTCTTAAGAAGATTTTTCACCTTCAAAACCTCAAGAACTTTGTACCTCGGTCGGAGCCGCTTGTCGAATGACAACTTGAATAACTTAGGGTAAGAAATTAGAGTTCCTGGATCCAACTTTGCAGTGTTGAAACAGAAATCTGCAACATCCCTTATTTTCTCCTCCGAACAACCTAAATAATTTGGATGTCTCTTAAATGCTGTAAAAATCTCCTTATCAGACCATCCTAAACTCTTCATAACATTTATTTTCTTCTTCCAAGTTGAATCACTCATTGAAAGCCTTACTACAACTGCATAAACAAACGTGCGAGCCTTTGGTTCAATTCCTAATTCTTTAACCGTTTTCACTGCAGGAATCAATCTATCAACCTTTTGCATAATAGCTCTAGGCTGCAATGAAATCATTCTCGATATATTCCTAGAAGGTACTCCTTCACTGACCAAAACATCAATATGAGGTTTCAAATCACCCTTCAAATCACAAATTAGAAGGCTTGGATAACGAAAAATAGCAGTAGTTACTTGTTCATCCGATTCAAGAATTTCCTTTAGGAAAAAGAACGATGGTTTCAACTGAGAATCTAAGCTTCTGTTTAGAATCCGAGGCCTTGATACAATTAGCTTACAAAGTAAAGGACCGACAAACCCGATTTCCTGGAGGAACTCAAATTTAGGCTTCAGATTGTTGGATACTTTGGATTGAAGGATCGAAGGTCCCCTCGAGACCAATTTGGCAATCTGTGTATTCTCAAATCCTTGTGATTTCAAGAAATCGATAATGGCTCCGTACTGCTGGATGTGTTTTTCATCGAACTGGAGCTTTCGACCGGCGGAAGTAGGAGATCCTGAAGAAAGGCCACAAGAATTTGTGAGGAATTGGATGGTAGAAACAGAGGGCAAAGGCAATGTAGTAGTAGAAACGGTGTTGAGAAAACGATTTTGGATGAAATGTAGAAGAAAAGAGGAGGAAAGTTTGGACATTTCGGGGTTAAAATGAAGAAATTGAAGAAAGGGTTGTGGTTAGGGTTTTAAGCTCCACGAACATCAACGGTGTGGGAACCGGAAAACCGTCTGATTTTGAATTCGAAGCCCACTTATTTGGGCGTTTTTATTATATTTATATAATATGAAATAAATGTGCATTATAAAATTTGAAAATATACTCTCTTAGCAATTCTTCAAAATAATAAAATATATTTTTCCAACTAGAAGCTTTTTTCTTAATTACAAATATTGCTTAATTTTAGAAAAATAAATATTGTATAATATTTGTAATTACAATTTAACTGCAAGTTCTAATTTACACCATCGTTGCAATGGTTCCAATTAAAAAACCGATATTTGTTTATTGATTTTATGAAATAATAGATAATAAAGATGATGTTCTCTTGCATTAATTTTGTTCATTTCGTTTATTTAAAATTATTTAGATCAACTTTTAAGAATTAAAAGGAGACTTTAGTAAATAATCCAATAAATCTAAGTTCCAAAATAAATTAAAAGTTAGAAATAAATAAGGAAATTGTTTGGTTTTGCATCCTTGTACTACAAATCCTAATAATAAAAATGACTTCATTTTGAATGTACATATTATGGATAAACAGTCAAAATAGTCTCAAAAACTGAACTATTGAAAGGGGGAAAAAACATATATATATATATATGCCTTAATCAATAATGTGAAGGCTTTCTAAGACCCAAAAAGTGAGTTAAAAACTGAAAAAAGGTGCTACAACAAAAATAATCTACATTCTACTCAATGCTTATGAACCCAATCAACAAAGAGTGGATATAAACTCTACTTTCTAATCTGGGTGAAAAGCTCAGGAGGTTTTCCAGTCACACTTGCTCCACCAGCAGCAGCAGTACCAAAAGCAGAGAAACCGCCGCCGCTTACTTGCTGGCTGCCGAATGCCCCAAATCCACCTGCAGTCCCTCCAAAGCCTCCACCTGCAGCACCTGCAAAACCTCCTGTCGTAGAGGAAGCACCGGCAAATCCTCCACCGGTTGAGGCTGCACCAGCAAAACCACCAACACCTCCAAAACCGCCACCACCTCCGGAACCGACACCTGCAAAACCACCAACTCCAACCGGTTTTGCATTCGTAAAGCCACCACTAAAACCCCCAGGGGATCCTGAACCAGTTCCAGGGAGAGTAGGACCAAGCTGTCTTGATTGTCCAAATGAACCAAGAACATTACCAAGTGCTTGCTGCCCTACTCCAATCTGAGCAGGCTGACCGAACCCACCTTGCGGAGGGGCTTGAGTAGCCACTGCAGAGCCAAAGGCACCAGAGAATGCAACTGAATTTGTGGGTTGTGAAGCTGCTTGTGAAGCCAATGGAGATTGGAAGCTAAATGATGCAGGCCGAAACAGCTCTCCACTTGGAGGAGATGCCATATTAAAGGAAGTGGTCACTGAGGCTGCATTCACATTACCAAATGGACCACCAAATGGATTTGGTTTAGGAGCACCTGATATAGGGGTAGAGCTATTTCCAAATCCTCCCAAGCTGCTCAAATTAAACTCAACATTGTTATTCGTCTCTGGAGCCTCCTCATCCATATCATCGTCCTGAGTAACCACTGCATTTGAAGTTTCATTTCTACTATTTGCAAAAATCTTAGAAGTTAAGTTTTGTGAAGGTATTGAAGCAAAAGCAACAGATGGCTGTTGTGCTTGAGCATCCCCTACTACATTTGGAACCTGTCCTCCAACGTCTTTGAAAACAGTCTGGGTTTTAGAAGTTGGCTCTACATGATTTTTGTCTGCAGGTGTTATAGAAGGTTGAAATTTCAGTTCATGAGACCCAGGCTTCGAAGATAGTGTTTGCTTTTCAGCATCATCATTTGATTTCAGAACCGATAGCTCTGTTTTCGAGGACTCCATTGTAGGATTCAAAGAAGATAGAGTAGGTGATGTTGGTACCTTAGGTGCCTGAAATAGGGAATTAGAACCAGAAACAACCGGAGAGAAGTTCAATTGGGTTGATGTCGACTGAGGTTGATTGAGATCTACAACAGCAGCAACAGCAGCAGAACTTGGAAGAGATTTGCTTACAGCAAATCCTGAAAATAAAGTCGATGCACTTGAAGAAGTATTTAACGGTGCCGGTGCTGAAACTGATTGTGAAATTGTTGTCACTGATTTTTTTTCTTCAGTCTTTCTTGCTCCATCAACAGTAGGAACCAGAGAAGGCATCGTACCAACAAATGGAGATTCGGGTTTATTTGCAGATCCAAAAAGTTGACTTGTAGTTGTATGCCTCTCCTTTACGTTAGCAGTCTTCTGATTGTCCACATTAGAGGTACCAATAGAATCTTCCGGTGGGGGCGTCTGCTTAGATGATATCGTAAAGATGGATGATTTCTGATCAACGTTTATCTTAGATTTCTGGACAGAGTCGCTCCTAGTGGCTGAGAAGAAATCAGAAGCTTTTGACTTTTCAGGACATGCCATGTCCGTAAATTTGTTTTCTGAAGTCGCACTGTGAGCTGCATTATTATTTTTTTTCAGCATATCATGTGATGATTGGAATACTGGAGGTGGAGATGGTGCTGTCGCATTGGTTTTTTGCAAAGGTAGAGATTTCTGTCTAGAGGTATTAGATGGTTGTAAAACGCTAGCCCACATAAAAGGAGTTGCTGGGTTCTCAGAGTCATGTCCTGGATATGTAAAATAAATATAAGCTGGATGTTAGGTAACCAAAACACAGAAAATACATTGAAAACATCAAGATTAACGTTATTGCAATACCAATAGCCATTCAAAAAGACTATGCCTCTCCCTCAACAAATCTACTAAGGATACCAAAATGATTCCCACTCCTCAGCTACATAACTTATCTTATTTACAACCAAAGCACCTGTAGCTAATTATCACTATGCCCTTATTAAATCTCCTATTAATACCCTCAAACTGAAACATTCAAAACTCAAAAGGAGATCTTATAGAATTTGTGAGAGTTGCAAGCAAATGACTATAAAAACCAACTGCTTAAGCTTTATCTTAGAGATTACCTGCATTTTTGGATGACGATGAGATGGATGATGTTATGCGACTAGCAGGCCGTTCAACAGTTGCAGCCCCTTCAGGTGTGCGAGAACGAAATTGTTTCTCCTCAGAGGAAGGAGTTCCTTGCAAAAGCATCCTCTTGACAGTTGTTTTTGGAGGGTCGACACTAGCAAGGTTCTACACAAATTTTACAGGGAATAAATGTTAGGACATAAAAGCATAGCAAATCTGCATAATTCTTATACTGCCGAGTACAAAACAGAATCAGCCTTGTCAGATTGCCATTGTGCACTTGACGTTACTTTTCTTATAAAAGTTTCTTTTGTTAGTATTAATTGAACAAACAGAAAGCAAACAAACTGAGCGACAAGTAGGAAATCCTCTGAAAGAGAAATTGCTTGATAAACTATCCCTATTTGAACCCCTAAATGTCTGATCCGTTGAATGCTTCCAAATCTCACATGTCCATTTTGATCTTGGAGTTCAGAAGATTAAATAATTGTGATATTAAGATATATTATCAAAGGAAAGATCAGTACATTTTGAACGAGTCCCAGGGGATAAGGTATATACATTCTTCGTCCAGGCAAAAGTAAACATAAAAGAAAAATCTCCAACTGCCTTGTACCACTAAAAAAACAAACAAACAAACAAAAAAATAAAGAACCACTGCAAATTTGTATCGTTTAAAAAATGCAGAAATTTCTTTCTATCCAGAGTTTTAGCCTTTTCCATGAAGCCAGCCCTCTTAATAATCCTACAAGTACTCAAAACCATGCAGATGGGACCTGTTAAAAACAGATAAATGATCAACTTTGGAGGATGGAGATAAAAAGAACAGTCAGTTCGTGCAATCCTGAGTGTGAGTGCAGTACACGACTCCGGAGACCATGGGCTTTTTATGGAGGAAGTACAAGAGTATCATTCCTCTTGTAGATGCTGCTACTACAGATGACCATTCATAGAGACAAATATTTTAAATTTGAACATTCGTTGGTTATAATATAACAACTCAGTCATGTTATAACCAACTCAAACATGAAAAAATGACAAATGCAAAATTAAAGACCATAATAGTACAATATTAACTCTTACAGGTAGCTCAGAGCTTTAGGGAGTTGCTTCTCTCAAGTCTTGTGTGACTATGTTAGAAGAGGAAGCCCAAAAAAGGGTCAGACGGGTTGTCCCATAAGATTAATCGAGATGCGCATAAGCTAGTCCGGACACTCACGGATATAAAAAATAAAATAAAAAAATAAAAGAAAGGAGGAAGCCCAAAATATAGTTAATAGCAGTCTTGTAAAGGGTTTCTTGTCAGCGAGAGTATCCCCACTCTGATAAGTTTTATACAGGAACTCATCACAACGTGAGCCATATCCATCCTCAAACCACGGTTCAAGTTCTAACTACATTCTATAAAAAAAGACCATGGGCAGGCATATGAAGAAAAGTGGTCAGAGAACAACTTGATCATTTTATTTTATTCTGTGTATGGCACATCTAATCCAAAGTTATTTTAATCATGTAATATAAATCTCATTTTCAATTAACAAAAATAAATTCCGTATGAAACAAAGGTAAGAATAGAGAGATAGAAGTTGAATGAAACAGTACCCTGTCAAGTGAATCTCTTCTCCTTCTCCCAGTCTCTGCTTCAGAATTTTTAGTTCCACTCTGCTGTTTTCTTCTCGATGTACCTTTACTTGAAAAAGAATCAGAAGAAAGTAAAAGCTTCTTGCTAGAAGTATCTGCAATTTTGTTCACATTTGGAGAACTGAAAGAAGCATCATAAGTAAGTCCAATAGTCTCGAACAATTCCTTTGTGGCACTCTGCCTTTTCAAAGGGGGTGATTCCATATTGAGTGCAGCCAATTGTTTTGATAGACTTTCAGAAAGAAGTTGAGCTGTTGCTAATTGAGACCCCATAATGTTATTCAAACTATGTAGTGAATGACTATGCCTGTAACAAATTTTGATGAAGAAACCAGTGTCAAGCTACTCAAGAAAAAACTAGCTAAAAAGTGAATGACAACAGAGATATTAAATTACTTCATTTCATTTACAATCATCATGAAGAGATTTTCTAGCTCATATGTTCAAAATTAGAAACAAAACTTTGCAATGATATAATGAAAGAAGATTTGCTCAAAAGATACAAACTCCAGAAACTAGTGAAAAAGGTAAAGGTATAAGAATAGAAGCAAAGCAATACAATTGAAGAACAACAAAAGAACAAAGATTACGAAAGTTTTACATCTAAGAGCCAGAAAAAAAAAATGGAAGTACCTTGACGAACCAAATTTCCTTTGAAGAGCTCTTTCACTTACTTGACTTTCCTCATTTCCACCAAACTTATTCAGCTCAAGACCATTAAAATGTCTTTCTAACTCAATTAACTGGTTAGTTATATTCTGGAAAAAAGAAGAATATAAATAACATCTAAAATTGGAGAAATTCAGTGGCTTTTGAAACAAGAATAGACCTACCTGATTCATCTTTAAGATATGTTGTCTCTTTAGCTCTAATTCTGAACTTAACTTTTGACGATCCCATTGTTCCCAATACTTGCTGTCAGAAGCTTGCATCACAATACCTTCAATGTATGTCTTCTTTGACAAAACTGAAACCAAATAAACTGAGAATGTAAAGTATATATGAAACTTTTTTACCAGAGACTAACCAATTATGATTTTCAATTTAATATTTCACAAAGTCAACTTGATGAATGGACTGACATAATCGCTACTTATTTCAACAAAATCCCAGTACTCCAGATCTCCAGCCTTATTATTTGCAAATGTCAATCAAATTCCCGTGATAACCAATAAGATTTTTTATGAACATCTAGATTGAATGTTGAAAAGGATGTACATGGAACTCTAGAGTTCTATTTCTTTGAGTTCGAACATTCAATGCATTCTAAACAAAGGCTCTTTTCCAATATCAGATAGATCGGGAAGGAATGTTCTACACCAACAGGGTCACCATCAATAAATGTATAAACAAACAAGAAATTGAGCTTCTAATACCTTGTACCATTTTGTCAAAGAGATTCTGTACCTCCTGCACACGCTCATTCATTGTGCTCTACGAAAAGAAGGAAATGAAATCCGCATGTTAGATAACTGTATTGATAGCGAGGAAAAGACTAGGGTAAAGAAGAAAAGAAAAGGAGCCCTAAACAAAGAACCCAAAATAAAAGCATATGATTCCAATTGCAAGGGTTAAAAAAATGTAAACTCTGAGGGAGGCAAGAGAGGGCATTTAAACACATTTCTTATATAAAGAACCAAACTTTCATCGAGAAAAAATGAAAAAAAAAGTACAAAAATAAAAAATAATATCAATAATATTAAAAGGACATCCAAAAAAACTAAGCCAACAAAAAGGAGGATTGCCACAAAAGAGAGTCCTTGAAAGCAAAACAAAACCTAAAGGATAATTTCAAAAAGAATTTGACACGAGAGAAATCTAGCGAGGGTTGTCTATCAGTGTCTATCGCTGATAGACGGTGACATTTTGATATATTTGAAATTTCCAACAGTTTTGTCGGTTAAAACGATTATCCCAACATATATCTACAGAAACCGCCATTAAATCCACATAAATAGCAAATCTGAGGAAACAATCATAAAGAAACTCAAGCAACTAATCAAGTAATGAATCTTCGATTAGTCACATCCCTAGAAAAGACTTGAAACCTGAATTAATTACCTAATGTTTGCTAGATTTGAGTAATTTGTAAATCAATTACCTAATGTTTCTCGGCTCTTTCTTAAATTTTCTAGTCTAACATGTTCATTGATTCTCAGTTGGTATTGAGGAACGGCCATCAGTCCCAGCCATCTTTTCTCATATCATACATTTTCTTTTTCAAGTATTTCTCTTATGAGATGCTTCCATCATCAAGCAAACGTCAATTCTCTGTTCTTTCCACTGCTAATCTCTTAAAAAGACCATTACTACTTTAGATGAGGAGCCAACAGCCACTTTCTACTCCATGAATTTCCTTTTTACATTTTTCTCCCTTTTCTAAATCTAGTACTTTTAGTAAAAAATAAATAATAAGGCTATACTAATTGACAAACATATTCTCAGTCAAACAAAATACAGGAGATAACTATTAACAAACTGAAAAATATAAAAGAACAATTGACAGTTACCCTCCATATTTGGCATTCATCTGAAAGGCTGGCTAAGCCAAGCTCCAAAGCTTCAACGGAGCTTTTCTGGAAAGCAGTGCAGGCATCCATGAACCCACCCGACTCTTCAATAGATTCGAGAAGTGTGTCCAATCCTTCACACATTTCCTTCATCTGTAGGGAAAAAGGACATTGAAGCAAAAAAGAGTTCTTAAGAAACAATGTTAAAGCTGGCTGGAGACTGCAGTTTGAGGGTGGGACACCTTTTCTTCTTGTTTTTAAAAAGAAATAAATTTAAAAAATAAAATAAATACATTAATGTGATGAAAAGAATCTTATCCCAAAAGTACAAAATATCCTAAGAGAAGAAAGAAAATAAAACTCGACACAAAAATTTTCAAAACATAAAGGTATTCCCATTAAGACAAATGTCTTGAACAAAAGGGGAACACAGCTATCAATAAAATAAAACAAGTCTATGGGGGTGGGATGTTTTTCAGTTGCCTAGTCGCAACCAATAATTCCACAAACAGAGAGATGTTCGTTGACTAATTATATGGTAAAATACAATATGAACTCATATATAAAAACACATGGGCCTCATGATTTCGTTAGTCACACGCAGGGGCCATCATTCAACCAAAGCATTAAAATATGTATAAAGGAAATCCCATTTTCTAATTCAAGATGTTCCTAAGAGGTATATATACGGAGAGGGAGAGGAAAGTGATAGAACACTGATTTCCTTTACGATTTTCTTCTCTTTGTTGAATTCAGAAACAATTACAGTAAAGGATTGAGGAAATCTCAATCCTTCTCTTAACTCTCCAATGTACTTCTCTCTCTCTCAAGAAGTTACAAAGGCCTAAACAATTCTAACAGAAATCTCCTCCCCTTTCCCGCCTAACAGAAAAGCATTTATACTAATGCTAACCGACTTACTCTATTACACACGTGCACAATATGATATATTCTAATTTTTAATTCTTCTCCTACCACCTAACTAATTATCTTTATACCCCTACCCTATATTAATCTAGGTATCTAACAGAAAGCTCATGCAAGTGTTTTATCCATTTTTCCCTTCATACTAGTAAAAATGGAGAGGGTCTGTATTTTCTTTACAAAGATTTCTTTTCCAAAGACGATGGATTGGTGTCCGATTTTAAACCAAACCATTCCTATATTAGACTCGAGTACCTGCACATTGACAAATTGTTTGAATAAAATTCGTCCACAACTTACTGGTTTTGCCAGGGGGGAATTGCTGTAATATCGCTCTGAACCGTCATGTTTCTCATTAGAAATTTTCCCCGACGAGAACTTATCTTGCAATGATATTTGTGAGCTACGTATCACTGGTAAAGATTCAATTTTTCCAGCACCTCCTGTTACTTGTCTCCCACTTTGTGTTAATGTACTTGGAACATCCTTTGGTTGAAAAGGTTTTCCAGCAAAGCCTGTAAAAGCATTTGCTGTACCAAAACTTGGTCCATAATTCTCAGTGTTGCTGCTTTGAAGAGAATTTGAGGTTAAGACTGAAGATACTGGATCAATTTTTTTAAAAAACATTGTTTTCTCACTGGATAACTCAGAAGCAGCCACCAAGCCAGTCGACCCCAATCTTTTCTGGGATTCTTTTACATTGGGAAAGGGCTGGCTAGGCACATCCTCAGGTTTCCCTGAAATAGAAACAGACCCAAGACCGGTAAATTTTAGAACTGGCTTATCAAAATTCCCAATCTCATTGTTAGGTGGTCTCTCCGGGGCCGAAGACTTCAATGATTGTGAATGAATGAAAGAATCCACTTTCTGACTTTTAGTATTACCCTCTGGGCTAACAATTGCACTCTCATCTATGTTAGATACTGGACTTCGATCATTATTAGAAGACTTAATGTCATTTGAAGTTTTAACTTTTTCCCTAGGAATCTCACTACTGATTGTGATTTTTTCCGTAACTTGCATCTTAAGATCTACGTTTGCTTCTCTAGACTCTTTCTTTGATTCAGAACGATCATCAGTGGGCACTGTTATATCATCTTCCTCATCATCACAAGCAGAAACAGTCTCATGTGGAGCTTCAGTTTCGTTGACACTGCATGAAAAGTTGAACACCCATAGTAAAAGGGAATCAGGAGCGATAATCATAATATTCAGGCTGCTATAAAAAGCTAAAGATAGAAACATCTATTCAAGGAAAAAATACACTTTGGCCTCTGGTACAATAACAAACAAGGTTTAAAACATAAAAGCCATTACCTAGAAAATTGAAACATAATGAGCTCTCCCTCTAAAGTAAGACACACGAGAATGCAATATGGAGAGACTTCTCTCATATCTTCAAATCCAACCTTAACAATCACCTTCCCAGGAAGAGAAACTCGATCAACACACAGCCCCATAACCAAATTATCATCTCCATTCGCTGAAACAAAACAAGAATGAGATAGAATCATCTCACAGAAGAAGAGATGCTGCAGAATATAGAAATAAAAACCTAATCAATGAGCATATGCATGATGTGTACACATGAGTAAACCAGGAAACTCAAATAGATAGAGAAACCCTAAAAGTAAACAAAATGCAAGCAACTATTAGAAGAATCAACATAAAATAATCACAAAATGTAATGTCTCAAATTATAACTCAGATTTACCAAATTGTAACCATTATTTTTTCTAACCAAGAAACCAAACTTTCATTAAGAAAAAAAATCAAAATACAAAAGGGCCAACATTGACCAAAAAACATGGAGTAGTCCTAGCTTACAGAAACAATCTGTTTTATGTAGTAGGATTAGGATATTATGGTCAAATCCTAACTTATTAGGATTAAGATCAGTTTCTTTGATTTATTACTATTTATATTCACAAATCAGAGGTTATATTTAAGCTTAAGATATGCTAGGTTAGTTACTTTTTGAGCTACACAAGCTGTTAGGCTGACTGTAGCTTTTAGATAGCTAACTCAAGGTCATATTCACTATTCAGCAATCAACATCATTTAAAAGTTTCAGAAGTCTTCCATAACACTAATCACGAGATTGCTAACCTTGAAGCTCAATCTTCGGGAGAGAGGTATTCCTATCAATATTAACAACTGCAACTTCATTCTCAACCTCTAGCAACAAACCAAGCAATGCAATATGATCTTCCACATAGAGCCTATTTGCAACAATTGCGAGCTTGCTGCATCCATATCAAGAAAGAGAACAAATAAAGTTGATATGTGGGTTTATAATTAAAATCCAACAGTAACAAAAAGAAGAAAGAAAATTTAATGAAATAATAACCAAAAGTTAAAAGGAAGAAAAAGTAGTAATAAAAATTAAGGAATTTCAAGAAAAAATCACTTTCAAGCATTCAGAGCTTAAATCAAATCAAGTAATTTCTGCATACCATGTATCCAAATAGCTCAACAATAAACAAGGCCCACTTTCACCAGGCAAAATGTCACGAGTGAAACCTGAATGTATATCACAGAATGATAACAAAACTTTGTTTGAAGAAACCTACAAAAGAGGGTTACGAAAAATTAATTTACTAAACATATAAAGTAAATAAATAACAAATTCAACTCATCATGACGATCAGTTTATGATACTGTTCTATGATTGTGTTAAACTAATAACATTCATTTAGCATGAGTTAGTGAAAAATACGTGAAAACTGCGATAATTCTCAACTTTCACCGTCAATTTTAGATAAAGTTGCATCATTCTCATTCAGAGGATCAGAATAATAATAACAAATTTACAACCAAAAAAAGAAGGGTGAAGGTTTAATCCAAGATGATTGACCTTGATTCTAGGACACTAATAATATCTTTTTTTCTTTTAAGAATAACATGGTACGATGATATAATGAAAAGGGCTACTGCTCAAAATACGATGTCACGTGAAACAAGAATCAACACTTTTATAGGGCACTAATAATAATAACATGATACATGATTCACAGGTAAATGAAAGATTTTATGAACACAAGAAAATATATATATTAAAAAACTTAACTATCATTCCCTTGAACAAAAGACTGCTAAAGTTCCCTCACACAACCATCTGCCAATCCCACTCAAGTTCCAGCCTAAACT
Organism: Cucumis melo; assembly: GCF_025177605.1. Taxonomy (NCBI): domain Eukaryota; kingdom Viridiplantae; phylum Streptophyta; class Magnoliopsida; order Cucurbitales; family Cucurbitaceae; genus Cucumis; species Cucumis melo. Next base: position 4,860,973 of record NC_066866.1, read on the forward strand.
ACTCCTTTTCTACCAATAATGCCGCCATGGCTTATCTAATAAAACTCAACTATAATTGACGCAATCAAAGCTCTCTTTTCCAAAATTTGGTTTGGCAGGAATCATAGGATATTTCATGATAAATCTGTGAGGCCTCTAACTAATATTACTCAATACTTACTAAAATAATGGCAAAAACAGAGGCAGCACTCTGTGTTTATATACTTATAATGCCAAAAGATAACAGTCACAAGCTCAAAACAAAGGAAATAACAGCTGAAAAACAAGGAAAAACATACCACCCTTCTCCCTACAAGCTAGGGTAGCTCATCGGGCTCAGCAGCCTTTTCTAAAAAGATAACCCAAAAAATATATCCCCTACCCCAATCCCCAAAAGATCCTATTTATAGGAACCAAAACATTCTCCTGATAAGGCCCACTCTTGCATGTTCCCACGATCCCATTCCCACCTGGCTGTCATGTGAGTTCCCTTTTTTGCCCTTCTTTTATACGTATTAATAATGGGAGGTCTCACAAAATCTCTTCCTCAGTTAACGGTTTGATGGTAACAAAAAAAAAAAGAGGAAACAAAACAATGTAAAGGCCGGGAAAAGAAAGCTCCACCACTCAAGAAAGGAACTGGCAAAAAGCCTTCCAATCATGAAGGATCGTAGAATGGATCCATAACAGATAAATTTACCGTAACTATGACTCCATTAGGAAGCCTCTAGTTGTACAAAATCTCAAAATGTAGAAAAAGTAGTGGACTTATCTTCATTTTTTTAAGGAAACAAAAATTTCTATCGAAATGATGAAACAAGCCTAACGCGCAAAATACAATAACTCCAAAGTGGGGAAAGAAAGAAGCAAAAGGTCGACTGATCTTCGAGAATCCTCTTGTTAAATTCAAGCCATAAACCCCATAAAAAGGATCACGAAGTAATCTACATATAAAGTCTTTCTATTAGATGATATAATATTAAATTTACCTTTCACCCATTAGTTACGTTTTTGGCTCAACCGGTGATTTAGCATGGTATCAAAGAAGGTGGTCATAAGGTCATGTGTTCAAACCTATGTAATTTCATTTCCTTTCCAATTAATATTGATTTCCACTTGTTGGGTATTCAACATATTTCATGCCCACAAGTGAAGGAAGTGTTGATAATAACATTAAATTTACCTTTATTCGTCAGTTTAAGCTTTTAAGTTATGATTGATTTAAAACTTTTTCCTTCCAAACTCCAATTGTTGAGGGATTTAGGTAACCACCAATCCACCCACTTGGGTAGACAGACATGCAAATCAAAAAGGCCAAAAAGACATACCAATTTTGACTTGCAAGAGCAGTGTAAGAAGATATGGTCCAAGGACTAGGCACATACCACACAAAGAAGCCAAATAGAAGTGTTGAAGGCAGTACAAGGACACTTTGCGCTTGCATTCTCTCCTGAGTATTTAATCTACTATGTGCTAGGAACCAAAGGAAAATCTTCACTTTTTGAAATTTCAAACTCCCAAAGCAACTTTGTCATGGTCATGTTAAAATATGGCGAGAGTCAAATTCAAAAAACAAGGATTTGGTCAACAAAAAACTTGAGCCATCCAAGGATCATCTAATTCAATACTCTCCCAGACCCAACTGAAAACCCTTCAACTTCTTAGGGTGGAGAATGAGCTTGAGACATCAAAGAACCATCTAATTTCATCGTTTCTTTGACCCAACCGAAAGCCCTCCAACTGCTCAGCCAGCCCAAATCCAAGCGTACATCTCACGATCAAACAACCTTCTCCTAATTCCCAAATCCCAGGTTCCATCTAAGTTGTATCCCAACATTCTGCCACCAAAGCTTGCTTTTTATAGGATAGAGAAAATCTTTGGGAAACTAGCTTTAAGAGATGTTTAAACAACTTTTCCCTCTTGATTGACATTTAAAAGAGGAAATGTTTGCAAGGCATACAATTTTATTCAAAGGAGGGAAAGAGTTGAGGGCTCCATGATCGTTAGCAAACATTGGAATACATATAATTCAATAATTGAGGGCTCCTTAAATTGCACTTTTTGACAAGATGCCCTTCTAGAACAAGAAAGCTCGTGTCCTTTTTGTATGAAATGGAAGGTTGTAAAAAAAATTTATCGTGGGGAGACTGATTCCATCATGCCGCAACTAAGATAAGTTTATCAAGTTGAGACCTGGCCTGCCCACCCTTAAAAAATTTTAGCCGCAGTCAACGAGGAACCATCGTGAAATTCCACTTTTCTGCCAATAAGTAAAGCTCTATCTAGAAAAGTTGAGAATATAAGCATTGAAGCCGTTATCTCCATCCACTCTTTGATGGGACCCATTCTTGTATTCAATCAAGTATACTATTGATAGCTAAACTTTGTTACAGAAGGATAATTCTTCTCTCTTGGTTATTCTGTCTTTCAAAAATGAACTGAAGACTCTCTACATGAAACTCCACATCTATTCTCTTAGACTAAGGTGCTATTTAAACTACCCTTCCCTAATTAACTTTCTAACTGACTTTCATAACCGACTTCTCTAACAGATTTATTAACAGACTTAACAGAATTGTTTATTGGCTTTTCTTTCTTCTGCTGTATTGTTTGATGATAGGGGGTCTATCATTCTTCTCGTCTCGAATGAAATAAATTTGCAACAGTTTCCTTGTACTTTATCACCACTCATAAGCATGAATGGATAGCATAAGTTTTTCAGTGTTCCTAAACGTCCAATCTCTCCCGTTTAACAATAAAGCTCCTAAAGTGAACCACTCCACATTCATTGGTAACAACCTTGCACGATCCACGAATGTACACAAAAGAAGCATTTTTCTTTAAACAGAAACAAGTCTCATTCATTGAGTAAATTACAATATGGTAGAAGGATTTGTCTCTTTATTGTTTATTTTATGTCATTGTATTTTGAGTATTAGTCTCTTCTCATTAGTATCATGTTTTTTGCAACCTCAATAACAATGGTTTGTTTTTAAAGACAAATCTTCTATATCTTGTACATCTGGTGAAGTCAACTGCAAATTACAATATGCAATAATCAGGCTCATTATTCGTGTTCTATGTCCAAGGAGTTATTTCCCCACAAAGTGTTTGTATTTCCCAAAAAGAACTTTTTACATAGAAACAATTGCTTTAAAAAATGAAAGAACACAAGAGCATACAGAAAACCAAGCCCGCAAAAAGCCTTTTAAAGAAGGGGTTTTCAACTAAGTAAGATGAGGATAGCTATGAAAAGTTTTTGAAACCAAATTTGAGAGAGAAACATGGAACCTCACCATGGACTAAAAAGCATTAGAGACTCTCTCCCTCTCCAAACCTCCAAACACTTTGTTGTTTCTGCCCCCCACCCTAAATATCCCACAATGATTTGCCAAAGAGATAAACTCAAGGCAATTGATAAACAAACTAAGGTTTCACGAATAATTTGCACAATAGAATCCATAAACATCAATAAAACCCATGTACAAGATTGTCTTTTCATCAAGAAACCAAGCTTTCAATGAGAGAGAGATGAAAGAATACAAAATGGCTTCTAAAAAAACAACCAAAAAACTGAATCAAACAACAATGGACCTAACAAGAAAAAGGAGTCTAAAAGAACAAGGCCTAGAGGATGATACTTGATAATTACAAAGGTCACTAAATCACAAATGTTTGAAGAGACATTAAATTTAGCATGAGTCTACACCTCTTAAAGCCTCTAAAATTTCTCACTCATCTCAAGTCGAATGCATCTCTTATCGTCCCCCGTATTGTCTCTCCTATCTCTAAGTACAAGCATGATAATAGAAATGTAGGTCACCTACCTAGGATTTAATATCCTACAAATTTCCTCGATACTCAAATGCTAGGGTCAAGCGGGTTGTTCCATCACATTAGTCAAGACACGCATAAGCCGGCCCAAACACTCACAGATATCAAAAGAAAAAGAGTACAAGCATGATAAAGAACACAACCATTATCATGAAAATAGAAATGGAATAACAGGGGGGAAAGGAGAAAAAATCACAACTACTCACGTCAGTGATTTTTCCATCTTTACTTTTGATAACTAGAACAAGGTAATCTTCTTCATCGCCTGTTGCAGTCACTTGAAAGCATCCTATGATGATACAATCAGCACGGACCCACTTGATACAGTCAACTGAGAAATCACCATAAATCAAGTTAAAAGATAGTAACCATAACTACTTTCTAGAATGACCAATGTAAGAATTTAGAATCCCTTGTTCTTTTGAAATGCCCATTTAATTGTTTCCCTATGATTTGCGCCTACTGACCCTTGTTGGTTTCTTTCTCAAAAAAATTGTTTCCCTATGATTTTATTTTGGAAAAGGAATAATATAGTAATTGTAAAGAATTGCAAAAGGGGAAGGAAGTGGCAAATTCCCAAACTAGCCATGATGAACCGAAAACACAACAATAGGAGATTTATTTTGGCTCCTTGTGTTAGAATATATATGCTCATGAGTATTCTCTCACTCTTCTCAATGGTAATTTTCGTTTATCATAGTTATAGAAAAACTGAGCTAACAACTCAAACTCAACTTGTACTTCAGTCCAAGCTAACAACACAAACTCAACTTGTAGCCAACCTAAAAATACTGAGCCCACGTACCCCACATGACACATCACAAAGGTAAAATACAAGAAATATACCCCCCAACAAAATAAAAAATGAATGATGAAAATTGTTAAACCTTTCAACATTCTAAAAATATCATTGTCACACACACACACACAAGAGAGATGGAGAGAGGGAGAACCCTTCACTGTAAAGTCTGTATCAGTTTCACCATTCCCTAAACTCGGCAAGAGTGACATGGAAAGTCGTTCTTTGAATCTGTGCGAGAAAATGGTAAGAGTGTCCTTTTTAGCCACAGCAATGAATTTCCCTTTCACACTGCATTCAACTAAAATCCAAAATAAGATTTAAAAGAAGTTCAAAAATAGTAGCTCTACATGTACAAAGTTTTGCTCACAATAATTCATCTTAATGGATTGCTTTGGAAAAAAAAGTAAGAAAACCAGGGGCAAGGGAATACAAAAGAAGAAGAAAATATATGCCAAAGACACTGGATGGAGCAGGCTACATGCAAGAGAAAGGGAAAAATACAATAATTAAAATTGTTCAGTATCAGAAAATAAAAATGAGTTTCAATTCCTGAACAAATAAAGATCTCTAAGATAAATAGTCAAACTAACAAAGTCCAACAATCTATGAATATCCTATCTTGTGCAGCCTCCCAACCTTCAAACGGGGGGGCTTAAACGTAAGTCAAATATTTAGTGAGTGGTAGCTTTTGAAAACCTTTTGGGCACACAATACGTAAGTCATTGGTGTGAACCAAAGACTAATCTTTTATTTTTTGAATGAAATCTTTCCTCCCAATGTGAGAGAAAATATTTATTTATTGAAGAAAATGTATACAAGTTAGTTATGTAGTAACTAACTAAGCAGTTACAACTATTATAACAGAAAGCTTATTAACAGAAAATAATAGGACAGTAGGTTAATCCTATTTGGATTACATCATTCCAACCCCGAGCATGAAACTCATCCTCGAATTGGGTTTGCTATGTAAGTTGAAATCCATCAGGTGCATGGTGTATGACCAAACCAACCTCCTACGTTTTGGACAAAAATATTGTGATCAAAGGGATAAAATCGAGACAAAAAATCAAATATATACACTAAAAGATGAACCTTTTCATCGGCCGTAAGCTCGAAAAAGATGTTTCCTTCAATCTCACTTAAAACCATATTCAAAGAATCAATTTCAAAAGAATTAACTTTCAAAGAAAATCCTTCAAGAATCACATTTTCTTCATCATTCCCTTCAAGTTCTTCGATGGTTCGAAGATTCATTTCCACCACAACCAATGTGTCGTTCTTATTCGATTTTTGCTCGATGTTTGATACTTCTTTTTCATCTTCTTTGTCAGATATTTCTTTCACTTGTGACCATTTCCAAATCAACATTTTCAAATTCTTGTTCTTCAATTTTATCTTCGTGATTTTCTATTTGAAAATTTTCCAACGTGATTCCTTTGTTTTTTCTTCTGAATATGAAACCAACCCATTCTTGGACTTTTGAAAATGAATTGATAGTTGATCTATATTTTGAGTCATTTCCCCCAATGAACGCTGATTTCTTGGAAAATGGGTTTGATTGGATCGTTGGGCCATTTTTTGATATTGTCACCTTTTTATTCCGTCCCCGAACTATCTTAGAAACATCATTGGAGTCACTAGAATCACTAGAATCAAATTTTCAATTTGGATAATGGTAGGTATTTGGAGAAAATCAAGCATGGCCAAATTTGAATGTCGAAATTCTTCTTCCGAATCACTTGAATTAGAACTCCAGCATTGTTTATGGAAGTAAAATTGATTTTATTGTCTATACCTACTGCTGGTTTTTTTTCTTAGACATCTTCTTTGATCGATAGTAGTCCATTCTTGCAAAATCATGAAAGCAATCTTGAAATCTTGGGGAAACTTCTTGATACTTTTGATTAGGTCTCCTACGTTCTAGCTTCAAACCTCCTTTCTTGATGAATTTGGTAGTACTCTTGAATTCTTGAAGGGAGTTCTTGATAATCTTGAACTGCTCTTCTCCTTTCTTGCACTTCAAATCTTCGTTCTTCATGATTTTGCCCACCTCTTTGTATTCCAGCCCCTCGAATGTCCCGCTGCCACAAATCTTGGACAAACTCTTGACATTCTTCGTGCATTATTTGAGGATGAGCTAATGTTTCTCGCCATTGCAAAACTTCTTGCAGTGTTGTTTGTATTCCCTCCACCGGAACCTCTAAGGACAGCAAGCGTCATGAGTTGGTTTTTGGAGAGAGGATGACGTAGCCTAAGTAACCTCAAGAAGAAATCCTCTAAGAACCAAGATTGTGGATCTTTTATTAGAATGAATAATGTCCCTCATACAAGAGAAGAAGACTCCTATTTATAGAGTTTTATTACAATTGAGGGTAAAAAGGGAAAGTGGAGAAGACTCCAACTTATAGAGTTTTATTACAATTGGGGGTAAAAAGGGAATTAACCTAGAATATTACCTAATTACCCAATTAACTCTTAGCCTTCTTATATCAGACAAGGGAGTTACATTCGCCTCTTGGTTTTGAGCAGGTTGCTCCGCCAATGCCGGATTTACTCATTGGACAGCCATGGACCCAGAAACTTTATGGTGCTCTCATATTGGTGTAAACCATGGACTACACTTTTCTTTTTTGAGTGAAATATTTCCTCTCAATGTGAGAGATGATGTTTATTTACCGAGGAAAATGTATACAAATTAGTTATGTAGTAACTAACTAAGCAGCTTCAACTATTATAACAAAAAGCTTATTAACAAAATATAATAGGACAATAGGTTTATGCTATTTGGATTACATCAATCATTTTCATTAAACTGGTTTCAACGTCTCATTTCAGTAAATCATAAAACACACATTAGCCTTTCATTATTCCTTTCGCCAGGAACACGAACCATTCCCACACATAGACTACTGTGACGGCCTTTTCAACAACAGCATCCCCTGGAGAATTTCCTGGTTCATTTCTAGTTGCTCAAGCTGCTGAGCATAATACACATCTTTTATGCATTGGCCAGCTTCACTCTGCCATGCAGGCCTTTTCGACATGATTATTTTTACTCTTTATGTGCACATAATAGTTAGCTCATTTATGTAATAAGACTAAATATTTTCTTGAAAACATAGTATACAATTATCAAACATAAACATAACTCGATCTTTCTTTAGAAATCCTTTCAACATTAGCATATGAAACAACATTACAAGTCTACAAGGAACTAGAAGAAAGCTTTAAAATCTTTAAACAATTTTAGGAAATCACTCACTAACTAATCCCTTTTTTAGAATGCCTAGTTCCCCCAAAACCTTCTCCTCGCCCAATGCTTCCTCTTTCCAGCAAAGTAACTTTAAGAGTGCGTTTGGGAGAGGGAAAGAGTTATGGGGGAAAAGGATTATAATAATCCTAGGATTATGATAATCCTAGTGTTATGATAATATGTTTTTGGGGGAAAGAATATAAAAGGTGTATTATAATAGTATGTGTTTGGGGGAGAGATTATGATAGTAGTGTTATAATAATATGTGTTTGGGGGAAAGATTATGATTGTAGTAATTTTAAAAATAATAATGGAATTTAGATTGGGTTATTTAGGTAAGGTAATGTAGGGTTGTAAGAAAGTAAAAATAGGATAAGATAGGGTTATTTAGGGATTAGGATTATTTATCATATTCCTTGTTTGGCCCAATTTCCTAATCCTTTTCCCCCTAAAACCCCACCCCAAACACACCCTAAGAATTTCAGCATAACCTCTTTTCTAGTGATTTCCACCCCTATTTATACTATTCCAAAAATTAAATTAGTCAGCCTTAATTCCTCTTAAGCTTGCCAGCTCCTGCTTGAAGTATTACACGTGTAAACTTATTCACGTTTCAAACCATGCTAACCTTAAATCTTACACGTAAACAGCTGTCAAATTAAGATTAGATGTTTCCTTGCTGGATTCATCTCACGTTGAACTTCAAAACACCTAATTCTTTGTATTAAACGTGTATTCCTTCAACGTGTCGCCTCACTTCAACGCCAACTTCAAAAAGCATGCTTCTTCTCAAAATGCCTCTTCTTCACACTTAGTCAAAATGACCCTTCTATTCCAGACACGGGTCTCACAGTTCCCATGTCATCCTTCCAAAATTTCCAAGCCCTGAATTGAGTCTCAATTCAATGACGGTCCTTTGTTGTTTCCCTAAGGCCTAATGCTAATAACAACCACAGGCCTAGGTTGTAATGATTCCTCATGTACAAATTACAATTACAAGACACCGTCCTTACAATTAAAAATAGAACAAAAGGTCCTTATATAAGAAACAAAGTTGAAATGATTAAATGAAATATACAAGGGCAACAGGTCTTCACAATAGATGTAGTAACTGTAAGAGTTGACTATAAAGGTTTTAGAGAGCTCGTTTAACTTTTGTGAAGAGGCACTCCGAAATGAAGAATTATGGAAGAAAGTTGAGCAGGGAAAGACAGCATCTCCCCATGCAAATATGTTACAAAAAGATCCACTTTCTTGAAGTATATGGTAATTTAATATAAAACATAAGAAACTTAACAAACACCACTTGATATTGTAGCTGAGAATTATACACAAGTTACCATATTCGTATATAGCATACCAGCATCGATATCGTGCATTACATGTGTAAGAGGCCCATTCACCGATCCTTGATATAACTGTCCATGCTTTGAAAGAACCAGATAAGTATTTTCCAACTTTCTGGTCCATTTGAAGTCTTTAATAAAACTGGAATCAGTTATTGAACAAGAAGAATAGGGTTTTTCTGCCTGCATAATAGCAATGACAAATAAGAGAATGACGGGCAAGAGACATAACTAATGACTGCCACATTTTACCCCTTGATGTAAATATCTGAATGGACGTTTCAAATAAACTACGCTATGATATTAGGGTCTACGACAAGCTCCAGCGAATAGAACTACCTTATCAAGCAGCGACTGGACTGAGAAAATATGAACATCACCAGCTACGACGGCAGCAAGAACGGAGTTGTCAGTGGAAACTGCTAGAATGTGAACTTTTCCAATGGAAACATCCACAATGCTTAAATCCTGGACAGAAGAACAAGTTCCCCCATTTTTTATCTCCTGGGCCGAAGCAATTACATCCTTGATCCTCACCACAAAAAAACCTTAACAAGCAATATTTTCTTTAAAATCATAGAAAAATCAATGGAAATCACAACAATGGGGGAAGTAATTGAAATTACCAACCAGACAAATGGGCAACGAAGATGAGACCGGAACTCTCTGAAAGAGCAATGGGTTGAGAGGGAGGACTTTCGGGATCAAAAATGGAGTCGCCGAGCTTGACGGGAACAGGTTTGCCGATCTTTTGGAAGTAGAAATCATTCCTTACAATTTGCTCTCCTTCGCCGGCGTCTTCTAGTGGAATCAAGGGTGAAGAACCCGAATCAACGGAAGCCATGAATTGCAAAATGCTCCTCTCTGAATCGATAGAGAAGCTCTGCCCCGAAGGGTTTTGGAATCAACAGATGTTCTTCCACCTGGGGTTTTAGGAGCATCGCACTCCAAAGTGTCTTTGGGCGGTAACCGGAAAGCAAATGAAATGAATTTCTCTTTCTCGTTTTCTTTAACATTTTCTTGTGGTGGAAAGAAATGAAAATTAAAGCAAATACAAACTAAATTTAAGATATAAAATATTTATAAATACTAACGAAAATCTACTCTACTACTAAATTTTTTTCAAAATGTCAAGTCTGTCTTTCAATAATATAGATATCCTATGTTAGTTATAGTAAATGATAGCACATTACTCAAATTAAAAGTTATTAGTGATGAGTGATTGACAACTTTAAATTTTAAAAAATCAGGAATAAAATTTTTAAATAGTAATTAAAAATGGAATTATAAGTCTTTTACCAATCTTCGTGTTATATATAATTTTATCATTGTGCTATATATGCAATGATTTTTTGCTTCGATGTTGTTTGTGTAACTTGTCCCAAAAAGTTATATTAACAATTTAATCTCGTCCAATTGTAGTATTGATTTTGCCAAAGTGAGATTGTATAGCGGTATTGACAACTTGGGGTGTCAGTCGATTCGATTTTGGAATCAACCAAAAATCAAATCAGTCAATTTTGCAAAAAAAAAAAAATCTAAATCAATGTACAATAAATAAATAAGGAATCAATGGATTTGTTTTATTTGAATTGAATCAATTTATTATTGGTTTGGTTCTTGTTTTTTTACATTTTACTTTTTCTTCAAAAATTTTATTCTCACTCCCCACATTGTTTTGAAAGGATCCTTGTTACTAACTTTAAATTAAAACAATGTCTATTTTCTTTATAATAAATTGCAATTTGACACTTTTCTAGAATTTTTTTACTACTGGATCCTGTTTCTAAATCAATATATATATATATATATATATATATATGCACCATAAATAATTGAAATGGTAAGAGATGCCTAATAAAAAATTAGTTTTAAGATTATATTTATACCATTGGTTCGACTCCGTTTCTAGTTTTCCAACCAAGAACTAATCCAAACCACTTTTTAGTATTCTCCAAATACAAACTAAAAAGTCCAACTTTAACACTAAAAGATCAGACCAAACTGAACCCTTGTATCACCCGTATAGTTAAAAGAGGTGTTCTACTCAACATAATTTCTAATCTTTTTAATACCGTAGGAAAATTCACCCATTTTCATGATATGCCAAATTTAATTGTCATTTTGCTTTTCAAGTTTGGCTTATTTACTGATATCATATTGATGGTGTTCAAATATGTATATATATAAAAACAATCAAACCCACAACACACAAATAAGCCATTCAGGAAAATAAGTAACTAAAAAAAATAGAGTGCCTAAAAATCCCACGTCCAACCAAACAATGAGATGCATGTTGTATTCCATTGCATACAAATAAAGCAAAAAAGAAAATAGAATGAACACTTAGACAACACTGTACAAATCACAAATTTCATCCACGCTAGAAAAGGGGCTCAACCACACCGCTGAGGGACTGGACAAGAGATTCATAGTTCGAGAAGACCGTAAGATTGATCCCAACCATGATTGCATGAGCTTCAACATAGATAGAAAAAAGATGAACGGTTTGAAAACAATAATTAGCTTGTCGTAAAAACAAGCTAGTTTTTTTGAATTTTCTCTCTATATATTTGTATCAAATAAATTTTCGAGCAACGTCATTGAGGTATTTTCAATGTTTAAAATGAAAATGTTTATATATTTTCTTGTCAATTCAAACCAACCCTAGATATGAAAATAGCAAGACTATTATTTGGAATAGCAAAAGAATTAAAAGTAAAACTGAAATGTATTACACTGTGGAACTCTAATATTCAATCTAAGCATAAAAATGATCTAGAGGTCTCTTGTCTCTCATCTCACAATATGAAGGAAAAAAAACCACCTCCATTTCAAGATCATTAGATTCAAAATTAGTGTACAAAGTTACAAAAGTTCAAAGGATGAGTAAGAGATTAGGAAGGGGAAACAACTCAAATAGCTCTAACAAATATTTACCAAAATATTTAGGTAAGAGCCTCAAATTGGAAGGGAAAACAACAGAACTTCTCCCACTTGAAAAGAAAGAGGGAGATCTTGAAAAGCTCCTCCATTAGAAGATCATGATGCTCAAATTTAAACTATAAGAAAATTATTAACTTACAACTTTCCAATCCTATAGAACAGATTTGGTTTTGGCTTCGACATTGCCCCGGTATATGTCCATCAGATTTGGGATTTCATCCAAATGCTTAACAACATATTTCTCCACAAAAGTTTTCTCCCCTTGTAAAAACAACCCAGCAATCTTTTTGTTCTTAAGAAGATTTTTCACCTTCAAAACCTCAAGAACTTTGTACCTCAGTGGGAGCCGCTTTTCCAATGACAACCTGAATAACTTAGGGTAAGAAACTAGAGTTCCTGGATCCAACTTTGCCGTGTTGAAACAGAAATCTGCAACATCCCTTATTTTCTTCTCTGAACAACCTAAATAATTTGGATGTCTCTTAAATGCTATAAAAATCTCCTTCTCAGACCATCCTAAACTCTTCATAACATTTATTTTCTTCTTCCAAGTTGAATCACTCATTGAAAGCCTTATTAAAACTGCATAAACAAACATGCGAGCCTTTGGTTCAATGCCTAATTCTTTAACCGTTTTCACTGCTAGAGTCATTCTATCAACCTTTTGCATAATACTTCTAGGGTTCATTTCAATCATTTTCGCTATATTCCTAGAAGGTACTCCTTCACTGGCCAGAACGTCAAGCTGAGGTTTCAAATTAACCTTCAAATCACAAATTAGAAGGCTTGGATAACGACAAATAGCAGCAGTTACTTGTTCATCCGACTCAAGAATTTCCTTCAGGAAAATAAATGATGGTTTCAACTGAGAATCTAAGCTGCTCCCAAGAACCCATGGGGTTGACAGAATACACTTAAGAAGTAAAGTACCGACCAACCCGATTTCCTGGAGGAACTCAAATCTAGGCTTCAGATTGGTGGATACTTTGGATTGAAGGATCGAAGGTCGCCTCGAGACCAAATTGGCGATCTGTGAATTCTCGAATCCATGTGATTTCAAGAAATCGATAACGGCTCCGTACTGCTGGGTGTTTTTTTCATCGAACTGGAGCTTTCGACCGGCGGAAGTAGGAGACCCTGAAGAAAGGCCACATGAATTTGTGAGGAATTGGATGGTAGAAACAGAGGGCAATGGCAATGTAGAAGTAGAAATGGTGTTCAGAAAACGATTTTGGATGAAATGTAAAAGAAAAGAGGAGGAAAGTCTGGACATTGGATTGAAGAAATTCAAGTAAGGTTTTGGGTTAGGGTTTTGAGCTCCGTGAACAATGAGAGAGCTGAAACCCTGAAAACCCACACACGTATATGGATTCTCTCTTTAGATTGTGATTTTCTTTTCCTTTTTCTTTTAAACGTAATTATTTTATTATTTATTATTATTATTATTATTTATTATTATTATTATTGATATTATTATTATTATTATTATTATGTGATATAGAGAAATCTAATTTAAAGCAATTATCAAAATAACCAAAATCTTGAAATCTATCAAGAAGAATTCCCAAATCTTCCAATCAAATTTTTTTTAGTTTTGTAGGTGAATAATAACAATTCTTAAAATCTAATTAATTTTAATTAAATTTTAACGGTGTTAGATGTAAAATCACCATATATATCTATCATAATTATTCTAAAAGCACAGGAAAATAAATGTTTCTCCCTCGTTCTTTTAAATTTAAAAAATAGTTGTAAATATAACAATTTGATTTAAAATAACAAAGTATATAACAATATTTTAAAAAATTACAAATATAACTCTCAAAGTCTATTATATCATTGATAAACTATGTTTCAAATATTAATCAATTTCTTATAAATTATAAGAATCAATCGATAATAGAAATCTATCGAGAATAGATTTTAACAAAGTTTTCTATATTTGTAATATTTTTTAAAAATATTGTTATATACTCCGTTGATATTTCTAAAATTGCTGAAAATAAAAAAACACATGCATAGTTAAAAATTTGTGAAAAATAAAACATTTCACAAAATATTTACACTCCATAAATTTTGTTTTAGAATTGTTTTATTCTAAGTTGTGTAACTAATTTATAATTACACTTAATACTCACCTTATATTTAATAAAATAAATAAATATTTTTTACACATATAAGAAAACAAACAAGTAAATGACTATTTTTATTATATTATTTCAAAATTATACGATAGATGAATTGTTGTATATTTAGAACGAAATTGTAAAAATACAAATGCACATAAAAGTAATAAATTATTATAAATTCACTCATTGGTGTGAGCTTACAAAATTAAAAAGCAAAAAAGAAATGGTGAATCACTCTCTTCTCACCTTATTGATCTCTAAATTACTTGAATCTTTTTAACAAATTAGTTCAACCTCACAAACAAATTTCCCTTTTCTACCTTATCCACCTGTGAAGAAGAATTTGGTAAAATTTATCCATAAACTATATAAGATTTATCCATAAACTGTATATGTTTGCTTCAATCAGATCTCTATCTCTAAAATATATATATGTTTATAACATGTGTTGGGTTTTAGAAGAAAAGTAAATATTTTCAGAATGTTTCAAAGCTATAAATTATTAAGAATTGGGATGGAAATTTGGTTTGAGCGATAGAGATTATTAAAAATAGGATGAAAATTTGGACGGAAGAAATTAAATGAAGAATTGTGCAAAAATCATAGATAGAAGAAAGAAAAGGAAATGAGGTCGTCCTCTGTTCCACCCATCGCCATTGTCAAAGCTCACAATCGAACCCCATTGAAATCAAGCTCCATTACTATTCCCTCATCTCCTCTTCCATTTCACACTCTTTCAGAACGAACCCATATCCCCTCTCATGTCTACAAGCACCCAGCCGCTGTTCTTCTCGAGCTCTGCACTTCCATGAAAGAGCTCCACCAAATCATCCCTCTGGTCATAAAAAATGGCCTCTACAACGAACACCTTTTTCAAACCAAGCTCGTCAGCTTATTCTCGAAGTATGGCAGCATCAACGAGGCTGCTCGTGTTTTCGAGCCGATAGATGACAAACTTGACGCTCTTTACCACACGATGTTAAAAGGGTATGCGAAGAACTCGTCGTTGGAGACTGCTCTGGCTTTTCTTTGTCGAATGAGGTACGATGATGTCAAGCCTGTTGTGTATAATTTTACTTATTTGTTGAAGGTTTGTGGCGATAACGCGGATTTAAAGAGGGGAAAGGAGATTCATGGGCAGCTGATTACGAATTCGTTTGGAGCTAATGTGTTTGCAATGACCGGCGTTGTGAATATGTACGCTAAGTGCAGGCAGATTGATGATGCGTACAAGATGTTTGACAGAATGCCCGAGAGAGATTTGGTGTCTTGGAATACGATTATAGCTGGTTTTTCTCAAAATGGGTTTGCCAAAAAGGCACTTGAGTTGGTTTTGAGAATGCAAGATGAAGGCCAAAGGCCTGATTCGATTACGTTGGTTACTGTTTTGCCTGCAGCTGCTGATGTTGGATCGTTAATGGTGGGGAAATCCATTCACGGATATGCCATTAGAGCTGGCTTTGCAAAGCTTGTTAATATTTCAACTGCTTTGGCTGATATGTACTCAAAGTGTGGGTCAGTGGAGACAGCTAGATTGATTTTTGATGGAATGGATCAAAAAACTGTTGTGTCATGGAATTCCATGATGGATGGATATGTCCAAAATGGTGAACCAGAGAAGGCTATTGCAGTTTTTGAGAAGATGTTGGAAGAAGGGATAGACCCAACCAGTGTAACCATTATGGAAGCTTTGCATGCCTGTGCTGATTTGGGTGATCTTGAGAGGGGGAAGTTTGTTCATAAGTTTGTGGATCAGTTAAATCTTGGTTCTGACATCTCTGTTATGAACTCATTGATTTCTATGTATTCCAAGTGTAAGAGAGCTGACATAGCTTCTGACATTTTCAACAACTTAAATGGAAGAACACATGTCTCATGGAATGCCATGATATTGGGTTATGCTCAAAATGGAAGAGTGAGTGAGGCTTTGAATTGTTTTTCTGAAATGAAATCTCTAGGTATGAAACCGGATTCATTCACAATGGTAAGTGTGATACTTGCTCTTGCAGATTTATCAATTACTCGCCATGCAAAATGGATTCACGGACTAGTTATTAGATCTTGTTTGGACAAAAATATTTTTGTGACAACCGCTCTTGTGGACATGTATGCAAAATGTGGAGCAATTCATATGGCAAGGAAGCTTTTTGACATGATCAATGACCGACATGTAATAACATGGAATGCGATGATAGATGGGTATGGAACACATGGACTTGGAAGAGCGGCTCTAGATCTCTTCGATAAAATGAAAAAGGGAACAGTTGAGCCAAATGATATTACATATTTATCTGTCATCTCTGCTTGCAGTCACTCAGGTCTAGTGGACGAAGGACTTCACCATTTCAAGAGCATGAAACAAGACTATGGATTAGAACCTTCAATGGATCACTATGGCACTATGGTTGATCTTCTTGGTCGAGCTGGCAGGATCAAAGAAGCTTGGGATTTTATAGAAAACATGCCTATTAGTCCAGGAATTACTGTGTATGGTGCCATGTTGGGTGCTTGTAAAATTCACAAAAATGTTGAATTTGGAGAGAAAGCAGCTAACAAATTGTTTGAGTTGAACCCCGATGAAGGTGGCTACCATGTCTTGCTTGCAAACATTTATGCATCTACTTCAAAATGGAGTAAGGTAGCCGAAGTAAGAAAAACAATGGAGAAGAAAGGCCTTAAGAAAACTCCTGGCTGTAGCTTGGTGGAATTGAGAAATGAAGTTCATTCCTTCTATTCAGGGAGCACAACTCATCCACAATCTAAGAGAATATATGCCTTTCTTGAAGAACTTGGCTATGAAATCAAGGCAGCAGGCTATGTGCCCGACACTAACTCCATTCTCGACGTAGAGGACGATGTGCAAGAGCAACTTCTCAATAGTCATAGTGAGAAGCTCGCCATTGCTTTTGGTCTTTTAAATACTAGTCCCGGTACTACAATACATGTCCGAAAGAACCTACGAGTTTGTGGTGATTGTCACAATGCAACCAAATATATCTCACTCGTGACCGGAAGAGAGATCATAGTAAGAGATATGCAAAGATTTCATCATTTCAAAAATGGAATTTGTTCTTGTGGAGATTATTGGTGAACTCTCATCCTACAGTTCTCGTCCTTGTTAGTTATACCGGCAAAGAAGTAAAATCGGTTTGCAAAGATTTCTTTTGTTTAAACCAATTCAATTCCTTAATATTTATATTATTATTATTAGGTATTACAATCTTCTAATTTTTTTTTAAAATTTCACCTCATCAAGAACTCATAATTTCATAACAAGACCATTGGATTAAATCGAAGCTAAACAAAATAATACAGCAGGGGTTTTTGATCACAATGACATCTTTGAACAAGTTAGAGAATAGAATTACTAAATGTATTTTTTTGTACATCAAGGATAGGATGATTTGAACTCCACACGTTTTAATGGCACAAAAAGTTATATACTTGTAAAGTCGAATCATTGTTTTAAGTAACAAATCAAATGGTTTCATTCTCTCCTTTTTTTTTCAACTACCTTTTTTAGTAAAAAAAATTAAAGAGAAAAAAAAAAAAGGTTGATGTATTTTTTCCTTCAATTTTGTCAAAAACCTAATCTCATCTAATTCTTCTTAAAATAAAGGGTTGTCACTAAAAACCCAATAATTGCAAAAAAAAAAAAAAAAAAGAAAAAGAAAAAGAAGAAGAAGAAAGAAAGAAAAGAAGCCTTACCTGAATGGGTTCGAAATGCATTTTTGGGTGTTTATCAGAATAAGCTATTTGAAAAAATTATAGCGTCAGTCGGCCACTTAAGCTTTAGAGGTGTATTTTCAAACCATTTAAATAAAAAATGAGTTTTTTGATAAACAAATTTTTTCTTGTCAATCCAAACGAACCATGATAAGATTGATATTTGGAATAGTAAAGAAGTAAGATCGACAGAATAGAAGAAGAATATTCAATCTAAGCATAAAAAAGGTCTCTCATCTCACCATATGAATGAAAAAAACCACCTCCGTTTCAAGATCATTAGATTCAAAAATTAGTGTACAAAGTTACAAAAGTTCAAAGGATGAGTAAGAGATTAGGAAGGGGAAAACAACTCAAATAGCCCTAACAAATATATAGCAAAATATTTAGGTAAGAGCCTCAAATTGGAAGGGAAAACAACAGACTTCTCCCACTTGAAAAGAAAGAGGGAGATCTTGAAAAGCTCCCCCATTAGAAGATCATGATGCTAGAATTTAAACTATAAGAAAATTATTAACTTACAACTTTCCAATCCTATGGAACAGATTTGGTTTCCGCTTCGACATTGCCCCGGTATATGTCCATCAGATTTGGGATTTCATCTAAATGCTTAACAACATATTTCTCCACAAAAGTTTTCTCCCCTTGTAAAAGCACCCCAGCAATCTTTTTGTTCTTAAGAAGATTTTTCACCTTCAAAACCTCAAGAACTTTGTACCTCGGTCGGAGCCGCTTGTCGACTGATGACTTGAAGAACACAGGGTAAGAAATTACGGTTCCTGGATCCAACTTTGCAGTGTTGAAACAGAAATCTGCAACATCCCTCATTTTCTTCTCTGAACAACCTAAATAATTTGGATCTTTCTTAAATGCTGCAAAAATCTCCTTCTCAGACCATCCTAAACTCTTCAAAACATTTATCTTATTCGTCCAATTCGAATCACTCAATGAAAGCCTTATTAGAACTGCATAAACAAACATGCGAGCCTTTGGTTCAACGCCTAATTCTTTAACCGTTTTCACTGCTTGAATCATTCTATCAACCCTTTGCATAATAGCTATAGGCTGCAATGCAATCATTTTGGCTATATTCCTAGAAGGCATTCCTTCACTGACCAAAACATCAACGTTAGGTTTTAAAATACCCTTAAAATCAAAAGTTAGAAGCCTTGCAGAACGACAAATAGCAGCAGTTACTTGTACATCCGATTCAAGAATTTCCTTCAAGAAAAAAAATGATGGTTTCAAATGAGAATCCAAGCTCCTGAGAAGAATGTAAGGGTTTGATGCAATCAGCTTAGGAAGTAAAGGACCGACTAATCCGATTTCCTGGAGGAACTCAAATTTAGGCTTCAGATTGGTGGATACTTTGGATTGAAGAATCGAAGGGTGCTTCGAGACCAACTTGGCGATCTGTGAATTATCGAATCCATGTGATTTCAAGAAACCGATAGTGGCTTCGTACTTCTGGATGCTTTCTTCATCGAATTGGAGTTTTCGAGCGGCGGAATAAGGAGATTCTGAAGAGAGGCCACATGAATTTTTGAGGAATTGGATGGTAGAAACAGAGGAGAAAGGCAACGTAGAAGTATAAATGGTGTTCAGAAAACGATTTTGGATGAAATGTAAAAGAAAAGAGGAGGAAAGTCTGGACATTGGATTGAAGAAATTCAAGAAAGGTTTTGGGTTAGGGTTTTGAGCTCCGTGAACGATGAGAGAGTGGAAACCCGGAAAACCCACACACGCACGTGTAGGGATTATCTCTTCTATATATTGTGATTTTCTTTTTAAACGTAATTTAAATATTTTTGTTCTTTTTTTTTTGTGACATAGAGAAAATCTAATTTAGAGCAGTTATCAAAATAACCAAAATGAAACCAATTATCAAAATCTCTACCAAATCTCGGTATCTATCAAGAAGAATACCCAAATCTTTCCATCAAGGTGAATAATTAAATTTTAATGGTGTTTAAATGTAAAATCAGCAAATATTATTCTTAAAAACATACCAAAAGAAATGTTTCTCATATGTTAGTTTTAGACATTGATAATTACAAATATAACAATTAAATTCAAACTAAAATAATTAGATATATAAATTTTTTTAAAAATTACAAATATAACAAAATCTTCAAGGTCATTGGAAGCAAAATTATGCTACACATAGTAACATTAAGAAGTATACAGCAATAGATTTAGCCTGAATAATAACAGAACTCTCCCACTTGAAAAAGAGAGATCACCATTTGAAAATCTCAAGAGGCAATGTTCCTTGAAACAGTGGGCTTAATAACAACAAAAATGCTCTCCCATTTGAAGATCCTGATGCTGAAATTTAAACCATAAGAAGATTATTAACCTACAACTTTCCAATCCTATAGAACAGATTTGGTCTCGGTTGCGACATTCCCCCGGTATATGTCCATCAGATTTGGGATTTTATCCAAATGTTTAACTACATATCTCTCCACAAATTCTCTCTCCCCTCGTACAAGCGCCCGAGGGATCTTAATGTTGTTCTTAAGAAGACTTTTCACCTTCAAAGCCTCAAGAATTTTGAACCTCGGTCGGAGCCGCTTGTCCAGTGCACTCATGAATAACGTAGGGTAAGAAATTACAGTTTCTGGATCCAACTTCGCAGTGTTGAGACAGAAATCTGTAACATCCCTCAGTTTCTCCTCTGAACAACTTAAATAATTTGGATCTTTCTTAAATGCTGTCAAAATCTCATTCTCAGACCATCCTAAACTCTTCATAACATTTATTTTCTTCTTCCAAGTTGAATCACTCAATGAACCCCTTATTCTAATCGCATGAACAAACTTACGAGTCTTTGGTTCAATGCCCAATTCTTTAACCTTTTTCACAACTTGAATCATTCTATCAACCTTTTGCATAACAGTTCTAGGGTCCATTTCGATCATTTTCGCTATGTTTCTAGAAGGTACTCCTTCACTGGCCAAAACATCAATGTTAGATTTCAAATTACCCTTCAAATCACTAACTAGAAGGCTGGGAAAACGACAAATAGCAGCAGTTACTTGTTCATCCGATTCAAGAATGTCCTTTAGGAAAAAAAATGATGGTTTCAACTGAGAATCTAAGCTGCTGCCAAGAACCCATGGGGTTGATAGAATTAACTTAGGAAGTAAAGGACCGATGAACCCGATTTCCTGGAAGAACTCAAATCTAGGCTTCAGATTGGTGGATACTTTGGATTGAAGGATCGAAGGTCGCTTCGAGACCAAATTGGCGATCTGTGTATTCTCGAATCCATGTGATTTCAAGAAATCGATAACGGCTCCGTACTGCTGGATGTGTTTTTCATCGAACTGGAGCTTTCGACCGGCGGAAGTAGGAGATCCCGAAGAAAGGCCGCATGAATTTGTGAGGAATTGGATGGTAGAGACAGAGGGCAAAGGCAATGTAGAAGTAGAAACGGTGTTGAGAAAACGATTATGGAAGAAATGTAGAAGAAAAGAGGAGGAAATTTTGGACATTATGGGGTTAGAATGAAGAAATTGAAGAAAGGGTTGTGGTTAGGGTTTTGAGCTCCACGAAGAGCATGGGAACCGGAAACCCCATTTATGTCTGATTTTGAATTCGTAGCCCACAAATTTGGCCGTTTTTATTATATTTATATAATATAAAACAAATATTATATACTATTAACAATTAGATTTGTTTTTTTAACTCTTTTATAGAAAGAAGTCGCATAAAAAAAAGAGAAAAGCAACCGTTTGTTATATTTATGAAAATTAACCAATATTATATACTATTAACAATTATTAAACTATAAGTTACATAAATATAACAAAATGAAAAAATATTTACGATTCAGATAACAAAATAATAAAAATTGTAATATAATATTTTTATAATTTTTAGATTTGTCGTTGAATATTGCATACTATTTATGAATTCTCTTACTCCTTCGCTAGTTATTCATTTTTTATTTTTTCTTTTACTTTTAAATGGTTTATTTGGTTGTTTAAATTTCTCGTTTATTTTCACTATTTTCGACAAGATTTTTTAAACCTACTTATCTTCCTCATATTCAAAAATATTTAAGTATCATTTTGACATGATCAACCTGATCTTTTAAATTTGAAGCTCTTTTTCATCATTTGAAAAGAACTACGCTTGATATGATCCAAACGATTGTTTATTTGAATTTGTGATGAATATGTGAAGAGAAAAATTAAATTATATAATGTTTTTAACACAGTCTCTTTCCATTCTCTCTTTACACATATAATATATACAAGGGGAAGTTATCGAGCCACACAAACAATAACAATGAGTTGGAATTTGTACACAATAAATTTGAAATAAGTCTGTTGGATGAGTTTTCTTCTCTTTAAAACATTGAAAGTGTATTTGGGGTGGGGTTTTAAGGAAAAAGAATTAAGAAATGGGGTCAAACCGTGTTTGGTTCAAGGAAGAATATGATAAATAATCCTAATCCCTAAATAATCCAATTTTATCCTATTTTTACTTTCTTACAACCCTACATTACCCTACCCAAATAACTCAATCTACATTGCATGTGGTAAAAACACCAATAATAATAAAATCCATTTTGGGTTAATTATAATCATAATACCTAAATTAAAAGGTACAAATTAGGGTTATTTTTTGTGTCTGTACGTTTTCATTTTAGTTAGTTTATACATCTCCTTTTTCCACTCTAATTATGGAATATCCTTAAATTAAAGAAAATTTGATTTGGGTCCAATTGATTTTTTCTTTGTTTGATATATATTAAGGTGATAATTAATTATGTCAACTTAAATCCAATGTTATTGTTTCTATGTAAAATGGTGCCAAGTTGGGTGCTTGTAAAATTCACAAAAATGATGAATTGGGAGAGAAAGCAGCTAACAAATTGTTTGAGTTGAACCCTGCTGAAGGCGGCTACCATGTTTTGCTTGCAAATATTTATCCTTCTGCATTAAAATGGAGTAAGTTAGCTGAAGTAAGAAAAACAATAGGGAAAAAAAGGCTTCAGAAAACTCCTGGTGGTAGCTTGGTGAAATTGAGAAACGAAATTCATTCTAATCAGGGAGCGCAACTCATCCAAAATCCAAGAGAATATATATATGCCTTTTCTTGAAGAACTTGGAGATAAAATCAAGGCATCTGGCTATGTGCCCGACACTAACTCGAACCACGACAATGTAGAAGATGATGTGCAGAGCAGCTTCTCAATAGCCACAGTGAGAAGTTTGCCATTGCTTTTGGTCACGGTAATACAATACATGTTCGAAAGATTAGGAAGGGAAAAACAAAAGGCCTCTCAATTTCAAGATCATTTGAACCAGAGTTAGGCTACATACTTAAATACTCTAAGAAATATACAGCAAAAGATTTGGTCTCAAATCGGAAGGGAAGATAACAGAATTCTCCCACTTGAAATGAGAGTGAAATCTTGACATGCTCAAGAAGCAGTGTTCTGAAACAGAAGGTGCTTTGTGCAGGGGCATAATTGTCCAACGTATTATTTACCGTTGGCCGTATGCCCGAACACCCCCAAATCACTTTATCTTTATGTCTTGAAAGTAGTTTAGGTTAATTCTTTCGTTTAGGTGTCGCCGAGTCACAGTGTGACATTTCGGCTTTTTCATATGCAAGCCTGCCAAGGCCAAAATTCTCAATATGTACTATAGGGGGTACATGACTAAGTCCGACCCCCGCCCAAGCCTTGTCGCACTCTTTGCATGCTGAGTTATTTTCCTTGCAATTGACAGTCTTCAATGCTTTCTTTATGACGTTTTCAACTATTTACTTTCTCTCTCCCGTTTTATAAAAACATTTTTCCAAGAACGGGAAGGGAGGCTACGTCATACCGCGAGTTTGACCGCGGATTTCGATTTTTGAACGGCTGACTTGCTGATTGAGCTAAGCAAGTGCCGCACAATCGTGTTGAGAAGTTACGATTGTGACAAGTGGTATCAGAGCCAAATTGGCTAATTGACGATTACACCGAAGCATGTCGTCGTCGAATCCATCGGGCAAGGCTCAGAGAGACCGACTAGTAGAGATAGAAGAGCAGATGCTCTACCTAGTCGAAGTTCCCGACTCCATCCGCTATTTGGAGTCTCGTGTCGACGAAATTTCTGAGAAAGCTAACATGATCGATGCGGTAGCTGGCCGTGTCGAAGGGTTGCCAATACAAGAGTTGTTGGCAAGGGTTGACGCCCTAGAAGAAAACACCAACGTCAGAAGAACTATTAACTACGAGCGTGGGGAGGGTTCCTCAGGCTTTGCTGCCCACATGGAAGAACGTGTCGGCGAGCTTGATAACGCTTAGAAGACACTATTAGAGATGATAAACGGCATGTCGGAGGATTTTAGAGTCACCCTCGATGTCGTTAGGAATGAAATCGCAGACGTGAACGCAAGACTGAGCCTCACGATGCGAGCAATGGCTAGCCAAGCTCCAGCTGGAGGAGCAATTTCGGTTAGCAAAGTAAAAGTCCCAGAACCAAAGCCCTTCTGTGGGGTAAGGGATGCAAAGACCCTGGAGAACTACATTTTCGACCTTGAACAGTACTTCAAGGCTACAAACACCGTCACCGAAGAAGCCAAAGTGACATTGGCAACGATGCATCTGTCTGAAGATGCAAAGTTGTGGTGGAGGTCCCGATACGTAGACATACAGGAAGGACGTTGCACTGTAGATACTTGGGACGCCCTGAAGAGAGAACTTCGCTCGCAATTTTTCCCCGAGAATGTGGAAATCCTGGCTCGGCGAAAATTGCGCGATCTAAGACACACTGGGGAGATTCGGGAGTACGTGAAGCAGTTCGCAGGGTTAATGCTAGACATTCGGAATATGTCAGAGAAAGACAAAGTTTTCTACTTTGTCGAAGGGCTGAAACCGTGGGCGAGGGCCAAGTTGTATGAACAAAGGGTCCAAGACCTCACGTCAGCATATGCAGCAGCCGAACGGTTGTTCGACCTGACAAGTGACTCTCAAGATGCGAGGCGTAATCAAAGTTCCTCACCAAGAAGGAACAGGGATAGTCGCCCGAGCTCTCCCAAAGCTGTCGGGGGAGACAAACGTTCTGGTAAGGACCGCAAACCTTACCAGTCAACCACCGAAAATACATGGCGGAGGTCGAATGATCGAAGCCCAACCAAGCGTCCCCTCAGTTGTTTCATATGTCAGGGGCCCCATTTGGCAAGGGAATGCCCGAACAAAGTCGACTTCCATGTGTTTCAGGCCTCACTAATTGCGGATTCAGACGATAAGTCAAATCGTGCTGAGGACAAAGCGGACCTGGTAGATGGAGGCGAGAAGACTCGGATTGGGGCCATAAAGTACATGTCGTCTCTCCAGAAAAAGTCAGGGGAGAGACATGTACCAACAAAAGGGGGCCTAATGTATGTTGACACCTGGATCAATCAAAGAGAGACTAAGAGCACAATGGTTGATTCTGGTGCAACCCACAACTTTATTACAGAGGCAGAAGCCAGGCGTCTAGGGCTTCGTTGGGAGAGGGATTCGGAAAAGATGAAAGCCATGAATTCCACTGCCTTACCTATCGTCGGATTGGTGAAGCAAACGACGATAAAGTTGGGAGGATGGAGAGGCCCCGTAGACTTTGTGGTTGTAAAGATGGACGACTTTGATGTAGTGCTGGGAATGGAGTTCCTCCTTGAACATCAAGTCATTCCACTGCCGTCAGCCAAATGTCTAGCGATTATCGGATCCTTCCCCACGGTAGTACAAGAAGATATTCGACAGCCTAACGGATTCAGAATGATATCGACCATGCAACTAGACGAGAGTCGCGCCCAAGGGGAACCACCATCTGTGGAGATCCTGCTTGGGGCGTTGGAAAAGCCAGGGGAGACAGTCCCCAAGGACACTATGTGTGTCCCAGAGAAGTGCCACGGTGTGATGCCAAGTGGTTGGCCCAAGTCCTCGTCGAGGCGAAGGAGGACCGACCATGGGATAGAGCCGCCGTCAGAGGCAAAAGCGCATGCGAAGAATGCTTATCGCATGACGCCGCCGGAGTTAGCCAGACTTCGGAAACCATCAAAGATGCTGTGGAATACAGGATTTTGTAGATCTGTACAAGCTCCCTATGGAGCCCATGTCCCTGCCCTGAAGAAGAGGGATAGAAGCCCACAACAGCATATTGACCGTCGTACCCAGAGTAAGCTCTCGGTCCGGCGTAAATGTCCACTCCCCATGCTCACGAGGCGGGAGGACTACCCACATGGAGTGAAGCATCTCCCAAAGTCAGACGGCCGACCGAGGCAATGTCGAGTAAGAACAACGAAGGCAAAGGGACTCGAGAAAAATTGTGTCACTAGGCATGAAGCATACGAGTTCCCCATGGCGCCGCTGGGTCTTACTGATGCCAAGGGAGGAAAGTGTTGTTCTGTGCAGGGCCAGGTGAGCGCGCTGATTCATGTGGGGGAGTCCCACCAAGGTGGGTCGTCGAGAGAAGAAGACACTCAGTGGAGCGAGAACCTCGAGTGTCGGGTCGCCTTCAATGGTTCGAAGCAAACCATAATCGAGGGGCCAAGTCTTGGGGCCGTCGATGCGACCAAGACTCCTGAAGTCAAAGCCGAGCAACTCAGCTGTGTGCTCGAAGAACACCTGCATCATTGTGTTGATGGCAGACAAAAGAATTGGGTTCAACGGCCGAAGGTAACCCAATTCGGTCATAGTGCTCAGACAGACTCGCCGAGCAAGAGAAGTCCGTTTGAGATTGAAGATAAGAGGCATTCTGTATTGCCGCCCGTCGCTGATGGTCCTTGGCTAGGGGACCGCCCTCAAGTCCACCGAGTGAGAGAAGAATGTGAACAGATGGCCAACATCGCTCGAGTTTGCTTAGAAGAAACTTCAAGGCCGATGGAGGAGAGGGGAGATCAAAAGCGATGCCCTCTCGAGTTCGAGGGGATGACCAATCTTCCAATTGACGGTGCAACAACGCCGTATGATTATCTGTCAACCTGGACCTGGAGGAAGACAGAGGAGTCGAGCAAGCCCTTGCTGACAGAGTAAGGGTTGGTAGAAGGCCCACGAGGGAGGTACATAAATTCCTGGTGCAGCGGAAGAAGCCCCTCGTGGAGGTAACCAGTGGAAGACCTGTCGAAGATTTTGAAGCGTGGATGCAGAAGACCGAAGAGCTCCAGCTTCGCCAGTTGACGAGGACGTCAACCGTTTAAGTGGGGGAGAATGTCAGGGGCATAATTGTCCAACGTATTATTTACCGTTGGCCGTATGCCCGAACACCCCCAAATCACTTTATCTTTATGTCTTGAAAGTAGTTTAGGTTAATTCTTTCGTTTAGGTGTCGCCGAGTCACAGTGTGACATTTCGGCTTTTTCATATGCAAGCCTGCCAATGCCAAAATTCTCAATATGTACTATAGGGGGTACATGACTAAGTCCGACCCCCGCCCAAGCCTTGTCGCACTCTTTGCATGCTGAGTTATTTTCCTTGCAATTGACAGTCTTCAATGCTTTCTTTATGACGTTTTCAACTATTTACTTTCTCTCTCCCGTTTTATAAAAATATTTTTCCAAGAACGGGAAGGGAGGCTACGTCATACCGCGAGTTTGACTGCGGATTCCGATTTTTGAACGGCTGACTTGCTGATTGAGCTAAGCAAGTGCCGCACAATCGTGTTGAGAAGTTACGATTGTGACACAGAGCAGCTTCTCAATAGCCACAGTGAGAAGTTTGCCATTGCTTTTGGTCACGGTACTACAATACATGTTCGAAAGATTAGGAAGGGAAAAACAAAAGGCCTCTCAATTTCAAGATCATTTGAACCAGAGTTAGGCTACATACTTAAATACTCTAAGAAATATACAGCAAAAGATTTGGTCTCAAATCGGAAGGGAAGATAACAGAATTCTCCCACTTGAAATGAGAGTGAAATCTTGACATGCTCAAGAAGCAGTGTTCTGAAACAGAAGGCTCAATAACAACAAAAAATGCTCTCCCATTTGAAGACAGTGAATCAATGATGCTGAAATTAAACTAATAGAATATTTTAACTACAACTTTCCAATCCTATTGAACAGAACTGGTTTCGGCTGGGACAATGCTCCGGTACACAGAACTGTTTAAATAAAGAATTGAAAAAAGAGAAGATCAAATAAATCGCAAAAGGAAGACGGTTTCATCGGAGTAGGAGAAGAAAGATGGAAGGACAAAACCTAAAATATTATAAAAATGTTTTGTTACACGGATCATAAATAGTTTAGTATTTGGTTACATTTACGAAAGTTTACCTATATAAAATATATTATTTTAAAATATAAAAACTTGACCATATACAGACTTATGAACTCAATGCTAGAAACACAATGATACCACAACTCATACGAAACAACTCTACTCTCCAAATAAAGAGATATGAACTTTACACATTCTATCTCAACCTAAGGCTGCAAACAACTCCCAAGATTGTTATTTAGAATAGCAAAAGAATTACAGTCAAATTGGGGATGGTATGTTCGAATCTCCTCCACTTAAAAGACAAAGCGGAAGGTTTATCTAGAAGTCTCATGTCTCTCATCTCACAGTATGAATGAACAAAACCACCTCTCACTATTTCAAGATCATTGGATTCCAAAAGTAGTGTACTAACTTACAAAAAATCAAACAAAAAGTAAAAGATTAGGAAGGGAAAAATAAAAACAGCTCCAATTTCTAGTTTAACATGTCTAAGAAGGAAATATACACTGCCTTAATTTGGGAAGAAAAACACAACACAACTCTCCCACCTTAAAACACAACACACAGAGAGATCTTGAAAAGCTCAAGAAGCATTGTTCTTTGAAACAGAACAGTAACCTCACTAACAACAAAATTGCTCTCCCTCGTGATCCTCAAATTTAGACTTTATGAACATTTTAACTTACAACTTTCCAATCCTATGAAACATATTTGGTTTCAGATGCGTCATTGCCCCGGTATATATCCATCAGATTTGGGATTTCATCCAAATGCTTAACAACATTCTTCTCCACAAATTCTCTCTCCCCTTGCACAAACCACCCAGCAAGAGCAACCTTTTTGTTCTTGAGGAGATTTTTCACCTTCAAAACCTCGAGAACTTTGTACCTCAGTCGGAGCCGCTTGTTGACCGACAACTTGAAGAACACAGGGTAAGAAATTACGGTTCCAGGATCCAACTTTGCAGTGTTGAAACAGAAATCTGTAACATTCCTCATTTTCTCCTCTGAACAAGCTAAATAATTTGGATCTTTCTTAAATGCTGTAAAAATCTCATTCTCAGACCATCCTAAACTCTTCATAACAGTTACTTTCTTCTTCCAAGTTGAATCACTCATTGAAAGCCTTACAAAAACTGCATAAACAAACATGGGAGCCTTTGGTTCAATGCCTAATTCTTTAACCCTTTTCACTGCATTAATCATTCTATCAACCTTTCGCGTAATAGTTCTAGGCTTCCATGTAATCATTTTCTTTATATTCCTAATCAAAATTTCATTAGTCCAAATCATTAAATAAATCATTTTCCCAATTATGAAATATAAGACAGTAAAAGAAAAAATAATTAAAAAACTTATTTATCTCCATTTTTGACAAAAAGAATGTATATTTTTTAATTAGGATTATATTTTTCAAAATTATTGAGTATAAAACGTAAAAGAAAAATAATTAAAATAAGATTAAAAAATTATCACTAGTTTATTTTATTAGTTTAAAAAATTTCCTTGCATCTATTTTTTAGATTGTTTTTTTTTTCTTTTTGAGAATCTTAGAAAGATCTATTTTCATTATATATAATTTTTTCAATTTTTTTAATGCTTATGTTTGTGTAAGTGAATTAATCTAATGGTTTTTTTTTTCTTTCTCATTCGCACACATTGAAGAAGGGAGAAAAGATCACAACGAATCTTCACATAATGAAATGCACACCAATGAAATTTAGTTTTTAATAATTGTATTCTTTTTCACTTTGTCAATTTTGTTGTAAATACACCTCGATTCGTTTATAACATTTCAACTCTTATATACTTATTACGAACTTGTTGACCTAAACATTGTTATAGTTTCCAATTTATCTCAAAGATAAGTTCACTCACACACAGTTGTTAAACTCAAGCATGCCCCCTAGTCATAAGTGCAAAACTTCATACAAACAAATCCAAACTACTTTAATGTGAAGAAATAGATTTTGTATTAATTTGAAACAAGCAAAAGAAAGGAGAGCCTTTACTCGAATTTAAAATGTCCTCTCTCTTCACATGTTAGTAAAAAAGAAAAAGAAAAAAAGTAGTCAAAATAATTGAATGAGTTGAAAGTTTTAAATCCAATGTCAACTTTCATTCAGAGCAACCTCATATCCACAGCTATAAACTATCAAATACAGAAGCAATTTGGAACAATTATAATGGCCACAACGAAACAGTACAACAAAACAGAAATGTACTTTCTCAAGTATAACATGTTTAATATATCCTATCTCCTAAACAACACATAACATCTATTCTATTATCTCCTTTTCTTTGTTATTTAGAGTTGAATTTCCCAGTGGTTTCCAGCGAGATTTGGTTTACCTAGCAGTCATTTATTGGATGAACCTAGTGATTCGAAGATTTCGATTATTCATTGGTCGGTGTACATGATTCTGCAGGAGAAAGGTCTCCGATGTTGCCGGTTGGATCACCATCCATTAGGTAATTGAAGTATTCAAGTACCTATTAACATAACATGTAAAGCACAAAAGAATCACTACACAACATACAACGACGAAATTAAGATTTTCATTTTAAAAACACTTTTTTAGTACAACAAGTGCAAGGACGAAGAATCGAGAACCTTCAACCTCTAGAGAAGAAAACATCTCAATTACCATTCAACTATGCTCACCTAGGCTTAAAACTACTTTTTTAGTTTCAAATTTTTGCTTTGATTTTAAAAAACATGCCCTAAAAGTCTAGACAAAGAAAAAATTGAAAAAAAGTACAAGCTTAATCTTCAATAATAATAATAATAATAACAAAAATAAAAAACAAATGGTTATCGAACTTGGAAGCAACGAAGCAGAAAATATATGGGGAGAGTGTTCACCTTATTCATAGTTATTCTCTTGCGAGGATCCTTTCTCAGGCATTTCACTACTACATCAACCATCCAAAATAGTTGGTAGAAATCATGGGAGTCTGCTATTTTTGGATCTATTAAATCAGGGTAGTTTCTTTCCTTTAGCAATGGTCTCGCCTAAAATAACAAAACAACACATGTAGCACAACTTCCTTTAGTAAATTCTTAATAACTTTGAAGTATCAGGTAATTAATACACACACATACTGGCACTCAGGAGCCAAGCAGATTGAAGCATGTAATGTGAACATATTCCTAGTGTTGGGCCATTCTAGGTAATTTGACATCTTATATGAATCAAGATTATGCCGACTTATCATCTTCCATTGAATCTCTTGTATAAAGAACTTATCAAAGAGCCAAAAAGAAAAAGACTTCAGCAAAATTGCAAAGAGATGTCACTATTAGAATTTAGAATCACTAAGTAAGGTTTATACATCAAATTAAGACATCTATCCTACACAGCCATGCAAAAGAAAAAAGCACATTAGAATGGACTCCACTAATACTTATGGTGAATTAACATTAGAGCACATCAGAATACAATAGCTTCTTGTAGTGTATGGTTAATATTTTTTCTAATTAATATGAAATACCTCATCTTATAAAATAGTTATTGACTATTGTACTAAGTTCTGAAAGCTCACTTGAACCTTGAACGTTATTAGGACTTTGAACTATTGAAAAAGATAACTAAATGCAACTTTTTGTTGACATCCTTTTAGTAATTTAGTAAAAACCTCTTCAAGTTCATTTCTAGTTGTTTTTCCCTTGTCGATCATGTTGTATATGGCCTCAGAGCTTCTATACAAGAGACAAGACATGTGCATGCTTTCAGAATCAGTCAATCCTACTTATTTATCATTCTCATTAGTTTGTAATATCAGGGCAGCATAATGATCACTTACAGTGATTATCAGCTTAATTATATTTCGTCACATTTAGCGATTTAATAAGATGGCTCCTATTAGAGAATGAGTCACAGGAGATTATCAAAACATTTTAGCAAAGAGGTTTTTCCTTACCCAGCCCACAAGACTCTTTCCTTCAAATATCATGTCGGTAGTCCTCAATCCAGTAATAAGCTGTAACAAGACCACACCAAAGGCATAAACATCGGTTTTGGTAGATACTTTACCAAATTCCGCATATTCTGGTGCTAAGTATCCCAATGTCCCAACAACCCTCGTCTCTCCAGAGTCTTCATACTGAGTTCTTGCTAGTCCAAAATCTCCTAGCTGTGAAAGAAAAAAGCAGCACCGTTTTACTGATTTTTTAAAACTGTAATTCTATAATGGTTAATGGCTAAATTACAAAAAGTACGCTTCAACTTTCTCCTTTGCTTAGAAAATATACCTATTCTTCCAAAATTTGCAATAACACCCTTGTCTTTTTATAAACATTTCAAACTATGCTTGATTATGACAATTCCTTAACATTTTGGACAGAAATTTTACCCTTAAATGGTGCAGTGGTGAGGTGGCCTACCACAAAAAGTGTATCACCACGCCATTCTAGTTCACTGCCTCAACCACAACATTCAAGGTCATAATTTTCGTCTGAAATTCAAAAAAATTTCTAGTATCTTTTAAATATTCGTGAAATAGTTAAGAGTATTTTTAAACAAATAGAAACATAGGTTTTTCAACGGTGTTTTTAACAATGACTAGATTAATTCTCCCAAGTCCTAACTGAATGTAAGAAAAGGTCATTCTAAACTGAATACTTAATGTAATTTAATAAATTTAAAGGAGTTCAATAGCTCCAAATTGTTCTGGAAAAAAGGAAAAAAGGAAAAAAGGAAAAAAAAAAAAAAAAAAGTTCAACAGCTACACTTGTGAAACGACCATGGCAGCTCAGGCAGGAAATTATTACCCGTGACTCATAATCATGAGTTATGAGGATATTATTTGGTCTCATATCTCTGTGGATGATGTTATTTTGATGCAAATATTGTAACCCTCTAGCAACTCCTCTAGCTATCTTCATCCTCTTTTCCCAACTAAGAGGTCTGCGGGCAGTCCCTGCATAAATTCCACCAAAAAGATTGTTTTTGATGACTACTTCAGTTTATTTACAAAGAAAAATAAGAAAATATAGCAATCATTTCCTTTTTAAAAAAAAATTGCTAAGAATAAACACAACACAACAAACATTTGGCTACATATTTGTTTGATTTTGAGAATTTGGAATTGTTTTTTCACAATTCTTTACCATATTTTTCATCTTTTCAAAGAAAAGATTTGAATTCATAGCCAAATTCCAAAATCAAAACCAAGTTTTTAAAAACTACCTTTTGAGTTATCACAACTTGGGTTAGATTTTGAAAGCACCTCTAAAAAGTAGAAAACAAAGAAACTCATAGGGAGAAGTAACTGTGCTCATAAAAACTAATGGTTAGCAAACGAGAACATTTCATTTGATAACAGCATTAGGTTTCTTGCGCTTTAGTTTGTTAAAAACAGAGATAAGAAAATACAAATAATAATAATAAAAGCAGCTATGCTCAACTTTTTTTCTTTTAATAATTAATTAATTAATTTGTAGAATGTTAGGATTTATCAATGATTTTCATAGTACTCTGTAATAGCGATTTAATACAATTTTTAAATATGTCCAATAGAGTGACACATGAAAGGTTATCAAATATACACAAGTACCTTGAACTTAAAAGAAGAATGGTAAAATCATCCTCCCGAGCCTAATTTGTAGATAGAATCCACAATGCACAATACTAAGAAATAATACGCAAGATTAGAAATGAAAACAAAGAACTTCAATCAACTTTTTCTAAAACCAAATTACCAAACACGTAAACCTAAACAATAGGTCAAAAATCACTTTTGGTTATGAACTTTCATAGAGGTTCCAATTTACTCCTTGAACATTAATTTGTAACAATTTAGTCTTTGAACTTCTAGATGTACAACAATCTAGTCCCTAAACTTTAACAAGTATCACAATTAAGTCCTTGTACTTTACAAATTGTAACTATTTAATTAATCTAGTAAAAGTTACTATTAAGATTAATGAAACATCTTAAACAAGTAGATTGACAGGCCAAGTAATAAATTGACAATTAAGTTTGCTGAGACTTGGGGTTTTCCCTTGATAAGAACTAAACGCTTACGAATTTAAAAGTATACAAACTAAATCCTTTCATGCTAAAGTTACTAAATTATTCGTTATAAATCAAAGTTCCAATTCAAGGACTAAATTGTTAATTCTACTGAAGTTCACAACCAAAAGTGATTATTAACCCAAAAATATTTTCCCATGAACCAAATACGATTTGTAAAACATTTCTGAAAAGCAAAGATATTACCAAATTTCAATTTTTTTTTAAAAAAAAAGAACAATAACTACAGGCTCCATGAAGTAATCCTTACTTGACAAGTGTTTCTCCAAGGATCCATGGCAAACATACTCATAAACAAGCAGCAGCCGGCGAGTTGCTTCTCTACACGTACCCAAAAGCATCACCAAATTCTCATGGCTCACTTTGCTAAGAACATTAACCTCAGATCTGAATTCCTTTTCCCCTTGAGAACTCACAAGTTTATGTTGCTTGACAGCTATCTTAATCCCACCGATTTCACCACTATAAACCGAACCAAACCCACCTTCAGAAAGGAAATTGTGCTGGGAGAATCCATTGGTAGCGGCATGAAGCTCTGCGTAAGTGAAATCCCTCCTCCATCCAACAAAGGGGCGTCGTATATGGCAAACCGAACAGGCGGAGATTTTGAAGTCATCGGAAATGGAGAATGGGGAGGAAGACGAATCACCTCCTCCTGGAGAAATTTCTTTCGGCGTTCGAATTGGCAGAACCGAAGATTTCGATTCATTTACATTACCGCTTGAGGATGATTTGCAGAGCGTAGGCCGTTTCTTGTTGTTATGCCGCCGTTCTAAATTCGTTTCGAAGAAGTCCGTTTCTTCTTCTCCTTTTTCTAATAAAAATGCCCAAAAATGATCATGTTTTCTTAGGTCAATACCAAAAAATCACTAAGTCCACAAACTAATGTAATAATTCTTTTTGGGTTATTTTTTAAATAAAATGTAAATAGTTTATATTTTCTTTTTCATTGTTTTTTAAAAACTCAATCTTTAGTTTAAATAATTGGGGAATTGTAATAAATAGTAAAAAAGAATAAAACGGTATATAAAATATAGCAAAATTTTCAAATATACTATACAAAATTTTATGAATTTTATATTTTACTATTTCTAAAAACGCCCCTTTAAAACTTATATATTCATGAATTGATATTTACTATGCAGCTTAAACAAATCTACAATATACATAAAATAACCATAATGTTTATTTACATATTTAATTTTTAAATTTTTTACCAAAAATATATATTTGATTGAAATTTCGATAAATGAAGATCTGGGCATTTTTGCTAATAACGATATTTTAAATCTTAAGTACAACTCGATGGAGGATTGAACCAATTTGTCTCTAGGTTACAACATCCTTCAATTGTCTATTTATTTTAAATAACAAAACTATTATAAATATTTACATATATAGCAAAATGTCATTGTTTATCAATGATAGACTACCGTCAATATGTGGTGATAGATGATAATAGTTTATCAAGGTCTATCATTATTCATTGTCTATCATTGACAAATAGTAACATTTTACTATATTTGTAAATATTTTGATTCATTTCGCTATATTTCAAATTAACCCTAGTAAATAATGGTTCCAATATTTATCAAAACAACGCAAAGTTCAAAGCCTAAAATCAAGTTTTTGAAAGTCTACCTCAAAACTTATGAATATTTTGTTAATTAAACTTAGCTTCCTTCAAAACCGTATTCCAATAACACCATAGATTTAAGATTTACTAAAAGTACATAAGCTAATTAAAACGAAACAAAAACGAAATATGGAAACCAAGATGATATTTATAAGCGAAACAAGAAAAAGAGAAGGGAAAAGGAGAATTACTAGTTGAAGAAAGTTGGAGTTGAGGACTTCCTGGTATCATCTCAGCATAACTAAATTGAGAAGGAGAGGTTTTTGGGAAGTAATTTGGAGAAGTTGGAGTTGTTGACAAATCCTTTTCCTCCTCATTACTTCCAATTCCCACTCCCAATTTCCCTCTCAACTCATGAACTGTGTTGTCCCCTTTCATTCTTGATATCTTGCAACTCAATCTCTTTAGAAAGAATTTTCTCTCTCTCTTCATACGCCTGTACATTTCGATTTCGCATCATTTCGTGTACGACTTAACCGTCGTGAATCTTACTACATGCACTATAAATTTGTTTAGACGGTAATAGTGTTTCGACCCTAATCATCCTAAAATTATGTAAGTGTTGCAATCTTTACTTCTTGGTTGGAATTTGCTAAAAACAACCTCTAATTTTAACCAACCATAGCATAAAAATAAATTGAACAAAATTCATAATCTTCTTTCTAAACTCTAATGCATTCATTTTCCTTATCTAAAAGTTTGTCAATTCTGTTCTATAATTCATAAATGCACAAACGAGCTTTTATAAAACGTATATGCAACGATAACTTGTTAAACCTAAAGTTAAGATTTGGATTAAAATGGATACAAGTTTGGGGTTAAAATTGATTTTTCTAATAAACATTTTTTTAACATGAAGTGCTTATTTGAAAGGGTTAAAAGCAAGAGAGAAATATGGATAGAAATTTTGAAGGACTAAAATAAGATGAATTGGGTTGAGATTTTCACCTATCAAGGATAACCCAAGTTGGTTTGTAACTTTTAGCAGCTTCAAGAGCAACTTTCTTCGCAGAAGACCCTGTATGAACTTCCACCTTGAACCTTATCTAATAAATTTTACAAAATTTTTATTAACCCTTACTCCATTGAACTCATTAGTCTAAAATAGAGAATCTAAGTATATTTGAAATTAAGATCCTTTCTATACTCTAGAGACAGGACTCGATCAAACCTAACGTATTTGTAGATATATCAAAATGCAAAAAAAATTATAAATATAGCAAAATTTAAATCTTCCACCCTCGAAGATCACTACATTACTAATAAGAATATCGGTGATAGAGATTAGAGTATATCCCTAACAAATTTTATTATTTTTGTAACTTTTTAAAAATTTTGATATCATTGATTATAGTATTATACGACCTAAAGAGCTACCTTGCAATTACCCTAAAAGTAATGATTATGATAAGTTTAGACCACATTTGACACCCATTTGATTTTTGAAATGGATTGCATCTAGTGAAAGAGTTGAATTCTTAGTCAAATTCTAAAAAAAAAAAAAACCTACTCTTTTTAGTTTTTAAAATTTAGTTTGGTTATTGAAATCATTACTAAAAAGTAGACAACAAGTAAGAAATTTAAGAGGTAGAAAGAATATTTATAGACTTAGTTTTAAAGAACTACAAAACGAACCGTTATTGAGCATTGAAAAAGAATGTAGTTATCAAACTAGTTCTTTACCATAAAAAATGTGAATTGGATCAACATTAATGTATCATAACACATCTCAAAGACATTTTCTAGAGCATAATAGCATAATTGAAATTGCTAACCTTTTTGCGTTCACAAAGATCCATAATTTCATGCATTCCTTCATTGTTAGTATATTCTTCCATTTTCTTTGCACTTTCCTTTTCTATCAGGTTTTCGTTCAGCCCTATCATAGAGTTCGAATCCACTCGCTGCTTGTGTCCCACTGGTGAAATCCAACAACAAATGATTATTTTAGTACAATAAATAAATAAGTATTTAAATGCTATTTTGGACGGTATATTTTTTTTTTTAACTTTAACTCATTTTGGTTATATTCGAAGATCGATAACCAAACAATAAGATCGTTCAAATTTTCACTCTACACATGGTTTGAGTCTTGTAACTTCCAAAAAGTTTGCTTTCGGCCATGTAATTATTAAAAGAGTAATACTTCGATGTCGCTTTCATTTCCTTCCCAACGAGAAAACTTATTTTTTAAAAAAATGTATGTTTTTAAAACAAGAAAATTTAGTCGAGGGCTTAGAAGGAAATTTTAAGTGTAAAAAAAGCGTTTTAAAGAATTAAAATAAAAAGAGAAAAATTGTCAAAAGTAACAAAATAGACTAAAATTTTGTCTTTTCGTAATTTTTTCTATAAAATTTAAATAGTTTATTATTTATTATTATTTTTAAAACCCCCTTCAAAAAATTATTCTAAGGATTAAATAAGGTTTTTTTTCAAAAATAGAAAAATTTAACAAACTATTTATAGTCCACTGAACAAAACTCCTGGAAGATAAAATTTATTAGATTTGATTTTTCTACGAAGTGCAAATATTTTGTCAAATATTTTATTTTTTTAACAATTTCTCTAATTTTTTAGAACTTAAAAAAACCATAAGGCTTGAAAATACTTTGCTGTTTTTCTTTGTGCACCACACTAACATGTCACATCATAACATATCACATGATAAATTACAATAACCTTTTTTCTTCTAAAAAAATATTTTAATTCACTATGTATGTAATATGATCGCAGTAAGTAAGATGTATAAAGATAGGTGTGTCTTGGGATACATCAAAGTATCGCTCTTTTAAAATCCTATTTTAAGATAAGTACCATTCAAAACAAACACTAATACTTTAATGGTTAAAAAAGTAACCATTTTGATCCTTGTTAGGAGTTTTCAAGCACAAAGTTTAAGCAAAAAAAAAAAAAAATATATATATATATATATATATACACATA
The DNA here is from genome assembly GCF_025177605.1 of Cucumis melo. Taxonomy (NCBI): domain Eukaryota; kingdom Viridiplantae; phylum Streptophyta; class Magnoliopsida; order Cucurbitales; family Cucurbitaceae; genus Cucumis; species Cucumis melo. The sequence continues at coordinate 4,899,815 of NC_066866.1, forward strand.
ATTATATGATTACATTTCGAAAATATTAGCATGTATTACTTGAATAAATGAAATAATTATCTCTTGCCAAGAAGTCCCTGAAAGGATGTTTTGAAAGCAATAATAGAAACGTTGAAAAAGGCTATGGTACAATTAGCGAAAGGAAGATTTCGAAAGTAAGATAACCAGAATGAACCAATGTAATAGTCCAAATCAAAATAGCATTTAAACCGACAAAAAAATGTTTTATTTAACCAACGAAAAAAGGAAGTTTTCTTAAAGAAAAAAAAAAAGAAAAAAAATTGTTTAATCAACCATGGAAGTCATTATTAATCAAACCTCAAAGTACAATATTCACCTTCTTTTCAAAAATAAAAGCTGGGAAGATGAAAATCACAAGAATGAAAGTATACTTTAGATCGGAAAAAAAGTAGAGAAATTATTTTAAATGAAAGAACCACTAGAAATATTTTCAAATATAAGAAAACAACAAATTGAAAGTATACTTTACATTGAAAAAAAGTAGGGAAATTATTTTAAATAAAAGAACCACTAAAAATATTTTCAAATATAGGAAAACGACAAATTGACAAAGTAGAAATTGTTGGTCATTCAATGAAATAGTTGACCATTTTGCTATATATATATATATATATATATATACATACATATATGAAAAGACCCCAAATATATATACATACATACATATACATATACATACATACATACATATATATATATATACACACATACATATACATATACATATACCTATTTATTTATTTATTCTTTTAAACGCTTGAAAAGTTGGAAGAAAACCTAAACTTGAAGAATAGTTGGAAAAATAATTTGCCCAAATACTAGAAATAATTGGAAAATAGATCCTCCCCAAAATACAAGAAACAATAGCATTGATAATAAAGAGGAACGTCTAAATCCAAAACTTAATCATACTAGTTGATTTACTACTATATCTTGGCTATTTTAGTGCAGTAAGAAAACAATCGAGCATAGCTCAACTGATCAAAGGATATACTCACGACCAAAAAGTCGGAGATTAGAATCATTACACTCCCTTGAAATTTTGAGGAAGAATTGGAAGGGAGATAAAAGAGTGTGTAATTGAGATCTTACACATTGAAGCTTCCATCAAAGCATACATACTAGGATTATTAACCTGGTGAAGAACAACTAATAGTGTTATTTCATCTCCTTTTCTAAATGGAGAGTTCCTCAGCACCCATACAATTCCCATGGCCGCATTCCAACTGAACTTTCTGCTTCCATCTTGGATTACCATCACTTTCTCTCCAACTTCTTCCAACTTTGCCATCCTCGCCCTCAAAAACAAACAAAAATTTCCCCAACCCCGAAAAAAGTAAACGTATAAGACCCTACACTTGTAGTTTTCTAAGAGTTGATTCAAAAGGTATTGTATCGCTATGTACAAACTTGTGATTTTCAAAGGAAGAATTATCTCAAAAGAGAACTTTTCGATGAAAGTTATCCAGATAGGCTACAAGAAAGTATTTATGGTTTTGATTTGGTGACAAAACCAATTCAACCTGTAAGAAAATATGAAAAAGAGATGGAAACTCAAGATCTTTAAGTATACTTGTAATGGTAAAGCTATTGTACGACTATTTACAAATTCATGATTTAGAAAGGAAGAATATTTCAAATATATTTTAGAAAACTTCAAACGAACGTAGTTAGTTATATGGTGATCAAATCAATTCCCAACCCAAAGAAAAGAAAAAAGAGAAGAAGATACTAAAGCAAAATCGTTCAGTTCTTGTTTTAATTATAATAGTAACTAGTATTATTATATAAGAAATAAAATGAACCAAAATTTGAGGAAGTGAAAGAGAAAAACAAAAACAAATTTTTGAAGAGAAGAACGGTGGAGAGTTGATGGTTTAAATGGAAGTCTTGTTGCAGCAGAATCAGTGTGGAAAGGATATTCGAATATCCTGAGAATTGAATGAGAAGCTGATGGATACTATTAAGTTTGAGTAAAGGAAAAGCCTCCAACTTCATTAACAATTCCCCTTGTAACTATATACTTGAACCAACTAATTATTATAATATATTGTTTATACCATTTCATTTTTTAATGAAATGGTCTATAACATGTTAGGGGTGCAAGCAAAAAAAATTGAAAAATATAAATATAAGTTTGAATCTAGTTGGCCATATTAAATATGTTGATTCCAGCAATTTGGTTTCTTTGAGTTTTCTTAGATTCAATATTGGTTTAGAAGTAACCCTACTGTTATTTGGTTCGTTAAATAAGTTGTCAAGTGAGGGGACATCGTTCCTTTGGCCTCTCGATCGATACTAACTGTTTGGATTATCTTTCCAAGTAATAAACATTTTTTGGTACTTATTTAAATACTTGAAAAGTCAATCCAAACACATCCCAAACTAGTCAAGCTAAGCTCATTAACAGTTGCCCAATGATTAACATGCATAGTAAAAAAAAATCTTTAAGGAGAAACCCCTTCATTTTAACTTGGTCAGTCTAGCAGATTCATTCGCTTTAAAATTTTACATTTGTAGATTTATTTCTCATCAATATTGGACTTCAGAGACTAGACCGTCACTTTGATGAATGTTTGAAAACTAAGAGTGCTTTTTAACCTAATGTGGTGTGTTTTTAGACCTATTTTTCATCAATAATTGGCATCGAGACCAATCTAGCTAACATCTACTCCAACCCAATTTAACCAATATCCACTCCTATCTAGTAAGATAAAAACTCAAATAGGTAACTATATTTGTATATTAAAAGACCCCCCCCCCCCCCCCCCCCCCCTCCCAAAAAAAAAAAAAAGAAAAAAAATCTAGCATTTCATTAGAAAGTACCTAAGCTTGGTTTTTGTACTTTTCTCTTCAATAATTATCTTATGATGGCTGGCATCTCTCATCACCAATTGATGAGCCCAAGGTTTCTCATTCACAATTGTTTTTTATTTTCAAAGATTCTTGCTGTAAGAAAATTAATTATTTTTGTTTCATTGAACATGGCAGCTGATTTGATTTTATAACATATGAGGTTCTTTTTCCCCTAACTTTAGTGCATCTATATTAATCTATGATGATACAACTTATGTTAGTCCTCATTATTTTAGTATAAGGTATCAATCGATTTCTTTCCATTTACATTTAAACGAAATATTTAAACAAGAAAAATCCTACATCTTACATGGCGTCCAAGAAATGTCCAATAACCATTTGAAGAAAACAATAAATATAAATGAGAATTCTTTCCTACTAAAAATATTTTTTCACAAAATTGCCTCTTTTTTGTTTTCAAGTATAATTGTCTCTCATTAAAATCGTCGTCTTTTGTGACTTGTCGTAATAAAATTGCCTTTTAAAAAACAACGGCAAAAACAACCACTAGTTTTCACAAAATTTCTTAAATCTAAACTACTTTATTTTTTAAAAAAAATGTCTTCAATACTCATGCACCATATTTTAATTGTTTTTTAAGTGTTAAAATACAATAGAAATTGTTTCTACAATTATACTTTTTCCAATAAATTTTAATTTATTACTCCAAAGTTGGTTTCAACTATTGAAATTGGTTAAAACATAATTACAATTTTCATGTAAAACTAAGAAAAAGCATTATATGGATATATTTTCACAATAAATAAAATGTTAATAGACAATATATATATATTTTTTTTTTCAAAAAAAAGTCAAGAATAAACTAGCTATTACACTAGTTTTACCATTTATTGTGAGTACATAAACAAACATTAAACATTTTTAAATAGGACAAAATTCAAGGTGTGGAGATTAAAATAATATCTTAACCTTAAAAAAGTACTAAAAAACTGTTCTTGTGTTCTAAAAGAAAATGCTACTTTCAAATATAGTAAAATGACCAAAATAATTGCAAAATATCACAATCTATCTAACAAGTTTCTTCAGTATTTATAGATCATTTTTACTTCTAGTTTGGATTCTCTTGATTCTGAGACTAACGAGTAAGAAGAGCTATTCAACTGAGTAAACTAGCTCTAGGTCTTACGCCTCTCCCAGAATCGAGAATAGTTATTGCTTGAGCTTTCTTCTAGGGGATCATCTAACCTAGCTGGTCTCGCCCTTTTCTCTATTTGTGCCACTTTCCAATAAGGCTGCCTCATCCATTCCTATTGTCTAACCTCTGTAACTGCCCTAGAACGTCAAGCCTTTGTCCTAAGCTTTTGTTTTCGTTTCTGGAGATGAGGGCTGATGCTCGATCGATGGGAAATGAAAGGCCTAATGCCTTGTTGATCTACTTCCCAACTCGAAACTCTTTAATGATAGATCCACACAAACTATTATCTGTGTCCATTTGAGATAAATTGTGAATAGACACCATGATAGTCTATCTATGTATATTTAAGTCTATCACAGATAGATTGTGATATTTTGCATATTTCAGCATAAAAGTGAATGAATTTTAAATCTAAAATGGTTTCAAATCATATTTTTACTTTCCAAGCTAAAATGTTCCAATTTCATAGAATTTAAAAGTAATTATATAATTGACTTCATCGTTACTAATTTTCAATTAACTCATCTATAAAAGTATGTACTAGGAAATTTTTTATTTTCTTTTCCTTTTCAACTACCATCCAAAAGTTTTAAAAACATTCATTTCAAATCTTTTTTATTCCAAACAAAAAAAAAATTAATTTAAAATTATTTTTTGGATTTCAAATCACAAAATTTAAAATAATTTCTTCAACTTTCTTGATTCCAATGTCCAATTTTTAGTCTCTATCCTATTGCTTATTTGTTGTTGCCTTTTTTCAAAACGTATTAAGAGATTATATTTTCTGTTACTATTTAACCAATTTCGATGATAATAGTAATGATTTTTTAAAGAAATTAAGGATTAATGGACTAAAATCGAAGGAACGCTATGGAATCTTACTGCTGACAACTGACAACGGAATTGGACGAAAGAATCAATGCAAAGATTGAAGAACAAAAAAATAAAGGATAAGAAAACAAATAGGAAAATAAATTCCCGTTCCTTTTAAATTTTTACCCTCTAATTCATACCCTTCCAAATTAATCAAATTGGGAGGAAATTGACATTTAAGATTGATCAAATTGTTTTATTTATTTTAATTTTATCTATTTTTATATTGGGCTAGATTTAAAATTAGTTTTGGAAGATATTTGTTCGTTCAATGTCCTATTATTTGCAGGTGTAGTTGCTAAATCTGCTCAATTTCCTCTTCATGTAGGGTTACCTAATGCTATGGAGGGTCCTACCCCCATTTCGGCTAATATACATGCTGCTACCATGATAGCAACAGGAATTTTTCTTGTCGCTCGGCTTCTTCCGCTTATAATAGTAATAACTTACATCATGAATTTAATAGCTTTGATAGGTACAATAGCAGAACTATTTGGAGCTACTTTAGTTCTTGCCCAAAAAGATATTTAGAGAAGTTTAGCCTATTCTGTAATCTCACAATTGGGCTATTTTTTGAACAAACAAATATCTTCTAAAAATTAGTTTCGGAAGATATTTGTTTATTTGATTTTAACAAATTTTTTGAAAACTTGGGAGAAGAAAATAGCGAGTTTACAATTTTCTTCTCAAACTAAAATAGTTTATATCTCCTCAAACACATACTATTATGCTCAAACTAAAGGAATCTACATCACATATGTAAAGTATTGTAATCCAACTATAATAATCTAGGACTAAAATAACCAGCTCCTTACTCCAATGGGGATATGTTTATGTTTTCATTCCTTATTATTTTGGAAAATTGAATCCAAATTAAAAAAAAAAAAAAAAAAAAAAAAAAAAAAAAAAAAGAGAGAGAGAGAGAGAGGGGAAGAACAAGACAAAAAATAAAAATAAAAGCAAGAAAACGGATTTTGAAAGCTATAAGGCAAAGATTAAAAAAACTGTATTGCCAAAGGGTAATGATTGAAATATATATAACAAGATCAGAAAATAAAAGTTATAAATATCAAACATCAAAATTGAATCCGAACCTAAAATAGGACCATTATACATTTTCTAGAAAACAACGACAATCTCATTGACAAAAAAGTAACGTTTTGGACCTTTTGGTTCAACACCATCCTCATTTTGTTTTCTTTTGTGATATAATATATATTAGATCCTATGTGGGTATCACAAATATCCTTATTTTATGATATATATTAGACTTGTTATTTAATTCATAAACCTCTGTTAAAATATTGGAATTTTTAACTATTAAGGAAGGAAAAGAAAATCAAAGGCTTCATATTGAAGACAAGGAGCACACTTAAACTTTAGAGAGAAAAGCCAATAAAGTGAGAGAAAAAGTACTTACTTTCCAAGGTTGTCTTAAGCTGAAAGCAGAGTAACAACAATGAATAACAAGAGAGCCAATCCTAAGCAGAACCCAACAATCGCCATAAATGCCTGTAAATGGTTTAACTTTAGCATAACATCAATGAAATGAAACAAGAAACAAAATACATGAATAGAAGTTTCTTTTCTAGCAACCTTCCCCTGAGACTCGAAGTTGTAATTGACGGTGAACCATGACAACCCTCTATCGACGAATGGCGCCAAAGCAAGAGCCCTGCATGAATGAGAAGCATTGATTTAACAGGTTGCTTCCTTGTTTCAAGAATTGAATGAGGAGTGAGATTTAACATCCTACTAGATAACAATTTTGTTTTCCGTTTTTTGAAAATTTCAAAGCACAAACATATCTGAAATCTTTTCTTATTCAGAAAGATCTCCAATAGATTTGAAAGCATAGAACAAGACTCTAAATTGGCAAATTAGAGTATAACTTTAGAAAATAGAAAATCAGAAACAAAAATGTTATCAAGCATGACCCTAAAAAAAAGTTATCAAACAGGGCCCGTGGAAGTTAGAATATGCTGAATGCCATTTCCACCAGTAAGCAAGTTAGACCTTACAGTTCATATAGTTGGGTTGTTTGATACTTGACAGGCAGAATCACATGTATCAGAAAAACACTTGATAATAAGCAGAAATATAAGAGCTCACCCTGCAGCTCTTGCAAGCTTAGTAACTTGGCTTCCAGCCCATACTGTAGCCATTATTTTGAGAAATCTACAAGGTAATAACATGTCATCGTCTTAGTATAAGGCTCCATCACACATATATATCTCATTCTAACAAAAAGCCATGCTTTCATGAAGAAAAATGAAAGAAAACGTTGGGCCCAAAAAGCAGCTAGCCATACAAAAAGGGGTTCCCACAAATAACTGAAATAAGTTTTTCACCTTCCAGCAGCCGCAACATAGCCCATTTTCGCAGGTGCTGGTGCAATGTAGAACCTAAAATGAAAATAAATAATTTGGTAACAAGAGTGGGTAGACTGCTAATGGAAGAGTGATGAAATAAACAGAAGACAAAGAAAGTTTATAACATAAGGAGTGTTATCTTAAAAAAAATAATAATAATAATAAAACAAAGGGAAATTATTTAAATGACAAAATTTCTGAAAATACTTACAAATATAGCAAACTATCATTTTTTATCTATGATGGACCGCGATAGACTATTATTTGTGTCCATTGATAATAGTCTATTGTGGTCCATCGTAGATAAAGAGTGATATTTTGCAATATTTAGTAAATATTTTGATTCATTTTGATATATTTGAAAATAGCCTAAAATAAAATAAACCCGCCCACTGATCAAGTAGTAAAGGTATTTTAATCTGTCCCACTACCATCAATATTGATTGAAAGCAAGAATTAAATCATGTCCAAAAGGCTGAAATGTCATTCCTTGGCATCTCAACCCTTAAGCACATATGGTGCAGCTTCACAAGGTCTTTCTTATCCAGGTGCAGGTAGTATGCATCCATACTTCACAACCACCATGTCCAAAAGGCTGAAATGTCATTCCTTGGCATCTCAACCCTTAAGCACATATGGTGCAGCTTCACAAGGTCTTTCTTATCCAGGTGCAGGTAGTATGCATCCATACTTCACAACCACGTGCTCTAATCCTCTTCTACAAATGTACCCTGTCTCCATTGGATTCAACCTTGGGATATCCTAAAAAAGAAACCATGTCTCACCCTCCATGTTATCCAAATACATCCCAAAGTTATGGAAATTGGAACCCCATGTTCACGATTGGAAAAAGACAAGACCAATATCAACATTAGCTACAACTATTGCGTAAAAAAAAAGTTCTGGAAATAGTTATTTCATATTTGTAGTATTGGAGAGTAGAGGTAATTTGGTAATTAGCAGCGTAGCGTGTCAGAGAGTAACTAGACTAAAGGAGTTGGTCAACAAGAGAAGGTAGTCAACATTGTGATTGTTCAAACTTGAACTCGCCCAGGAGGGAAGAGGGGGTAGCATCCAAGTTCCTAGAATTACTTTCAAACATCTTCCTGGAAAAACTTAAGTGTTAGCTATCTTTCTATACAATTTCCACGCCTAGTCATCTAGTTCCCATCTTATCATCCCTCAACATCCAATTCTCATAACCGACACACACATACTGAATAAGTGAATAAACCTCCTAAAGTTAGGAAGCCTCATATTAGACACAAGTGCCTCTTCTACATAATAATAGAAGTAGTAAATATGTAGTTAGTAGAGTAGAGGACTCACCACACAACGAGAAACGTTGTAAGATAGTAGGCTGTATTTAACAATCCGTAGGACAATATTCCAGAAAGTCCATATCTCCTCAATTTATCCAGTACCCTACAAGATGAACATGTACATGAAATGTAATATCATCAAAACTGATATATGCCTAACATGAAGACTGTATGAATGCATCCAATAAGATAAAGTTGAGAAGGTATTTGTTTCATTTCGATAAAGCCAACATGATCTTTGTTCCTTTTGATAAAGCCAAGAAGTTTTTTGTTTTGTTTCGGGAAAGCCAAGAAGATCCTTGTTTTCTTTTGATAAAGCCAAGACGATCTTTGTATCGTTTCTATAAAGCCAAGAAGATCTTTGTTTCATTTCATGTGGTTACTAAACGGAAAATTTGTTTCCTTGTCAATTTATAACTTTATGAACTTGGTACCCAACATAAATATTTATGTAACCCAAATTTCTAGAATTACAAAGCTGTCTCAACCAATAAACAAGAAAATTTGCCTATCTAAAGATCCTTGACTTACTCTTCGATGTGGTTTATTCTTAGGGGATCAAGTATATTCTGAGATCCATTTTTTTCTTAAGTGTAAATTTAAGTTTATTCTTAGGGGATCAAGTATATTCTGAGATCCATTTTTTCCTTAAGTGTAAAATAAATGTACCAATATAAGTAAACAGTGACATTAACCAACAAAAAAGTACAAATATTAGTGGAACATGAAATAGACTATCTTTGTAGCTTATTCAGCGTGGAGGTTAAGTTTTGCTCTACCGGTTAAGTGTACAAATATTAACTGAAATCTTGAGCAGAAAAAGGAATGCCTCACCACCACCATGGCATTATTAACAGAAAAATGCAGTAGCCTTAAAATTCAGTAAATGTATGCAAGGCAAGTAGTGTAGTACTCATTTGATTTCTGGGGATGTTTCTGCCGATTCTCATTCTTTTCCATTGAACCTAACAAGAGAGAGAAGAAAAGAGATGAGAATCCTTTTTTTTTAACAAGAAATGGAACTTTTCTAAGAAAATGAAAAGAGAATATTGCTCGAGGATACAAACTCCAAAAGGAGTGACAAGGCAAAAAATCAGCAGATAAGAATTCTCAAGTTCTTGATCAAGAAATCAGCAGATAAAAATGCATCAAAACTCAACCACATATTCATAGGTTAGATTTTGTATGGCATACCTTCCGTTTCATGATTGGAAAAGTCATCCTCAGATTTCAACGGATCATTGGCCTATGACAATGCAACAGTAGTGTCTAATCAGGAACACATACGCTTGTCCAAATACAAGAACATCCGTGCGTAAAATTTCATTTACTGCCCACGTTCTATTCATATAAACAACTGAAGTCAATAAAAAGCAAACGAACAGTTAAACAACCAAATAGCTTTATAGAAACAAACTTCCAGTGGCTCCAACCAGGCAAATGGATCAAAAACCACCTCTTCTCTTCTCGTACTCTGCTAAGAACCAACTCTCTTTCTCTGTCTCTCCCTCTCATTTGTTATTATTTTTCTATAGTATCCAATAACAAATTAAAATAGTACAAAATGCCTCCCTTTGTTTTCCTTTGCCGGTAATGTTCAAAATACAGAGCTGGTCGGCCATGTATGTAATATAGAAGCTCAATTCTGAAGTATATAAGAAATAGTAACACGATTCAAACGAAACCACTGATGAGACCAGATGAAATACAACTAACCAACGCTATTATTAGGGCACTAGAATTTGAAGCAAGTGGATAAAACACTAGCATGAAAGCATTAAACTGAGTTACTGTTATGCCATTTCACTGAGGAACACTTACGCTAATTTTGGCATTGCTGAGGCAGAGTCGGACGCTAGGGTTCCGACTAACAGAAAACCTTATTCGGCTCTGGGGGGGAGAGAACCGGCGGGGAAGCTCTGGAAATTGACTTCGACTGCAATTCGATCGAATCCTGAAGAATAAAAAACGGTTAAGCATTCGGAATGTAAAATGTTGCAGAATTTTCAAACTCGAGAGAAGCTTATATGGCGGTACCGGGAAAGCGACGCAAGGGATATTGCCATTGGTGAGCTTGGGTGGAGTTAGCATTTGAGAGAGAAGATGATCAAATGTGAGAGACAATGTCTATCAATGGGAATTTTAGTTAAAAAAAAAGTAAAATATATATATATAGATAGATTTTTCCTTAATTAACCTTATTGTTAGTTTTTTCAAGCAACTAATAAGACTACTACACTTTTCAAAGATAAAAAATAATAATAATAATAAATTATTTTAAATAACACGACTTCTAAAAATATTTATAAATATAGTCGAATATCAATGTGTATATACGAAATGATAAAATAGATGGATAATATTATTTTGTCCTTTTACGTAAACTCTTGTTATAAATATTTTAGTTTATTTTATAATATTTACAAATAGTTGGTTTTTTAAAATTAAATAACGAGTTATTGACATGTAACAAAAGAAAATTGTAATGGTGATAAAACCAATTAGAAAATTACAAATAAACAGGGGTTATCATCAGTTGGATGAGACAATTGTGTACAAAAGTCGAGGTCAAAAACTAACCTAATCGGTTTATGCTATGGAAACAGACAATGGACTGAATCGTTGGTCGTTTTGGTTTGTTCAGTTTTCTAGCCACTTTTTTTATATATATACTTTTAATGGCTCATTAGGCCTGGGACGATTTTAGGTCATTTTCCTAAACCTTTTAATTAAGTATTTTTAATAAAACTAGTCAACGAGTGTTGGTTCATTTGATTTCGATCATTCGAATCGATTTTTCGGACATCGATGCTCACTCTTGTCCTACTCTATTTATTAAACCTTCACTTGATATTCAGTCACTTTGATGTGTTTTGGTTGATACCATAAGTGAAAAATGTGTTTGGAATGATTGTACCATTAAAGATGAATGAAATGCTTTTAAAAACTTATGTTTGAAACGAATACTCCAAACATACCATAAGAATTATCCTATCAATGAAAGGATTTTTTTTTCACAAATGCTTTGAAATAAATTAAAAAACAAAGACAATCACCCAATATGTTACTTGATCATCCTTGTTGGGTAATGGAAGAAGAAAGTATTGAAATTCTTTCATTTTTTATTGGTCTTTTTAACATAATGATCTTATTTTTTATTTGATCAATTTTTCGAGGCTTTTCATTTCTTAAGAGATCATGTTAGGTTTGTTTGGATTGACCTTTTAAGTAAAGTATTTTTAATTGTAAAAAAACGTTTACAAACACTTAAGAATCAATTAAAACACACATTAAATGTTAATGAAATATTGTATGCATACATGCTTTTTTATTTGTATTGACATCAAAAACCTAATTTCTCATAATGCATAGATTAGAGAGAAAGTTTAGGAACTTTAGCAAAGTTATTTTATGAATTTTTCAAATCAAAAGAGTTTAAGTGTTAATTAAATCATCCAAGTAAAATAAAGTTTAAATTTAAAATGAAAAAATTATAAATAATTATTTTTCAACGAAAACAAGAGGTCCCAAATTTGAATTTGGAATAACCAAATCATCGGATTCCAAATAAATAAATTACCAAATCATAGTGAAAATTGTTGTAATCATAAGTTACCAAATTGCTGCTTTTTACCCGCCATCAAACGCCCCTAAAAAGACGACCTCTAGAAGATAAAAAGAAAGAGCTTAACCTCGATCGTTCGAATTTCGATCCACTCTAATGGCCAAACTGGAGTCGACTGTCCAAGACCTTGCTGCCATTTGCCCTAATCAGACCCATATTTTCTTCCCAAAAACAATGGAGAATTTTTCAATCTGGGTTCCAAGATCAGAAAATCTGATTTTACGCTTTAATTGAGTGAAGACAGCTCCAAGTTCATCAATGGAGAGGACGGAGCGTCAACGTCCAAATCATCCTCCCAATCGTTCCTTTGCACCATCTGAATCTTCCGGATCTTCCAGCTCCACTTCACGCAGAAATTATTCCAATCGCAGTAGAAATTCCGACTACAAGTATTCCAAGTATAATACCAACAGTAATCGCAGCTTTGAGGATGGTTCTTCTGACTGGCGTAGCAAAAGAAGTAGCGGTGGTAAAATGTTTGTACAGAAACTTGAGACCAAGGATGATTCTGACTGTTCTCACTTTGATCTTCCGCCGGTAATTGTCGGCACTTGTCCCTTCATGTGCCCTGGTAAGTTGAAACCCTCCATTTCTTCCAGCTTCTTTATTCTTTGGTCTTCTTTGTTTCTGGTTTATCTACTCTGTTTTCCATTGTAGTTGTGAGGGAATATGTTTTTCGCTGTCCTTGTTGTGGCGTGACTATTGGAAGTTTCTTGCAGACACTTGTCTATTTCAATTGTTGTGATTTTTGTATGTATGTCCCAATTCTGAAAAGTACTAATGTGGATGGACCATCCTAAAACCCAAGTAAAACTAACCTTCAATTGCAATGTCTCTCCCGAGGTTGTTAGAGCTCTAACGTGGATATTCATTTCAATTGCGATGTCTTTTTATGAGTATTTTGGGATTCTATTTAATTGAAGCTGGTCACATCGAGAATTTAAACCAATGAGTATATCTGGTCACAGCTTGTAAAAGGTAGGGGAAACGTGTTAGTCTGTGCTATATGACATTGACAAAGCACAGTTTATTTTGCTCGTGGTTTGAACTTGATTAATCCTCCAAACTAGTTCGTTGTTGTTGGAATTCTATTTTGGTTATGGGGTGTCACTGCGAAACGAATGTTAACTTCACTTCTTCTAAATCATATATATCACGAGTTCTCATATTTGTGAACAGAGGCAGAAAGGGCACAACGTGAAAGGTTGCGAGATTTGGCTATATTTGAAAGGTTACATGGAAATCCTGGAAAAACGTCACCAGGTCTGGCCGTCAAAAAGGTAATGTATACTCATAGTTGCTTTATGCTGCATCTTAATGCCTCTCTTTTGGTTTCTAACGCTAAACAGCTCCGGCCTCTTCTTTTATTTTCCCTTGGTTGGAGGGAGAGTGCTTTGTAAATCATATTCTTAAAATTAATGTACAATTGTTATTACCAATTACTAAAAAGAAAAAGGGGAAGAAAAAAAAGATGAAGAAAGCTATTCGTAGGGATTTTTTGTTTCTTAAAAGGAAAAAAAAAAAAAAAAAAAAAAGAAGAAAAAAACTCTGTCAATCAGGGGTTTCAATTAGTATTCTAGGCTCATTTGATAACCATTTGATTTTTTGTTTTAAAAAATTAGGCTTATAATCATTGCTGCAACCTATAAGTTTCTTTACTTTGTTTTTCACTTTTTACCAATTTGTTTCAAAAGTGTGTTTTTAAACTTTTCCCTCCTTAATGGACTGTGACTAAAAATTCAACATTTCTTTAAGAAAGATGATAACTATGGTAAGAAAATCGAGAGAGCTGATATTTCTTTTGTGAAATTTTTGGATTAATTTTCAATATTGAGTTAATTGATCAGGCATGGTTGGATGGATGTGTCACTATTTTAAACAAAATTATAGCTACTAGCTAGGCATTTGCAACTCCCAACTACTTGAAAGTTGAATCCGTTATTGTCATTGGCTCCTTTTTCTTAAGTATAAAGGTTAATAATTTGCAACATCATCGATCATTGTGGATATTTTGGTTTTTTATTTCACCACATTTCTTGCTACATATCATCTGTGGTAACATTTCACACGTTTAGTTCTGCAGAACAATGTCCGCCAAGAGTGACCAAGCATTAGATGTGCGGCCTCTACCTGTACTGGAGAATACATTGAAATATGTTCTGAGCTTTTTGGATTCTAAAGAGCACCCTTTTGAAGTGATTCATGACTTCGTATTTGATAGAACAAGGTCTATAAGGCAAGACCTCAGCATACAGAATATTGTGAATGAGAAGGCCATCTACATGTATGAAGAAATGGTTGGTATTATCTACTTGTTCTTGATAACGTGCTCCTCGCTTCCTCCCTTTCCTAGAAGTAAAATATCCGTAAACTTGATTCTGCGTAATGTTTAAGGAAACTATATATCTGATTGTGGTGTGTGTGCTCGGTCCTTTGCAATAATTGTCTTCAATTGTTTATTTCCTTATATGTTCATAACTTAAATTCCAAACCAATTAGTTTATGCAGTATATGGAATTTTGTGTTCTTGACGGCCTTTGATATGCAGGACTCTTTTTTATTCTTTTGATATTAGATATCCTTAATTTCACATTTACTTCGTTTTACATCTTCTAAGAAACTGACTATCTAAGTCGGAATTGTCTAATGAGTTTGACAATCATTAGGAGACAAATAACGAGAATTCATGGAATGTTAGAGCCCTAAGTGGGTTTTAATTAGCCCATTTCCCTTATTTGGGTTTTTACGACATTCAAGTGAAACAACCATTCAAAGATGTAATATCAAACGCAGAGTTTATTATTAGTATTTTATTATTTATTTTTTGCTAGCAAATATGGAGTGTCCCGTTAGGATTCATTTATGTAGAACTACATTTTGAACCATAAAGTTCGCAAACTCTTTAGTTAATTTTGTTGCAATAGAAAATAAAAATCTTATTGTGCAATACTAGGCGCATGTGTTCTTAAGGATCTTGGATCTTCTTCTGCAGGTTAGATTCCATATCATATCTCATCAGAAGCTTTTAAATGGTGATAGTAGTTCAAATGCCTCCTCAATGCATCACCTCAATATGCAGCAGCTCTCAAAGACTTTGATAACACTGCTGAATCTTTATGAAGTTAACAGAAGTAATGGTGCTATATTTGAAAATGAAGCCGAGTTCCATTCATTTTATGTGCTGCTTCATCTGGGTTCTAATAGCCAAACAACGGTCTGTGAGCTTACTGAGAGCATTGATAATTTTTTAGTCATACAGTACAATCTACTCTTAACGGTGTCCTATGAGTAACGCACTCTGTCTCTAATTTGTCAGGGGGAATCACTGACGCTGTGGTTTCGTACTTTACGTTCTCCAGTGATCAAGTCGAAGGAAATGTGTTTTGCTCGGAGAATTTTAAGGTATATCAGTTTGTTATTAAGTTTTGTTTGTTTTTTGTGTTCCAATAATGCCTAATGGTGTTTGAAGAGAAGTTTCTTTCTTCATCTCACAAATTTCACTTTTCTTTTCTGTTTGCCCTTTGTTGTTCATTTGAACAGATACTTTCGGATGTGTAATTATAAAGGTTTCCTTTGTACCATAGGAGCTGAGGCTTCCAGCCTTCAATATTGCATACTTGAACCTTACGTTAATGAGGTAACTCTCCCTGTACCCGTTGATATCCCGATCTGAAAATTTTATATATGAAAGGTTGTGGCATACACTAATAACATATATGGATATTCCAAAAGTAGAACTTGACACTAAACAAACATGGGATGCGTAGTGCTAAAAAAGGAGACAGTTTCAAAAATTGGCTGAGAGGTCAAGGATTCAATCTATTATGATTACCCACCTAGGAATTAATTTTCTACGACTTCCCTTGACACCTTAATATTCCAAAGTTAGGTTGATTGTCCCGTGAGATTAGACGAGTTGCGCGTAAGCTTGCTCGGACACTCACGAATATAAGGAAAAGAAAAATTGAACTTGAAACTTTGAGGAAACTTTTCTTTTTTGGCATATGATTGACAATGATGATATAAAGCTTGATGTTGTTACTTGCAACGCCCTTCTTAATGGTTATTGCCCTGAACCTCCAGACGAGAAGGGAGTCTTCAAAAGGTTCTTTAGTTAAAGGAGGAGATTAGATAAAGACAGTCTCAAGTTAGCATCATTTTAAGAAAAGGAAGGAATGACTACAAATTTTTGAGGTAAAGACCTCTAGAGTTAGAAGCCTGGATTAAAAAGATTTCTCAAGACTTTTAGTTAAAAGCTCACAAAAGTTCTTTGACTAACCCTAACTTCCTTAGACCTTTGAGTTCTAACTTTATCCCAAAACGAAGCTGATGAAAAGATCAATCCCAAGGGATGCACCCATTAACTGAAGTTAAATAGCTTGAGAAGGGACGCCAGACTTTGGAAGAAACTGACCACTGAAGAATATAATTTTTGTGAATGTCAGGGATTTTAAGTCTCCACGGTGACTTCATCAATAGGTTAGAAACTTAGGAAAAAAAGGGCTTTCAAGTGTTTTTTTTCTAAAGCATTTATTGTTCACTTCTGTAGGTTCGAGCTTTAGCTTTGTCTTTTATAAACAACGGTGGTTACAAGCTTAATCCCTATCCCTTGATGGATCTTTCCATGCTTTTAATGATGGAGGTATGAAATAATCTTTCTTGACGACCTATGTGGTCAGTTATGTAAATACCTGCTATTGTTTGTTCTAAAAGTTTTCGAGTTTGTTTCAGGAATCAGAGGTAGAATCATTCTGCCAAGCTTGTGGTCTTGCAACATGTGGAGATGAATTAGGAAATAGGTCACTTCCTACCAAGCAAACAACTTTTTCTAGTCCCAAAGGTTTTCAAAGATACAACTTTCTAAACAAGATATAATATCAGCATGATTCTCTATAACAACCTAATGAGTTAATGACTCGTCATTTTTCTAGAGTTTAATTTCTGCACGAATTTTTTTCTTCTCCTCTTGCTGTACTCTACTACAGTAGGGATCTGGAAAAGTCGTATTTTGGACCATTTCTCGATTTGTTTTGTGTCATCCTTGCACAGAAATCATGCTAATCTTCTATGTAACGTCCCACTTTAATCGAGTAAAGTTGTATTATCCTATAATTGTTGCTTTGCGGGGATCATGAGAACTACACGTAGCATCTTTATAGATTCACAAATTGTATCATATCACCATTTTTTACATTTAGATGTTTGTTTGATGAGTTGTGATATAAATTGATTTAAGTTTGATGAAGTTGAAACAAATCAATTTCAGCTTCAATTAGTCATATAAAAAAAAAGGAACAAAGAACAAAAAAAAATGGTGATTTTTTAGTATATTAGAGTGGTTTTATCGAGCACACATTCTTTATTTGGTTTTTCTCTTTTCTTTTTAGAGATTTTTGGGTGAAATCTAGGATGTATTAGACATTCATCTTAGAAATCTAGGATGTATTAGACATTCATCACTTCAGGTCGCCCCGACCTGAAATTGTTTTTGAAAAATTAGCACAAGAAAGAGAAAGGAAATTTTGAAAGAAATTATTAAAAGAAAAATTAAGTAATTAAGTTTGGTTTCGTATAATTCTAAAATCAAATTATTTTCTTTTATTGAAACTAAACTTACAACTCAGTAGTTTGTACATCTTGCAACCATCGTGCGTTTAATAGCAAAATTTGCATGTTTAAGAGATTAATTAATGAAATTGAAAATGTATGGTTGTGATATTAACAAATTGCTTTTGTAAATTTCCCTAAATTTAATTTTGTTCGATCCATATCTCGTATTACTTTATCTCTTTAAATTTCATAATTTAATTTTGCAAGACTCGGTCGTGAATTATTATTATCAAAGTGATTATATTGTCAAGTATGCCACGTAAACTTTTCCAACCAATCACTATATTCATACATGATTTCAACTAGGAAAAAGAACGATAAAAGAGAAAGGCAAATTATGTAAATCATCTCAAAAGTACAACATGAAAAAGCTAAAGAGATACAACTTGATCACTCTCCTCCAACTATTTAATTTTCTAGTTCGAGAATTCTTCATCTAATTAAAATGAAGACAACCTATAACAAACTCAGGTCAATTTTATTATATTATAATTATTGTTTTACATCTTTGGGTTTCTAATTCAATTTGTTCGTATATGATAAAACTACTTGACTTTATTTAGTTGCAAAAGTAACCAGGAAGATATTAAATTTTGAGCGATCACTCTGACTTGAATTTATTTTCTATAAATCAATAGGCGACTCTCATTAACCACTAGGCTAACCCAAAACCAAGGTGATTAGAACTAAAATAAAAATTAAACTTTAACATAATACAACACTGGAATCCTCAATGCCTTTTCTCCATTGTCGTGATGTTGATCCTCCTGAGAAGAGAAGAAACATAGGAAGGAATGGAGAGAATTAAAATAACCTAAAAAAAACATTCAATCTGTGTGGATTGGAAGGAACGTTACCAGATCAAAACGAGAACCAGCTTCTAGACTTAACAGTTCAGAAGGGCGGAATGGCCATGTTTGTTCGTCTTCGTCAGTGGGATCGCCCATGCTACCCTGCATACGTGTAGCATGCTAAATCATTGACATTGTCTACACATAGTGATGTTAACTGAAATCCTGTTTGAGTTTCCTTATGATCGTGCTTGTTTTCTTACCATTTTTCTGATCATGGTTTTTAACATTAAGATTCCTAGCTAAATCCTAAAAGTAAATAAGTTTTGAAAACTATGGTTTGAGTTTGAAAACATTCTTAAAAAGTAGACAACAAATAAAGAAACTAATGGGTGGAGGCCAAAATCCAAATGGTTATTAAACAGAGTCCAAACTACGAAAGAGTTATAGGAATTATAGATAAATGGAGTCAGGAAGCTTACTTGATTTTCCAAGCAACTTGGAGCCGGAGACACATATTTATTTAATTTAAAAGTTTACTGATATTTATCTTTATTAATGGTTTTAAAAACCAAGCTGAATTTTGAAAACTAAGAGAAAAAATTAGCTTTTAAAATTTTGTTTTTATTTTTGAAATTTGATTAAGAATCCAATCATTCTACTTAGGGAGGAAATAGGCTTCCTTGTATCTTGGCATTCTAAGCTCATCCATAAGAAAAAAAATTCAGCTCCCGGTAAGGGACATGCCACGTTAAAAGTTGAAACTAGATATATCAATTTCAGAGTTATAGCATGTAATAAGCATAAAGTAGTGTTATAAAATCCCTTCAAGATTACCTGATTCAATCTCAGAAGACCTTGCCAGATTCAGCCTCCTTGGGTTGCTTCCCCTCATCAAACTTCCCAAGCAACTTGGAGCTGGAGACTGAGATTTTTTTCCCGAAACCTTCGATTCAAAATATTTGAGTATGATTTCAAGGGCTGGCTTGGAAGATAGAGTAGATACAGAAGAGCAAAGTGCCATTTTCTGATTTAGCTTCTTTCCTCTTCAGGATTATGAGCTAGGCCATTTTAAATACCTGATCAATGAGTGCCATAAATCGACATAGATTAGGAAACGTATCATTTCAACTGAAATGAAAATTCCGCTAGTGCTATCATTAAGGTAATGATTGATGAGATAGGGGAGAGAATTTAAGGTAATGATTGATGAGATAGGGGAGAGAATGCATACATATAAAAGAACCCAGCACGCATATGAGAAGTTTATCACATGCTTGGTGCGATCATCTTGTTTGTCCAACATTAGATATGTCCAATGGCATCAATCTGAAGATCATATGCAATCAAGATTTCTTGGAGTTTAGAAGTGGCACTCTGTATTGGATCCATAACTCTCTTTTTCTGAAATCCAAGGACAAGTGCACGATGAGTAACATTGTTTGGAATGATGCTGCTTTCAATCATCTTCTTTACCAGATTGCAACCTTCATCTACATTACCAACACTGCAAAATCCATGGATTAGAGTATTGTACAATATCAAGTCTGGTTTTAACCCAATGTCCAGCATTCTACAAAATAGTGCATTTGCTTCATCCATATGCTTTGCTCGGCAATACCCACTAAGAAGAGCACTGCAAGTAACAACATCAGGCGTTACACAGTTGTCAGCCATATGATACCAAAGAAGAAAAGCTTCCTCAAAGTTTCCCCTTTTGGAATATCCATGCATGATATTAGTGTATGTGACAACATCTATACTGAAACCCCTCCTTATGAGCTCATCTAGAATATCCTTTGCTTCTTGAAGAAACCCTCGCATAACAAGACCATGAATGAGACTGTTATATGTCACAACGTCAGGAGTAACATTTGTAGATCTCATCATATCAAGGAGTTGAAAAGCCTTGTGCATGTAGCCCTTCTTTCCATATGCATCCATCAATATATTATACATGACAACGTCAGGTTTTAAATCCTCAACAATCATCTTTTCAAACATAACTTCAGCCATTTCCACATCCCCACACTCACAAAAGTAATCAACGAACAAAGTATACGTAATAACAGATGGTTGTATCCCACTTTTTAACATCTTGCTCAGGTAAGAAAATGCTATGTTTATGTTTCCCACTTTACAATAGCCTCCTATCATGGTTGTGTAACTAACACAATCTGGAACTAAGCCCACCTCAGACATTTCAAGAAAAACTTTTGAAGCTTTTACCGTGTCTCCTTCCATAAATAACTCTGTTATAAAGCTATTGTATATGAAAATATTTAGGGGAATCTTAAAGTACTTTAATATTTTACAAGCTATATCTGACTTTCCTACTTTACAATGACCATCAATAATAGAACTCATTGTAACTAAATCAGGAGAAACACCAAAAGTAATCATTTTAAACAACAGGGCGGTGGCTTCTTTTAACAGAGATATTTTGCAAAGTGAGTTGATCACGGTTGTGTAATCAACTACATCTGGCTTAGATCCAAAATTCCTCAACTCCAAAAGCACTTTCCATCCCTTACCCAGATTACCTTCTGAACAATAATGATGAATAAATAAATTAATTGAATAATGTAAACTTATACCTTGCCGCTGCATTTCTTCTAGAAGATCCCAGGCCATGTCAAACCGGTTGGTTTGTAATAAAGCTTTTATCACCGATTTGTATACCCATATAGAAGGAAATACGTTAAGGCGCCTCATTTGATCAATCAAGATAACAGCAGAAGTTACCATTCCTTCCTTGATATAACAGTTAATCATCATGCCGCATGTGGTTTCCAAAGTTTTTCTTTTATTATGTGTGTCATAGAAAACTTCCAGCAATATACTTGAAGATCCCTCTTTACAACCATAATTTTTAACAAGGTGCGATATTAAATCAACTGCCCCATGATTCTTATTCCCAGCAACCAAAATATGTGCCATCCTACAAATTGACTCCAGCGACTGATTAGATCCAGATAAACATCCTGACCATTTGAAGTAGTAAAGACAAAGTTCGGGATCTGAACTATCCTCAAATAAAATGTCCAAAATCCTTACGGTCTCCAATTGTTTCGGACGCGAACCAAGTTTAAACCCACGGTTCCCAAGTATCAATTTTATCTTTTCCATTTTATCCTCATCAGTTTTTTTACCTTTAGAAACTTCAACTTCATTGCCAAAATAACTTCGTTCATCAGAGTCAACATCATAGTTTGTGCAGTCCTCGTCCATATGGTTGAAAGAAGACAATTCATAATTGGCTGTTGCAAAATATCTACATGGTGTTTTTCTTCTAAAGTTGAGCTTGGAGCAGAAACTTATAATTGAAAATGCACTCTTCATGAAGAACCGGAAACTAAAAACAAACGAGCTAAATAAGTAAAGTAGCCATATCCTGTAAGACCCATCGTTACTCTTCTTATTAAAGAAGCTGTTTATGAAGAACATAGCCATCATTATTTGCAAGCTGGTTTTAAAAACTGAATGGTGAGAGCATGAAATCTTTACCCCATTTGAATCAAGATTGAATCCAGATAAACCAATCTAAATTCAATATTTGTTTTCATCATCACATTTCTCTTATCAGTTAATTGCAAAGCATCCCCCACCCATTCCCAACACTAGTATATTTAACACAAAAACAGGAAATTTGAAACAAAGAAAGCAAATTTATAACATCCAAGCGGAACTCAGAATTTGAAATACATTACACGCGTTTGAAATTAATGAAATACCTGAACCATGCGGAGAGGACGAGATGAAGCAGCTAAGGGAAAAAAAGTTGGAGGGTCAAAACGAGGAAAGGAAAGTGGAAGTGATTTTCGGGATTATTTACACGAGTTTTGAAGGTATTATTAGGGATTTAACAAACTGAAACCCTGATTTGGAAGTAAAGTTCAAACTTCAAAGACAAACAATTTGGAAGTTGAAGGTTAGTAGAAGTAATGGATGAGTTGAGACGCCGGCGGCAGCCAAGCTAAGCCGCACCTGCCTCTCTCAATTGGAAGACAATGCTTTTAGACAACTAAACCTTTGCATTTTAAAAATAAATTTTAAATTAAGAACAAAATATATATATATAATAATAATTTTGTGTTTTAAATAATAATATATATTAATTTCTATTTGGTCCTAATAATAATTTTGTGTTTTAAATAGTTCATTGTATAATTATTGGGAAATTTGTCAAAAATATATATATATATATATATATTTGATAATGAAGGAATATAATTCCCAAAGCTGAAGTGTTGTGCAAATGGAATTCAATTTGTAAAAGCCAAAAAAATCTTCCTTTGAATCTTTCAAAAACACCACGAAGTCTTTCTTGTTATTTTCAAGGAATTTCAAAAACACCACGAAATCTTTCTTGTTATTTTCAAGGAAAGAATCAATAGAGAGTTGTGAGATTTCTATATTTTGGCGAGGTAAATTTTTAAGAGAATTCTTTTTTGGAACAGAGAGATTGTCAAAAAATTAGGGAGCGGAGAATTGAGAATGCAAAGTGATTCTGCATATCTCAATCATCTTAAGAGATGGAGAAAGTTATCAAAATAACTTCATCGCTCTTTGCACGTAAAATAACTTCTATATTATAATGTATCAAATATACTATATTAATTGTATTATATGCAATTTATTCCCTTTAATCAATTTGAACAATTCAAATTAAACTAAAATAAATTTGATTCTCATTTATGTTTATGGAGCTAACAAGGAAACCTTATGGACCTACCGATTGAAACTCCAATAATATGAGATTAATTAATTAAACTCTTTAATTAAATTAATCTTATGTTTAATTAAATTAATCTTATGTAGATATATTTTTGTGTCCATTAGATATAACCAATTAATAGTACAATGACCGTTCACAAATTGCTCGTAAGTATAGCTAAGCCCAAAATTATCGTTTCACCACTGTAGTTACATCTAACTCCTTAAGTACCACTGATTCCTCTAATGAACAATAATTATAGTCCTACTATAACTGAACTCCTCTCGGACCAAGAGAGAGTGTGGTGTCACGTTGTTTAAGTCCTGAAATCAGTCCTTAAGAGAACAATTTTTCTACTTAATATATCTATAGAGAGAGTGAATTTCTTATTGTGTAGCTATGTTTCCAACTCCACAATCAAACAAATCCCAAAATGATAGGCATATTAAGTTGTCGACATAAGTCACTCTCACCCATGCAAATCAAATGATCGCCTTCATACAACTCACTCAGGATTCAAGTCAAGTCACCTATGGTCATTCTGGTGAAATGTAGTCTCAACTAGTAATAATAAAAAATATTATTCATTTCATGGTCCGGTCTTATACAAACTCTTTATATAGAACACTCTCGCTCTAATGCCTCCACATGAATGATTAGGATCAAATCATCTATAGAACTTTAAAACATTTGTAAAAACTACCAAGCAGGTCGTATCCATGGTGTCACCAGGATAAAGTATCCAGCCTTATGCATTTACTACAGACAATTTAAGTTATCACTTAAACATGATCCATTTGTATGTCTTCACATACATATTTAGGTTACAGAAGATAACCTTTGATTTTAGTTTATTGGTTTTGTGGGTTTATGCAATTAAATGTCAAATAAAATAAAACACTTTATTTTATTAGATAAATAAAATGTCTGTATAATATATATAATTACAAACTACAAGATCACGAAATTTTAGGCATCAACTCCAACAGATAAAATATTTACGCTTTATTAAAGTGCAAAATTTTGTCTTTTAGCGGTTTTGTTTTATGAAGAATAAATAGTCTGTCAATTATTTCTATTTTTGAAGAATCCCTAATCATAAGGTATAAATAAGAGGTTTTTTTAAACAATAAAAAATTACTAAAACATAAAATTTTATTAAAGATGTTTTATCTTCCACATATTCACTTGGAGGAGCTAACATGACTCTTTAGGTTTGCATGTTAGACAACACAGTACACACCATCAGAAGACACATAAGATGAATCATCGAGATATAAGTTAAACTTACCTAAAAGTTGATCAAGAGACAATATGGTCTCATTAGCATTGATGAAATTCTAATGACTCCACAAGTACCACATGATAGTGATTATGACTTTAGAGTGTTTTGAGTCCTCGAGATTCTCAACAATCCATCCCCAATAACTGAAAAGATGTCTAAACCTTGTAGACAAAAGTAGAGGCCACAAGTTAGGGATAAGGTGAACTCAAACACCCTTAGAGAATTTACACGTCCGTAGACGCATGGGAAACAAACTCTGTATGTTTCTTGCAGACAAGCACATTCTAAGTCTTACAATGTCATAGTTTTAACCAATAAACTTTAGGTTGGTTTCAATTTGATGGTTAAGATCAAATTTTACTGTCTTAACCTCGAATATTCACTAAACACTCATTCAATCATAATGTTTATTTTCCAAATCTCCTTCAATTTTTTCATAACATTTGTTTTTTTTTTATCAAAATTAAAAAATTACCGATGGATAAATTTATTTGACAATTTGAAAAAAAAGATTTGAGAGATTATGTTTTTTTTTTTTTTTACCATTTTCAGTTTATATATCGAATGTTAAACCTTAAACTAATAATTATATTAATTTAAAGGTTTTTTTTCAAAAATAAACATAAAAATTGACAAACTATTTACATTTTATATAACAAGTTTACTAAAATATTGATTACAGTTGATTTTTGTATGAAGTGTAAATATTTTGTCAAATGTTTTATTTTTTATAATTTCTCTTAATTTTGTCAAATTCATTATAGTTTTTTCATCACCTCATTTAAAGCTATGTTGGATTGATTTGAGGGTTTTGGTGATTGAAAATTAAGAGTGCTCATTATTCCAAGAAGGTTTCTAGCTCTAATTTACTAGAGATTTCATATCACAAAGTGTTTTTTCATGCATGTCAAGAACATTCGGAATTGATCATCTTATTTGTGTAATGTTTGAACTTTGGGGGCAAGAAACTTGTTCTTATTTCAAAATATTTGATCTTTAAGGTTGTTCTAACCCAATCATTGGGATTGAAATCAAGTTGCTAGGATTTTACTAATCGATAATTAATTAGGGATTCTCATCCCAAAGAACTTATAATCCACTTTGTTAGGGTTAATAACAGTATGTCTGATACTTTTCTTTTTTTATTTTCTCAAAAAGTATTTTTACATTGAATTTTTAGATGATAAAGGTGATTTTATTAATGCTAAATTACTATAGAAAACGAAATACTGTAGACTAATAAAAAAAAATGGGAATTCAACGTTTTGATGGAAGTTTTGTACTTTTATCAACAAAAGTGTTTTCATCGGCTACATCAACTTAAACATAACCATTTATAGATGTTCATATATATTTTAAAATTAATAGTTATTTTTAAGCATTAAATTAAAGTTTTATCCTCAGTTTTATGTGACAAGTATCATCAAAACAAAAGACATGATCGTCGAAATTGACAGTAAGAGTTGATCATCCAAAGTAGTCACAGAAGTTAAACTACAAGACATCGGTGGAGACGATGGTTTAAGATTGAGTTCACCCCGACACCCCTCGACACCCCTCCCAGTACTAAAATATGTATATAAGTATGTTAAGAAAGAAGAGGTGAATTACGTTACAAAGTTATTTGATGATTTTTTTTCTATTTTTTTAGTTTTGATAATTTTTTCAAAATATTAAATTGAAAATCAAATTAATCTTATCGTTTACACAAACGAAAAGTTTTGGTTCCGATAATTTATTTTTGTTTTCTTATATTAAAAAAAATACAAAGAAAAAATAAAAAGTATGATTGTTTTTAAAATTATTTTTGTTTTTCTATATTCATAAACAAAAAATACCGAAAGGATTATAGAGGAAGGGTTGGGTTATGTAACCCAACCTTTCAACCCTTTCTTAATCTATTTTTTCTCATTTATAATTTGGATGAAAGGTTATTATAACCAAGTTTTACCCTAAACCCTTCTTCAACTCTTTCTTAATTTTTTTTTTTGTTCTCATTTTTAATTTCTATACTTAGTTTTGTTAATTTTAATCCTTTTATTTTAAAGACACAATTTTTTTTTTTTTTTTTTTTATGAATTTGGTACAATTACATAATTAAAATTATGATTTATTCCTCTATTTTTGAATTAGGTAATTTAGTGTGGTCACACAATTAAATGTTTAATTTGAAATTTTAATTTCACAAATATATTAATATGTATTCGAACATAATTAAATTTTAATATCAATTTCAATCTCATCATTTCCGATACTTCATATTTTCAATTTTTATTTGCACTTATTAATTTACGGGCGTACCACATTCATAAAATCAATTTATTGAAAAATGTAATGTATACTTAAAAAATGTTGAAAATGAACGTTATAGTAAATTAAGACAATTTTTTTTTTGCGAAAACTATGATAATTCGGTAAATTAAATATACAAATTTTGTGTATTAGATTTAGAATATGAGTTTGAAAAAAAATATTCGCACGTAATTACTTAAAAATGTTAAAAATTAACCTCGAAGTTAAAGAAATGAAGAAAAATTATTTCTAAAAAACTAGGACGATTCGGTAAATTAAATATTTTAGAATATGAATTTTTTTAAAAAATCATTCCCACCTAACTACTTAAAAAGGTTGAAAATGAACATCCTATTTAAAAAAACTAAGACAAATTGTTTTACGAAGATTAGGACGATTTGGTAAATTAAATATACAAAATTTGTGTATTGAATTCATAAAATATGAATTAAAAAAAATTATAAAAGTAAATTCCATAATACTATCTACATAACTCTTCTCCAAACACATCTTATCTTCACTATCATAATCCTACCCACATAATTTTTTTTCCCAAACACATCTTATCATAATACTTTTTTCATAACTCTTCCCCCAAATACATCTTATTAATACTAGGTTTATCGTAACAGTGAGTTTATCATAACCCTAATCCCCCATAACACAACCCTTCACCTGAACAGTCTTTAAAATTTTAAAACTAACACGTTCATTTTCTTTGTTTTTAGAAATTATTTTTAAAAAATGAACTTTAAAATTCTTAATCTAACACAAAATTTAGATTCAAATTTCAAAACTTTAAATCGGAATAAAATATGTTTTTCAATACAAAGAAAAAGAATTGTTTTTATTTTCTACTAATGTTTTTAAAAAGTAATTTGGATCACGAACCAAAAGTTGTTTTATGTTATTTAGTTTTTTAACAGTGACGTGTCAATCTTAAGTTTAATCATTTTGTGGATATTTTGAGAAGACTGGTGGTCGCGAACCCGAAGCGATTCGGATACCGACACCGTATGCAGAAATCTTCGTAGTTCTGGGGATTCTCAATTCGTTCGAGCTTCTTAGGGCATTGATTTTCGGATTTCATCTTCCTCTTTGTGTTGTGAATCGGTTGAGTTTTCTCAAATTTCGATTACGTTCAAAAAATAAGCTCTGAATTTGAGTTGTTCTCGTGGGAGATCGGTCCAGAATCGAGATGACTCCTGTTTGTCCTTTTGTGAAATCTGCCCGGCCCGATGACGCTTCTTCACGGAAGCACCAAGGGGAATCTGCTTGTCCTTTCGCGAAATCCGGACGTTCTGATGATGCTTCTTCAAGAAAACCGCAATCCGAGTCTGCTTGTCCGTTTTCGAAATCCGTTCGTTCGGATGATGCTTCTTCATTGGAGAAGAATCAGGCTGAGGGGGAGAGTAATGGAGCGGAAAAAGATGTTGGTGATGCTGCTGGAGCCGGTGGCAAGTGTCCATTCGGATATGATTCTCAAACATTCAAGATTGGCCCTCTGAGTTGTATGATTTGTCAGGCACTTCTTTTTGAATGCAGCAGATGTGTCCCCTGTTCTCACATTTTCTGCAAGTAATTAATCAATTACGGTGTTTCTTTATCGTCGTTTTTTTTCTCTTTTCTTTTCGAGATCCCTTACGTCATTTATTTGTTTGTTTCTTTTTTAATTGATCTAGAGCTTGTATTTCGCGTTTTAACGACTGTCCCCTGTGTGGAGCTGACATTGAGAAGGTTGAAGCAGACGACAATCTCCAAGCTACGGTCGATCGCTTCATTGAAGGTCATGCCAGAATCAAGCGACCCCAGGTGAACTCAGACAAGGAGCAGGAGAAAGTTAATGAAAGTAAAGTAGTGATTTATGAAGACGTGTCCATGGAGAGAGGTGCTTTCTTGATCCAACAAGCCATGAGGGTAATATTCCTTGTTCTTTTAGAACGTATAGAAGTTGCTGTTATTTATTATGCAGGTAAAAATTACTTCAAACTTCACATGGGACTATGGGAGTGAACAAGGAAAGTGACAATAAGGGCATAAATAAGATAGCATTCCAAATAAGATATATATCCCCTCTGTAAAGAGAAGCCATCAAAAGGTATGGAAATAGAGTAGGGTCTTGAAACTAGTTAAATCAAAACCAAACTTTCCATAAGATAAGCAAAATGTAATCAATCAATCGTGAATCTAGACAACTAATTCAAAGTTTGGAATTAACGGCCTTAGGATTGAAAAGCTCTGTGTCCAACTTAAACCATCAATGAAAGAAGAATTGCAAACGAATCTCAACAACCCTGGTCTTTGTAGAAGCTACAAAATTTAAACATCCACCATCCTGTTCATACTGAGTAGAATCCTTTACGAACTTTTAGATTAAAAGCTAAACCAAAAGGATGTTTATCACAATTGAAGCAAAAAGGGACAGAGTCGCTAGGAACATCTAAATCTCTTCGAACACCAATCAACAACAACACCATAAATGCCAGACATGGTAACTCTTACAAAAGAGTATCAATACTGAATTTTCCCAAAAAAACCAAATAAAATAGAAGTCTATCTATACAACTTGGCCTTTTGAATTGCTCCAATGTTCTAGTATGTCAGGACACTTTCTACTTTGAACTATTAAAAACAGCAAAGAATAATTAAGCTTTTTGACTACCCCTCAGGAAAAAAAGAGGGAATCTCTTTAAACTGCTGACCAGACGCCTTGTTAAGTCATCTAAAGCAAAATCCTTAGCTATATCTTTTGCACAGAAGCTACTATGATGCTGAAAGTCAATCTCCACAGTACTGACACTAACATTAGAGCGATGATAGTGTGGTGGGCTTGTTTTAGAATATCTTAAAATCTTATCAAAATGTGTACCAATTAGCCTAATACTTCTACATTCTCCACTTAATTTCTATGAGGATCATTAGGAAGACCTTTCTTTGAGCCCAAAATGTTATCTTTTCTTTGTTTCTGTAATAATAAAGAATGGAATAAGTAGTTTCTTCCATAAGAACACAAAAAGAAGCAAGAAAATCATCTTTTTGGAAACAGTTATCCTAACACCATTTACAGAAAATAAAGATTCTTTTCGTTTTTGTATCTAAAAATTTTACAATCTGGCTTTTTATTGCAGGCATTTCGGGCTCAGAATATTGAAAGTGCCAAGTCCAGGCTCACTGTCTGTGTTGAAGACATTCGAGATCAATTAGAAAAAATGGGCAGTTCACCCGAATTGTGCTCCCAGCTTGGAGCAGTTCTAGGCACACTTGGTGATTGTTGGTATGTTTGATACCTTCTCTTTCTTATGATGGGACATAAAACTTCCAATGTAGCTTCCCTTCAATATTGTCTTACTCTTAGGTGGTGAGCTTTTAAGCAATACGTATCTCTAAGGGTCTTATATTTTATTTTGTAAGCAGTTAATTTAATTTAGTTAGTTATTGGACAAGTGTGTTGGTGTATGTGTTGTAGCGGGGTGTCATGAGAGAGTATATTGATGACTGTGAAAGGCTCACGAGGTTCTTTATTTGAAACTCCTGATGAAAGTTTGTTTTTTGATCCAATTTTACAGTCGAGCAGCTGGAGATGCTGCTTCTGCAATCAAGCACTTTGAAGAAAGTGTAGAATTTCTCTCAAAACTGCCTGAAAAGACTCACGAGGTTCTTTTTTAAACTTTTGTGGGTCGACGTTGTGATTTTTTTAACTGCTTGTGTTTGCAATACTCAGTAACCCTTGTTTCTCCCTCCAGATCACTCATACACTTTCTGTATCACTAAATAAAATTGGCGATCTAAAGTACTATGAAGGAGACCTTGAAGCTGCAAGATCTTATTATCTCCGGTCTCTTAACGTTCGACAAGATGCGAGCAAGCATCATCCAGATGATCCAGCTCAGGTTTGTGATTGTTAATTTCTTATATGCAATCTTTTACCCTAAAATATAGCATGTCCTATATGCTATCCACTTCTAGAAGCTTTTAATGATTTTGGTTCTATTCAGTGTTTATCAAACCCATACGATACTCTTGTATCATATGGGTTGACTCGAAACATAGTCAAGGCTATTCATATTGTGGCTCTGGATTGAAAATAACATTAAATGTTCAATTTGAAATAGTGAATCGTACAAATTGGACTAAATCACAATGGTGTCCAATTCAATATCCTTAAACTAGAGCAGGGAAAAAAACATAACAAAACCTCGGCTAACAAATACATGCAATTAGCGTAGACAAAGTAACCGGAGAATAAGGCAGATAAATGGATACTAGTGATACCGTGTACGAATGAAAAAATTGAAGAATCTAGCACACCCACAGTCATTATAATGGATGAAACTGATAGAGGAAGAAAATGATGGACTTAATTTGTGAAGTCATCAACTGCAGCTTGAACCAAGTGAAATAAAAAGCTCAAGGAATCTTTCCGAATGGACAAGCAAGAGAACACAAGGGTGCAAAACTGATTTGTCTCCTTTCTTTTGCATTCCACATGCTTAAAAAAGAGGCATATTTGTACTATTTAATACTGGCGTACTCATAGAAATCAATAGCCAGTTTACATGCACCTTGACTAGTCTCACGGGACAACCCGTCTGACCCTACAACATTTGGGTGTCAAGGAAACTCGGAGGAAATTAATTCTTTGGTAGGTGGCCATCATGGATTGAACCCACGACTTTTTAGTTAGATATTGAGACTATGTCTCCCTTTTCGCCACTAGGCCAATCCAGGATGGTTCATTAAGGCATATGTTCTAGACCTAACAACTAAGTGAGTCTCCCTTGTTGAATTCAAATCAATATGATGTAGAAGATTAGAAGGATTAATTTGAATATTTGTGAAAAAATTTAAGTTCGGTTTTCGTTATTGGCTTTTAGTTTGTCAAATTGTTCCCCTATAATTTGATGTAGCATTGTAGTAGATTAGTATGGAAAGTTTGAATGTTTATGAATTTTAAGTTTACTGGGTTGCCGTTTTAATTATTGGCTTTTAGTTATTACATTTTTTCTCTATAAACAGAGGCATCGAACTCTTCTGTTAGGGACCTTGTACCAAGTTTGCTATTGAAGAAAGATTGTCTTTGAGGATTATTAGAGGGTGAATGTTGGCCTGCATCATTTGTATCAGTACGATGTTCTCTCCCCCAAGAAAATGACTGTTGTCAATTGAGAAGGAAAATTCCATTGGAGTAAATTCCAAGAATGAGTAGAAGAATTTAATGAATCTTTCATTGGCAACAATGAAATCCCAATAGGTTTTCTCCGAGGATTAGAATTTACCAAAAAGAATGGCTATTCAAAAATTGTTGAAATCATTTTTGTTATTTTCAGAATTACTATGAACCATATTTTTAATCCTTCAAACATGCCCGTAGCCTAGATAATTAGTGCAAATGTTTACTTGTCGACCCTTTAGGAATGTAGTATATGATTGGCTCCTAGAGTCCATAACCGGTGAGTTCTAGAAAGAAATGCCTACAGGTTCGAGAAGGAAATCTCGATGTTTGTGAACAATGTGGTAGGATATCTAGCGTAGGTGGTATGCATGGTGTTCACGATGACTTCAATTATGGATTGCAACTTTAAATTTCTTATTTAGTCGTTGAGCTGTCAAAATTACAAATCTAGTCCTTGGCACTTTGATTTTTTTTTTTGGTATACAAAATTAGAAGTTTTCTTAGATCAATAATTTAATTTTTTTAAAAAAATTAAAGATATATTAGACGCATTTGGAAACATAGGAATCTATTTGTCACATCTAAAATTTTAAAGACCAAATAAATACAAACTTCAAAATTCAAGGGCTAAGTATGTACTTTAACCGTTCCTACTTCTAAAATGGTTTTATTGCTTATGAACCTTTTTATGGGTTGATACAGATTCTAGATGTGGCTGTTTCGCTTGCAAAGGTGGCCGATGTAGACAGTGGTCTAGGAAATGAGGATATGGCAGTTGATAGATTTCAGGAAGGCATTAAGTTGTTGGAATCATTATCACTGAATTCTGAGAATCCAGCTCTTCAACACCGAGTAAGACTACGATTTGTTGCTTCCTTTCTTTTATTATTAAATATGTTTGGGAATGATCTTTAAATTGCTAAAATCATTTTTGTGAGTTTCAAAAGCATTCAGAAACAGCATTCTGAAACTTGAAGTGTAAATTTGAATCATATTAGAAAGGGAAATCGTAAAAAATAGAAAAATTAACAAAATGTTTACACTACGAAATATAATGAATTTTGTTTTTTAGTGGTTTTTTAAATGGAGGGTAATAGTTTGTTTCTTTTTCTTTCTATTTTAAAAAAAATCTTATTACAAAAGTGATTTTAACAATTTCAAAATCACTTGCAAACATGCACTTAATAATGCTTCACCTTCATATCAATGGAAGGTTTAATGGAGTTTTTATATTTTACTTGCAGGGTGAATCTGTTTTGAAGTTCCTTGAAGGTCAACTTGCAGAGCGACAAAAGGCAACTCAAACCAGTTGATAGTGAGATCATTCCAATCTTTTATTATATATGCAAATAAACTCCTTTTAGCCAAGCATCGGGGAAAATTGCAAGCATTAAGGTACACATGTATTGCCACGGGATACATCTCATCTCCGATGTTCCTATCATGTTTTCTTCGGGGTATAGTACGGAAGCATACATAATCGACGTCGCTTTATTCATCGTACGTGCATGAATCTGCTTGGCAGTCTCGTCTCTTGTTAATAATGTTTTTTCTTTATCCCCTCGAGAAACTCCAGTATTGTACAATTCAGCAGAAACTCCTCACACTCTTTTATAGTGAAGTCGTTTGCTAAGCTGCATTCTATGAAATAAATCGAAACTCAAAATAATTTATTGTAGGTTTCAACTATTCTTCTGTCATTCTCATCTTTTGTCAATCTTATTCCCATTTCTTCGTCTCCTATGTTTCACGTGTTGCAAAATGCTGAAAATTGGCGATGAGATGAGTTTTTCTCTTTTCTGTAGAGCGTAGATTTGAGCTTCTAACATTTTCAGTAGAAATTCTTTTTATTTACATTAGTTAAAATGTTCATATTAGTATATGAATGAAGAGATATTTTTGCCACAATGAAATTATATTGGAAAATTTGGGTAGGATATCTTTTAGGTACTAAAGTTTCTTTTAACATTTAAAGAATTGTGGGTTTTGGGTTCATGGAATAAGATAATTGATTCCTTATTATTTATTGATGTGCTAAACTGTGAATGAAATGGATCATATAATGCTAAAATAGTGTACGTATAATTTAAAGAAGAAATTGCATTATTGTTTACGTTTGTATTTGGCAGTATTCCTAGTTCTTCCATAGTAATCAAAAATATTTTTCTAATTATTTAAACTATTTAATGATATCTACTATTTAGGAAGTTTATTAAAATTTAGGTGACAAGTTTTTTTTTTCTAAGGGGTATCAATTGAAGTGAATGGAAAGGCCAAGTGTTATCAATCCTATTTATTTGCTCTACTTCTCATCATCTTTGGTTTAATTGGATAAATAGTGCTGCTGGCTTTTAAAAAGAAGGTTATTTTAGTTCAATTTGTAGTGAATCTTAAATTTAGCTTGATTAAATAATTGTGATGATTTAGAAAATTGGAATAGATTTCTCAAATTTAGAGTAAAATGTTAACATAAAAGTAAAAACTAATTTCTCAAATTTAGAGTAAAATGTTAACATAAAAGTAAAAACTAAAAATTTTAGTAGTAGAAATTGAATTTAAGATTTATTAAAAAGTCGAATAACTAAAATTGAAATTGAAAGTAAGATTAAAATTAAATAAACTCTAAAATGTAGAGATCAAGAAAAATAATAGATTAGATTAAATTTAGAAAAATGTTCTTTTCAAGGGATACTTTTTTTTTTTTTTTTGTTCTTTTATTATTTTCACTTCCTGCTTGACAGTTTCTTCTCTTTCTTTTCTTTTCGTTTTTATTTATTTCTTTCTTTTAATTTCTTATGATTACTCTGTTTTTCTTCTCCTTTTAAACTTTGTTTTCTAGTGTTGAGATTTTGTTTTTTTTTTTTTTTTTGAGAAAATACATTTTTGAAATATAGATTATGGATTTAATTTTTATTTGGTAGTGTTATTTTTTTAATCAACTAATTTTTTTGTTACAATCTTCCCTTAAAATCAGAATTTTTGTTTCATTTTGATACTTAATTAAAATCAGAATTTTTGTTTCATTTTGATACTTAGTTTCAAGATTTACAACATTATAATGTCAATTAATTAATTAAAAATAATCGTATATGTTGTAAAATTATAAAAGATGTACATCTATAACTTTCGATTTTTACATTACGTCTGTCGGTTGCTAGATTAACGAATGTTTGAATAAACATACCATATGTTTTGCTGGCTAAAATTGTTGATAACAAAGATTATATGAACTTCATGAAATGGGCAACTAACAATCAACATAAAACTGAAGTGACTAAATTCGCCATTTTAGCCCACA
This sequence comes from Cucumis melo, assembly GCF_025177605.1. NCBI lineage: Eukaryota > Viridiplantae > Streptophyta > Magnoliopsida > Cucurbitales > Cucurbitaceae > Cucumis > Cucumis melo. The sequence continues at coordinate 4,935,206 of NC_066866.1, forward strand.
GCTAACCTAAAAGACATTGATGCCAATCTAATTAAGATATGTAACCATAGGGGAATTAGTAGCTGCAAACACCCAAAATTCTGAACTTCCCTTATGCATTGAACTCATTTGGACCTTCCCAGCTGGAAATGGCAGAATTGGTATTAATCAACTATAGTATTTGCTCAATAATGAAATGATAACGGAGAAATGTTAACATATATATACACACACACACACACACACATACATACTAGTACAATTGCACGATAAAGAATTGAACCTTCAACGTTTGAGAATGGAAGTCATGTCAATGCTACTTCGACCTTAAGTACTATTATCAGATATCATAATCAAAAGTAAGCAAAAGAACATCTAGAAAAAGAAAATTTTATTGCAAGTGTAGACTAAATTCAGATGTATGAGAGCGGACTAAAATGAAATGAAATTTAAAGGAAAGTACATAGACCGAGATGATACCCCGACAAAAAGAAAAAACTCCTTTAGCCAACTCAAAGGCCAAGTGTTTTCAAAGCGACAATCCCGGAATCTCAATAAGATTCTCAGAGATGGCAAAACTCCAAGCAAACTAACAATAGTAACAATAGTAATATGCACAAGAGGTATCCCATTGATAATTTATAGCTTAAACACCATGACCACTCGATGAAGATGTTTTTTTCTTCTTTTCTTTTAAACTATTTCTTGATAGGAACTTTTTTGTATCTCATTTCATCGTATCAATGAATGGTTTCTGTTTAGGGAACACGCACATGAGCATGAGCTAGATTCATATTCACGTTTTTTTTTCCCTATCTGTGTCAATGTGAACAAGATAAGATATGGTCTAATGGCACAAACATATCTGGTTTATCCAGCACCAACTGTCAATATTAAAGGTCAATTTAATGCTGCTGGATGATGTCCTCATTCCCATACCTCATGGACCCTAGGTTCAAATCACTACTCTGTGTTGAATTGTAAAAGAAAATATATACTAAAAATTAGTTTTTTTATTTAAAAATTGATTAAAAAGTAATAACAAACCTTTGTCTGGTTGGGTTAATAGAGGGGTGGTCTCTTCCCTGCAACTTAACATCATGGCAGTGCCACTCTCATCTGAATTTTCCATCCCTGCACTAACGAGAAAATTTATAGTACTACAGTAGTATACACTTCTTCTATTCATATTTCAACATGTCATTTAATGATATATTATTTTAATTTTATGGACCTAGAAGTATTCTTAAATGCTACGAATTCTGACAGACAATGAACAGAGGTGGTATGAATGCTTTTCTATACTACTATAGTATTGAATTTCATCCATGGACTTGCAATACAAAAACTTACCCGCAACCTTTTTTGGGTTGAATAGATGGAAAGGGTGGCGCTCATAGTAGCTTGGAACTCTGGCATGGTAATTTTGAGATCATGAGCAGTGTCACCATCTGATTCCCCAGCTCTTCTCTATCTCCTATCTTCAGGCTCATAATGGCCTGCATGTTCATTAGTATACAACCGTGGCAGCTAAATAGAATGTAAACTTCCCTGTGTCTGTCAGAATTACTTTCAAGTATGTAAACCCCATACACACACTGAGCAGTGCATTCAGATTCACGGATGAAATTGTTTATGATACAAATTAATCACTCTCTATCCAAATAATAAGTATCAGATATCTAATCTTGTGTAAGGAACAAATGTCATCATTTGGCTGAAAATATATACACACTGATCCACGCAAATTATTGAGGCTACCTTCTAGGGTATTAATTATTAAATGAAGGTGCAAAAGAACTGGCCATTTTTTCAGATCTCTCAACTATGTATTATTTCTCAGCAGCAGCAAACAATTCTTCTTGAATCAAATATTGACAGGCGACTTCAAGCAAAGATCCGAAGATTGAAAGAAAATTTGTAGACTTCACATCAACCTGGGATTGCTTTTGGGCCATTCCATTGATCTACTGAACTATTTGGTAATCTTACAGATGGATTTCCTCCTTATGAAGCTTTGAACCTTCAGGAGGAAAAGTTTGATACACAACTATGAGTCTGACAATTGTCCATTGAACAGGACAGTTTAATTTCCCTTGGCCCATGCTTCTCTTGATCCTTGCTTCCACAGTTCCCATCTCCATCTTGGTCTTCGCTGATTAATTGCACGTTTTGACATGATTCCGCCAGTAACGTCAGAATCAGCATTCTGATAGAGAAGCAATGCCATATCGAACGAGTCGGTACATTTTTCCAAAATGGGAATGATAAATGGAAGTTTTAACTCAATCTTGTTGGTTTTGAGGCTAGAATGATTCTTTTTCAAATCTCTCATGCCCATCCGTCCCTCCAAACCTTCAGCTTGATAACAAGTCTCTGCTTCTGACAAAACTCCAGGTCCCAATTTAAGAAAGCAAAGATTTGGAAATATTTCAAACACTGTATCAAGGCAAAACTTAACAGATTCAACAGATTCAGCACGTTGCATCGTATCCAGTGTGAGTTCCTTTATAGTTCTGGCAGATGAAAATGTTGTGATGAGACTGTGAAGACATGGAAAATGAAGATGAAGCTTTCTCAAGCAGGGAAATTCATCTACTTGTAACCCACTTGCATCTTCTAGACAAAAATGGAAATCAGATAACATGGGAGTTTCAATGATAAGAAATTTTGGTTTGACACACTTCAGTTCAAGTTTTGAAAGGCTTGGTGCATATATGCACAGAGAAACAGGAGCATTCGACACCGTCCATTTACAGGTTTTAAGGTGCAACAGACGAATTTTTGGTTCATTTAGGCCTCCAACCCCTATCAAATTAAGAACTTCAAGATGCGGGAAGTTATTGTTAAGCTCACTCAGATCTTCATCATCTAATCTTATAAATTCAAGGGTCAGATATTTGAGGGAGTTCATTCTATGTAGTCCATCCACTGACAACCAAGCATTCTTCAATTCAAGTTCCAGAAGATTACAGCCTACAAAAACAAGTGAAGGTCAATAATGAACAATAACAAGAAAATGTAATGTCATGGAAATATTTTGAATAAAAAATACAACCAACCAAGATTATAATCAAAATCAATTCAAAAGGATGGAAAACTAGTGGTTTTTGGTATCAGGAAACTCAATGTATCTTACATCTACCTGTATGAAAATTTCAATGACAAGTTCCATTCCGTTAACGGAAACTAAAATCTTTCTTTAACAATTACTGTTTTATGCGACATACAAATACAATAATAATACAAATAGTCTAGGATACCAATTACCAAATACTCGGCTTCACTCTGAAACTAAACCTCTCTTTTCCTAAATCCATGCGGACGCCAATTGTTTCTTAGTGCTTGCTCTGCTCTTATCCATGTGAGTGGGTGGGGGGGGGGGGGGGGGGGGGGGGCTATGAAGATGCCTTTCGAGGGACTAAGCCTGCTCTTTCTTCTCCTCTTATCCAACTTATATCAACCATATAAATATATAATTTCACTGATCAAACTTTGGTCTTTCATAGGTCGCATACACCATGGTGTTTCTTTTTCGGTGTCCTCCAGTTCTTCTTTCCATTTCAGAAGCCGAGTGTGCCTATGCTATTCATTCAGCTATGGCCAAACCCCTTAAACACGACCTTCATGATTTGACTATCACAAGCATAACATCAGAGAAAACCATACGGAACATTTAAGAACTGACTTGCTTCAAATAGTATGTTGTAACAATTCACAGTCTACCACACTTTCAAAGTTGACAAGTTGGTAAATTCACTACTGAAATCAACTTAAGCTACATCTTTTATTCATCCCAGCACTTGAAATAGTTCTTGTATATTAACCAGGGAACATGGACTCAAATAGAGTATCTTCTGTTTTAATAACATGTTAAAACACCTTTAACCCATAAATTCCATTTTTTTTTTTTTTTTTTTTGGTGTGTGTGTGTACAAAAATTTACAGTCACTACGAATTCATCGTTTGAATTTTGTTGTAGCAAATTGGAGACGTTTTTTGTATACCATGTAAAATGGGCCCCTTCTGTATCTCCTTGTATATTTTATTGAATGAATAAAAATATGTTTTTATCCAAAAGAACCCATGAATTCAATCTCGTTGAACTAAATTTAATCTTTTATACAAATTCTTAATCATTCCCAATATCCCATATTTCCCCTCTGCGTCCTCACAGCCGTCCCTTATATTTTTCTGTGTCTTCGTCGCATATTCTTGTTGATCAGAATCAACCAGCTAGCATACCAATTCAAATGTTATGGAAAGTTCAGGGAAAGACAAAAAAAAGTCATATAATTTCAGTCTTTCAGACGTGGGTTTTACTTTTATCTAGAGTCTTGTATGAACATAAACAGTTATATGATGAAATTGACAAAAATATATACATATATATAGAAATTCAATAGCCAAACTCACAGCACAAAGTAATTAGCGCCAAAATCTTCGATTGCCTCCAGCAAGATTGAACCCAAAAATCAACGATAGACAAGGACGTCAAATTTTTCCCAATCGCCGGCAGCCATTCCTTAGCGTAGCCAACATCCGTCAAGAACAAATCATCAGACCAATCCTCAACATCGTCGTGCTCATACGAAATCCGTCCGAGTGATTTCTCTACACCAATTGAAACAGAATCAAGAGCCAAAAAATCATTCACCAAAGTCTTCAATATGACCTTGAAAGGCGTTACTAGCAACTTCGTCTCTGCAGCCCTAGACTTGAGATATCGATCCAGTGAACAAAAGAGGTTCACTGACCTAACGTCACGGGAGAGAACATTGAGAGATTTGGAAGCCACTCGGCACCGAGCTAAATCGGCGGAATCCGCCAATCGGTTCAGGATTTCGAGAACTAACGAAGGCGGAAGATCGTCCATAGCGGAGAAGAAGAAGAACGGATATGGATTCTATGAATTTTCTGGCGATGAATTTATGCATTTCTTCGTTGACGGTGAGCTTCGACCATTGTGATTAACGAACAACGATTCTTGAGAATATTCATTTTGGTTTCTTCTGTACGGACGGACACGAGGGAAAAAACAATGGAATATCTCCCAACACTATTAATATTATTAAAAAAAATCACATCCGTTCATAAATAACACAATTTTTTTAATATCATAAATACGACAAATAGGTGTAAATATCACACGACAATCTACTTTTAAATTTACTATTTTTGTAATTTAAAAAAAATGTGATTATATGTGTTGTATTATTATAAATTTTTTTATTAATTTTGTAAATATTCTTAATATTAATTTAAATTTAATCGACTTGAATAAATTTAATTTAGGAACGTTCTCTTAATTGGTTGGAGTCGGTTTGTTGATCAAATAGTCATCGAATTTGTTATGATTAGTTTAGTAAATGTTCAAATCTAGTCCAATCATAAAGGTGTAAATCGATACGTTTGGCCATTTTCATTTTTGAAAATTTTCCTAAATAATATTGGTCCATAAATTAACCAACCTCTACCGTCTTCGATTTAATTTGTTTTGGTTGGTTGACTTGGTTTTAGTTTATGATGTGTTCATTTGACTCAGTTAGTATAAACTTGTACTAGTAATCAATTTGTACTATTAACGTTGAGATCATTCTTCTACCTAATGTATTATTAAAATCAAACAATAATTGAAGTTAAAAAAGAAAAAAAAAATCAAAGCTAGCGCGTGTTAGGAGTTTTAGTTGAATGTATAACATTTTCACTTGCATTATTCTTTCATTTATATAATACTTTTATACTCCAATGCTAAGAAAATGTAGCGTATGATAATTATAATATATTGTTGTATGTGTTGATTCATATCATAATAAATACAAATAATTACATATTACGGTGTATCGCTTCTAAAAATCTCGAGTGGGGACAGAGAAAACAAAACTTAGTGGTGAATAAAATGGATGAAATATTAAATAGTTCGTGAGATGAAGTATTGGATGAACCTACCAAAAGCTCAGAAAGTTTAATAAAAATTTAAATTTATGTTGTTCTTTACCAACCTAATACCAATCGTTTTCACACATAAACTTGACCAACGGAATACATATATATATAATTTTTTTCCTTCCGTATAAATAATTTATGTTTTGTAGTTTATTAAAAAAATACATCAACAATAATTTTGTGTTTGATGTGTTGCAGACACTTGGTTAGATTATTTGAAACAGTAAACACCGTAACAAAAGGGATAAGACATAAAAGGTAAAAAATAATAAAAATATATCAGTCAATGATTAGAATATGTAGTAGTGTAGTTCATCGTAGGTGTGTATAGTTGTTTGAACTACCAACCACTATAGTTCGAGTTCGAAACGTTAAGATTTTCGTTGACTTTAACTCTATGTGTAGGTCTAATAATTTGGTTTAGCTAACTTATGTATGATTTATAACTAACTTAAGTTAGAATTTAGTCCATATGACCTATAATTAAAATTTCGTTCCTTTGAGTCGATAGGATGATCCCAAAATTGTATAGGACAACTATAAGAGATTTATCAAACTGAGTTTATGAGTTTTTTTCAAATCCCAACGACTAAACTATAATATTTCCTCAACCATTACGGACATATTGCAAAAATCGCCTCAAAACTATAGATGTAGTTGTATCATATTCTAAAACCTCCAATTGAAAACTCTAACGATGGAATAATTTTACAAGTCTGAGAATTTAACTTTTATTGTTTGGGGTCTAATTTTCTTCTAACCGTTGAAATTTTGAATTTAGTTAAAAAAAAAATTGTTGATTTGGATTTTTCTCAAACCAAAACAATATCAAGTGAACCATTTTTTATCTTCCACTGGCCATCTTCGATTTGGTTGGTCGGCTCATCTTTTCTATATCTATCATGTTCACGCTTACTACTATATGTGTTCATCATGATTTATTACACTCAATCGTAAATATACTATGATATTTTACTATATTTTGATTCGAGCTCTTATTTATTTAGTTTTTAGATGATAAGATGTTTCATTTAGGGTTGGTGAAATAACCCGAACAATCTATACTACCCAACCCAAATTGTAAAGGATGGGTTGAGTTAGGTTTTATTTTGTGATGGATTTAGTTGATTTTTTTTTTATGTTTATTTAGAGTTGGGTTGGGTTCGGGTTACATTTAAAAAAAGGATAGTTGCAAATGTAGCAATTATATTCAAAATAATGAAATATATAGCAACATTTTAAAAAATTGCAAATATAGCAAAATCTGTCAAAATCTATCAATGATAGGAGTCTATCACTAATAGAACATGTAAAAAATGTTGGTCTATCACTAATAAACCTTAAGAGTCTATCAATGATAAAACCCTATCAACGATAGACTTTGCTATATTTACAATTTTTTAAAAATATTGTTACATACTTAATAATTATTCTAAAAATTGCTACCATTATAATTACCCTAAAAAATGGATTAACTCGACCCAATATGAATTTCTATATATTATTAAAATACATACTACAACTTACAAATATTATAATTCACACCTTTTATTGTTTTTTTAAATCTGTAATTGACATGTTAAATTTGATATTTAATATTTAAATTTTACTAAATTTTAGTTATTAAAAAGTGGTGTAAACAAAATTGAGTATTTTAAGTTAATAAATAATATACTTAAAATAAATAAATAATTTAACAACCCAACCCAAATTTTAATAGTTGGATTCGATCGAATATCTTATTTATATTATTTTAGTTGTTAATTTGACGAACAAAAAAAATCGAGTTGGTTTAAAAAATCTCCTTAAACCAACCTAACTCAATCCAATAGCTGAGTTTGGTTGATATATTAAGTTTATGGAACACAATTGTAACATATTTCATTGACTATGTAAAATTACTTTGTTACCCCCATGGCATAATATATTACTAAATTTGTAGTTTTCTTTAATATCTTATTTTATGATGTCACCGTCATTATCCTCGTAGGAAAATAATGACATGCATTAAAAAAAAATGATTTTTATGATTATATATGCTTCCAAGTATGAACTACAATTTAAAAATCTCATAAATAATTCCATGTTTAATATATTACATTATAACAATTAGATTCCTTAAACCATCCTTATGCGTCAAATTTGGTAATATTGATTCCATCAATCTCTCTTTCTTTTTGTTTTTATTCAATTGACAAAATTTAATTACTTTTCCTTTATGAACTTTTGTGGAAGGCGTATAATGCATTTAATCCTTATCTTAAATGATAATTGATCATATGAATTAATATTTGGTAATTGTATTTTTCATCCACGATATTCAACGATTTTTGTTTGGTTTGAGATCAAAATTGATAGTTGCGTGCACTTCAATTATGAACGCTAATTCGATACTAACCTTAAAACTAAAAGATCGATAATTTAACGTACAAAAGAGATCCAAGGTCAATTATACTCTAGACTTTAAAAAAGTTCATTATGTATAGAGTAGCTCGAAGTTTATTTTAAAATAAACCTTTGAAGGCTAGTTTCATCTTAAACACAACGTCTTGAAGTTTACTTCAAAACAACCATTATAGAATTTTTCATGTAATAACCATAAATAAAATAGTTTTTATAAACTCATGTCAACGAATCTATACACTAATGAAATAAAATAAAATCACATAGACCATGCATCTTATCGTCTACCTCATTTTGTTGGGGTTATTTTATTCCTGGTGAATTTTATTTAGGTTTGTTGACACGAACAAAACACAAACCAATACAATTTTTTTCATCCATAAATCCAACAACAAAAACCTTAACAAAATTATTTCAAACAATTTCAAGAATCATTACTCTAAATCCACCGTTAAACTTAGAGAACATTTAAGGAAAATATTGAAACTATCAAATTCATCAAACTTTATCTATAACAAAATATCGAAATTACCTACAAAATATAGGAAAATCCATCCAACTTTATTTAGTCAATCGAAAAAAAATATATTAATATTTATACAATATAACAAGATTTAGATTTAATAAAGATAAATTAAATTTTGTTATAGTTCGGCTTTTCTTTTTCTTAATGAGATAAAAAGGATGAGAATTTAACCCAAAAAAGATATATATATGTATGTATATATATTTGGAAGCTTTGTGAGGATCTTTATCCAAATTTTTTATTTTTCTCCACCAACTATTCCACTAAACTCAGCACGAGCGGCTTTCTTAAATATAAAAAAAAAAAAAAAAAAGAAAAAGAAAAAGGAAAAAATAAAAATAAACGAATGGAACACAAAGTGAAGGTTCCTCGCCATTAAAGCAAAAATTATTTTTCATACCCAGCTTCGAATGACAGAGGCTTTAGGTTTGAGTGGGCAACCTATTCGATTCTCAGCCAGCAAAACAATCTGTGGACCAAGGATCTACGGTGGCCATGAACTGAAATTGGTAGGCTTGTTTAATCGAAATTTGGCCGCTGTTTCTTTTTTTTTTTCTTTTTTTTTTTGTCAGATTCGACTAGCTTAAGATCTGAAAGAGAGCTCCCTAGGTTTTTTGAAGCACCTTTCATCAAAATTCGTTCTGAATCTTCGATATAATTTTTCTTCTTCTCTGATTCGTCGTTTAATTGTTGAATTGAAGACCATTTTGTTGTATTCCCTAGAATTTTGAATTGCGTGCACTTGTTGGCTGATCCGATCTTTCACGCAATTGCGTAGGTAATTGTGAGCTTTTATTGTTTGAATGAATGAATGACAGATTGTTAGTTCAGTTGGGAATTAGGAGAGTTGGATCGTCATATACAGCTCATTTGTTGTTCATTTGAACCGAAAAATTACTTCCCCCATCTTTCGTCTCGTACTCATCCTTCGTGTACAGAGGACATTGAGTGCGGGGCTTGGATGTGCGTGTTTCTCGCGGTGTTTGTCTGTTCATATATTGGGGCCGAATTGTATAGCTATGCAGCAGAGTGAAGGTCTCTCTAGGAACAGTAATGAAAATGATATTTCTTCTTCGTCTTTGAGGCTGACAACGCCTCAAAAGTCTATTAGGCGATTGGGGTTGTGCTCGCAAATAGCAACTGGCGGACAACACTCCTCGCCCATAGTCTTCCCTGAGAAACGCAGCAAGGCTAAGTCTTCTTCCAGGAGAGGGAGTGAGATTAATTCCTCTATCCCCAAGTTCACCATGACTTCCAGTGACGATCGTGACAAGCCGAAGAGCTTTGAGCACAGGATTGACATAGGTGGAGGAGATGAAAAATCGGATTTATTGGGCTATACGGTATTCTCGGGTAAGCTGGTTTTGGATAAGAGAAAGAATTCAGACAAGAATACTTCTGATGATACCGGTGTAGCTGATCAAGAAGGTTTTGATGCTAAACTTACTAGCACGGCCTTGGTATGGGGTTCTCACATGCTACGTCTGGAGGATGTCATTTCAGTAAGCTTCTCTTTACATCTCACCAAAACACAAGGTCCAAGATTTTCTGTTAGACGTATTGATGAAATAATGATACTATGACAGGTCTCGTACAATGTTGGTCTCAGGCATTTTACAGTTCATTCCTATCCACTGCAGAAAGGTCCATGTGGTCTTTCTTGTTTTATGAAGGCCAGGAGAAAGCAGAAAAATTTTCGCTTTTTGGCTTCTAGCGTTGAAGAGGCAGTTCAGTGGGTTGGTGGTTTTGCAGATCAGCACTGCTATGTAAACTGTTTGCCTCACCCCTTACTCTCATCAAAGAAGCAGGCATCTTCAGAACTAATTCCGGTTGACACACCTCCTGAATTACTTTTCAAATGCAAGAATCCACCAAAGATGCTTGTGATATTAAATCCACGCTCTGGACGGGGTCGGTCAACTAAAGTTTTTCATGGAATTGTTGAACCAATATTTAAGGTATGATTTATCCATGCACTAAAGTTCGTATAGCATGCACTTTGTTTCCATTCAGCTAGATTTTTCCTCCAGCTAATTCCCAAAAAATGACCATGGAGTATACTGTTTTTAATGCCATTTTGTATCAGGATTTACTGATTTAGTGCAAACTCATGATGGAAGTTGACATTTGTACTCTTGAATGAAGTTGAAAATTTGGATCTTTTCTGTCTTGGGGGTTAATTTTACCATGGATTTGAAAGGTTCACTATCAGATGCGAGCTTATATATTTACTTATTTATTGCAAAAACTTAACAGCTTGCAGGGTTCAAATTGGAGGTGGTTAAAACGACATCTGCAGGCCATGCTAGGAAGCTAGCTTCCAGTGTTGACATAAGCAGTTGCCCTGATGGTATTGCCATTTGATGTGCTCTATTATGATAGACAAATGTTATTTCTGGATTATGTATTCATGCGATCATCTTTCCCGCTTTGAATAATGAATCCACCTTTCAATTTTCAGGAATTATTTGTGTTGGAGGTGATGGGATTATTAATGAGGTTAGCCACATCTATTTTTCTTTTCTCATGCTTTGAGTACGAACAATTGTTGGGGCTCTTATTATGTGTAATTGTGTGGTTTTGAGTCTAATAAGTACTTAAATTTTCAATTTTCTATCAAATAGGTCCTTGGAAAATTCAAATTTTTTAAAATTAATTGTTCTATTAGATAAAACTTTGAAATTTATGCAAAATGAAATCCTAAATTTTGAATTTGAGATTTATGCAAAATGAAATCCTAAATTTTGAATTTTGTGTATCACTGTAGATCCATAAATTAAAATTGAAAGCTTAGGGGCTAAATTTGTAGTTTTGAAAGTTGAAGGACGGAATAAACAGAGAGAGTATTTGTAATTTACCTATTTCTTAAGTGGTATATTAAGAAATACGAATCATATCAACCTTGGCAATTATGCAGGTTTTGAATGGTCTATTGAGTAGAGACAACCAGAAGGAAGGAATTTCTATTCCAATTGGAATAATTCCTGCAGGTTCCGATAACTCATTAGTTTGGACTGTTCTTGGTGTTAGAGATCCAATTTCTGCTGCAATGGCTATTGTGAAGGTGAAAACTTTTTATTGTTAACTTGGGATGTTTATGAAGTGTTTAGAGGGGTGGAGAAGGATCCGATAGTGATATTTGGTTTCTTGTTAGATTCCACGTTTCCTTTTGGACTTCTATTTTGAAGCCTTTTGTAATAATTCGTTAGACACAATTGTGTATAGTTGGAGTCCCTTTCTTTAGTGGGATTCCCTTTTTTGTGCGTTTGGTTTTTTGTATGTCCTTGGATTTTTTCATTATTTTCAATTAAAGTCGATATTTCTCCAAAAAAAGGCTATACTGTAAATAATCTTGTTTAAAAAAGAAAAGAAGTTACACCATGAACAAATAGATTTTCTGCACTTTTTGTTACTGTATTCCTTTAGATAAAAGAAAGGCTTTCATGACATGGAACCTGGTTACAATACAGTAGTTGTCTATATTTGTTGTTTATACAATTTCTATGCTCTTACTACTTGATATTCCTTGCATTTACTTTTCTAATTAAAGTTTGTACTTGCAATGGTAATATCAGGATTTACATTTCTGTTCCTGGCCGAAATGTAATTGAGGATATACTTATGTGGGATGTAATATGAACTCACCTCTTATATCAATGTATGAATAATTCTCATAACAAACAGTGAATTGCATGGTGATGTTATCGCTAGATACATGCTTGTACATTCATGCTTGTGTGGAAGCAGAGCCGATCACTATGTCTGCACCTACTACCCAACTTTTTATTAACTCACATGGGAAACATTATGCCTTCATTTGGTTGTTTCAAGATTAGATTTATTACTTATTAGCTATATTTCTCTCACTCTTGCTGTGGTGATTTTTTTTTATTCATAGGGTGGTCTTACTGCAACCGATGTTTTTGCTGTTGAATGGATCAAATCAGGTGTTATCCATTTTGGGTTGACAGTCTCATATTACGGATTTGTCAGTGATGGTTAGTAATGATATCGAAGTTCATTTTATTTTTAATTTCTTATTATGAACCAACGTTGAACACACAAAAGGGTGAGGTGCATGATGGCCTCTTCTTTTGGTGGTTATGGTAGATGTTTCTTTCCTTGCGCATTATGATCTTTTATTCTATTCTTCCTACATTAAAAATCATCCTTTATTGTTCTCTTGTCAATTCAGAGCTATGGTCTGAGACTCTGAATTCAGTCCCCCTATCCCTCTCTCTAAGTTGATTAAGATTTCAAAAGTATTTGGAGGAAACAAAGAACGAAATCATTGATTGGATGTAATCTTTACCGAGTCATTGTTGTTGGAAATACCTTTTTCTTCCTCTTGGGTCAATCCTCTCTCCCGTTATTTTTGGCAGTCAGTGGTAGAAGTCTAAAATAAGTATTTTACTTGAGGCTTCAAAAGCTTTTCACTACTATAGTAGATAAGTACGTGGTTTTGTTATGCTGCAGGTGGCTTTTGAATAGGCTGGCCTGCCTTCAGCTGGATATCTTAGAGACCAATTTTTGTTGACGCCACACTCTTTTTCTTTTTTTAGAAGAAATTTTATTGTTTTTCTTAATGATGGAATGGATTTTGTTCTGTAAAAGAAAATGATGTGAATTTGTCCATTTGTTACAGTGTTGGAACTTTCTGAAAAGTATCAGAAGCGATTTGGTCCTCTACGTTACTTTGTTGCTGGCTTCCTCAAATTCTTATGTTTACCGAAGTACAGTTTTGAAGTGGAATACCTTCCTGCATCGTTAGAGGATGAAGGAAAAGGCACTGCTGAACGTGAAGTTGTAGACATGTCAGATTTATACACAGATATAATGAGAAGATCGAGCAAAGAGGGCATCCCCAGGGCGTCTAGTTTATCAAGCATCGATTCGATAATGACTCCTAGTCGAATGTCTGGTGGAGACTTGGATACAACTTGTAGTAGCACTCGAGCTAGCACTGAACCATCTGAGTATGTGCGTGGTCTCGATCCTAAATCCAAGCGCCTTTCATCAGGAAGGAGTAATGTTACAGCAGAGCCTGAAGTTATTCATCCACAGCCACCCTTTTCAACTACTCCCAACTGGCCAAGAACCAGGTCAAAGTCTAGAACAGACAAGGGATGGACTGGTTTGATAACCACACAAGATACCACTAGATGTTCTTGGGGCAATGCTGCAAATAATGACAGAGAGGATATATCTTCCACACTGTCTGATCCGGGTCCGATTTGGGATGCGGAACCGAAGTGGGATACTGAGCCTAATTGGGTTGTTGAAAATCCAATTGAATTGCCAGGTCCAACAAATGATGCAGAAGAAGGTCCAACAGAGCAAGCCGTGCGAGTGGTTGAAGATAAATGGATTACTAAGAAGGGGAAATTTCTTGGAATCATAGTTTGCAACCATGCTTGTAGAACCGTTCAAAGTTCTCAGGTAGTGGCCCCAAGATCTGAGCATGATGACAATACTCTTGACTTGGTTTTGGTTCATGGGAGTGGACGTCTTAGGCTGTTGCGGTTTTTTTTGCTGCTTCAGATTGGTCGACACCTGTCCCTGCCGTTCGTTGAATATGTTAAGGTATGTTACTCTGCAGTTCCCATTTTCCCTTGCATTTCCAGGCTGCAATTAGGATTCTGTTTAAGGGTGAAAGTGACAGGTAAGGCTCCAAGCAGCACGACCTAAAACAACATTTGTTCTTGATACAGGTGAAGTCGGTGAAGATTAAACCTGGTAAGCATACGCACAATGGCTGCGGCATTGATGGTGAGCTCTTCCCCCTCACTGGCCAAGTCGTTTCTTCTTTGCTTCCAGAACAATGCAGACTTATTGGTCGATTTTCTGGCCATCACGTATAACCAAGTAATCCTCTTATCTGAAATATTTTGATGTGCCACTGACTGATGATCACATTCTGTTTAACTGAGTCCCGTTTTTTGTCGTGTGGTTATGTAACATGCGGAGCAATCCTTTATATCATAAAAGAGAATCTTTGTGCATTATTTCCCTACCCATTTCCCATCTCATAGTTCCTGTTTTTCTACCTTCGAACAAATCGAGGTCTCTGTAAATCTTTTGTTTAGAAAACGTGTCGCTTTTTGTCCTCCAGTTCTATCCCCTCTTGCATTCCCCTGTTGTGTATTTTGTATCCCCATATCATTTTCATTGTACAAGCGTGATAAGCTGCACTCTCAGCGCCCCGGTCGACTCGATTTAGTTCTATTTACATTTTTCACAAGTTTTCTGGAGATACTTATATTGTATATACGTGATTGTGAACTTTTGGCCTGCCCTTCTCCCCTTCTTCCCAGTTCTTCCTCTTTTAATGTTCTCTATTTATGTCTATATTAATCCAAGTGAGAGTTTCTTAATTAGCTATTCATGTTTGTGATTAAAAATGTCTTGTAGCTAGTTTGAAATATTTCTTGGCAGGTATGTTTGGTTAATATGATTTATTTAGTTGGCTTTTTAGTTGATTATTATTAAAGTTATGTGGACTTGCAATGCTTTGGTATTAACATGAATATTTCCATTTCGGCTTTGATTTGTGTCCTAAAAACATTAATGGCAAATCATTGACAACGTGCAGCTATTGATCTGATGAATTATGACCCATACATATTTACTTGTGAATTATGTGATTTATAATAGAAATATGTAGTTTATGAACCTATGAATTATCTAATTCCTCATCTTTTTTCAATTCAAAAAGTTTCTGATACTTCAATTCTGAAATTCTATGTCTGATTTAATTCAATATCGAACTTTTTAACTTTCTAATTAGCAAATTCTTGAGTTTTAAGAAAATTTCACAATCTTGCCCCTCATTTTCTTTTCTAAGATATAAACTTTCTTACTCTCATTTACATAATGATGATAACGTAAAATAAACTACTAAAATGCTAGTCAAATCATAGTTTGATTGATTAGAAGAGGTAAATTATATCTCCAAAAGATTATGATTTCTATTCTTCCTAAAACTAAAAGAAAATTAATAAATATGATTATGATTTAAATATCACAAAATCTGAATTGGGGAAGATATTTTCTAATTTTGAACGATTTGTCGTAGCGTAAAGATGGAACCGAGTACGACATCGCGACGATAATCACACGTTCACATATTCACGAGATAAGAAAGTACACGTGGCATCATTTACATTCTCTTGTTCCAGATAAGATGGAAATAATAATAATCATTTCTCATTTCTTTTTCCTTTTTCCTCTTTTTTTTTTTTTTTTCTTTTCTAAAATAAATTTGCTCTTCACGAAGTGGAAAATATCTGGTGAGGTAAGGCTGTGCGTTTGTGTGTGTGTGGACACCGCCAATAAATTAATAAAATAAAATTGAAGGAAGAAGAATTTTTTTAAAAAAACTCAAGAAACCATATTCATTTCCTTCTTAGGCGAAAGAGTCCTCCAGCGGCACAGAAATGATCGGTATTGCGAATAGTATCGGCCTGATGCCTCCGCCGGTACCGTCGTCGGCGTCGGTGGCTGCACGTTTTGCCTGTTCTATGACGGTATTCTCTACTTCTGATGTTAGATCTTCCTTTTCGTCATCCGTTTGTTCTTTATCGTCAGTTGTTGTTAATCCTTTTAACTGCTCGATTCGAAGAGGGAGAAGATTGTTTAGCGAGGTTTCAGTTAGATCAGATTCCGGAACTTCATCTTCAGCTACTGCTGTTTCGGCGGCGACAACGTCATTGTCGGAGGAAGAGACTGATGAAGCGGCTGCCGCTAGAATTGGAGCGAGAGTTAGGGTTAAGGTGCCTTTGAAGGTGTATCATGTAGCGAAGTTACCAGAGGCGAATCTTGAGGGAATGGAAGGAGTGCTTAAGGATTATGTTCGTGTTTGGAAGGGGAAGCGTGTTTCTGCTAATCTTCCGTATAAGGTGGAGTTTGTTGTTCCTGTTGAAGGTCGTCCACCAATCAAGTTTGTTGCTCATCTTAAGGAGGAAGAGTTTGAATACGTTTAATCAGGCTTGTTATTCATCATCATCTTCTTCATTCTAATGAATCATCAAGCCAAGACAATTGTTGTTTTTCCGATCTCAGTATTAATACCAAGCTTCCTTGTGCAGTATTATTGTCAACCTTTTAAGGTTTGATCTTCTTCTATAGTTCTATCTACACCATTTACGTTTTCCTTTGTAATGTAGAAAAATTGCTCGAATGTTTTTCTTCTGAGCTAGTTAACTTTCTCGATTCTCGATTTGGCTTTGTAAAATAATTGCGCCAAGACAAGAGGAAATTTAATCATCTAATACATGTCTGATCCGAATGGTTTCAAAATCGGTTACTCTTGTATGGATGTTGTTTCAACAACCTATTGTGCATCACCTTTTACTTCGAGGGAGGATGGGGATTTGAAGTGGTTGGGCTTTCCTTCCATTGTGAAGATAATTGCTTACTTGTTTCTTGTGAGTCGCTCCAGTTTACAGTGAGATTCTTCTGTGCTGTTAGACGATATAATATTCAATTTAACTTTACCTATCAACTTAGTACTTGTTTGGATCGACTTCCTAAGCATTTATGAACAGCACTTATAAACAACTTAAACACTTAAAAAGTCAACACGAAGCACCCTTAAGCTTTTGGGTTAATCAGTGATTTAACACCGAGCCTTCTACACATTTCAAGTCCACAATTGGGAGAGTGTTAGATGATATAATATTAAATTTACTTTCATTCCTTAGCTTTAGTATTTGAGTCAATTGGTGATTTAACACATAGGACTTTCAAGAATAGACCCACCTTATTCTATTACCTTTCTTATGTGATTTTCTATCCTATTGGCTAACTAAAATTTTGTTTTCTGCGTTGCATACGTATAGACTTGAGATATGTAGTGCCCATTTGATAGGTTATTTGTAAATATGATTTTTGTAAGAGTAGTTATAGCCGCTTCTTTTATTCTAGTTTTGCTGGATGGTCGATTAGGTATGCCTAAGTTGGCTTGGTCCATATTGAACTGATTTGAGAAGAGTTTTGAATTGTAATGTACTTATCTTTACATCATACATGCATTTAATAATAAAAATTCAATCGGTTCCTATCGTTGTGGGTTTCTTTTACTATATGGTGAGGATCTGGTTGACTAGGCTTTGGAGTGTCCATGTGTCTAGGACTCGCAAGTCAAAAGTCTGCTTGAGCTGCATACAGCTTACTGTTGATTTACTTTGATGTAGAATGTTTTTCTAGAGAAGAAATACTTTGATGTAGAATGTTAAAATAGTTCATTGCCTTCTCAATTGAGGGCAATATATTGAACACCAAATCTTGAACTTTTCTTGAGTTTCTGAAGAAACTAGCTAAGATCTAGATTTAGGTCAGTACATAAGGCATCTTTCATAACTGTGAGTTAAACCTATTCATGATGTAGATGCAAAGTAAAAATATGTTAAAGGCGTCAACAGAGGGATGGAACCGTGATATGAATGAGAGGGTTAAATCTTGTTTGCAGTTCATAGAATTAAGATTTCTTTGAGTTCGCTGCTATTTGTTGTACTCAGAAAAGTAGAAAAGTAGAAACTTAACAACGAATGCTATTATCATCTAAATTGGAAAACTGGGAGATCTGATGATTGAAATAATTACACTTTGCATATTGATAATTCTACATGATGGATCGGTGTGACTATGTCCAAGCTCAAAAGAGATTTTAGTGCTGAACATGAATGACTCTAGATGAGATGGAAAGGTGCATTCTGCAGATAAGAGGAGGGGAATAAATCTCATTGAGTAGTTTTGAGGGCCAAACCTTTTCCTTAGAAAAGTCACTAGTATTGCTGAAACTGAACATTGGACAAGATTGAATTAGTTGTTTGTTTCTTAATGGATTGAGTGCAAAACGTTATAAATCTTTGCCTGCTTTGAATGCATTACATTTGAAAAGTGATCATAAATCTCAATCAGCAGGTACATCATCTAATTAATCTTCGTGAAATTCGATGAAAATTCTCACCTTTTTACATGATATTTCAATTGTTCCATTCTAGAGTAACCTGTGGTCGTGACCTTACTTGAACAGATTCTGTTGTGTAGGCTGTTCATCTGTCTCTTTGAATTCTAAAGAATAGCCTTTGGTCTGTGATCGCATGTATAGATATTATCTGAGTATTCATTTAATTTAAAGAACCGACTAGAGATAAGCATGGAACAGACGATGGACAACATTCAAAAAAGTTGGAGAGAAAATATGAAGCACCACAAACAGAACTGGTGATCTCTTTCTCTCATTGAACTCTCGCTTGGTTCCAGCCTAATATAGTGTATTATGCTTCATTACATGACTTATTGAAATTCTTATTTCTGTTTCATTTTTCAATTAATTGAATCCGAAACTAGAAATGCTTGTAGACAAGGAGAAGTTACAGAACTACTTTTTGTAGTAACATAATATAACATCGAGCTTTATCGATGCCATGCATGCATTACTGAAATGAGACTGAGTAATATCGAAGACATAGAGAGAAATATTTGTTTTCTTCTGCTCCACCTCTAACTTCATTATTCTGTTAAATCATGAGGATATATCTATGAAGTCAGTGTTGCATCAATCTTGTACTATGTATAGGAGCATCTGTTAGATTGTCCTCTCTTTGATTATTTACTATGATTTGTTTTGCTGATTTTAGTTTAAAGAGAAAGAAACAATGGCTGGCATGGGTTAGATGGAGTTGGGTATTTGAAATCATTTTGGATTGTTGGATTAGTTTGATTCAACTGTTGTGAAGTTTGGTGAATTTCTTGCTTGCTTCAATTTCAATTCATTTCCACAACTGAAAACCTTTAACCTTTACCTTCACCTTCTAAATTCTTGATTTAGACTGTTATCTAATAAGCTAAGGGGATTAGCTGGGTTATCTTTTCTAATTAAATGAATGGTTTTGGTGAATTTTCATGCCTAGAAGTGGCATTGGAAGCAACTTTATAGCATGTGTTAATACTCTTGAAAAGTGCTTTATCATTGAATTATATACGTATATATTTTTTTTTCGTGAAAAATGTAGTTGGCCTTGGATTGGGATTTTCTTTCCCTAGGGTATCGTATTTTCTATAAAGTTGTTCTATATCGTCGTGTTTTGAAAGGTGCTTCCTAAATTTAATTTAATTTAATTTCCATTTTTTTCTTTTTTGGGTGTGAAAAATGCTTTGAACTGAAGTATTTTCTTATTAGCACTCATGGAAGGAATATTAATTAGTTGGGAAGCATTTTTTTTTTATCATCTAGTCATACACTAAAAGAAATTTGAAAAAAGAAGTTTTAGCTTTTATTTACATTTAAAACATCACACCAAATACACCTTAGTCCAAAGTATTTGAACCTATTTTTTCCATGTGTTTTTCTGGTGGATTAAGTGGAGGGGAAGATACCTGAACTTTAGGAAAATAAATAAATAAATAAATAAAACATTTGGTAAAATATTTACATAAAATTTTGTCTTTTAGTGTTTTTGTTCTAATGTAAATAGTTTTTAAATTTTCTATTTTTTAAAAAACCTCAATAATAAATGTCTCAATTGTTCTGTTTATTTCTAATACTAAGTTTCGTAACTTTTAAATTTTATAAAAAATAAAATGGAGGATTTTCTTGAAAAAGAAAAGGTACTTAAAATATCATTTTCTAAGTATATATATATATATGAAATTAATGTAGTTAAACATTAAAACAGATGAACAATTATGGGTTTTTTGGTTATTAAGATAGATGTGTATATATGTGTGTATGTATATATGTATGTATATGTGAAAAGGAAAAGTCTAGTAATTTTTTTCAAAAATAAAAGTTGGAGAAATGTCTTAAAGTGAAAATTAGGAAAAGAGAATAAATGAGAGATAGTATTAATTAGAGAGAGAAGTTAAGCTTCAAAAGAAAGATAGATAAGTGAAAAAGAAATGAATTATAGTTTGAGAGTAAAGTTAGACATTAAAAGATACTTTTAAAGAAAGAAAGATTAGAAAAGGACACAAATTTTAGAGAGATATATATACTAGGAAAAAAGCTTTAAGGAAAATATTAAAACTTTGGGCAGAAAAGTGAGAACATTATAAAAAGAGAGAATGAAATTAAAGTAATAGAAACATGGAAATTTTAGTGAGAGAGAATTTGTTTAAAAAATGTTTCCAACCATCTCCTAAAAATACAAAATTTTGGAAAATGAACGTTTTCTTCTAAAGTTATATTAAATCATAAATTTGATCGATATAAATCATAAATTTTGATCGATATAGTTTGAAAAGGAAAATAGAATTTCAATCTTATAATTAAAAATTCGGAATTTAGTCTACGTGCTTCAATGAGATCTCAATTGTCCTGTTGTATGGACTGTTTGAAGTTTCCATCATATACAATTCTAATCTTAAAATTTAAATTTTAAATTTAAATTTTGTCCAAACGTCTTAAATAAATTTTTATTAATTAATATCTTCTTTAGTTCATCAATAAATATGTTTAATCATTTCACAAATAGATAGGAGTATATAATCAATTATTGAAAACACAACAACAGAGACTATTGGCTGGCGATTGGTACAAAATGTTGAAAATAGTTGAGGTGTTGTACCAAATATCATCTTCCATCCTCTTAGAACAAATAATGTAATGTTTTGAACTTTAATGAAAGGGGTCCCTTCCTCTAATCGATGAATTTCTCCCCTTCGAGGTGAGGAGTGGTATTCGTGTTTGAGTAGGATCGGATTGGGTAGAAACGTTTTACGTTCATAGTACACGAGTTTTGGGATGTTTGAGCATGTATTTTTGAAGATTAAAATCACATGATTTTTTGTAGTATATTGTTTTAAGATATCGTTTGACAATTGAGTATTTGATTTTGGTACCTAGTTTTCGAAAATTAAGTTGGAAAGTATTTCTTTTACCTTTTATTATTATTATTGTTGTTGTTAGTAGTCATCTATCTTCTTCTATTGATGTTTTATAGATAAAGAAGTAACCTTTGCTTTTAGAATTAAGCTAATAAATCAACTATTTACTAAAGAAATATGAAAATCTTGTTTGAAAATTGAGAGCGTAGGATTAATCTTAAAAATTAAACGATTATCAAACATGTCATAATATGAGTTCATGCAATACATAAGTTTCGTAGAATTACTAGATTGGAGTACATTTATTATATATTTTCTTAAGTGTTTATCTAAAAAAGAAAAAGTGATTTTAAAAGGAAAAATGAAGAGTTTTTGAAACAATTTTTTGAAGTGTATTTTAAATAGTTTTATCGAAAAATTTTCTTTTAAAAAAATCTATTTTAAATGTGATGCAACGAAAAAGGTATTAGACCAAATCCACGGCCGAACAAGAGAAATTAATATACAAAATTAAATGAGCTACGCAACAAACACGAAAGGTTATATATGGTAGTATTGACCAAATGCTTCTAATTATTAGAATCCTAAATATCTCCTAATTCTACTCAATCCTCATCACCCTATTTTTTGAAGAAGAAATTATTGGGCATGTTATGGAATTACTAATGTACATTACGACAAAAAGACAATATAATTTGTTTTTCTTTCTCTTAATAATCATGTGGATTGTAATAATAGAGGAAAGCAATTAAAAAAAAAAACATTTTCTTAACAAACATTGGAATAAAAGGAAACATTTTCATTGGAGATTCACAAAACCAATATAATCTCGGAATATGATTTGTGAGAAATGAATGTTTACATTATTATAAGACATTTATGGATCTCATTATTTGTGTCTCCTTTATTGATGGATTAAAGGAGTACTTATAGTCTTTATACTATAAAGTATAATCTTTTGCAACAATTTTGTTTGGGAAATTGCCAAAAATAGGTTAAAAAAAGAGATTTAAATGAATTTTGGGACAAGTTTTCAAAAGAAAGACTTTTAGGACAATTTGGGTGTGAATAGACAAAAATGCCCTTCCTTTCCTTTCCCTCTTCCACGTTGCTTTCCCTTCTCTCCACCATCGATTCGTTCTCTTTCGCGTATAGTTCCGTTTCCCTTCTCTTTTCTTTCGTGTAGAACACCTGAACCTACTCCGGCCATCGTCAGTTGTTCATCGTCACTTGCCCATCGTCGCTTGCCCATCGTCGTTTGCCCTTCGTCGCTTGCCCTTCGTCGCTTGCCCTTCGTCGGTCGTTGTCCAGTGCATTTCGTCGCTCCTATTCGGACCATTCAATCAACTTCGAGCGTCTTATTTAGGTGAGTTTCATGTATAACCGATTTTCAATTTATCTGCTGTAAGTAAATGTTTGTTAGGGTATTTGGTGCTATTTTCATCCGTAATTGTCTGGTTTTTGGAATTGGACTTATTTGCCGTAAATTAGTTTAGTCAAATTTTGGTTTTAGGTTCTTAGAAAGTTCAATGTTCAATGGCTAGTGAAAAATGAATTGAACTAGAGGATGAGGATTTAGTTGGATCAAATAGAGGAGGAGTAAGCAATAGGAATAGAAGGAATTAAGGTTTTTTTTTTTATCTCGCATTTTTTTTTATCTCGCACTTATCTCGCACGTATCTCGCACGTTCCAAACTTTCACTATTTATTTCAAAATCAACTTGGTACACCTCCTAATCCATTTAGAGCTATTCTTTGCATGTTTAGTAACTCTCTTAGGCCCTCATGCTTTATCATGCTTTATCTCGCACGTATCTCGCACACATCTCGCACGTTCCGAACTTTCACTATTTATTTCAAAATCAACTTGGTACACCTCCTAATCCATTTAGAGCTATTCTTTGCATGTTTAGTAACTCTCTTAGGCCCTCATGCTTTATCTCGCACGTATCTCGCACGTATCTCGCACACATCTCGCACGTTCCGAACTTTCACTATTTATTTCAAAATCAACTTGGTACACCTCCTAATCCATTTAGAGCTATTCTTTGCATGTTTAGTAACTCTCTTAGGCCCTCATGCTTTATCTCGCACGTATCTCGCACACATCTCGCACGTATCTCGCACACATCTCGCACACATCTCGCACGTTCCAAACTTCCACTATTTATTTCAAAATCAAATTGGTACACCTCCTAATTCATTTCTTTACATCTTGCACGCATTTTGTAGGTTCTTAAGTTCAAATCAATTTTTTAAGATACAAAAGTACTTAAGGTAGTTTAAGGATGGCACATGTTCGGATTTTAGTGCGTCACGGTGGTGAATGGGATGAGGGACGAAGAAAATATGAAGGAGGAGTGTTAAAAGGCATTGTTGTCCCTAAAGAAATAACACACAAAGATTTACAGTCTGAACTATATGACCTTGCAGAAGTTGACCCTACAAAGTTTGACATAAAGATAAGATGTATATATGAGATCAAAGGGGAAAAGGAAGCTCCTCCATTTGAGTTAAGCAATGACCGTGATTTGAAGTTTTATATTCTTAGTGAAAATCCATTGGAGGTCCCCCTATACCTATCGTTTGAGCCTACAAGCAATCGAAGCATGAAAGTGTTAAACAAAGATTACAATTCAGTATCTGGGAGCAACCAAGTTCAAAATTTAAACCCTCATCCTCCTCCAATTGGAATGGATAGATTAGATGAGAATGAAGTTGATATTGGTGAAGTCGAGGGTGGCTTGTGTCATAACATGATAGGGACCAATTCGGCTATATGGGAATCATATGAGTCATATCATTCAATAGATGATACTTTTACATTGGAGTCAGTTGAGATGTACAATGAATTGTTTGACATCCCAGAACAAAGAGATGCTCCTACAAAAGATTGCAAAGGAAAAGGTAAAGTTGACTACAGGTCCTCTAGTCGGAAGTTGAAGACAAAAGGAAGTGGCTGGTCGGAAGAAAGCTCTACAAGTGAAGAGTTGGATGTAGGACAAATATTTTTTTGCAAGAGAGATTTGTCAATGAGATTAAGTGTGTTGGCAATGAAAAAAAATTTTCAGTTTGTAGTAAAAAAGTCTACAAAAGAGGTTCTTTTCGTTAGATGCATCGACAACAAGTGTGGTTGGAGATTGCGAGCGGTTAGACTGAAGGATTCAAATATATTCAAGATTAAAAAGTATGTGAAAGTTCATTCATGTTCTCTTGAGTTTTTGAATCGTGACCATAGGCAAGCAAAATCTTGGGTTGTTGGAGAATTAATAAAGTCCAAATTCAAGGGGCCCGGTCGCATATACAAACCACGTGATATCATAGAAGACATGAGGCAAGACTATGGCATAAATATGAGTTATGAGAAAGCATGGCGTGCCAGAGAAAATGCATATGAACGAGTGCGAGGGTCTCCTGAAGAGTCATATAATCTTTTGCGTAGATATGGTGAAGCACTCAAATTTACAAATTCAGGTACAATATTTCACATGGAACTCGAAGATGATCGTTTCTTTAAATATCTTTTTATGGCTGTTGGTGCATGTGTTAGAGGATTCTTAAATTGCATTAGACCGGTCATAGTCATGGACGGAACATTTCTTAAGAACAAATATCGGGGTCAGTTGATAGTGGCCGTTTGTTTAGATGGTAACAATCAGATCTATCCTCTAGCCTTTGGAGTAGTTGATAGAGAAACAGATGACTCAATACAGTGGTTCTTAGAAAAATTGAAAGTGGAAAGTGGATCCAAAATTATGGAAGGAATACTTGCAATGGAAAAAATCAAGAAAAACAACCCATGAAGAAAGGAAAGTAGTCTCCACAACCAGAAAGAAAGACTTTTTCAGACAGCTTGAAGAAAACACATGGGTACATGGAGACGTAAGTACTCTTCCCAAACGATCGCTTATATTTGATATACGATCGCTTCTATTAACTAAACGATCGCTTCTATTAACTAAACGATCGTTAAGTTAATATTACACGATCGCTTACTACGTAAACGATCACATGTACATTTCTTATGCGATCGCTTATCCTCTCCTTTCATTCATTAAACGATCGTTTATTTTTTCTTTGTAGACATTGGATCTGCTATTCGCCCACTTGCAGAATAAAATGTTGCATCTCAAGCACCATTGCAAGCGTTCTTTTAGAATATTACATTCCTCTTTTCTGGTAAGTTGTTATTCTTTAATTTTTTTTTTGTATACAAGTTAAACTGCATCATTATATTCTGATTAAATTTTGACTTGTTCTTGAAGACTGGAATCAATAAACCAGACTGCATTGTTTGGAACCACATTTTTGATACTCATCTGGTGACACCAGATAATAAGAAAGCTGAATGGACAGACCCAACAGCACACCTAACTATATGGACAGAAAAAGATGTCGAATACTATTTCAACACTGCTGTTGGTGATTACAACGACATACCAGGGTGGGGAGATGTCAACTACGTGATTACCTGCATCAACATAAAAGAACACTGGTTGGCTATTGCAGCTGATATGAGAAAATGCAGGATCTACGTGTTCGACTCAATGCCAAATTATGTTGAGCAGAAACTTGTTGATGAAGCTCTTCAAATGCCTGCACGATGCATTGCCTCACTCGCGATTGCAATTGGAGTCAACCTCCATTCAGATCGTTTCACATATGGCCCTTGGCCAATACGCAGATCGAAGGCCACATTACAGAAAGGGCGTTCATTGGATTGTGGAATTTTCTGTACCAAATTTGTTGAATGCCTTGTAACTGCTAGTGACCTTGGTTGTCTAACTGTGCCAAACATGAAACTGTTTAGACAACAATATGTGCTGGAACTTTGGGCCAATAAATACTTTTGTTAATATTTGTATTCGTTTATATAATTTTTTTATGTAATTTTTATAGAGAGAATAACATATTATAATTTTAAACTTTGTTATAAAATAAATACTTTGTGATATTTTCAATTAAACGCGACCAAAATTGAGAAAGAATATTTGAGTTAATATTTGTATTCGTTTAGATACATATCACAAAATATTCGTGTAGAGAAATACTCATCGCGCACATATGTATAAACGATCTTCTTAATAAACGATGTCTAAACGATCTTCTTAATAAATGTCAAAATATTAAGCGATCGTTTAGTAAAGTCTAAACGATCGTTTGGTAAAGTCTAAACGATCGTTCGGTAAGTGTAAACGATCTTCTTAATAAACGATGTCTAAACGATCTTCTTAATAAACGTCAAAATATTAAGCGATCGTTTAGTAAAGTCTAAACATCGTTTGGTAAAGTCTAAACGATCGTTTGGTACAGTCTAAACGATCGTTTGGTAAAGTCTAAACGATATTCTTAAAATCATAAAAAAATTCAGCGATCGTTTAGCTACAAGTAGTTTTGCAACATAGAGAATAATCGATACTACTAATTGAAATGCAACATACACAATAATAGAACAGCCAATTGATACTTGTGATTTATGTTAATATTTCAATACATAGGAGTGTTGGTCCATACTTGAAATGCTAATTGTTTTCTAAAGTATGACATGTTTTCTTGACATAATGTATCTAAACCAACACCAGCAGCTATGTACTCAAAATACTTAATTGCGAATACGCCACAATCACAATTATTTCGTTGAAGTGGAATTGGGTCAACAATGACAACTGGCCAAGGTTCCTTGTATGTCGATGATCTACCTCTCCTATCAAAGAAGCCAGTACTATCTAACAACTTTGGCACCAACTGTCGAATGGGCAGTAATATGTTTGTCATCTCTTCGGCAGTTGTAAGTGACGGAAGCGAATCCCATACCTTCACTTGACAACTTACCAAATCCAAGCATAATAGAACCCAATGGTTGCCATGGACATTGAATGGAGAGTAAACGTAATCAACACTTGCCCAAGGATCTTGGAAGTCCACTTTTGACCCGACAACATAGTCAACCAACCTATACTCTTCGTCCCAGTCAAACGGGCGATTCTCTTTGATACATTCTTTGTATAGGGGCCACTTCGAAACTAAAATGCGCTGCAAAGAAAAACATACAAACGCAAATATCAGACCGAAAGACAAATATCAAACGCAAATACATACATAAAGTAACGAGACGATTACAAACCATAAAGATTGTGTCTGCAGTTGTGAAGTTCTGAGAAGAAGGTATCCCGGCTGCCTTAATCTTCAAGCGAATGAAAAGAAAAAGTGCATCCAAATGCTAATACAAACAAAAGTAAGCAGTAAATGTATAGAACCATAACAATGATAAAATTATAATTGCATAAATGATAAGATAATCCCATACCTCATCCGACAACCACCGGCGACACATAAACAAGTCTCTGAAAAAAGCCTTCGATTTTTTCCCATGAAAGGTTTCACGCAGCTCATCGTCTGTACGCTTGTCTGTAATCCAAGCTCGAAGTCTATCTAAATGGACGTCAAGTATTTTGTGCATAGGATCATAAACAATTGCTTCAGACTCAGAGGTGCTGGTGGTTGATGTCAGAGACCGTTTAGGTAGAGTTGTGAATGGGGTTGATAGGTAAACACTTGCACGCTTCCTACGGGCGGGCCGAACGTGTGGTCGTTGAGTGAGAAATGGTTCTATCTCTATGACGTCCTCATCGTCAACGACATCTATTGGCTCCTCTAAACCAATATCAACCTTCTTCTCCAACACATCTTCGTCACCCTATGGAAGCTCATAATGCATTAGTGTATATAATGATAGAAATTAAACATCAATATTAGCATGAACATGGAACCAAACCTTCTTTTTAACTTCAATGTGTTCATCCTCCAAGCCTTCGGACACCTTGTGGTCCCCTTCGTCACCCTATGGAACCTCAAAATGAATTAGCGAGAACATGGTTACCAAATATGAAACAACTAACGTGAATACACTTAACAGTTTCATTCCTAACCTTTCTTTGAAGTCCAATGTGCTTCAATATGGTTGACATCAGGCCCTTCAATTCGTCAATATCGGATTTTATAGTATTAAGTTGGCCTTCAACAACCGCTACTCGATCTTGGAGATTTCGAATAGCCTTTTTCATCTTAATCTTGGACTTCTGTTTCTTACTCTTTTTCAACTCATCTTCATCGTTAACAACTTCTCGTACTCTTTTTGAACCACCATTCTTCGACTGAATAATGGTAGATGAGCGGAAGTTTTCAAAAAGTTCACCTGAAGCAATTTTCAATTGCTCCTCTTCAGGTGTCATCTCAATGACCGCCTTAATTATAAACTGCAAATAGAAAAAGGCAAATGTATTTAGGACAAAGAAATAAGCACAAAATCACGCGATCCTTAAGTAAGTTACTATTGCTTGCTACTTACCATTGGCGAGTCAAACACCTGGCTTATAGTTTGGGACTTTGGTGATTGTTGGCACACCCACCTCAGCATTCGTGGTATGGCATGATCGTTTACTTTATCTACACCACATCCAATGATGGTTGGTATAGACTCATATGCCCAAACCTATTCCACATTTGACAAACAAGTTTAGAAAGTGCCACAAGATATATATAGATATATAAACAAGTGGTTATACAATCGTTTGAAAACAACTATACGATCATTTAACATAACTAAACGATCGTTAAAAAGAACTAAACGATCGTTTAAATAACTAAACGATCGTTTAAAATAACTAAACGATCGTTTCAAATAACTAAACGATCGTTTCAAATAACTAAACGATCTTTTTAAAGTTTTGAAGTAAGAAGTAAGAAGTCAAATACCTGTAATGCATGCGGAAATCCATTGATAGTATATTTTTTTGTCTGTGTTGATTTCTTCTTTCCCTTGGCATATTGCTTGTCCAAGGCTCTTTTCAATGCACTTAGCGTGCGTACAAAAACAATCCGACCCCAATCATAATTATTAAATGAATTCCAATCATCAGCAATCTTAAAAAAACCAATGTCCACTTTGGTTCGCCTATCTTTTCCCAACAAAGATATCTCTATAAAGTAGACTAAAGCTAATTTGACGATATCATCGTCATCACCCTCGTATTCCAAAAATATATCTTCTAAGTCGCTAACGTAAACACAGTCCTTGTCTTTGAAAAACTTCTCCAACAGTCGACTGTTCCCACCCAACTGAATATAGTCCTCTTTAGGACCCCATAGTCCAGTTACGATGTTAAACTCTCTCCTACCGAAAGTACAAACAACGCCCCCTAGTAGGAAACTTATAGAATCCTTTCCTTCATCTTCCACCTCCCTTAACAGTAAGTAGTGGATGAGTGGCCCATTGAAGACAATATTTAGGTCCAAAAAGTGCCCAAACTTTGTTTTCCTAAATAAGGCTAATTGATCGGGTTTGAGTTTGGCCTTAATATTATGTGTTGTCTTTTCCAAATGAGACAAACAGCTTACTAGGGAATAAAAATGATGGGAAGGATTAATCTTGTAGAAGGGTCCGTCGGTCGATGTTGAAGTCGATGTCATGATTCAAGCCAAGAAAAAGCAAATATATTGAAAATGGGTTACAGATAAAACTCACTGAAATAAGAGAACACGCTCAAAGTTGATTCTTAGGTTCGAAAAGGAGAAGCGACGAAATGCACTGGAGGACCGACGACAGACGAACAGTCGGAGTATCTTCGAAGAGCAGAGCGGGAAATTTCAAAAGCCAAAGAAAGGAGATGTTTTTTTTTTTTACTTCAGGTGTTCTATGCGAAAGAGAAGGGAAAGCGAACGTGGGTAGGCGAAACAATCAATAGAGAGCGATAGAAATTTAATGAAGGGCATTTTTGTCTATTCACACCCAAATTGTCCTAAAAGTCTTTCTTTTGAAAACTTGTCCCAAAATTCATTTAAATCTCTTTTTTTAACCTATTTTTGGCAATTTCCCATTTTGTTTGTATTAATGTTTTCCATTTTATTTTTTGGAATATCGTTATTATTGATTAAATAATATGTGAAGTTAAAGTTATTGGTCGTTTAAATATGATAAATAAGATGTATATTATTATTTTAAAAGACGATGACTTACTTTTTTTTTTCTAAAACAAAATGATTGTTTTCTTATCTAGAGAAGAAAAATGTCGGATAATGTACGTATGGAATTACGATCACACTCTATAGCAAGTTTGTACGGCAAAAAAAAGTGTTGTTTTATTAACAATGCGTATGTGGAATTTCAAGTACATGTTGGCTTTAGATGAGTAGTTCGATAAATATATTAAGGTCGGTAGAAATAAATTATAGAATATAAAATTTGAAAAGAATGATAAATGATTTCTAGCAAATATGCTAATAGTTTATCTTTAGAAACTAATTAAATAATATTTTGGTTTTTGTATTTTTTTGTTCTTTGTTCGTTTAAAACAATTTTGTTAATGCACTTTCAATATATCAATTTTGCTAATAATCGTAAAAATTTAGGAGTTTAATTACAACTATTGCCAATATTTCAAGAAATTATTTTGTCATTTATCAAAAAGAAAAACCAATACAAACATCTAACTATTTTTTCAAGCCCTAATTAAAAACTCAACATCTCTATCTACCTAATAATTCACTATACAATTGGTTTCTTCGACTCTCATAGAAGCCGAATTAATTGAATTGGTTGTTATAAAACTAGGGTTTTGGAGAGCTTATCTAACCTTGATCATCCCATCATAACAATTAATTTATGGTCGAATTGTTCCTAAGTGTCGCATTCAAATGTGATATCTTTGCACAATCATTTATTGTGTGTGGTGCTTATGGACATTTGCATGATAATAAAAATATAATAACCAAAAAGGAAAATTGCTCAATAGTAGTTTGCATAGTGGTTGTATGTTCCCACCACTAATAATTAGAGTTTCAATCACCGACATTATGTTATAAAAATAATATATTTATATATATGTGTGTATGTATATGTATGTATTAGATTTTAGATATATCATAAGATGAAATAATTTTGAAATGGCCAAAAAGAAAAAGATGATGCCTTTGGTATGGATTCATATAAAAAAGAGTCAAAAACAAAGTGGAAGGTGTTTGGTGGGTCATTTTCAAGAGGAGTGGGAGATTTTTTTTTTCCATCTAAATAATTGTTTTTTTAGTAGAGAGATATGAAATAATAATAAATAAATAAATAAATCTAAATGAGTGGGTAGTGATAAACAAATATTAAATAAATCTAAGTAAGTGTGTAAAGTCAATTTGTTCCGTTGAGCTTGATCAAAACCTAACCCATGTCATAATCGGATCTAAAGAAGAAAGGAAATCGGATCAAGGCTCAATTATCCATCACGATCTCAATTAGAGAACTATCACTCTTTCACGGACCATTTGGAGCAAAGATTATATAAGATTATTATAATCATCTCTTATCGGGCGATCCATCGATCGATCGGAGTCAGTATTTTTGACCACCCTGTCATTTACCAAATTGATCTCAACATCGATGAGTAAAGGTCGGTCGATGGGGTTGGGTAAGTTTTAACACTTAGAAATACTTCATGAAAATTCTCGATTTGGAACTTTCCAAAACCAACTCCGATCGACGATTCTTCTTGTTTTTCGACCAACCGACTTCTGTTCGGTCGGTTAGCTTGGCTTTTTGGTCTATCATGCTCACCGCTAATAGTAAATATTATTTAAAAGTTTTCAAAAATTCAATTTTAAATGGTAATTACTATTAGTTGTAGTTTTTATTATTTGACAATCATTATATATATATGTATATATATATATATATATTTTTTTTGCTACATTGTTTACTATTTCCTTATGAAATTAAAATAGTATACACACCAAACATATATTATTATAACCACATTACTTTAATCAAACTATTATAACTCACTTTTTTGTCCTAAACATCCTTTTAGTTATCATACTTATCTTTTCTATTTTAAATTCGAGTGAAAAACATGAAACCCTAAACCAAAGCTAATATCTCCTTCCCTTTATTAACTTAACTTCAATTTTCTAAACCCTTACCATCTTAAAAAACAAATTTATCTACACTAACTCGAGTATCAAAACGATGTGGAACCACACCCAATGTGCAATTCTTTACTATAATTTGCACGTCACATATTATCTTATTTACAAGAGTAACAGTAAAGTACGTAAAAAATAAAACAAATATAAACATTAACTCAACAATTTCATTCTATCCCATGAGTGTAAAATTATCAACCGTATACTTTTTTTTTTCTTGTAAGAAGTAAAAAAAAAATCAAGCCATTAATTTGCACACAATTATTTATCAAAATATGATCACAAATGGATTGTACATAAACTCCCGTCAAACACAAGTAAAGGACAATTTGAATAGAGAGAGTGAAAAATATCAAATTCAAAAACCTAAAGTTTTAGTAAAGTTTAATCAATGCTTCGTCAAAGGCATTATTAGAACAAAAGTGGTGGCTTAACGGTTTTGCTTCTTATTCCCTTTTGACAACAAATTTAAATCACTAGAGGAGGGAGCATCCCATTTCATTCCTTTTATTTAAAAAACCAAAGAAAGAAAAACATTCCTTTCCACTTTTGATTTGATTTTATCTTAAAAAAATATAATTTGACATGAAAAAACGATATATAGATGATCAGTAAAGTAAAAGACTTTCAAATCTCGTTAGACGCTAATATTAGGTTGAACAAAAAATTAGGAATTATACAACTTCGAGTCCAATTAGCCATGCTGAATAATATAACTGAATTGACACATAATGTGTGTCGTTGATGAAAAGTGTTGGGTTTGAGTCATTCACTTCGTATGTCGAGTTAAACTCAAAAGGAAAAAAATAGTTCAACCAGTGTTCAATGCTCGAGAATTGAAGAAGTCGTTAGAGACATATATAGTAGCTTGATTGATTCTATATAGATATATGTTTTGTATTTATGTGATGTATATGGAAGTATTTTTGGGGATTAATTTTTTTAAAATGATGGCTTTTCTAAGGACAAAAATTCAGGATAAAAGATGTAGGTGTAATTGATGAAATTAAAATTTTAGAATAAAAATTGTGTATAAAATGCAATAGCTAGTTGGCTATTACTAACTTTTATTACTTTTTTCAATATGAATTTTTGGAAGCATAGTGATGTATTACATTTTCTTTCATGAAAATTATTATTATTATTAACTAATTTTGATAAAATTAACTATTAGATTTAAATACAAGTACAAATAATTAAACGTTTGAAAGTATCTAAACTAAAATAAACAAACTTTTTTTCGATAGAAAAACTTGAACCAACTTCAAATGATACTGACCAACAAGGTATTTTCTATAATTTCATATTCTATCGAAGTATACCATTTATATTATCCGAATTTTTTATACTTTATAAATATTTCAGTAAATTTACAATTTACAATCATTTTCATCTAAAATAAAATCTAATAATAATAATAAGAAATAATAGGAATAGCTGAAAACATATCAATCAGATTCAAAATAATTAGATGTATAACAACATTTTAAAAAAATTGTAAATATAGCAACATCAATAAAAGTCTTTAAGTTAGGAGTCTATTATTGACAAACCATGTTGCAAATACTGATCTAATCAATAAAATATAAGAGTCTATTAATGACAGAACTATATTTGTAATCTTTTAAAATATTGCTATATACTTAATTATTATTCTTAAAATTGCTACCACTATTATTGGGAATAGTTGTAACTTTAGCAATTAGTTTTAAAATAATTAAGTATATAACAACATTTTAAAAAAATTATAAATATAACAAATTTTGTCAAAATTTATCATTAATTATTATATTATTGATAAACCATAAAAGAGTCTATCAGCAATAAACGTGTATCACTAATAGACTTTATTATATTTACAACTTTTTAAAAGAGATCGCTATATTATTGCTAAAATTACTGTCTATTATAATTAATAAATAATAATATATAGGAAAGAAAACTAAAATGGGCCGACCCGATCCATATTTTGGTTAATTAAGGTTTGGGCTGGCCCATAAATCCCCGCACGGGACAGTCCGTGGGACGTCGTTTTCACACTGACCAAAACCTCTGCTTCCTTTTGTTTGGAAAAAAAATCAAATTTAATTTTTCTTTTTATAATTTCCCTCTCTCAGTCACACCTCAAAAATAAGTTCAAAAAAAGAAAAGAAGAAAAAAGAGAAACAATTTAAAAAAATTGGTATGGTTATATATTTGAATAAAACGATATGAATACATATTTATTTATTAGTTGGCGGAGGGAGAGGGGACACAAAACGTGAAAGCGCCTCCCTCTCTTCTCTAATCAAATTCATTTTTTATTTCTTCTTTTTCGTTATTATTATTATTATTATTATTCTTTTTATTTTTTGAAATTGAGTTTTGGCCTTCTGTCCTTCTCTGTCCTTCTCTCTCTCTCTCTCTCTCTCTCGGAAGAGCTTTGCTTCGGCGGGATATGCCCATGGCGGTGCCGTCGTTGTTGTAAACAAAAATCCAAGTGTTTAATCGCCGCCGCCGCTGCCGCCTATACCGTCTCAGCAACTCCGACCGACGCCTCTAACTTCGAATTTCTCTTTTCTAATACTGTACTGTGTTTCTCTCTCTCTTTCTTTGTCTTCTCGTTTTGAAATTTGGTTTTTGGATTTTCTTTTTTCTGTTTCTGTTGTGGTTAATGTTTGTGAGTGTGGAGAAAGATGAAGCTAACTTGAGTTGGAAATGTAGCGTGTTGTTGTAACCTTTTTCTTGACTTGCTTGAAGCAAACTGATAAACCTTCATTTCTGGTTTTCTTCTTTGGTGGTTTGTTTGTGTTTTTTTCTTTTCCTAACTTTGATCTGGTTGCTGGTGGTTTCTTGATTTAACTTTTGTTTTTTCTTTGGAAATTTGTGATACAGTGACGCTGTTTGGGGCTGGTGGTGGAAGAAAAGGTGGAGTTTGCTTTTGAGATCTAAGACGTTGTGAGTGGAGATCGTCGGTTCTTGGAAGTAGTTGATGAAGCAGTGTCACTAGTTATATTGCGCTATTCTCGGATTCAAATGTTTTGGGGAATCTGCACAGTGGAATGCTGTTGTTGCAATTCCAATTTCTAGGTTTTCTTCGCGTTCTGATGCTTTTGTGGTTCTAAATTCTTGGTTATACATGCCATGACTACCAAACGGGCGTACAAGCTACGTATCCTTTCTCAATGTCTTGGGTTCAACTTGGGATTTTAAATTTTCAAACCGAAATGTCATTACTTACACTTGATCTGTTTGTATGGCCTCGTTATTTTCACTTGCGATTTTCATTTCTATCTTCATCAGATCTCTGAGTGTGTTAGTGCATATATTATGTTTTATTTCGAAGCATTTCATTTGGGTATATGGTTGCCAATTAGAAATAGCCCTGGGTTATAGTTGTAGGCTGAGGAAGGCTCCATCTTTTTTGCCTTAACAATTATTCAAACAGAAGAATTTGTGGCACATTCTTCCGCTGTCAATTGCCTGAAGATTGGAAGGAAGTCATCCCGTGTTCTTGTCACCGGAGGGGAAGACTTCAAAGTCAATCTCTGGGCTATTGGTAAACCCAATGCCATACTGGTATGTTTCCATTTCTACTGTTAATGGTTTTCTATCTCTTGTCCCTGGTCAGTAGAAAAGAAATTATGCTCTATTAGTTTGTTCTTAAGTTTAAAAAGATATCATTACAAAGATTGACAAACCAATTATTTGATAGTTTTCTTGAGACCTCGTACATTTTAGATTTGTCTTATATTTCTTGTCCACGATATTCAAACATTCTAGTGTAAAAATTTCCCCCTCTTGTTCTAGCATCCTTTTCTTCTGAATTCTTTTTCTTCAATCACTTGTCTCTCATTTTATTGGAGTACTTTTAACAGACCTTGTGATGAACGCTACATGCAATTAATTTTAGTCACGTTATTCTCCCTCCATCTACCCCCAAAAGAGAAAAATAAAAAATAAAAAATCCATGTGCACTATGGTAAATAGGAACAAATATATATATATATATATATATATATATATATATATATTAGGTTATTTTAAATTTAAGAAAGATTAATGCAGACTCATTTTAGCTAAAAATCTATTTGTTATTTCATGTTACTTTGCACTTTAACTTAGCTGTACTTTCATATCCAGAGTTTGACTGGCCATACGAGCGGAATAGATTCTGTAAGCTTTGACTCATCAGAAGTGTTGGTAGCTGCAGGGGCTGCTAGTGGCACAATCAAGCTTTGGGATTTGGAGGAGGCCAAAAGTATGCTTTCTATCACCTCAATATATTTCTTTCATCTCGTTGACAATGTCCAATTTTATATTGCTGATTTTCATGGATAATTGTACCGTGAAGTTTACTTGTACTTCCCCTTTTCTGGATTTCTCTTGGATATTTTCCAGTTGTTCGAACGCTTACTGGTCATAGATCCAATTGCATTTCTGTGGATTTTCATCCCTTCGGGGAATTCTTTGCTTCTGGGTCTTTGGATACAAATCTTAAGATATGGGACATCAGGAAGAAAGGGTGTATCCACACATACAAAGGTCACACTCGAGGAGTCAATGCAATCAGATTTACACCAGATGGCCGTTGGGTTGTATCTGGTGGAGAAGACAACACAGTGAAGGTTAGTCATCCATTGTTTTCCTTACAGTTTCGGTTCACGAATTATTACTGTCTTTTTAGAGGAGAGCAACAACCTACTTCTTGATAAAACCTACGGAGCTGTATTGCAGTGTGTGTAACTATATTAGTCTCATTTTTCTTAACCAAAAAATATTTTGACCTCACCAAGGAGTCTGGAATCCTTTCCTTCATCTTATTGGCCCAGAGAGCTTTCTTTTATCTCTATTACCCTTGGCCTTGGTTATAGCTTGGAACTAGGATTTCTTGTCCCCTTTTCTAGTAATATTGTTTATATTATTTGTTTCCTTGAATGTTTACCCTCAATTTATCTTCCTAGAAGCGTCTAGACTTTGGGCACAGATGACTTTAATGTATTGTCTGGTGGGTGGTGCCAACTGCCAAGTGAGTTGATTTGCAATAGCGTTACATCATTTGCATTGCTTAGGTGTGCTCGCCAAGGGAAACTCTTTTAGTACTCAACTGCTTTTCATACTTTTTTTCCTTTCACACTCCTACCATTCTCTAACTTTTGTCCTCTTTAGCTCTTTTACTCCTTTATTTTACTAGCAGGTGATATCCATGTGCCTAAATGGTTATAGATCACGACATTGATATGCCTAGATATTTACTCTTCTAGGTATATTTTTAACCTTATATGTACTGAATGTGAATGTCATTACTTAATTAGGTTTAAACTTCGGTTTGCACCTTACAACCTAGCCATGGTGGAGCCTTGTATGGAAAAGTACTGGTTTTCTTTATGATGTTTGATGGAGAAGAATGGAACTATTGATACTTGGTTTGGTGGTTATTTTTCAGGGTGTGTTTGGTTTCAACCAACTTTTTTTTGTTGTGGGTTCTTCATTTAGGCGTATTCAGCGGGGTTTATTTCTTATCATTATTATAATAAATGAAATTAAAGGCACTTATCCTTGTGAAGTTGAGCCAATTAACCCGGTGGTTGTTTTTTCTTTTCTTTTTTTGGGCGGGTGAGTGTAAAAGATTAGTTGAATACAAATTTCATAATGCTAACGCACTTGGCAATGAAGGTCAAATTTTAGTTATTTATTATGTCATTTTCTTTATTTTATAATTTGTTGTAACAATTATATATGTATTATGTCATTTCTTGCAAATGGGATATACTATTCACATGCAGAACTTGTGTTTGTATTTTCATTTAGGTACCATTTCCAATTCCAAGGAACCTTCTAATGTATATTTAATATATATTTTTTTAACAGCTCTGGGATTTAACTGCTGGAAAGTTGTTGCATGATTTTAAGTGCCACGAGGGTCAGGTTCAATGTATAGACTTTCACCCTCATGAATTTTTGCTAGCAACAGGTTTGTTATGCACTTTTACCTTTATCTCATCGTTGTTTCTATATTTAAAAAAAGAAAAATTAAATTATGTGTGTTATCAAGTCATGTGTCTATCCTATTTCTTTTGCTTGAGGCTTTAAATTTAAATAGTAGATTTTGCATATGTGAAAAACTAGAGATCTGCTTGTTATTCAATAATTTCTGAAATTTCTTTTTGTCAATCAGGTTCAGCAGATAAAACAGTTAAATTTTGGGACCTGGAAACCTTTGAGTTGATTGGTTCCGCTGGACCTGAGGTATCTTTCTTAATCCAATTTTCTTCTCCTGGCTTATGAATATATATACCTAAGAATGAATATTTTGTTAGGGTACTGTCTTATGATTTCTTTTTGGAGATCTCTTATTTTTGTGTCTGTTTCAGACCAGTGGAGTCCGTTGTTTAACATTTAATCCTGATGGGAGGACATTGCTTTGCGGATTGCATGAAAGTTTGAAGGTAATAATTTGTGCGCAAATGGTTCATCTGTCCAGAACTGCAAAATTTTCGTTCTTTCTAAATTTATTTATATGATTGTGCTACTTCGTAGGTTTTCTCATGGGAACCAATAAGATGTCATGACGGTGTGGAAGTTGGTTGGTCTAGGCTGTCTGATCTTAGTGTTCATGAGGGGAAACTTCTTGGTTGTTCGTACA
This sequence comes from Cucumis melo, assembly GCF_025177605.1. Classification (NCBI taxonomy): domain Eukaryota; kingdom Viridiplantae; phylum Streptophyta; class Magnoliopsida; order Cucurbitales; family Cucurbitaceae; genus Cucumis; species Cucumis melo. The sequence continues at coordinate 4,974,484 of NC_066866.1, forward strand.
ATCAGAGCTGTGTTGGAGTGTGGGTTGTAGATATTACGGTACAATGCATTATCCATCTACTCCCTATTGAGATTCCCCACTTTATTGTTCTTGTTTTTTACTCAATGTATTGTTAGTAAAAAAGGACAAAAAAAAAACTTAATATAATTATATCGTTGCCTCTTGCACAGCGGACAGAGCCCTATGCAGTTAACAATGCTAACAGACTAAATGGCCGATCAGAACCTAAATCCAGCAGTCATCTACAAAATGAGAACAATACCAAGACTGGTTTTTGTGGATTGTCGGTCTCACAAACTTCTGATCCACTATTAAAGGAGACCAAAACATTGGGAAGGTTGTCAGTTTCTCAAAATTCAGATGTTGCCAAGGATCCAAAATCTTTGTCGTGTAAGCAATTTTCTTTTGTCTTTGTTTTCATATATATGGTTTCACTTCTGTTTTTCGTTGTCATTTTCTAAAATCACCCTTCGTATTGGATTTTTCTTATGTTTGATTGGCACAACCTCTCCATTTACTTAAACTTGGAGTAAATATTCTTGATTTTTTCCCCTCACTGATTGAAGCCACAGGAAATGGACCAAGTACTCCTCAAAAGATCAATTTAAATGCTGGCTCAAAAACTAATTTGGTTACCTCAGCAGCAGTACCTAGTGCAGTGGTGCCGAAGAGAAACTCTGTGAAGGCTACTTCAACATTCAACAATCCAATCTTCAATAAGTCAGATGTGATACCTGTAATCGTACCCAGGACAAGTTCAAGGCATGAGCAGGATGATTCTAGAAAGGAGTTTGATGTTGCTGGAAGAGCAGGCCCCATATCAAGGACAAATTCAAGGCATGAGCAGGATGATTCTAGAAAGGAGTTTGATGTTGCTGGAAGAGCAGTCACCGTATCAAGGACAAATTCAAGGCATGAGCAGGATGATTCTAGAAAAGAATTTGATGTTGCTGGAAGAGTAATGCCACTGTCCAGGACAAATTCAAGGCACGAGCAGGATGATTCAAGAAAGGAATGCGACATTACTGGAAGAACAGTTCCAGCACCATCGCTATCGAAAACTACCGATAACAGGAGGTTTCCCAATAGTAGAGATGAAGTTGATAATTCAACTATCTCTGTGCTTTCTGAATCCAGAGGTCTGAAGGCAAATGACATGAGCGCCATTGCAGATAATAGGAATTCCTTGCATGGCATTGGTTCATTTCAAGGAGTATCTGCTCCACAGAAGATTGTGAAAGAAGAAAGATATATTGGATCTGGCAAGACTGAAACAGAAACAAAAGATACAACAGCAAACTACAAGCACGAAGGTTGTACTTAATTTAGTGACCAGTTTATATGGTTTATATGATTATTTTTAACTTTTGCAGTTGTTATCTTGTTGATGGGTCTATATCTGATAATTTAGTCTTTACACTTGTCTAATTTAGTCTTTAGTTTTTGTTTTTGGCTGTTTGTGATGTCGTTTTGGGTTTGTGTCTTATACTCTGTTCTCATGCTTCTGTGTAATGTCTCTTTGTTCTAGATGAATCAAGAGGCCATAAAATAAGCAGGGATTCATCTTTTCCTGAAGCTACAAAAGGAGGTACTGTCATATTTAGATATTGTTTTGTCCCCCTTGACAATAAATAATGCCCTAACATTCTTTTTGGGGTAATATATATAGGAAGATTGCGTTCACATGTAGATTGGGAGAAAAGAGAGAGACCTAATTTTAGCCGGCTAACATATAATGCCTCCCCTGGAAGAGCAGCTGCACTGGAAAATATTCCATTAAATAACGGGGTACGAATTTATTTGAATTGGAACTCGTTTTTTTGTTCATAGTTGTATATTCTTCCCACAGTGCTCTACTGTTATTACAATTTTTTTACAATGGCCTTTGGTCTTAGTATTAAAATCTTTAGTGTCCTTGTTCTGTTTCTCAACTCTTACCGTTGAACAGATTTGGTAGATTAGTTGTGACTTCTTTGAATTGCTTATTGTAGATTTCTCAACTCTTATTGCTCAACAGATTTTATAGATTAGTTGTGACTTCCTTGAATCAAACGATTGTAGATTATGAAAATAACAGGCCGACAAGTTAAATGAAATAATACTAATTTAAGTTTTTAACATCTCATGTGGTCTTGTGTTTGTTATATAGTCAATCAACTTACGGTTTTGTTCTCTTCCTTAATCTAATGTTTTTGACAGAGAGGATATCGTCGATCTCCTGAGAAAGAAACAGTATCACCTGCAAGTGATGAGGATACCATAGCAAATGTTCTACAACAACACGATCAATTTGTCAACTCAATGCAATCTCGGTCGGCAAAATTGCAAGTAAGGAGAACTTCCAATTCTACACCATTGCATGCTTACATTTGCAAAATATTTTACTCTTTTCTCATGCATTTATCATGTTATACGAGGTAGGATAGAGCAAGTTTGATGTTAAGTTATTATCAATGGCAATGTGACAATTTGCTTGCCTCTAGATAATCCCGCAAAAGGGAGGAATTCAAACTAAAGGAGTGGTCTATTATTATTTTTTTAATATTGTTATATATTAGGTTAAATTACAAATTTAGTCCCTCAAACGTAAAGTTTGTGTCTATTTGGCCCTTGAACTTTCAAAATCACAAATTTAGTCTGCATTTTCATATTTTTGAAAATTCGCAATCAATTAATTTTAAAAGATTTGAATTTCTCAAAGATTTATTAAGCACAAAATCGTAAGTCCGGGACCTATTAAAAGCTTAAATATTTGGGAACCAAATACAAACTTTAAAGTTCAGGACTACAATATTCTTTTTTAATCTCCTGGCACTTTTTATAGAACATAAATAGATAAGTTTTTTCAGAAATTTTCTTATTATTATTATTATCATCGTCATTTTTTAATTTAGAAAACTACATGAGTTGGCTCTTATAGGGGCATAAAATCATATGAGATTTTTGATAATTGCATGATGATCACTTCGGCTGCTATTTGTAGCCTGTGAATTGCTGCAGTTAAGTTTTTAACATAATATATCTGATGGTTTTTTAGGCAGTCTATAGACATTGGGAAAGACATGACATTAAAGGAGCGGTTTCTGCAATGGAGAAAATGGCTGATCATGCAGTAAGTATAATCTTGTTCTTTGAAGTTGAATGAACTTATTTTTCTTCTAATGTAAACTGTTCAAACACGTATTCCTATTGATATAGGTTGCTGCCGATGTAATTAGTATTATGACCAATAGAATTGAAGTTGTCACCCTGGACATCTGCACTTGTATTCTTCCAGTTCTCTCTGGCCTCCTTGAAAGTGACTTGGATAGGTCTCTCTCTCTCACACACACGCAGTTTTTTTTTCCACATTTTAATAAAAACTTTATGGTTTGTGTTTTTGGAAGACTTATTTTGCAACTTTTGTAGTCAAAACTCTTTTGAACCTACGACATTTACTAGATTTTAGTTCAAAAACGATTTGGATTTTGGTTTTTTCTTACATACGTTTCATTTCTGGAACAATAGGTATTTAGACATTTCTATGGAAATGCTAGTGAAGCTGGTGAGGACGTTTGGTTCAGTGATCTATTCTACGTTGTCGGCAACATCATCTGTTGGTGTAAACATTGAAGCAGAGCAAAGGTGTTTTTTGCCAATAAGCTTTAATTTATCATCATTATCATTATCCACCAGATTGTCCTTGCACTCTTTTTTCTAGAAATTATTTGTATTTAATTGAAATTGGCTGGTTTCTAGGTTGGAGCGATGCAATCTATGCTTCATCGAGCTCGAAAAAGTTAAGCGCTGCCTGCCAGCCCTTATTAGGTATGATACGAACTATATTAACCAATTCTAATTTAGCTAAGCACTTTATTATAAGTTATTTTATCTGAGAAGCACTAATTAAATCAAACAACGCACGGTATCTTTAGACTCTTTGCCTTCAAAGAGCACTCTAAACTTCTATTAGTAATGAAGGAAAACTTACCTACAGCCTGCAAACTGGAAATGTGGTCCATTCTTATGGTGACACGTGTTGAACATTTTGTTTTTAATTTTATATATTTTTATTTTTATACTCTTTTCTCATTTATATATTGCCATTCGTTTCTAATTAATCAATTAAATATTTTAAAGTATAAAATAATAAGGTGAGATGTTCTCATAACCTAAATCGGTGTTTCCTAAACATGTTTTTTAGTACATTTTTATTTCCTTTATTTTCTTTTTTCATCTACGCAACGTTGTATTTTCAACCAACCAATTGAATATTGAGAGTTAAAAACATCAACGTGAGAAATAATGTTATCCATTTATGTTTATTTACATATGTTAATCTATTTTACTTATTCGAGTAAAAGATAACATAGGCCTTTTTAAATCAAAATTGAAAGAAAATTATTTATAATTGACTATGTACTCGTAATTACCTAGTATTTCCTCTTATTGTTTAGGGTTTAAACAATAAAAGAGGCCTTTGCATAATTATGCAATTACTTTGAGAAACACTTTTTCCTTGGTTGCACCTACCTAGGAATTAATTCATTAGAAGTTTTCTTGACACCAAAATGTGGTGTGATCAAGGGGTTGTCTCGTGAGATCAACCGAGTTGCATTTAAGCTAGTCTAGATACTCATGGATATAAAAAGAACACTTTTTCCCTTTTTTCAAAACTTCTAACGATGATTGTGAAATCGGTGGTTCCGCAGAAAAAGGGGATCAGTAGCAAAGTCAGCACAGGAGTTGAATCTTGCACTTCAGGAATTTCAATGACATTAAAAACGAAGTAATCCGCTGCTGCTCTTCTCTGCTCTTTGCCATGAAAAGAGAGATCCCCCACACCCTTTCTTCTCTTCATATGCGATGCAACATATCATGAACATGAAATGGTGATATTCTTCTTTGACAATCTTTCCCATTTTCCCACTTCACTACTCACAATGCTTTCTTCCTTCCCCTTACTAGAAAAGTAAGTACGTAAAACAAAAGTACAGCCACAGGTACTTTTATTGACTGCTCTACTTTCGTTGACCCCTGCCTAATTCTGCACATACCCAAACAGGAGACCAAAACAAACAAAAAGAAAGGACAAATTAAGGGCTAATTTGTAGTAGAGGACTGTGTTTCGGTTTCGGTTTTGGAGAACCATCATCTTCATGAGCCACCCGTTCTATGTGGTGAAGGAGTTGAGTGAGTTACCTGACCCCCTAAAACTACCTTTGCTTTTTTTAACTTTTTCTTGGCTAACCCTTCCTATTCCCTAAATGTTGTGCACCACACACCATCTTCTTCATCTTATTTTGACCACGTTGTTTCTGAATATTGTTAGTTATGTTGTGGGTGTTGTTTATAATTAGTCCACTTATTCTCTCGTCTTGCTCTTTTGTTCGAGGGAGGGAAGGCTTTTTCTTGTAATACCACATATCCCCCTCTTTATGTAATCTTACTCACCAATTCATTAAATTTATATGCCCTTTTTTCTTTTCTAGTTATGCTGCCTGCTTGTCTTGCATCTCTTCATCTATTTTTGCATTATTGTCGACTCTCTTGGTCCCAAGTTTCAATTTTTATAGGGTTGGGCATCTCTTTCAGGATTTTGTTTCCTCTTTTAAATCTTATTTTGATCTTGTGTTGTCTATTGGTGTAAAATTGGACACCCTTTTGAGAACTTTAGCCTCTCCATCTTAGTTTCTAATTAGCACTCATTTTGTAATCATCTTTAGGTGTCTGGGTCTCTTTTTTCATTTTATCAACTAAATGTTTCTTATTTGAAAACAAAATTTGGAGTTTAGCTCAATACATTAAGTTTTTTGTGTCTTGTTATAATTTGGTTCTATGTTTTGTAATGTTAAATTTTACCTCTAGAAACGGTAGTGATAAGTCTAAAACCAAGGGATTTAAATGGAATTAAACGGAATTTTGAAAAGAAATTATTTGAATGACGTGATTTGTTTAGTTTATTTGATATATTTATTATAATGGAACAGCAAATTTACCATATACCACATTACAAAAGGTTAAGAGTTTCTATAAAAGCGGTTGAGAGTTGATCTGGTATCTGAAGTACATATAAATTTGTAGAACAAATTATGAATGTTTTAAAGTTATAAATAACTTCGAAGCAGTTTTCATGATAATCTCGATATATTGTTTCATTTTCAATTCATGCACAATAATCACAATAACTTTTCAATTCATTTACGAGAATTAAGAAACTACAGGGTATCCAAATCTTTTTTTAATATTTGAGTTGAAATAATTGAGAAGAAAAGTTCAAGGTGTCACTTTCATGAATTTGTTTATTTTTTGAAAATCAAATTTAGTGCCTCATTAAATATAAAATTCATATTTGCTTATAATAGAACAATTAGTTATTATAAATTTGAAATCTATGAAATTGAAAATTTAAAATTCTAACATAGAGATTAAACCTGAAAGTTAACTTGGACTTGTTTGCTTTTCAAGATACATCTTTAGGTTGTGGTCAATTGAGTATGAGGATGAGGATGAGCTTTGGAAATTGGAAGATTAAGCATGACCCATAGTTTTGAGAAACTTGACCAAGAATCTCAGGAAAATTTCGAATTGGAACGAATAAACGAAAACTTGGAAAAGAATTGGGAATTTTGGTAGAATTCTGCCTTAAACGAGTTGGAATACTACTTGTAACGTGGCAAGAAAATTATAATACCTATCATTAGTAGTCATTCAAAGGAGATTAAATCCAAACCTTCTATTTAATACAGATTTACAAAATATTCAAAGAAAGAGCATAGTTGAGTCCTATTTGGTTTTCTTTGAGGTTGGAGGTTCAACTTAACTTCATGTACTACTATGTTTAGCATGCACCATCATCTCCTATAAAGTTTTAGGTATATATTTTCCTTAGTCCTTACTGTTGTACTAAAGAAGAAAAGAATTTTCATGGATATCGATAATATTTGGAGTTTCTCTAGGCTAAAAGAGGATCGTTTTTTCTTTTAAGGATGAAAGTCTGTTATCTTTTTTTCTTGATGGTCGGTTACGTTTCACCACATTTTTTTTCTCCTATAAGACATTTTTCTTTTAATTCAAGTCAGGGAATAAGGATTTACTCTAGGTGGTTAATTGTGAAACATTTATTTTCTCCTAATAAATCGAGGTTGGCATACCTTATGATGAGGGTGAGACATACGAATGAAATTTCTCATCGAGTATAACTTGACTACTTTTTCAATATTAGAAAAAAAATGATTCTCACGTCTAATTGGTATTCCGTTTCTTAGAGGAGAAGGATGTGTGTGGGCCATTTTCAAATTTACTAAATTCTAAATTTTCAAACTACTTGAAATAAAGCCTACAAGCTTCCTATCATTGCTAAAGCAAGCAAATATACCTGTCAACTGACATAAAAATGTGTTAGCAGTTAGAAGATCTATCTATAAGTTCGAATCTTCCTAAAAAATTCCTAATATTATAGCAGAAACTTAAACGATGAAGATTTAGGCATTATATATACACAGGATTTTAAAAGTAAAAGTTAGATTTTGAAAGACTTGTACCCATACTCAGGACTTGTCATCCCTTCTTCCCAGTCGCCCATTCGACGTCCGCCAAACACAACTTGTTGGATGCCTAAATATCTGCACGTCAAAGTTTATCATTATTAGATAAAGAGAGTATCTAAAACTTTTCGTGTATTATAGTCTAGAAGCTGTCGTAACTAAAGAGTATAATACAAAGTAGACAAAGTTGAACTTACTCTGAGCTTAGAACAGTCAAGCAGTTCAATAGTACATCGATGGCAAAATAATCAGACGTACCAAGGTCGACCCTGCCACACATTATACAACAACATAATAACAACTTGTTTGAATTCCATAGTAGAGACGGAAGGAAATAGCATTGAACAATAGAGTACAATTAATTTCAAGAACTCTTACCAAACCCGGCCCCAGTTGTCCTGAAACTCAACATCACTGATATCATGAAATGATGACTGCATCACTTTAAACCCCTTATCCGCATCGTAGACAGGATTGTACTCCATGGATGAATTCGCCAGCTGCATTTAATACAACAAAAAATTTGAATCCAACAATTTTGCAATTCCCGCAGCGGTCACTATGTAAAGAAGTTGCAGATTAACCACCTAACCAACCGGGTTGGTTTAACCATCCCTTTCTTTTGGGTGTCACACAAAAAGGAAGGGAAAAAAAGGATAGAAAAGAATGTAGTAGGATATATAAAGATTCAATTGTCTAAAAGACCCATTTTAGAATCTCAAATGGCAAATGACCCAAATATTTTAAAAACATCAAATACCACTTCAATGATGTCATCCTCGCGTGGAATTACAGCATTACTCTCAATATTGATTCAGGGTTTTCTTTCATCCTTCTTCCCAGCCGCCACACAAGTTTTTTCTTATCTCCCTACGTTCCTCTCCAGCATCCACACATTTTTCTCTTTTTCTCTGGCATCTTCTTCTTCTTCTCTGACCATCTCTCCAACATCAAGCGACACAAACCAAAATGGGCAAGATTGAACGACAACAACGAGACCAAATGAGATGGGCGAGAGTGACACCAACCGTGCGAGACTGAGAGAGATTGAGCGAGATAGAAGAAAGCTAGACGAGACTGTTTTTTCGCATATGAGCGAGTGCATTTTGATAATCCCACTCGAATTTGACGTCAGCAAAGGGTTATTTGACATCTTTTTCAAAAAACAGGTAATTCCATTTTTGGGTTATCCATCCGCTGGAGCCATATATAAACAGCCTTCGAATAAACCAAATTCATCATTAATTGAACGTGTTATTTCCTTTAACAAGAAAAGAGATGCTTTTAACATTGACCATAGTTCCGTTTTTCAGTAGTCTGAGCATGAGTGGATAGTGATCAAGAGTACGTCCAAAGCAGAGTAACTAATTTCAACCATATAAGGTCGACAATCTAATTAAATAGTTGTGCAATACATTTATCAGCTAAGCATTATCTCCACAAGAAACAATGTCATGTAGAAATTATTGAGAAACTGGCAGAAAGACTTTCCCTCTTTCCAATCCACAAATAAAGCGAATAACTAAAGAAGTAATTCATAAATGTGTAATAGGTGAGGAAACAGGAGTAATTGACTTCAGATCGTTAAAGCGCTTTAACAAAGTATACTATAAATCAAGTAGGTTCAAGGATATATGGTGTAACCTGCAAATTTGAAGAGTTAAAGGCCCCCAATCGACCCATGACATACCATGACTGGATAATCTGCACGATTACTTGTAATGTTAGTAATATAAAGGGATAGTTGCAAATGTAACAATTATATTCAAAATAATCAAGTATATGGCAACATTTTTAAAAAATTGCAAATATAGCAAAATTTATCAAAATCTATCAATGATAGGAGTCTATCACTGATAGACCATGAACAAATGTTGGTCTATCGCTGATAAACGATAGAAGTCTATCAACGATAGAAGTCTATCACCGATAGATTTTGCTATATTTGCAATTTTTTAAAAATATTGCTACATAGTTAATAATTATTCTAAAAATTGCTATCCATTCTAATTACCCTAATATAAACTACAACTTAAAAGTCATTCATGGATGCACAGAGAATGGGGGACAATAGAATATGGTCATTGTAAAGTTTGAGCAGCTCAAGTATAATAATACTTCTGACAAAGAAACTCGTTCTACAGCAATAAGAATTAACTTACACTGCCAATAAGATCAACATCTCGATCAGTTGGTGATCCAATCAGCTCAAACCATATGTAGGAATCAAGAGGATTAAAGCTGTGCAGCAAAACAGAGGGAAAAAGAATGATCAATAATTTAAAATGGTAAAGTTGAAAGTTTGAAAAGTTAAATGAACAATTTATCACCACATCAATGGCAATACTAACAATTTTCACTTCATTAGCACTTAGCAGCATAAGGATGACTGAAAATTTCCCAAGACACGTAGCAAACAGGTACATATATCTAGTGCATAAAAAATAATGGTTATACCTTAAAACCAGTTAATCAAGAAACAAGGACAAATGTATAGCAAAACTCCAGAATACCTGTATCCTGGGATTGTTCAGTTTTGCACTGAACTACTACCAAATTTTCCAAAAAGAAGAAAAACTAGTTTATGGGGTTTTAAGTGATTATATAATAATTGACGTATAAATTAATCACGATCCAAAATTTCAATTATAATCAGCATCCCTATCAATATATTTCATATAGTTTACTGGTACATTCGTTAGTAAATAGATTAACCAACAACCAGAATGCATATTTCAGCCTCAAATATCTCAGGAGACGAGAAATTTAACCAGGATAAGAACCACAGAGCATTAACAATATCCAACCATTCTTTAATGAATAAAAAATTTCTGACTAGCACATTTAGGAAACCCAAAGTTGAAACTAAATCCTATTGCGTATGGAAGCCACAATGAAAACATTTTTCTTAAGATACAGCTGCTTTAAATAAGACTTTGTGCTGAACCAGCCATGACTTCAACAACTTTTGGGTCTTAAATATTTTCTTCAAAACAGATTTGAAACCTGAGCAATTGAGAAAGAACATAATCATATTTAAAGAGTAATGGCCGATTGCAAGAACAAAATGAAATTGGCAATGAGTTGAAATCTTTTCTTTTATGGTGGAGGATCCAGCTTTGATTTTGGCACCAGAAATAAGGTTATACTAGCGAGGACAGAAAAGGGCAGAAAAACGAATAAGGGGCCATTTATTGAATATATTACTCTCTAAAGCTGACTTTGAAGGCAAGGATGGAACCCGTTTTAGACTTTTGGAAATCTCTACCCTTCCTCCGTACTCTATCTTCAACCTGTTACAATCACATTGGAAGATGTAACTATGCCCAAAGATGAGAAAGCAGCATTATTTAACAGGAATTACATGAAAAAAATCTAGAAGCCTTTTCTCTTCTGGTTTGATACCTCGCAGAAAGAAGCTTATTCTGTTGATCAGTTCTATGTGAAAGTAATCACAGACAAATGTTCAAGAATGAGATTCAAACTGCTTTTAATACTCTAATATGAAGCTAACAGCTTGTGATTGACGATAGATGTGAAATAAGTTTAATTACAAAAAAAAATCTGTATGAGTAATTAGTCACATGACGAAACTTCTCCAGCCAAATGTTTTGAAGAGCCAATACTGAAATATAAGTAAAGTGAGCGGCTTATGAAACGACAAACTAATAAAACAGTCCCGTTGCTTATCCAGAAAACGCTACTCATTGAGATAAAATCACTACCTAGAACTTTCCAAGTCTCCCACAGTAAGCACCATATTCAACTATAACAACAAGATATATTATAACAACGGTCCTACTTAATCCTCGTAATTGCGAGAAGATCATAAGGTGAATCTTATCTTCTCAGACGTCCGACTGATGAATATATCAAGGAAACATTAAACGGAAGCGATAAGGTTTATCGTCGCTCAAACAGAAGCGAAAGAATTCTGAACAAAGAGTTGAAAAAACGACACAACAAGAAATGTGCAAACAGGAGATGTATCCAATCATAACAAACTGATACTAAAAAAAATCAAATGAAGAAGATGAATATTAGCCAAACTGATATACCTTTTTCCTCATCTCCTCTGGATTGCCAATGCTATCGCCAAGAACAGCACGTAATTCCGCATCGTTTTTGCAGGCGTCTTCCAACACCCTGTCGTTTTCCCAGCAATTTCATTACCAACAATTAAATAAAACGCAACACACAATCATACAGAAAAAAGAACACACAGAGAGAGAGAGAGAGAGAGACTTCGCCCAAGCAGGATAATTGTGGAGACGATCATGTTCTCGTTTGCGTTTCTCTTCACGAAGCTTAAGCAATCGACGACTTCTAGCAGAGGTTCCAGAGCTCTTCTTAGGATCAGTTGTAGTCGGTGTAGAAATACTCATAGCGTCAAACTTAGAATCATCGCCATTTTCAGAAAGCAATGCACGAGAACGAAGCGAAATTGGATGAAATTCAGGGACTGAAGCGAGGGATTGTGGGAAAAATCTTGTATTAGAATGGAAATTGCAAGTGGAATTGGGATTCGTAAAAGCTAACCCTAATCCGACGCCATGTAACACGGACATTTCCTCGTGTCTTCTTTCCTTTTAGCTGCTCTTCTCCTTGTTCTTCAGAAACTCTCGCGCTAATTAATTCTTAGGAGAAAGATGATTCCCTCCCTCCCTCCCTCCCTCGCTCGCTCGCAAAACCAATTTTGAAATTATTTTTATATCCACTCAAGATGGAGCTTTAATAAATCTTCAACTTCTACACATTTAGGCTAAGGACAATAGTTAAGAATTACAATTTAGCCTTTCAAATTCAGTTAACAATTTATTTTATTTTATGTATTTCAAACTTTATCGTAATTCACTTTCTATCGTTCGTGCACTTTGTGTATGTGATGCAAGTAAACATGTGCAAGAAAAAGCTGTAGAAAAGTGAGTTCTTGGTTCAGTCGTCGATCCTATCTATGTTTCTACGATGACCCAAGAGTACGCTCATTCTTCCGCTGTTGAGAGACTTTTGAAATGGGAGATACCACTATGAACTCAATAAATACGAGTCTTATTATGTAAAATCACTCGAATTTCAAATCATTCACTTGCTTTAACTACTCATGCTATGAATGTGGGAGCATCAACTACATTCCTATGGGCTTTTTAGGTGCTGGAGAAATTATTCGAATTCTATGAAAGAGTCTTGGAAGCCAAAATGCATGCCAATTTCTTACGACTAGTGGAATGGTACAAGATCTGCCTCTTCGCTTATGTCGAGATATTGATTCCTTCACACAACAATTTGCTTCTCGTATCGACGAATTAGAAGAGATGTCAACCAACAACCGTATCTGGAAACTACAATTAGTGGATATTGGTATTGTCAGTGTGTCACTACACAACAAGCAAAGGATTAAGGATTCGATGGTGTAATGTTAAGAAGTCATGCGACATGAAGACATTGATAGCAATATGGAGGAAGTTCCAATCAGGCAACAAGGGTTCTGCCTCGTGAACAACTATCCAATAATTAATCTAGTAATTAATTAACTGTCTACGATATAAGAAACATATGTAGAATAAGGGTGGATTTGAAATAAATCATTTTGAAAAAAAAAATAGGCATATTGTTATAGTCAATCCAAACATGTCCTAAATCATTGAAATTAAAATTTACCAACTAATTTGTTACTTCTATGAAAGTCTAAAGATCAAAAGTGTTTTATAATACGGTTTAAGAGTTGAAACTAGACCACTTAATCAACAGATACATCTAATTTTGTACTTTGATTTGTCTGTTTTAAAAGTAACCAGTTTTCTAATAGAGATTCTATTCAAGAGCTTTGTTTTTTTAAAGAAGACTATTGATTGGAGGTTTCAATGGATAACTAGAGTGTTATGGTCCACCTTCTCGGTCGAGCTGGTAAGATCAAAGAGGCCTGGAATTTTATTGAAAATAGGCCTATTGGTCTAGGGATTATGTATATGGTTCGACGCTGGGTGATTGTAAAATTTAGAAAAACATTGAATTGAGAGAGAGCCACCAACAAACTGTTTGAGTTGATGAAAATGAGTACTATGTCTTGCTTGCGACCATTTCATGCTTCTGCTTCAAAATGATGGAATGGAGTAAGCACAACTCATCCACAATCCAAGAGAATATATAATGTCTGTTTTGGCTGGCGTATGTGCCCAACACAAAACTTGATTCACGATGTAGAAGACGACAATGTGCAAGAGCAACTTCTCAATAGCCATAGTGAAAAATGCTTGCCATTTCTTTTGGTCATTTAAATACAATACTAGTCCTACATGTCCGAAAGACTAGGAAGGGAAAAACAAAATGCCTCTCATTCCAAGGTCATCGGAACCAGAATTAGGCTATACATACTTAGCAACATTAAGAAATATACAGCAATAGATTTAGCCAACAGCCTTAAATTGGAAGGAATAACAATAGAACTCTCCCACTTGAAAAAGAGAGATCCCCATATGAAAATCTTAAGGAGGCGGTGTTCTTTCAAACAGTAGGCTTATTAATAATAACAAAAATGCTCTCCCATTTGAAGATCCGGATGCTGAAATTTAAACTATAAGAAGATTATTAACTTACAACTTTCCAATCCTATAGAACAGATTTGGTTCCGGTTGTGACATTGCCCCGGTATATGTCCATCATATTTGGGATCTCATTCAAATGTTTAACAACATATTTCTCCACAAATTCTCTCTCCCCTCCTACAAGCATCCGAGGGATCTTAATGTTCTTAAGAAGACTTTTCACCTTCAAAACCTCAAGAACTTTGTACCTCGGTCGGAGTTTGTCCAGTGCACTCATGAATAACGTAGGGTAAGAAATTACAGTTTCTGGATCCAACTTTGCAGTGTTGAAACAGAAATCTGCAACATCCCTCAGTTTCTCCTCCGAACAACCAGTATTTTGGTTCTTTCTTAAATGCTGTAAAAATCTCCTTCTCAGACCATCCTAAACTCTTCATAACATTTATTTTCTTCTTCCAATTTGAATCACTCATTGAACACCTTATTTTAAGTGCACGAACAAACATACCAGACTTTGGTTCAATGCCCAATTCTTTAACCATTTTCACTACTTGAATCATTCTATCAACCTTTTGCATTATAGTTCTAGGCTCCTTTACAATCAATTTCGCTATACTCCTAGAAGCTATTCCTTCCCTGACCAATAAATCAGTGTTAGGTTTTAAAATACCTTTCAAATTAAAAGTTAGAAGCCACGAACAACGCCAAATAGAAGCAGTTGCTTTTTCATCCGATTCAACAATTTCCTTCAAGAAAAAAAAAATGATGGTTTCAATTGAGAATCTAAGCTCCTTGCAAGAATCACAGGGTTTGATAGAATTAGCTTAGGAAGTAAAGGACCGTCGAACCCGATTTCCTGGAGGAACTCAAATTTAGGCTTCAGATTGGTGGATACTTTGTTATGAAGAACCGAAGGTTGTCTCGAGACCAACTTGGCGATCCGTGAATTCTCGAATCCATGCGATTGCAAGAAACCGATAACGGCTTCGTACTTCTGGGAGTTTTTTTCATCGATTTGGAGCTTTCGACGAGCGGAAGAAGGAGATTCTGAAGCAAGCCCACATGAATTCTTTAGGAATTCAATTGTGGAAACAGACGCTAAAGGCAACGTAGGACCAGAAACGTTTTTGTATGAAATATAGAAAAATTTTGGAGGAAATTATAGACATCTTGGGTTTGGATCGAAAGTTTTCAAGAAAAAAGGTTGCAAGTTGGGGTTTTGAGCTGGGCAGAGTGTATATTGATTTTTTAATTTGTGATATGATAAATAATAAAAAAAATTATTTACTTTTTTTTTTTTGAATTTACAATGTAATAAATTTGGGTTAAGAGTAAAAAAAAGAGTTTTGGTTATGTGATGGTCTAATTAATGTTGACTAAATACGATTTTGTTTCTTATTTTAAAGTTTATTCTTATTCTTTCCGTAAACGTTTGTTGGTGCTTGTTTATTTGTGTTATGTTGTGTCATTTATAAGGGTACATTTATTCACACGATCTCGTTCATTTTTCAAAAAATAGAACATTTAACAAAATATTTATACTTATAGGAAAATTAAGTGTAATAAATTTTATCATTTTGTTTTATAGAGGGTAAATAATTTGTCAAATTTTTCTATTTTTGAAAAAATTCCTTTAATTTAAAAATTTTCTTCATTTACCTGGGTGACATATATGTCTATAATGTAGGATTTTTAAAATCTGATTGATTGTGATAACTTTTTACGTGATAAAAGAAAAACTAGACTTTAATATAATAAACAAAATATCCTATTTGGTTGTTTCTTTTGTATTTGTGAGACAACATGATCATTTATTTGGTTGTTCGAAGCTTTTCTACAAGCAATAGAATGTCGTCAACTTCAAAACAATATTTAGTAATCATTGTCAAGCAATAGCCAATGCAATTGAAAAGGTATTTCGTAAGACTCCACATTGACTTTGTTTATGGTATATTGGTAAAAAAAATGCCCTGCTTATTATTTAAGAATGTGTGATTTCGAAATTTTATTCAATAGATGTCTTTACAACCGTGAGATTGACAAAGAGTTTGAAAACGTGTGGAATCAACGGTTAAGACTTTTTTCCTTTTGTAGAATATTTTAATATTATTTTATTTCGATGATGAGAAATTAAGAACAAGGATAGTGCATCTTGAAAAAGTTTACTTCGTCCGTTGAACAATTCATGAATTAGTCGATAAACTAATGAAGGAATGAGAATGTCTCATTAATTTGTTTGTTTGTGAACTAATAAATATCTCTAATCATGTGAACCAGTTATGAAAATCATGATAGACCAAAAATAATAATTATTACAATAACTCATTTGGTTTGAGAAAGAAATAGATTAGTTATTTAAATTTCTGGGACATAAAATATCCTCTAATTTGAGTTTTTCTATACGGCGGATTAGACATTTAAACTTTCAATCCTTAATGGAAGGTCGGGACAATTATAACTTTAGCTTAGTATTACTAAGAAGATTTGAGATTTTTCTTTAAAACACAATTTTTATAAGGTTTAAGATGTCGATATGCACAAAAATAACACGACCTTGATTTTAAAAAAAGAAAATTAGAGGAAAATATTGATAAAATAGATATTCTTGAAAATTTATATAAAGAAAGAAAAATTAAAAAATTTTAAATTTATAGATTAACCTTTTATAATTTTTAGATAAAGTCACATATCTATTGTTTATACACTATTTTGTTAGTAACATTTTGCTATGCTTTGTGGATTTTTATAAAATAAAACGAAAATATATATTTACCTCTCCGATATCAAACTCATGAAAACGTAGAAATATCGACAAAGATATCGCAGAAATTTAATACTATTTGCAACACTAAGAAACCAATAACATGTAAGCATTAGGGTATTTTGGGGGAAACCCACTCATTTTCCCATACATGACTAAGTAAATCAAATATCATTTTCTACATCTAACTTCACTAAATCACATTCCAAATTCGAAAAAGTAATGAAAACAACACCCTCAACTATTTAAAATTCTATCTTAAAAAGATGCTAAACTACGAGCATTCTTATAGTTGGAACTTGCAAGGTAGAAAACAATAAAAGAAAGTCATTGATAGAGTGTGGTGAAAGCAATAAGTTGGTAAAAAGAGATACATGCATCAAATAGGTGTATTAAGTATACATTCTTTTTTAACATCTCTGTGTGTCGAGAGCTTAACGTTATTTAGACAATGTCTCCCCTTTTACTACTAAACCAATCCATGATGGTTAAAAGAGGTGTATTAGTGAGGTGTGAGAACAAACATCTTACAGTCATGAGAGTCTACTTGAGCAGTAAGGTGATGTTGAACCACCTGGCTGGAATGCTGTTGTTAGGAATGAATAATTAGTCAGAAGAAGAAGGAACGGTAAAAAAGGGAAAAGGAAAAAAAACAGCTCTTTTGAATGATGAACGAATTATATACACTCGTATAAAATAGATAAATTCAATTTTGACAGAGTTCATATTTGTTTATTAAAACGTGTGCTTACTTAAAAAACAATTTTCATCAAACCAAGCATCAGAGAACAATTTAGTGTTTGTAGTTTATAATCACATTTGGTTTTGAATAAATTTATAAATCTCCATACGTAATATAAATATAATCATTTCAATACTAAGCCAATACAACATCTATCTAGAGTACATAGACTAAATCAATACAAAATGAGGAAAGATACTAAATGGTTACATACTAAGATTAAGTGACAAGTTTTATAAATTTAAAAGTATATGAACTAAATCACTATCTAATATGATAAAAATTTAAACATTAGTTTTTGACATATGAAACCCAATGCCATAAAAACTTTGAAAGGTGGATTTAGTTACCAGATAATTCATATAATACCTGCCATAAGTCTCGAGCAGTAACTGTCGTTGATGAACACAAACCTATATCAGACCAAGATGCTGTGATATTGGCTCGCCATAAACCTCTGTTCCATAGAACCACAGCGACTCTTTTACCACTCAGCGGCCCTGCCCAAACCTGCATTGGTTTTGTGTAGAAAAGTTAATGTAAAGTAGAAACTTTACCTTTTTTTCTTTCTCTTTTAGTTTCCTTTTGGAATACGTTAGATGATGAGAAATTACCTCGAGGTCTCCATATTTATAGACCTTCTTTCCTTGTACTCCAAGCTTATCTACTTGGATAAAAAACTTTTAGATGGCAGCACATAATGTTATATTTAGTTAATGCTTGAGTGCCTCCTCGGCGTAGAAAGATGGGTGCAACCTAATATGCATCTAAATATTCTTAACAATTAAACTTTCCATTTCATTGAGAGAAATCATTACTATTTTTGGTTATCTTTTTCACAATTCTCTATGAATTAGCATAAACAGTTTGGTTTTTACTTACCCTGATTAACTGCAATAACCTCCTTGTTACTTAACAGTTTCATGGTGATGTTGTCCATTGATCTGATGTCACATCCAATCAGCAATGGAGCCTTCGTATATGAAGAAAAGAAAGGAAACGATTGTAACATGATTTATATATTTTACGAAGCACATGATTATACACTCAACCCACGAGTTGAGGAACATAAGATGTTCAACCCCACCTTGTTATTTAACGAACTTGAATTCCAAATATGTGCTAATATAGTACAAGGAATTCCCTATCTGAACTAAAGCTTTAGAACTCAATGACACAATTGTACAACGACCTATAGAACATATCCTAAGGTCTTCCATCTAAACTAGAACTGAAAAATTCTACTCAACGGTACTTACTTTTGCCAGTGCCCAAATGCTAAAATGAGAACGGTATTCTGCAGTGGTCATCCCTCCATTCCCCACTTCAAGCATGTCGGGATCTTAACAAAAGAAATAACTAAGATTATTTTCCCGAGTATTTCTGGGATTTATGTACTCTTCTAGAGAGGTTAGCCAAAGGGAAAGGGTTTTGAGGGTGTAGAGAAAGTTGTTTTGTCATCATCATAAAAAGAAATTGTTTGACAATAAGTTAATCAGATGCAGCATTTGATTTGATTTAATCCTTCGAATCTTTACTAAGTACCGACAAGCTAACCAGCCAGCCAGTGTTTAATTATCATATTGAGCTACAATTATGAATTTACCATTCCATCCTCCTGGTTTAGCGTAAGAAGCCCATTTGTCATTCTGATCAGCAATGGTGGTCATGCTGTAATCATTAAGTAGGAGCATTAGTTTCTTGCTAAAGAAAGTATTTTGGACTTGAAAGATCGTACTTCAGTACAGGCATATTCATAGATAGACAAAAGGGACTAATCAAATAGTGTAGACAGTTTTCCGAAAAACTGAAAGTGTTTCCAGAAATGATGATCGAATGTATGCTCACTACCTAATCCAGTTATCTTGAATATCTGATGTTGTTCTCCAACTATTTCCTACATTTACTGCCCAAGTTGCTGGATCTTCTTGTCCCCTACATGAGGAAAAGTTTAAGAGAGGAACTCGGTCTGTGCTTTAGAATGGAGAAGCATTAGAACAACTATAGCAATTTTTTTTGTGTGTATAAAAGATTCCTAACCATTCGCATAATGAAAAAAGTATGGGTCTCCCAGATTGTTGTAAAGCTTTAGTCATCTTTGGATACCTGTACCCCTGGAATTGTTGCAGTCATTTGAAAATTTTGATACTTGAACGTAGAAAGCTAATCCTACCTTTCTTTTGGGCTTGTACCAGTATTTTCACAGTTATCATACTTCAAGTAATCAATCCCCTGTACAATTATGTATATATCAGTTTCTAAGCAAAAAATCATTCATTATAAACAAGAATTAAATGAGTTAAGCTTTAAGAGTGTAGACTAGAACAGCAAAAAATACCCATGAGGCAAAAGTTTTTGCATCTTGTTCTTCGTTACCAAGGGAACCAGGCATCTTTTTACTGCAAGTTTGGATCCTGAAGAAATTATATAATTTAAGTAAAGAAGATTGAACTAAAACAGAGTTGAATCTGTTGATAGTGAAATTTCTTTCAGCCAAAAAAGAAAAGAAAAACAGCTGCAGCATTTGAATGAATCGCAACAATCGAAACGAAAGATCAGGAAGTATTTTATGATGATCTGTGAGTGTATAAACTTACCCAGCATCCGAATAAATTCCAAGCTTAAGCCCTTTTCTATGAACATAATCTGCTAGGGCCTTAATACCAGAAGGGAATGTTGAAGCTTTAGCAACCAAATTACCCTGAAAATTTTGATGGAAATTATTTAATATACAATTGTTTTTCATAGACATCCTAGACAGGAAATAGGACATTCAAATTTACCTTAGAGTCTCTGTCAAGTTCAGCCCAACAATCATCTAATTCATATAGAAACAAGAACATATTAATGTCAAAAACAGAAAGCATGAAGTCGAAAAACCAAAGAAATGTACGAAAAAAATAAATAAAATCATCACCTAAATTGATATACTCATATCCTAATGCAGCAAGTCCGCTGGATACCATTGCATCCGCTTAGCAAAAGAAATAGTATGTGTATCTCAGTCACAAACTCACAGTACACAAATCAAAACAGAAAAACGCCTTCAAATCAAAATCATCACCTGTTTCCTTGATTAAATTCTCGTTTAAATTACATTGAAAATGGTTCCAACTATTCCATCTGCATTGATTACAAAAATCAGCAATCCATCACCATCAAATTATCAATAAGCACTTTGAACAAAGCCAACAAGATCGACAATAAAAAAAAAATATTTAAAAAAACAACATTTGATTCAATCGAATTGATTCTACTTAGAAATCATGATCGGAGCATAACACTTACCCCATCGGAGGAGTTAGAGCGAGACCATTGTTGAGAAGAACCCTCCTAGAGGAAACAGAATCAAACTCAGCGGCAAACCGTAGAGCTGTCGATCGAGAAGCTCCGGCCACCGCAACACCATTGCCATTGCCACCTAGCAAGAACGTCCAGGAAAGGACGAAGTAGAGTAGAACCATAACTGAAGGTGAAGATGGGGAAAGAGCCATAGTTGTAACCTGTGATTGAGTATTAATGGTGAAAGTACCATTAACAGAGTTTAAGTCTTAGATCATAACAGGTTGATTGGTTACCTCAGAGCAGCAGCATTGAGAGACAGGATGTGGGTAATGCTTCTTCAGTGAAGTAGAAAGCAATTAATGAAGGAAGTGAGGTTTGTCCATGCAAACCCACCAATGGCGGTTCCCCTCAATGATTGATTTAGCTTTGGGCAATAGCAAGTGGTAAGCGAGGACCAGTGACTCCAATAATTATTGCATTCAATTGCTTTTTTCTATTGTATTCATTTGAGTGAGAAATCATAATCTCGAGGGAAGACTCAGAAGTCAGTCTCAATGTGGAAACAATAATCTGGAGGGAAGACTCAGAAGTCAGTCTCAATGTGGATGAACATTTTCCTTACGAAAAAATTTAAGAACAAATGTGAATGTAAGAAACAAGTCGATAGATGGAGATATCCATAGAGGTGGTCACGCGGGCACATGGGTGAGTGTGAGAGTGACTTAGATCAGAGTTATGTGAAATTAATACATTAAACTAATAATTATTGCATTTATCTTGCTTAAAATGATCAAATACCAAAATATTAACTCTATTTTTTCTTTATCTTTTTTATGTGTACTATATAGGGAAATTTTATGAAGATGTACAAAAACATTATAAACAAAATTATTACCTAATCACATTAATATATATATATATATATATATGTATGTATGTATGTAGTTATTTACTTATCATACTAGGAAGGAAATGGTTTAGGAATATAAAAAAATAAACTAAAATATTTAATAAATCAAACTATTATCAAATAGATTGAGATGGTTTATTTTAGAAGTTTTATTATTTAAAATAATTTCAAATTACATGTGTTTATAAAATAAATAACTATACTAAAAAAAAGAGAAATAAATAAAGGGAATAAGATGGAAGAAAATTGTAAAGAGAGAACAAAATCTAGAGAGGTATGTGTCAAAGAGAAGTAAATCAAAAGAAAATTGGTGAAATTTTGTAAAAGAAAAGAAATTTAAATTATTAGAAATTTAGATCCATAAAATTGATAGATATATATATTAGAACCAAATAATAAAGAAAAAAAATATCAAAGATATATATGTCTGAAAAAAAAATAGTGTCTAAACAAAATATTTATTATAATTTGTATCAAATTACCAACAAAATTACTTAATATTAAAAAAAATTATTTTCAAATATAACAAAATAAACTAAAGTATTTATAAATATAAAAAAAAATATCACCATAAATATTGATAAACTACTAACATCTATCACTTAGACATTGGTAAATGTCCATCGATTATAGACTACAAAATTTTACTATATTTATAAATATTTTTAACAATTTTATCATTTATTTTTTTAAGAATGCTTTAAAAAAAATTCTAAGTCAACTGTTATACTAAGAAAATTAATAATAAAGAGAAAAAATTGATACCCTCCTCCTAAATGGCTAACTATTTCAACGAGGAGTTTTGAATTTGTGGTATGAATAGAAGTTCTAGTTAAGAGAATTCTTAATTCTATTTTTGTTTGTTTTCAATTCAAATGAGAGACCAAATATTATTATTTTGAGTTAAGGTTTAATTTTGAGAATTTTGAATCAATGGGTCCAACAATAAGGTAAAAAATATCAATTGACTCAATTTTTTTAACAAATTGTCGAAGGATTATATCTATTGATGTCAAGTTCGGATTAAATTACCAAAATACACTTACGCACACATAAAAAAGTTTTTCGCTCTCGCTCTTTCTTCTTGTTTTTTCTCACTCACAACTTCCTCTCGCTTTTTTTATTTTTCTCACTCCCAGATCGCTCTCTCCCTTCATGTGGTCTTCTTCTTTCTGTCTCTCTCTCTGTTCTGCTCACTCTTGCTCTACGGAGTTGGTTGCCTTGAATATGCCCACTTGACTCGCAAGACAGGTAGAGAAGAAGAAGATGACATGCAGAGGAAGAAAAAAAAGAGGGAATATATATATATATATATATCAAAATATCGTAACATCACGGGTTCATGACATCAACAAAATAGCATTTCATTTATTTATTTCAAAAATAGATAATGTGCCATTTTTTTGCTTTAAAATGGTTTTCTTTTTCTAATTTTATTTTTGCAATTTTGAATAGTTGTCATTCACTCAGTTTGTTGTTGTTGAAAATATTTTAGTAGATTAAAAGTCGGAGGACAACACGCATCATCATAATACAAATAGACACCATCATTTTACCATTCATCATGTGATCCATCAAATTCATTTGATCTTACGGTCTCACGTAAAATTAAGATATATGTTTTATCCATACCCATAATTATTTTGTAAAATAAAACAAAAAATTTATAAAACATAACAAATTTTCAAATTTTATTAATGATATAACATTTTCAAATATAGCAAAATATACCAATATATTTCGATTATAGACGGAATAAAACCTTTTTCTATATTTAGTAAAAAGAATATATTTATCTATTTTGTCATTTACTATAAACATTCACCTTTTATTTCCTTATGTATTGTTATTGTTTCGGGGTAAATTCTTTTTTTTAAAATATCTTTTAAGTACAACATGAGTTTGAATTCAAAATCTCTTATCAAAAAATATCCAGATGTCAATTGTCAATTGAATTAAATTCATGTTAAGGAAAAGTAGTTGTGAGATGAATCGATTTAGTTAAGACCAAGACTCAAACAAAAAGTAAACAAAATTGTTGAAGCCTAATTAATGCAGACATTTTATTTCATTTTCCTCAAACTTGGAGAGCTTCAAAAGAAATTAAAGCAGCGAACAAAAATGTTCCATAAATAAATCAGAACAAAAATGTTCACAAAAACCTTATTTCCTTGACAAACCATGTCCAAATGTGGAATTCAATATCTCTAACATCAAGAAATTGGCTTCAAAATATATAGTTTGCAGGCATGAGAATCCACAGTAGCTGTCAAATTTGCCACAAAAGTAGTTTTCAAAGTAGTACGCTGCAAAATTGTCACACACAAATCAGATATTTATATGATATATAAAATTAACATGATGTTTGGGGATACCACTAGCAAATTTACCTCCCAAAGATCTCTTGCTTCAACATTACTGTTTGGAGGGATACCAATGTCATCCCATTGCGCGGTGATTGCATTACGCCATGGCCCTCGATTCAGCAACACAACCGCTACTCGGTAGCCAGAAAGAGGCCCTGCCCAAACCTGAAATACAAACAGTAATCAAATATGTATATGTGTGTGTATATTTTTCTCTAACCTGCTTTGCAACAAAAAGGGTTATGCTCTTCGCTAGTAGAATTATAATATTGGATTGTACCTCTAAATCACCTTCACTTCTGACTTTCTTGGCCTGGACGCCCAGGGGATCTGTTTCGGGAAGCATCGAGCGAAGTCAATGAGGTTGAGAAGCAAGCAGTAACATCTATGACAAAAGGAAGTGTAATAGTAATCTCTTCTATACCTTGGTTAACTGCAATGACTTCTGTGTTCGTAATGATTTCCTTTGTTTCTTTTGTTAGATTCCTCAAATCACAACCAAGAAGAAGGGGTGCCTGCAACATCACCCCCACAGTACCACATTAATCTTTTTTAGAAAAAAGGTGAGGATAGGGAATCAAACCTTTGACCTAAAAGAAATACGATTATGCCATAAACTTACTTCTTAGTGTTATATTATTAAACATGCTATTCAAATATCCCAAACAATTCAGTGAAGGAATAGGAGTTTTTGCGGCTTCACAATACCTTGGATATGGCCCAAAGACTAAAGTGAACGATATACTCATCTTTAGTCATCCCTCCATTACCAACCTCCAGCATGTCAGGATCTGAAAACAATTTGCAAAAATGAATACTAAATATGGTAAAAGATATTCTGGGAGTTATGATTTGGCTCAATATGAGGGACACGCTACCATTCCAGCCACCGGGTCTTGCGTAATCAGCATATATTTCATTGAGGTCTGCTCTAGATATCATACTGCAAGTAGAATCTCAAATACTTAGAACTTGCTTAGGAGTGGTTTTCAAAAATAGTGATTTTAATGAAAATGATTTAGTTTATAAATGAATTAAAAGTGGTTTTCATAAAACTTTCTCAATGTTTGGGTTTACACTTCTAAATACTATTGTCATGCAATAAAAATTAATTTTGGAGGAATTAAATATGTGTTTTATAGCACCCAAGCATGCCCAAAGAATCCATTTCAGATGATGAAAGATAAGCATCTAAACAAAACTTCCTTTAAAAATTCAACCTCTCCCATGAATCATTGATGTCGTTAGTAGTTCTCCAGCTGTTTCCTAACTTGTCGCCCCACAAAGCAGGGTGCAGGTCTCCCCTGCAGAACAAAGCAAAAGAGCAAATGCCATAAATGAGAATAGACAAGGAACAAATTCATTCGCCTAGCCCGAGTTGGCGTTAAGTAGGGGAGTAGTCACCATTCACAAAGAGATAAGAAGATCGGACGCCCAGCCTTCATCAGTGCCCGAGTCATTACTGGATATCTGAGAAGGAAAAGATAATCAACAGGCTGCAGCTTCATCTTTCAAACCATCATATATGACTAACTTAAAAAAGAATTTAACTTATTGATTTATGTTTGTAGAAATTAAATTACCTAATAGTTGGCTTAATGTTACCATTGTTGCAATTATCATACTTCAAATAGTCAATCCCCTGCCAAGTAAAACAATGTGCATCAACAATCTTTCACCTAGAAGATGAATTATAAAAAAGAAGAATAAAAAGAAAGTTTGATTTAATTAAACTTAGTAACGAGAATTTTCTATTATCCATACCCATGCAGCAAAAGTTTTGGCGTCTTGCTCCTCATGGCCAAGAGAGCCGGGCATGGTTTTGCTGCAAGTAAAATACCTGCACAGTTGCTTGATAGTTTACTGCTTGAATGGTAGATCGAGTTCACATATAGAAAATGCAAAGGTATGTGACAAAGTTGAAAATGAAAGTTCATACTAAAATTTGTTTTTTTTTAAAGAAAAAATGTGTCCCAAATAATTTTAAAATCTTCAATTCAACTTTCATCTACAAATCATAGATGCCTCATTAATGCCAGAAAAGGTAAATTCATTTAAGTTGGAATTATCCCATATTTTAATTTAATAAATTAAATATGCCATCATAAAATTGAAAAGTGAAAACCTATCCGCTATGCATACTCTGGGCCCTCTTAACTTACCAAAATCACAAATAATCATTACAGCACATAAATTCATTGAAAATTTTGTATACATATACATAAAAGATAAATTAGACCTTCTCAAAATTTTATCCATTTGAAAATTATTGTCACCCACTTACCCAGCATCTGAATAAATTCCAATTTTAAGACCCTTTGCGTGAACATAATCTGCAAGAGCCTTCATACCAGATGGAAATGTTGAATTCTTCGGCACCAGATTACCCTGAAACCATATTAGAAAGAAGTTAGAACTCTGAGAGACATAAAATCAAACGGTGTACATGCAATCTGAAGGAAGATGAAAAAGAAGGCGAAGAAATTACCTTATCATCACGAGCTATCTCAGCCCAGCAATCATCTAAGAAGAAAATCCAAAAATCATATAATTTATCTTTTGAGTCTTGAAATGTAATAAAAAGAATGAGAGATTGACCCATAAGCCATACCGATATTGACGTATTCATATCCAAGCTTCGAAAGTCCAGTGGAAACCAGAGCATCAGCTGTCGAACCAGGTCATTTGGTCATTGATGTTGAGTGTTGAGGTAAGTTAAAAGAAATTGAACGATGAAATTTTTACCGGTTTCTCTAATCATTTTCTCGTTGATATTACATGCAAAGTGATTCCAACTATTCCATCTGGCCAACAACAATGAATTTTCAAAAATTAGAATACAAACAGCGCTACTCCAATTGGATAAAAAGAATATAAAACCTAATTTAACCAAAAAGAGTGTATGGGAGAGAGAAACATTTGCTAATATAGCGATGAAAAGGACAAATAACAAGACGAAATAAGCCAATTAACTAGAGAAATGCGCGCCAATAGCGTCGTTGAATTAGCAAAATAAAGAAAGATCTCCTTGGGTACTGTTTGCCTGAATTTCCTACTGGATAATAATAAAAAGTTCAAGAGAGAGATCTAATTGGTTAAAAAGGAATAACAAAAACAGAGGAACTGCATAAACAAACGGAAACCCATTTAGATTTGTGTTAGATCGAAGAACTCACCCCATCGGAGGAGTAACTCCAAGGCCATTAGCAAGCAGATTCCGCCTCAGCAAATCACCGTCGGTGGCGATGATCTCCGTCATTCTAGAAGTGGCTGAAACAGTACTTTCCAGCATTACCAATGAGAACGCTAAAACAAACACCGCCACTGCCGCTCCAGTGCAGTAACTCCGGCACTCCATTTTTACACTTCAGAGCTCGATCTCCCTTTGTAAGAATCGATTCGATTCTTCGTTCTTCCTCAGTACGTGTAGTGTAAAAGATGGTGGATGGATATAGCCCATGAGTTCATGGGGAGTGTCAGTATTTATATGAACTTTTTTTCTTTGTAAAATGAACCGACCGATTTGCATTTTGATATTCCGAAATTGCCCTTCTCATGCGAGTCGAATCGCTACTGAGTCGGATCGTTTGGTTAGTGGAATTGTAAATCATTATCCTTTTGAATGTGACGCTCTCCCCCTCTCCCTATTTTTTAACTTTATTTTTTCAAATAATAATTTCAACTCATAATTTTCAAATATATATATATATATATATATATATGAAAATTATATATTTATATATTAGGAAAAGTCTCTTTTACGAATCATAAAGATAAAATTACAGGAAGAAACTTTCTTATAATTATATAAATTTACCCTAATTTTTGTTAGATGATAAAAAAAAAAATTGAAATTAATTACAAAATATATAGCAAAATTTAGGATAGATCTTGTAATATTTTGCAGATAATTTCAATTTTTATCATATTTGAAAATGTACTTTTTGTTTGCTTTTTTTTTTTAAAGTAAAAAAAATGATTTGAGGCTTAGTAAAGGAAGGAAATTTTTTGAGGTGAAGAGAGGAATTAGAAGATAAAGTTGGAAATGAGAGAAAGAAACAAAATAAATTATTCAAATCATTAATTATATAAATATAAAAGTAGGAAATCAAATTAAGGCAAAAAGATTAATTAATGAGTAAGTATTTGATGGTTTGTTTATGTTTGTGTAGATAAAATTGATTTTTTTTTCTTCATATTTTCATATTTTGTTGTTATTATTTTGGTCTAATGAATAAAGTTGGCTTCTTTCATTTTCATTTGAATGGTACAAAGACAAATGGGTGATGAAGCAATAAAGAAGAATAGTGGAAGAAACAAAAGAAAAAGGTGAGCCAAAGTCCTAACACAATGTTTTCCTCCATCTCTTTGTTTCATTTAAATTTGTATTATTTGTGGACCAATATGATCCCACAAACCCACAAAACCTACCTTCTTTTTTGCTTTTCCCATTGTTGCACTTAAAAATTAATGGAGTTTTTTTTTTATTCCATTTTCAAATATATATTAAAGTTAATGAAAAATTTTGCAATTTTAGTATCTATCCATTAAAATAAAAATATTTTCAAAAAATTTTTGTCGCTTACGATCGTTTTTTTTTTTCAAATATAACAAAGTTTACTTCTTAAAAAAAATTGTTTTTCTCGATCTTCTCCTTTTTAAAGTGTCGAAGAATAATGGGACTAGTTTTGAAAGGATAACAAGAGAATAATGCACTTTTTTTAGTTGTGTTTTATTTATTTGTTTCTTTGTTTCAAAGGATGAATGGATTTTGAAGAAAAGTGTTATTTATATTATGATGCAAAGCTAAATTGAGTATATCACCTAAAATGTATCTTAAAAAAAAAGAAGAAAAAAAAGAATTGCTAATGTGCAAAATAAATATTACTAAAATCAAATAAGAAATATATTTAACAAAAAAATCATAAAATAATTCATTAATACAATATAGATCAAATAATATAATAACACACATATGGTGGAGGAAAAATATGATTCTATAGTTTTATAAAAGTGTATTTTTTTTTTCAAGTGTGTCTAAAATTCTATATTTTTACATGTGTTTAAGACAATTGAGTCAAATACTTATGAGGTTATTTAGGAAGAAATAGAAGGCTTGTACTATGAGTGTAATAAGGTATATTAAATTAAGTTTATTAGTGTAGAAAGTTCCATATGTTATTATTATAAAATATTTTTTGGTCTAATTTTGATATGTGTTATAGGATTCGTGTTTTTTTGGGTGAGACCTGAACTTTTTCCCGTAAAAAAGGTGCTCATTGCAAATTATGACCCTAAACCGAAATCAAAATTAGGAAAAATAGATTTGAACTTTGTGATGAAAAAATTGGATAGTCGCAAATATAATAATTAAATTCAAATTATTAACATATATGACAACAATTTTAAAAAATTGCAATATAATAAAATCTATCAAAGTCTTTCAATAATAGAACATGTTGTAAATATTGGTTCGTTATTGATAGACTATATGAATCTATAGCAATAAAAAAATGATATATTTTGGTATAGTTACAATTTTTTGAAAACATTTTTATATACTTAATTATTTTTTCTAAAATTTCTATCATTAAAATTATCTTAAAAGAAGTAAGAAAATTACATGTGACATAATAAAAGTGTAGTTTTAAATTAAATTAAAGACTAAATCCTAAATGAAACTTTAACAAACAAGGTCAGATGAGAGAATGAGACTTGAAAGAGAACGTAATCATTTCTATGATACCGTTGAATATAGATATTTCCTCTCCATACTTAGATGTCAAATGAGCTATGCTCAATTTAGAAAAATTTAATATTATCTAATATGATATAATAGTGTAAATGAAAATAAGCTGTGTCTGATTTTCTATATGTATATTTCTAATTACATGTATGAAACTTAAATCCATTTAATCTAGTGCATACTATTTTCACATTAGTTTCTTGCTGCAACATCAATGGTTTTCGTTCATCGTTTGATAATAGTACGTTCAACTATGTTTAATTAAACATCTATCGTTCTATATATTTTTAAAATTTATTGTTGGAACATCGTTGATTATATTATGAAATTAATTATACCATACACACATACATATAATTATGAAATTAATTATACCATACACACATACATATATATAATAGGTGAAGCACACGATGGTACCAATTTTAATCTCGTTATCTATAAACTGTAAGAGACCGTTTGGGAGAAGGGTTAGTGTTATGATAAACCTAGCCTTATCATAACATGTGTTTAGTGTTATGATAAATCTAGTCTTATCATAACATGTGTTTAGAGAAAGAGTTTAAAAATGTAGTTATATGATAAAGATATGTTTGGAGGAAAGGTTATGTGGATAGGGTTACAATAGTGTTATGAATAAGATGTATTTAGGGGAAGGGTTATGTAAGTGTGTTATAATAGTGTTACAGTAAGATTTGTTTGGGTAAAGGATTTTGTAGGTAGTGTTATGAAATTTTTAATTATTATACATTTTTTAATTATTATACAAGTTTCGTATATTTAATTTACCAAATTATTATATTTTCATAAAACAATTTTAAGTAATTTCTTTAAATGTGACGTCCATTTTTAACGTTTTTCTACGTTACTCGCGAAGAAATTCTTAGTTTTAAAAAATATTTGTATTCTAAATCCAACACAAATTTTGTATATTTAATTTCCCAATATGTCCTATTTTCGTAAAACAATTTCCATTAATTTCTTTAAATATGACGTCTATTTTCAACATTTTTTACGTAATTGTTACGTGCAAATAAATTATTAATTTTTTAATTCATATTTTAACTCAAATACACAAATTTTTTATATTTAATTTACGAAATCGTCCTAGTTTTCATAATACAATTAGCCAAATCTTTTTTAAATAATCGCTAAGTGGAAATATTTTTTCTAAAATTCATATTTTAAATCCGGTGCACGAATTTCACATATTTAATTTAACAAATCGTCCTAGTTTTCGTAAAATAATTTGTCTTAATTTCGCTAAATACAACCTGAAATTTCAACTTTTTTTAAGTAATCATTACGGTTGAATAAATTACTGTTTTTTCTTTTAAAATAAAAATTATAATGAATTAATGAAAATATAAAAATAAGGAAGAAGAAAGTGAAAGACTACATTTTGAAAAGTACGAGCATAATTTGGTAAAAATTTTAGATTCAAAATTTAATTGAAATAAATCTTAAATTAAATCTCGCCACCAAATTGAATTCTTTTAAAGAAAAATCCTATACATTTAAAGTTTAAATCATTTTTAAAATATTTTTTATACATTTTGGTTATGTAAGGATTCAAATGTTATTTAATTTAATATTAAATCGTCTAATCTAATTTTGTTTTGATTTTTTATAAATTTAACAAAAAAAATTTAGAAATTCATTTAATTTAAACTTATCCGAAATAGTTTAGATATAAGATTAGTTTTAAAATAAAATATTTGAAAATGTGAAAAAAAAATAAAAGGCATGAAATAATAAAATTTAAAAATAGAAAAAGTTAAATACGACATCTAAATGCGTAAACTAATCGCAATTAAAATTAATTTCGTAAATAAAATATAATTAAAAAATAATATTTTTTTAAGATCATTAAATTAATTAAAAACAAATGACATTTGATAAATAAAAGAATAATATTTAAAAAATAAATAAAATAGTAAAACTATGGGAGAGTTGAAAAGGTAGGGTTATGGAGAGTTGAAAGATGTTTTAAGAAGGAGAGAGAGAAGAAGAGTTATGATAACCCTTCCCGCAAACAATGGTTGGATTACCATAACCCAACTCAACAGTGATAACCCGAAAAGGATAAAAGCCCTGCGCAGTGGAAGAATTAACAGATACCTCAATTTAATTACGAACTGGGAACCTAAAAAATTTCAATACATTGGCAAAACTTTATCTATGGCTAAGCATGCTTTGAAATAATGGAATAACAGAAATACAGAGAATTGGAAACTTACGATCGTTGACGTATCTGTATCTACAAAACTCTAAATTGGGAGACACCACCACTTTGAAACCTTCTTATTCTCTAGTTGAGATTTGGTCTGTGGGAACCAATTGGAATGAATTTTTTTTCAGAGAAAAATTTTCTTTTCCAGAGAGAATTTGAACATATACAGAATCACAAAACAGTTCTTCAGATAGAAGAACTAAGAAGTTGAGATAATAAATGGGAACGTGGTAAAACCATCACGTTTTCTATTAATTTAATATGATTTATCTAATTAATATATATTAAAATAATTTTAATTAATTAAATCATATTTAATTAATGTTTCATTTAAACCATATTTAAATGAATATCTCTCACATATCTTATAGTTTTAATTTAATTAAATCAAATTAAACTTAATTAATTGTTAAATTAAATATCTTATATTTAATTTAATTCAAATTTGAATCATATTCAAATATAAATTTTTCTCGTAACCTATAGTTTTAATATGTATCATATATACATTAAGTTTTAACCTATAGTTTTAATATGAATCTAATTCACATTAAATTAATATTTGAATTTATTCAAATATTTTATTCTCTCATAAATTAATTTTGAATCATATCCAAAATTAAATTTATATAATAAAATTTAATTAAAATATAAACTTTATATTGCAATGTATCACCATACATTATATTAATTCTCAAAGTAAATTTGAACATTTCAAATTACAATCAATAAAATTAAATCTCATTACCTTTTACGAGTTATGAAAGAGACCTAATGGACCTAGAGATCAAAAGATACAACAATATGAGATTAATTGACTAAACTCATTAACCACATTAATCAATATTCGTTGATTGTGTGTACACTTCACTAAAAACTCACAACTGAACTCTTCTCACTTTAGATATATTTTTGTGTCCACAGATATAGACCAATACTAACAAGTTAGTTTTTCACAAGTGTTCGTAACACCAGTTTGGTCAAATTACCGTTTTACCTCTGGGTTACTTCTAGTCCTTAAATATCAGTGTTCCTCTAATGAACAACATGTTTATGGTCGAACCAATAAACATAAACCCCTCTCGTACCATAATGAGGGTAAGGCCCTTTGTTCAAGTCTTAGAGACATCATTTAAAGAAACACTTATCTACTTACCTTAAAATCGGGAATGAGTGAATTCCATTTTGTATGATTATGTTCCCAACTCCCCACTCCCACTCGATATTGTCCCCAAAATGATAAGCATGTTGAATCGACAATCTGGCCACTCTTACCCGTACAAGTCAAAGGACAATCTCTCGTGAACAGGAGTTCATAATACACTCAATATTAAGACTAAGTTACCTAAATCGATCATCATAATGAAATAGAAATCCAACTAGTTAATGAAGTTACATTTAGTGATTACTATTTCGTGGTCTGATCTTATGCAAACTCATTGCATAAGATACCCTCACTTGCATGTCACATACATAAACGCATTGGATCAATGCGTTTGTATCAAATACAAAGTGAATCGTATCCACGATGTTACTAGGATAAGGTATCTAGCCTTAACCCTATACTATAAATCCATTAAGCTGATCTTGACCATTAATTTCTGTATGTCTCCACATCCTGTTCAAGACTTATCAAACAAATTAGGATGATAGTTTATTGGATTTAGGTTATTAAGACAAAACTAATAATCAATAATACTTATTGAAATGTTACAATAAAATACTTTATTAATAACGGTCAATAAAATATATTTACTATCTATGAGTTTTAAGACATAAAATAAACCCTTGGGCCAAACGGCCCTTATCTGTTTGAAAGTTTCTTTGAGAAATATTACTAGAAGATTAATATTTGATTTTAATTTTAAAAATACTTTGCTACATTTTCTCTCTCCAATGGGTTTGGTTTGTTTTAAGGAGATAAAAGCTGATATATGAAAAATTATAATGAGTAGAAATTTTTAGAATAATCAGTAAGTATATATCAATTTTTTAAAATTTTTTTATAAATATAGACTAAAATTATAAATATAGAAAAGTCTATCAAACTTCTATGGTTGATACTCTTATGGTAATAGGTCAATATTTATTACATGTTATATCAATGATACACTTCTATCATTAAAAATGACACAATATACTTAATTATTTTGAATATAATTACTAATCTTTAAATAAACAAACAAGACATTTGTTAAAAAAAAAAAAAAAACACCCTTTTTTTTCCTTTAGTCAAAGGCACTAAATCAATTAATTATTTTATCTCAAAAGCCAAAAAGAAAAAGAAAAAAAGAAAAAAAGAAAAAAAAAAAAAAAGAAATAAGGGGAAAATTAATGTAAGATGATGTGATATAAGTAAAAGGAAGATCTTGACAAATCCATTAGAAAATGTTTTAAGTGTTGTGGACCTTTTGAGGAAAATAATAATATTTAAGAGCTTTTTTTTATAATTATTTTTGAACACTAATAATTCAACCTTTCTTTGAAAAGGATATATTTAAATCCAAAATTTTGTCCCTTTTATTAGTTGGATGGACCATATGAAGTCCAAGACCACGTGATTTACTTTGACCCTGACAAATAATGTTAGAAATAGAATACGTAATGTGTTTGATTTGTTATATATAAATTCAGAGTTGTTAGAGAGTATTGTGATGATTTCACTTTTATTATCATACATCATAAGATGGTAACAAAATAATAATAATAATAATAATAATGGTCCATAATTAGCAAATATTTCATCAATATGGAGATTCTCATTGTATTGAAACAATTAAATAATAATGTCCATATTAATATTAATATTTATTTTATTTTACTTTTTATATTAATATTGATTATCATTTTTTAAAGAAAAATTCTAACACCACGCTATATTTACATTTTTCAAAAAATATGCTTTAATGATTATATTTGCCCTAAAATATTGATAAAGAGATTTTTAAATATATTAAAATAAACTAAAATATTGCAAAATTTTTAATAGGATACTAATATACTTTATTATTATCTATCAATCAATATGATAGGAAGAAACATATACTTTATTATTACCTAAAATTTTAAATATTTTATCAAATTTTCTTTTTTTAAATTTTCCTTAACTTATATTGTTAAACTTTTTGTTAATACAAAATTTGCATGCCAATAGTCAAACCTATTTTTTTTATTTTACCACAATCCAATTATCATTTGAAACTAAATTGAATGAAAAAGATATTTATCCATTCTTTTTATATATTTTTTTCCCTAACTAAAATTTTTCCTTTCAAAATGAGAAACTACAAGCTATGTTATATAATACACTACACAGCATAATAAGATTTAAAAATTTAGATTGATAAAATTAATAATGATTTAGACACCATAGTTTTTAAGGAGAAAAAAAAATCCTTAAAAAGGTATTAAAATTATAGATGAATAAAGACACCAAATTAATATAAAGGGAAGCATATATAATTGAAAACTGAACTACTATGAAATAAAACTCATATAACAAAATCCATCCAAAGGATCTGTTTCAGATTGTCACATGATGAGAGTACACAAATGGATTTTGAGTTCTACAAAAAAAAACAAAAATTAGGGCACAAAATTTTGGGAATTTCAAGAACAAAAGTTTATGAAAGTTGATTGTTTCAAATTCTTACTTCCCCTACTTTTTAAGGTCACACAATAAGCAGTCCAAAAAAAATTTCAAGGGGATATCCACCCCTCTTTCACAACAAGAAAATCAAAATTACTAGTTCAACCCTCTTTAGGTGAAATACTAAAAATAACTATATTTATATAATAAATAGCAAAAGCATAGATCGAGACCAGACTGCAAAGTTATATAAAGATAAAGGATGCACCTGAGCAACTTCTGGATGAAGGAGTCAGATGCCGAATTTGCTTGTTTATTTGATTCATTTCACAATGCATATCTTGATGACGGAGGCAGCTCCAATTCGGTGAAGTGCGACAATGGCATCCCCAGGTTTGCACAGTCCTTTCCCCATAGCGGATTTCAGTGCAGCTTCAAGTATTACTTCTGTGGATTCGGCATCTGTGGCCTTAGCAGATCCTTCAGCCAATATAGGAATCAAGCCTCTGTGGATCAGGCTGTGTCTGGCTGGGGATTCGTCGCTGCAAGTCCAATCGAAAGAATCGGTAGTTAAAACTGGAACGACGACTGAGAGGATGGGAACAGCTGGCCTATACTTAGCAACCAACTTGGCAGTGGTTCCACCACGAGTCAACACGACGATGAGTTTTGCTCTTGCCTTGTTAGCAGTTCGAACGGCTGAGGAAGCAAGACTCTCCAATGGACTCATTGGAAGTGGGGTGGCCCTTATCATCTCCTTAAAAACAACACCATAGTCCAAGGATGATTCTGCTTCAATACAAATACGAGCCATGATCTTTACAGCAATTTCAGGGTAAGACCCAGCTGCACTCTCACCACTAAGCATAACGCAATCAGTGCCATCAAGAACAGCATTAGCGACATCTGTAGCCTCTGCACGGGTTGGCCGTGGAGATTTGATCATTGATTCAAGCATCTGTGTAGCTGTAACCACAGGCTTGCCAGCAAGATTACACTTGTAAATCATCATTTTTTGTGCCAAGAAGATCTTCTCAACTGGAATTTCCATTCCAAGATCACCTCGAGCAACCATGAATGCATCAGTCTCACGCAAAATTTCATCAAAATTGATAACTCCCTCCTGGTTCTCAACCTTGGGTATTCAAATTAAAAGAGAAATGAACGTTTAATCCAACAGATATAAAGACATCCAAAGAACATTATCTTTGAAGATATATACAAAATGAAAATTATCTACAAAGAAAGCCTTAAAACATTGAATCATTGCATAAAGAGTCAAATACGATAGGGAGTGATTCCTCGACCCACTCAACTAGCCTGCAAATAAAGTACTCATCAAAGGACTAAGAATTAAAAACATTGTGCACACCATGAAAGTACTCATCAAAGGACTAAGAATTAAAAACATTGTGCACACCATGAATAGATGGAAGTAATGACTACAACGATTTCAAAAGGAAGACAACACCAAAACAATGTCAGCCAAACAGCTTCTAGTGGACCGACAATTATTAAAAGAGAGAAGGAATTTTAAGCAAATAAGCAATGGTAACCTTCAAATGATACTTTTAGGTGCTGATTTCCCTGATAAAAATGTGCAGTCAAGCAACACATGCAATGTAAAATCCAAGACCGTTCAATCTACACCCCTCCCAAACGAAAATAGCAATGTTTCTCTCTAAGCTAAGAGACAATAATACAATAATTTTCACTCAATATAATAATAAGAAGAAGAAGACGAATGGGACTCGTAAGCAAAATACATACCTTTGACATCAGTTTTATATGTTTGGCATGGGGGCCAAGAATCTTGCGGACAGTGACGAGATCAGAACCCTTGCGAACAAACGAAAGGGCAATCATATCAATACTATTGGGAACACCCCAACCAAGAATATCTTCTTTATCCTTTTCTGTCAGAGTGGGAAGATCTACCACTACACCAGGAAGATTCACATTCTTTCTCTCTCCCAACATTGCTGTGTTTTCACAACGACATACCACCCTCCCAGCTTCTGGATCACAAGACAAGACTGTGAGGGTGATTGTGCCATCTGAACACAATATATTATTTCCTGGCTTCAAGTCCACAGCAAGCTTCTGATAACTCATTGAGATCATTTCTTCATCCCCCTTGATGCTATAATCCGTAGTTATGATCACTTCTTGGCCTTCTTTCAGTTGAATTGGTTTCCCATCCTTCAAGAAACCAGTCCGAATTTCTGGTCCCTGCCACGGTGAATAAGAGGAAGCTTCATGAAAAATCAGTTTGCAACTGCTAAAAAATTACGATACCATGTGAACTAAGTATGCTCTGATCTGTGAACTCTTCAAAAGTTCATGAGTTGGTGTATGCAGTGTATATTAAATCCTTTTTTTAATAAGAAATGCATATTCAATCCACTTTCTCAAAATAGGTGTTAATCCAATCCTTTTTTTAGTAGGTCTATACTTTATTTTGTACAAGGGTATATACAATCCCCAGGGTCCATCTTTACCCAGAAAATAATATATTCGTGGACTAGCATAGAGATTTTAGAAGCCCTATA
Organism: Cucumis melo; assembly: GCF_025177605.1. NCBI lineage: Eukaryota > Viridiplantae > Streptophyta > Magnoliopsida > Cucurbitales > Cucurbitaceae > Cucumis > Cucumis melo. The sequence continues at coordinate 5,012,736 of NC_066866.1, forward strand.
GTTAGAACTTAGAATTACGAAAAATTGCAGGGAGATGGTACATCAGCAGGAAAATTATCTTAAATAGACATCATATTCACATTAGACATTTGTTGCGGAAAGGATAATGAAGGAGTTATAAGATAGCAATACCTTATTTAGATCCATAATAATTAATCAAAATACAGTAGCGAACCCAACCATTTCTTATGTATAAAGTTCTAGACTTAACACTTTTCGTTGACTACATATTCCCTTATCAGGTTTTCTAAGTTTCAAATACAACCCACATTTTACTTCTTTGCATCAAATGTGACAGAGAAAGATTTTCGAACAGATATATAATTCAGCATGGTATAAATGAGGTGAATTTCCTACAAAATAAATAGTTTCATTAGACGTGTTGACAGAAAAAAAATAAGAAAAAACAATTTCAACAAAGTGTCATTGTTGCAATGTATTTAACATAGCAACTGAATCAAGAAGCAACCCAGCAGGATATTTTCTCATTTCCCAAAATCAATCATCCACTACCGCAAAGTGGATGAAAGTAAGTTCATTAACCAGATCCTTCTTCCATCCATTTCCAGAGCACCCAAGCAAGAACCAATGATAAATATTCAAGGAATTTAATAAAATACTACCTCATATAATAGCATAACTCATCATTTTCAAGCAAAAATCATATTAGGAGAAAACAACAAACCTTAGTATCAAGCATGACGGCGCAAAGGATTTGAGTATTCTGCATGGCGGTCCTGAGATTGTTCAAAGTCTCTTGATGATACTCATGTGTACCGTGAGAAAAATTGAAACGAGCAACATTCATACCAGCCCTAAGAAGCTTCTCGATCATAGTCACCGATCGAGAAGCAGGTCCCAAAGTACAAACAATTTTCGTTTTGGGAATACGCCCATCATTAGGAAGTTCCTTAAGAATCCCTTCAATATCAATATTGGCCATCTGCAACTTACTATTTCTTCCTCCCCTTCCTAGGGTTCAGTTAAGCAAATCAGAAATCAAACCAAAAAAAAAAAAAAGAAACATATGTTATCAAAATCATACAAAATTAATCCAGAGATCCAAAAAACACGAAGACAATTAGGAAGAGCAAAACAAGGAAACAGCAAAACAGCAAAATCTATGATGAATATAAGAAAAACTGAACAGAAACAGAAAAAATTTGGTCGATAGAAAGATTGATATACGGTATACCTTTTGCTGATGAGGACACTAATGGCTTCAACTACAAACTTGAACTATTCTTCTTCTTCTTCTAGTTCTTGAAATCTGTTTGGTTTTGTAGTGTTGAGTTCTGTGTGCTTCAAAGCTTCGGCTACCACCGTTTATGCTTCTTTACATATACTGCGTTTGTAAAATTATATAATCATATTATTATTAAAGAATATTTGTCGAAATACAAAATATTTGACCTAAAAAAGTGTAAATTTTATATGGAAACTTTTTCTTTTCACATTTTAATTTAAAATACCTTAAATTACATCTTTAACCTTTTAGAGTTTAAATACTTTAGAAAAAACCAAAAACTGATTTTAGGTTTTTTTTTTTAAATATATTTTTTGGATGAATTTTAGGGTTTGTTCAATTTTAGTCTCAAATTTTTAAAATTTTGAATTTAATTTATGGTAGATTTTATCATTACCTTTTGTTTTTATTTGCATTTTCAATATAAAGGTATAAGTACTAAAATCGAACATTTGAAAGTACAATGACTAAAATTAAGTAAATTGACCAAAATGACATTTTAACCTTTCTTTTGTTCATAGTAAACTTATAATTGACATAACTATCTTCTCTCTTTCTGATCGCTTACACATCTATTATTGAAATCTTCCTATATTTGTTCTCTCTTTTTTTTTTGTTAAAATGTTAATTCTTAAAAATAATTATGAGAGGTTAAATTTTATTTCTATAGCCAATTTTATATTTATGTGTGTGGAATTTATCATAAATGACAAATTAATAGAAAATATTTATTAAAATTTCACATTTTATCAATGATAAGTATGTACACATATCGATAAATCCAAAACTTTACTTTACTTTAAAAATATTTTAGTTTATTTTACTGTATATGAAAATGTTCAGATGGACGTTTTAGCATAAATTGGAATTATAAATTGAGATGTCCGTGTCCATGCATAGTTGGCAATCATGAAAATAGCTTTATAATACAAAAGTTTATTAAAACAATTTGTCTTTTTGAGTATTGTTATTAAAATAATAGAGTATAGATGCAACTCCACCACTAATATATTTAACAATACTCACTACTGCCACACTTAGTTTAATAAGTGCTTAAGTTGCCTTCTTCTTCTTCTTCCTCTCTTATGAGATTTTAAGGTTTTGGATTTCCATTAAAATAATTGAATGATGCTTAAATCAGAGATTAAAATATATATATGTGTGTGTGATTTATTACTAGGTTGAAACTATAAAAATATGTGATTTTTATTGGATTAAATTAAAGTTTATTTTATAAGTTGAAAAAAGAAATTTAGTTTTAATTTCTAAAATTCTACAAAGATATAAGTTTAGTTTGTAACGGTCAAATTTCCAATTTTATAACAATTTAGTTATTAGATTTTATTATGCAACAATTTAGTTTTTACTATAAAATTAAATGTAAAAATTTAATGAGCTTTCTTTTTTGTAGAAATAAATTAATAGACTACTTAGAGACTCAATAATTTTATAAAATACAATGCTTAAATTTCTAAAAGTTGACATCAAATTCTTATAAACTTTGTTATATTGAGGACTAAATTGATAGAAAATTAAAAATACAATGACTAATTCATTATAAACAAAAATCGAATGATTAAATTATTACTATTGTAGAAAGTTCTAGAAACCAAAAGTATTTATTAACCAAATTTATGAATAATATTTACAATCAGCAATTTCAAATTAGCAAATTAAATCAAAATATTTACAAAATAAAATAAAAATTTAAATTTTTAACCTTAATTAACATTAATAAACATAAATAAATAGATTTTTATCATCGATAAAATTTAAAATCTTACGGTTTTTATAAATATCTTGTCTTTTATTATTTTAAATAATTAAATCATATTTTAAATGTTAAACTTTTATCATAAAGAAAGTTTTATTTTTTAAAAATATAGGATCAAATTCACAATAAAAATTTGTTAAAAATAAAACAATTGATAAAATATTTGTATTTCATAAAAAAAATTAAATACAATTAAATTTATCTTTTAATAATTTTGTTATATATAGTTTATGGATTTGGGTAAAAAAAAAAAACAAAAAGTGAGTGGAGAATTACAAAATCCACCTTGGGTAAAAAAAGAAAAAAAGGAAGAAAATGAAAAAGAAAAGAAACTGTGTGCGTGGTAATGTTGTAGGGGTAAAATTGTAATTTGGACTGAGGCTTCCATTAACAATGGGCGCGTTTCATTAAGAATAGATTACTTGCGTGACAAGACAAATGGGAATATTCCACCATTATTCCATTTTGCATATCAAATACTTTATTTCATTTTTATTACTTTTGGGATGACAAGTAAGATGCCATCAATTATTGCTTTCTTTACTTTTTATGCTACAAAACCATTTTTTGTCCATGGGTTTTGTGTCACCATTTAAGCAAACTTTAATTCATGCTGATTTCTTTTTTAATTTCCACTTTTAAATTTGTATTAATTTAGTGAATTTTAATTTTTATACCTCATATTTTGTAAATGCTTGTTATTTATAGAGTAACGTGGACTGATAAATCGATTAGGGATCGAGTTTATTTGTAAATTATAACGACAAAGTTGTGATGTAATTAAAATTGACAATGTCGAATAATGTCAAGTTTTGACTAAGCAAAATGTATTTTAATCCCTATGGAATAATAAATAGTAAGTTGAAACATGTATTTGATCCGTATGGAATAACAAATAGTGAATTGAAAAATTGTGTGTGGTGTACTCGGTTGGAAGGAAAAGAGAGTATTTGATACTGATTGGACAGCTTATGTTGTTCTCGGTCTTTATTTATACGTTTTTACCATCTTCCTCTTCCTTATCTAATCAGGGTACGTTTCTGTCAATGTCGCCTCTTCAAGGATTCTTGAGTCCAACCAACCCAACATTCTTATCCAACGTTTTTAGGGTTACATTCCTTTTTGGTTAATTCTAGGTTCATCAGATGTTGATCATTTTTCTGTTTTATGGGCTTGGATCAATGTCAACCGAACCCATTTTCCTTTCGACTTATTATTCTTTTATTCCTTTATTGTATATTATAAACTTGGAAGTATAACAACTAGATTATTACAAATTTAAAAGTACAATGAGTAAACCATTACAAATGAAAGTTCATGGACTAAATCTTTATTTCCTATAACAATAATTCATAGAAGTGATTTGTAAACTACATTTTCCTTCGTCTAATTATTTTCATTAAATAAATTACACCATTCTATTAAACTTGTCATCTACCAAAAAAAAAAAGTGTAAGTTCAAATTATCCTACACACACCATTTAATCTCTAAACAAAACCCAATCACTCATTAGTTTATTTTGCATCATATTATATTAATCTAAAATGATCAAACAAGATAAAAACATCGACTTCCAACCTCGAAATTAATAGTTCAAACAAATCTTATTTTCGTACAAAAACTACAATATAATATATAATAGATATCTAATTCATCTAAACTTAGATGGATGATAATGTTAATAAAAGTTACTAATATCAAGTTATAATCAAACTGTTGTGTCTCTACAGTAATTTTATTAAATAAAATTCGAGTTATTAGAGTATATATATAGAGCTAATTAAGTAGGCTATAAAGAAGAATGAAAAAGAGAAAGATTTGTATGGTTATTGCATAGTTTTAACATTAAAATAGTTGAAAACAATGGAAGGTTAGCCACTTGTTTTTGAATTACACAAATCAAGCGTCCGACAGTTGTTTTTAACTTTCAAGGTTTTGCTTTGCCTTTTTCTTTTCCCCCAAAAACCACTTTCTAAATGAATTCAAATCCCCACGTTTTTTATCCAACCAATTACCCTCCAAATTTGTGTTAATTATAACCGATTTTGGTTTTTTAAATTAAGTCTATTTTCTTCTCGATTCTTATACTAATTTGTATAGATATAGATAGTGGTTGAATTTGTCGTCAAATTTTAAAAAAAAATGCATAAATCTTATTTTGATATCTAAACTTTGTATTTTGCTCTATTCTTTGATTTTTTTTAGAATGTATGTTTTAGTCTTTAAAACATTAAGAAGAGATTACTTTGTTCATACCACTATTACGTGATTTCTATGTTTAGTTAGATTTATCATATGAATTTAATTTGAGTAGTTATTAAAATATTTATTTGTAATTTCTAGAGTTTATTTTCTACGTTGGTTGTTCTTGATTTTTTTTTTCACTTATCATGAATATTAACACCAAAATGCTAGTTTTATTTTATTTTATTATGTTTAATGTTCTTATTATTTTCAAGATTCCAATTTTTTAAAATAATAATATGGGTGTGGAACGTGAAAAGGTTGAGTTTTGGAGGAAAAAAAAAGGAACAATTTTAGTTTTTTGGTTTGTTTGATTCAAGTGCATTAAATATATTTTCGTGTCGACATAAAAGATTTTTAGAATAAATTAACAATATTTAATCTAGAGTCTAATAGTCCAAATATTGAAGGTTATTCCATCTTTAAATTTTTTTAGGTTCAAAACAATCAGGATAGAACAAGACACAAAGTTTAGGGATCAAAATATGATTTAAGCTATTTTTGTAAATTAATTTGGCTTGATTTTTCAAACTAAGTGTATATCAAAATAAAAAACTGGAGAAGGCAAAAATCGTGTTATAAGCTTAATTTTCAAAAATAAAAATAGAAAATACAATTGTGATTAGAGGAGACCTATGTTATAAAAAAAATTCATAAGACATTAAAAAAATGTAATTGATATGAATATACTATAAATAAATAAAAAATAATTTACTCGTCATATCTAAAGTGTTTATAATTTACATTCAATTGTCGATTAATTAATTTTCATGCTTCTAACAGTTGAATCCAAAAAACAAAAAGATGTAAATACGAATAGTGAAGTGCCAAAAAGATTTCTATTATAGTATAACGTAATACTTTAATATTTGACCATTTTAGCATAAGTGTCTTCACCGATTGTGGGTGGTTAAGGCTTATCATATGTTTTTCTCTCGAGGTTAAAAGTTTCATAATCATTTTTATTTATTAAAATCTCCATGTTAACTCATAGTTTGAATTGAGACTTTTTTTGAAATTATTTTAATATTTAAATTAATAATATTTTGACCTATGTATTTTGGTCGATCGATTTAGTTTGATTATGTGACATGTTTATCGGTTTTATTAAGTATTAAGACATGTGCGAGACTAACTCGATAATTATATAATTTTTATAGTTTTTACTCAAGAAAAGGTAAAAGCAAAAATAGAAATTTATACTTAAATATTATTCTTCCTTAAAAATAAGAAATAGATGGAAGATTTGTTTTCATTTTAATTACTATTTTCGAGAAAATAAATAAACAAAAAGGTGAGTTTGAAAATCTCAACAAAATTTCGAATGTTTTTGAATTTTGGACAGAGAAGTATTTCGAAAGTCGTGTGAAACATTTTGTTGAATTATATTAAATCCAATGTGACAATGACCAAATGAAAATTGGCATTTCTTTGGTGTGTTTTTTTCAATTCTATGCATTCCTTTTTTTTTTCAAACGAATTAATGACATCACCACAATTAAAGGAATGGTTATAATATAATAATTAAATTCAAAACATTAATATAAATAGCGATATTTTAAAAAAAATTATACATATAACAAAATCTATCATAATCTATCAATGATGCAAATCTATCACTATTATACTATAAAAGTTTATCGTTAATAGATTTTGTTGTATTTGCAACTTTTTTTTAAAAATGTTCGCTACACTTTATTATAATCTTTAAAATTGTTATCTACCATAACTAAAAATAAATTGTCGCTGATTTAGAAAAATTATTGTAAATGACAAAACTATTGAAAACATTTACAAAATGGAGCAAAATTTAAGATTCTATGATGAGAGATATTGATAGACAATGATGGACGAAATCTATGACTTTTTAAAAAAGAAATACAACAAAAAAAATAATAATACAAAACAAAAATGTTAGAGGAAGTTAATCTAAATGAGAGATATGACAAATCTCGTAAAGTATATTTAAAATGGAAATAAAGTAGAATAAGGAACGAGAATGAGATTGATCACCATTATAAAATTAAAATGAGATTCCCAACTTTGGAGTGACGGTTTTGTTCTCGTTCTAAACAAATGTTATCGATGAGAATAAAGTGAGTCTCACATTTTTATTTTCGATTGAGTTTAGTTACACAAAAGAATGAATAGTTCATTTTGGAATTTATTATGGGTTGATAGTGATAATCCTTACCCAAAATATGTATCTTGAGTTTAAATTGTTCATAATTTATTTTTACCTAATTGTTACAAGTCAATGAACTTGTAGGTTTGATTTCAATACTGATCTTAAATTTCTAAAAGTTTCAACTGTCTTCATTGATCACATCAATCTGTAAATTCAATAGTGTTTTGTATAATTTATACCCCATTTAGTAAGTGTTTTTTGTTTTAAATTTTGAAAATCCAATCTATTTATTCTTCATGTTTTACCCTAATTTGTATTTATTTCTAACTATAATTTATTTCTAACTAATGGTTGAATTTCTAGGCAAATTGTGAAATAAAAAACAACTTTGTATACTTACTCCTTTTTAGTTTTCAAATGTTAGTTTTTTAACACATTTGTAGAATATAGACGACAAAGAAAGAAACTTGAAGATAGGAAGTAGTGTTTGTACGTTCAATTTTAAAAAACAAAAACAAAAAATAAGATTAGATTAAAAGAAACAAGAAACAAGAGCTTTTATTTTACTAAATAGTGATTAAAAATGTAGGAATCAGTAAACATTCATACATAGAATCAATAATAGAGGCTAGACATATAATTGAGATCTCATTCCCCCCCCCCCCCCCCCCCCCCCAAAAAAAAAAAAAAATTATTACACTACTATTGTTTATTGTTATTATTATTTTGTTTGAATCTTCCATCCCCTATTGGATCTAAAATCAAAAAAATAAAAATAAAAATGATGAGAGATTTTAAATAATTGTTCTTAAAACAAGACAAAAATGGGGGTCAATGCAAGTGTAATAATAGCCAGCAACGTTCATCAAAAATTGAGAGAAGAAACCAACTCCGGAGAGCCATACCATTTGCTAAGTTGGCCATGTATTCAATGTTGTCGACAATGGCTTCTTCCTTTAAAAATCATTCCTCTCCCTCCATTTTTTCTATTTTACAGCTTGACCAATGACTCGAAAAACGTCACAGCTGGGAGTGCTGATTTTTTCAATTTGCAGTTGAGCTTTTGACCCTTTCTCTAACCATGGTTTGGACGAAGAGCTCGCCTGCCCGATATGATGATCGAACCTGAACATATAGGGAAAGAAGTATCAAATGAATTCATTTTGGTAGCAATAATGGTCTAGGAAATGGATGCAGTAGTGTTGGCAATGGACGGAGAATTATACGTTACATATAAAGCTTACCAAGGGCCCACTGGCCACGTATCGGAATCCAATCGACTCCCCATATTCTTTCCAGAATGCAAACTTTTCAGGTGTGACGTATTCTTTGACAGTCAGGTGTAATGGGGTGGGCTGCAAGAGGACAACCGTTTATTATTATTAATGAGTTAATCATCAACAAGTTTACTCAAACTGCTAATATGCATGAGCTGATGCAGGCCCTAGCTAAGCGGTTATCAGACGAAACACCCAAGGGGATTGCAAAAATGATATACACTATAACCATTACGAGCAACGAAGAAAAAGAACTAAGAATAGTTGAAACTGAATTAAGAACGGTCAAAACTCGGACAAACTTGACTCGTCTTCATTCAGTTAAGTTGGTTCCATGGCAGGAAAATTGAAGCGAGGATAATTTTCTTTCAAAGCAAGGAATATGACTGAACGAGTAAGTTCCAAGTATTAACAAACCTGCAAATACTGCCCAAGTGTAAGAATATCCACATCTATGGCCCTTAAATCAGCAAGAGCTTCCTTCAATTCATCATCGGATTCTCCAAGCCCTAGCATGATTGAAGATTTGGTTATCATCCCCTCCTTACTGTGCTTTGCATGTTTTAGCACGGCTAAGCTTTGGTCATAACTGCATAGAATCAAACTGATTGTAAGACTCTCGACTAGGTGGGGCACGGATCACAAGTAAAGGAAAAAAACTGAAGAGTTCCATATTGGTTGAAGCCCTTGCTTACTAGCTTTTGTAAAATTTTCAAAACAAAGTTTAGTTGAAAAGAATGGAAGCACAAAAACCAGATTCCATCACACCCACAAGTTACTAGTTGTAATTTGTAAAAGGACTTTTACCATAATGGTAATAAAACAAGTGTGCATCGAACGGTCATTCAAATAAAGTTTTTTATCTTATTATGAGAAGGTCGATGCCATGTAGACTAGAATGGGCAAGAAAACTAAACTTGGAAAAATGAATCAGTGTCAAACAAGGTGGTGTCCAAAATTATAGCGTATTTGACTTTGAGAAATCCTCGTTTTTTCATGAAACAAATGTCAGGTCTGAGTTTTGTATTCTTAAATATTACTAAAATAGAAACTACGGACATAGTTTTCTTTGCTTACAATCCATAAGAAGCTAAATGCCATTATTTCCTTTCAATCTCTTTAAGGATTTCTTTCACCTAATGATTTTATATATAGTAATTAGGACCTTAAGTCAATACACACTCAAGTCTAGAGACAGGACTGAAACAAAGTTAATTGGTAACACAACTTACCCAGCTCGAGGATCTCTAACAATTCTTTGAAGCCGTTTCACAGTCTCGATATTGTGAGCAAATACATCTAACCCTGAGTGAACAAGAGTCTCCACAGCCTTTAAGTCACCTCGGAAATCAGAAGTTAAGCATTCAACCATTATCTCGGGCTTAAGTTCCTACAGAATAGATTCACTAAGACTAATCAGATTTCTAGTAACTTTTCCAAGAAACCTTCAACAATTCAGTTTATCAATAAGGAGACAAAAATTATTGTAGAAAAATCTATTCAACCTTCATTGCTTTAACTGTTTGAGCAAAATGCCCACTTCCTCCATCAGGAATATCATCACGGTCTACACTTGTTAAGACGATGTAATCCACACTAAAAGACAATACAGAAAAACAATTCAATATTATTAAAAATTAGTTACACCCATTAATAAAACAAATAGATGAGAACATAGAGAAATTTCTCTGTTAACTATTTGATAAAGAGAATAAAGAAAGAAGAAAAAGAAGAATAGTCTTAACAACCATGTAAACACATTCTGCCAATTAGATATATGTCAACATTATCAATGCAAGATCAAGTTCAATAAACATCAATCCATAATCACTCTTAATAGGCAAAAAGAAGGTTGATTCTCTTACGAGGATACAGGATAGTTAATACATACCCCCAACTGGCAATAGCTTTAGCAGTATTAAGTGGTTCCATTGGATCGGGAGGTGCAGGGTTTCTGCTAGTCTTAACAGCACAAAATCTACATCCCCGAGTGCATGTATCCCCAAGAAGCATAATTGTGGCAGTTGCAATTCCATCCCCTCCCCCATTCCAACACTGCCCAAACATTAGGATCATGAGGATATAATAGTCAGTCCTGAATACAATTAAGAGCTGCCCACATTGACAAAAACCAGAATCCACATACTGAAAAACAGAAATCCAAAACAACTTCAAATCAAAAAACACTACTCTAAGGTAGCAGTTAACCATACTCCCTAGTACACTCAATCTTCTGAGAATAGTTCTTTGAATCACAAGGTCTAAAATGAATTAGTGTATGAAGTTAACTATAATGAGCTCTTTCACATACTGAAAAACAGAACCAAAACAACTTCAAATAAAAAATCACAACTTTGAGGTAACTGTTAACCATACTCCCTAATAATAAACTCAAGTTTACGAGAATGGTGGTCTAGGTTAACTATAATAAGCTCTTTTAAGTTCTAATGAGGATAGAGAGAAAAAGAGAGAGACCTCTCCAATGTTGGGGCATTGAGCCTCTTCACAAACAGTATTGAGATTCAAACGAGACAAGGAGTCTTTGACCTCCTGAAATTTCTCTCCCTGGGGAGCTCGTTGCCTCAACCAACCAGGCTTCTTCACACTCGGATCTCTGCCGGTGTGAGGCCCCATTCCTCCGGGATATGGACCTGCCTTGGAAGAACCCTCTTGGGGTTCCATAACCCTACCTCCCACCGAAGAAGAAGAAGAATAAGAGGACTGCACCGCCACCTCTGAAGAAGAGGAATCGAGAGCTTCACATCGAATCACTGAAATCGACCGGCGAAAACGGAGGGAATGATTAGAGAAGTTGCGGAGTTTAACAAATGGGAGAGGCGAATGAGAAGAAGAAGGAGACTGATTGGAAATTGAAAGCGAAGAATGAATAATCATTTTGAGGTGAAATTCTGTAAACAGAAATCAATTTGGATGGAAAATGTGCGAAGAAATTTGGGATTTCGGTATGGTAAATGAGAAAGATGGATGAATCGAAGCAGAGAAGAAGAGATTGTTGTGATGAGTTTAAGCCAATTGGATCAGTTGAAATGAAAACGGTGCTTCGATTACTCCGTCCAACGGCCGGTGGCTTCCGTTCATTTCATTTTCTTGTTGGTTTTGGGTTACCAAATTGACACTTTACATACAACTTTCTATTAATTCAGAGGGTAACTTTCTAATATATGTTTAAAACTATAAATTAATATTTATGTCATTAACATTTTCTTCTTCTCGTATCTATTCATATACATTACTCTACAGACTATGTTTAATTTCTAAAAGTTTAGTGTATAGGTTTCAAAAGGTTACCATATTCATTTTTTTATTTAATATTAAATATTAATGTATATTAATTAATCGAATCTAATTACAATAATTAATTAAGTTCCAGTATTTATATATATATATATATACATAATTTTTTTTTTTTTGAAAGGCTTAAGAGCCCTTTTAACTACTTTCGATTTTAAAAAAAGAAAAAAAAACCACTGTTTTGTAACTAATAATTAGTATAAATTGTATAGATTAAAAAATATTGATATTATTTATAAAATAAGATAAAATCTGATATATAAAATTTGACGAATTTTGTTATATATATCGCAAATAGTATCAATATTTTGCTATATGTTAAAATATTTGAAAAATTAATAAAACATTTGTTTTTTTTAGCGATTTTGTTATAGTTTCTCAAAATTTTCTATTTTTGAAAAAGTTTCTTAATATTTTTAATTTGTTTTATTTTTCTCTGACTCTATTATTTTTCATATTTGCATGTTTAATTTAATTTTGAATTTTAAATCTTTTAACATTTAGGTTATATTTAGCAATATGTATTTTTCTTTTCATATTTCCATGTTTAATTTATTTTTTAATTTTAAATTGTTCGAAATTTAAATTTATATATTATTTTGATCTTCCAAATTTAAATATTTTTTATTTTAAAATTTTAAAATGTGCATGTTTAAACTTTTCTTAAATTTCTTCATAACATGAATTTCATGCTCCCTCCTTCAACATTTTTCATATTTCTACCTAAGAATTCATGTTGTTGGATCAGATTATAACTACCTTTTTAAGAATCTGTACAAAAGTCTTTATGAAATTTTATTTTTGAAAAATGCTAAGAAATTATTCATCTAGGTTATGTTTAATATTTTACTATTACAACATTTACCTAATAATATAATTAAGTTTAATTTAAGTAAAATCATTTAAGACAATTAAATTGAATGAGATAATATTTCAAATTAAATTTAGACAATATATAAATAATAAAATCTATTATATTATAGTTATTAATTTTACAACGAGGTTTACATGTATTTTATAATGGTAGGCATTTTATAATTATTATTTTTTATATATTAATGAATTCTGTATTTTTTTTATTTTTTACGTAATTAAATTATACTTAAAACTAAAAACTAACCCAAAATGCTCAGAAAAATAACAAAACAAGAAATAAGAAATCATTATCAAATAAATTTTTGTTTTTGTTATTTTTTTCGAGAAACAAAAATAATTATCAAATATTTTCATTTTTTCTTCTAAAAAACAGAGAACAAGAAACAAGAAATGGAAGATATTATCAGATAAATCCTAACGTTCTTTAAAACTCAAAGCCTGTATCCAATTCAACCTAATAGACTAGACTAGTACATAGGAGAAAGGATTTATTTAAACTAAACTAAGATAACCATTGAGAACGGCTATCAAATCCAAACATAACTGAAATAGTTCCATTATTACTTTCGTAACGGTTGAACTCAATATACATATATACTCGAATTGGCGATACCTACTACTTTAAAAATTCTATTTAATTTGATGTTAAATTTTTCCTTAGAAGTTGGAAGAATGGGCTTTGAAACTATAAAGTACAGATGGCAATAATAATAATAATTAACATATAGGAAACAAAGGCAAAAATCTAACAAAACAATAATGATAATATAATACAAATTAGCCTCAACACTAAACCTCGACCTTACTTAATGACTATCATAGAGCAAAACAAAAAGAAGCTAAAACCAAGAATGGACAATTTCATCAAATAATCTACAAAAGTTAAATCTCATTTTAGCTAAAAAGAACTCAGAATCCAGCCTCATAAAATAAAAACATTGGGGATTTTATCCTACAAAAAGATTTCATATCCCAAGCTCCATGAATTTGACGAAAGAGAGAGTTACGATCTCACCTCCCAGAAAAAAGAACTACAATAATCTTTAATCATTGCTTTCATCAGATGGGTCATCTTTTAAATCTTCGGAATCTGAAATGCCAGCCATCTTTTGAAGAGAATCCATGTCCCCAACTTCGGAGAGTGTGTGTATTCTTAGTTTTTCAGCATCTTCACTGGAAAAAACCAACAAAACTTATATAATCAAACATGGAAAAGCACTAAAGGAAAGATGGCTCCAGAAGCTTATGTTGAAGCAAAGTTTCAAATTTCCCATTTGCAATAGCTCACAAGAATCTTTTTTTTTTTTTTTCTTTTTCTAAATGAATTGGCCTTTAGTAGGAATGTGAGAGGAGGAACTTACTCTGTAACACCAAATATTTCTTTCACACTCAAAGAGCTATCTTTCGAACAGAATTCCGGCAGCTGTTCGACGTTAATGGACAAGTTAACTTCAGAAGAAGATCGTAATATGAATGTTTCTTTAAATAAAAGAACAGCGAGCAGCTAACTCAAGTCTAGCTTAAATGGTTTAGGTTATAATCTCAATCAAAAGGTTAAAAGTCAAATCCTTCTAATCCCACAAATTGAATAATAATATTTAAAGAAAAGAAAAACCCTGAGCAACAACTCTATGTTCCACAAACCATTTTATTATAACTCAAAAGCTTGAGTGGTTAGGTGAAGACAAATCTAATGTTATATTAAATAAGACTCCCCCTCACTTGTAGACATAAGATATGTACAAGACCCAACAAGCGAAAATCAATTTTAATTGGAAAGGAAATAACAATACATGTCTGCAGAGATATGAACACAGGACCTCTCAAACTACCTGGTCTGATACAATCTTAAATCACTAATTAACTCCAAAAGTTTAAGCTTACGAGAGAAGGCTAATTTAATGTTATATTACCTAACAATAGGAATAGAGATTGTCAAGCAAATAAAAGTAGATAGAAAGGTCAAGGAAAAAGTTATCATGCACTGAAACGTGAAGTAATGGTTTTTCTTCTTTCCCACGAGAAACTAAGCTTCTGTTGAGAAAAATAAAAGAAATTTAGGAGTTTTGCACAATATACTGATCGTACTACCAACCTCAGACAGGTAGAAGATTTTGCCAAAAAGGGCCTGCACAGCTAGTTTTCTCTTGAAACCCTTCTCGGTATAACCTGACATATTCATAACAACTGGACCTGAAAAATTAAAAAATAGCAATCAGAAAGGCAATAGCGTGAAGTTCATCTTACTCCAAGCGATCAACATTTAGTGCGTTCATACACACACACAAATCTAGAACAGAAGAAACAGTCGTCAAAGGAAATGAATAAACAAACAGGTTAAAAGATACTTACACAAGGAGACCGATTAACTATAATAGTTCATTGTTTAAGCTTTCTAATTAAAATTTTAAGACTTGTTGGCTTAACATTAAATAGATAGTTCAGTCTTAAAATAACCCCTATCGAGTAGCAGTCAGAAACTCGAGGGATGGAGGGCTATACTGAACCAGAAAATTCGGCTGCATTTCAATAAAATTTTATATAGAAGAGTCTTAAGAGAGATAACACAGCAGACCCAGTTTTCAGGGAAGGCTTGTTAGTAATAATTTTAGGTGAATATAAAATTTTTAAATAATCAACAATCCCCTACAACTTTTAAGATTTGAAAATATAAATATAGAAAAATGCAAGTATGTTTACTATGCAATGGGTGTAGCTACCTTATGGGTTTGATTCACCACTTGGTCTTAGCATTCATACACTGTACATTTGAAAGAACCATAGTGAACTAAGTCTTAAACTAGGTCTTTTGAGCCAAACTTCCAAATACCAACACACTCTAACTCATAGTACAAGCAATATCCTGGGTATACTTTTTATTTAGCCAGTGCATTCAGTGGTCATGTACACGTATCTGTTTCATGAGAGTTTTAAAGGAGTATCGCAACACCTCTTGTAGTGCCACACTACAACAACCACAGAGGTGAACATTTTGGATAAAAGGTCAAGAAACTTTCAAGATTTTATTCTATCATTCTTTTATGTTAACCTTTTATCTTTGGTCAGCCCATTTATTGCTTATGCTTTTATCTCAAAAGAGGGTCATCATACTCTTATACAGGCTTCTCTGTCTAGCTTGCCCATTTATTACTTATCCGTCTATTATGCTCCATAAGATATCATTAAAGTTCTGGATAAATTGATTCGTGATTTGTTTGGGAAGGAACTCGTGGTAAGGATGGGATGCATAATGCGAATTGGGAGATTACTTAGAGGTCCAAACTGATGGGTGATATTGCTATTGGTAATCTTCACCATCATAATTTGGCTCTCTTAGCTAAATGGATTTGGTGTTCTCTTCATGAGAAAGATGCCTTATGGCGCAACCCCATTGTGGCTAAATATTATTCCCCCACTTGTATTTGGCCGATGGTTTTCGTGGTCACTCAAAATCCCTATGGCATTTCATTTGTTGGACTATTGATCTAGTGGCCAATCATACCTGAATTCAGCTTGGTTCTGGCACATCTACTTCTTTTTGGAAGGATTCTTGGCTAAATATTGTGGTGCTACAACTTTTCCTCGATTGTTCCGACTAACTCCTCCTGATATCACGGTTGCTAATGTCTGGGTCTAGAACTCTAAGGGTTGGAATTTGAGTCTTCGTCGAAACCTTGATGATTTAGAATCTATTGAGTGGGTTGCCTTGTTCCTTCACTTATTGCCTATGCGTCTTCATCTTTTGCCTGACTCTTAGATCTGGACCATCGATCCTTCCTCCATGTTCGCTGTTAAATCCCTTATGGAAGATTTGGTGGGATTGTTGACTCTCACGTCATGGATGCCTATTATGCTATTTAGTTTCCAATTGGATATCTTTGTTGTAATCACCCGTAATGGAATTTAGATGTTGAGATTTAGTGAACTAATTACATGCATTTTTGCATGTAATTATGTTATTTAAAGGCAACGTTTTAAATTAGAAAAAACTTTACCTAATTTTGTAATTTTAGACTTGCAAAATTATACCAAATTCAAATTTCTCTCACCACTCTCAACTCTAAAACCCACCTCCAAATTCCATCTCTCTCTTCTTCATTCATTCACTTATCGGGTCCTACAACCCGGTTCTAAGTCCGGAAAATAGCAAGTCAACACTAGTGGTGATCCCGGGTTCATGTCCATGAGGAGATTACAAGGATTAGGAAGCTTCAAAGGTATGAATTTTCTTTTAATCCTAATGTCGTTTAATTAGGCTAATTGTTGCATGTTAATTTCTAAATAGTTTAGATGCAAGTAGGGTAAAATTGATCCTAATTCCGATGCGCATGTCTACCGCTTTCCATCATGTTGAAATGCATTGTAGCAAACTTGTTAAACACGTCTTCCAGATAAAAGAAAGGTGCTCTATAACAAAAGGGCACCACTAGTATCCCATAGTTGGATGGTTGTTTTTTCCCGATTTTTTCTCCCCTACCCTCTCGAATCTTGAGTTTTATTCTTGAGTTTTTTGGTTTTGAGCATACAAGCTAGAATTCTTAAGAAAGCTTAATTGTCAACAAGATCTCCCGAAGGATTGTTGTATCTTCAGAATCAAGTGTCAAATAACTCAATATAATGGAGGCAGAATTTATCTATGGATAGTGTTTATAGTGTCTCAATCCATAAATAATATGTTATTATTATCACTTAATTTTGTTATTTTGATTTTAATAATTATTCCAAAATTTTCAATTCCCCTAAAATTATTTACAAAGTTATGTATTAGAGGGTGTTCGGGGCAAGAAGTGTAGTTGAGTCGAAGTTGTGAAGTTTTGGAGCCCATCGGGTAAAAGACTTGATAAAGCATAACATTAGCGTTTTGCTTTTTAGTTATGTGGTCAAGAAGTCCTTGGACCAAATACCCCCAAAAGAAAGTTGGCTTTTTCACATTGCCATGCTGCATAGAAACATGAAACATGAGGTTTCTACCTTCAACTTTAATTTCCTCTTTCCTCTTACGTCTAAACAATTCTTTGTTTCCTAATCACACTTTTAAGAATGTAACATTTTTTGGACATTGATCCCTCTACTACAAATAACAATAATGACAATGTTAGCCGTACAACAACCTCTCCAAAATCCCCTTGGATGTGATAAACATAAAAGTCTAAATAACAAAGTAGTTTCAATTACCTTTATCTCTCTCAATCCTCCTTGATACCTCATTCAGAACTTGAGCAACCTGAGTATCCTCCAATGCAGAAGCTTTTCTTAGCTGAATCAGGTTGGCAACCAATTCAGGGTTGAATGGTTTTTCATTCAGTGCATAACGGATGTACTTCCGCAGAATTTCATCCACACTGAAACCTGTCTGGAATGGATTGGGTTTAGAAATTATTACCGTCCATAATATGTATTGTCTAGCATGAAGAGATCAACGAGGACAATCAACTCCCACAAACACTTAAAAAGACTATTTTAATCATCGCTCAAAAACAGACTAAGATCCTTTGGTAATATCCGGTTCGATTAGATATGTGAGAAATTAGAATTAAAGAATAGAAGATATTTGACAATAATCATAGAGGTTATACAAATTCTTTTGGATATGGCAGTTCTTTAAAAGGCTTTTGTAAGCTCCAAAGTTTGAGGGTTCCTCTCATTTTGTTTACCCTATAGTTTATATCTTTTCAAGTGATGTAGCTTAAGTAACCTCAAGGAGAAATCCTCCAAGAACCAAGATTGTGGATCTTTTATTAAAATGAATAATATGCTTCATACAAGAGGAGAAGACTCCTATTTATAGAATTTTATTATAATTGGGGGAAAAAAGGGAATCAACCTAGAATATTACCTAATTACCAATTAACCCTTAGTTTCTTACACCATCAAGTTTCTTAAATTGGAAAATTACCGTTGCCCCCTCAAAGGAAGAAGACTATTCATGTCAGGGTAGTTCAACCAGAAAAGAGAGCCTCTTATGAAAATTACCAATATGGAAGAAAATGATATGTTAAAGAAAAATTTCCACATTATTCGAATAACTCAAAATATGTAGATTAGATTTTGTTGATGACAAAATTATAACTTTACAGTAAGAAGTATAAGCATAAGATATACTCTATATGAGAATTAAAAAAATCCACAACAGATCTAACCTTCTGCACGATTTCAGCAAGAGCCTCAGGTTTTACTTCATCCCTTCCTTTCTCAAGCAGCTCATCTACTGATTTGCAGAGAATGGCATTTTTTGTGACCTGAACATTATTAACCCCAATCAATGTAAACTTTAGTTTTACAAAAGTTGCATTGCTACAAAAATCCACCGCCTCTTTTATCTTATTTCCAACTGGTAATCTCTACTATAACCACATTTAGGTGCTTTGGGGTTGTCCTTGCTTCATTTATTCAATGACATGCTTCTTACCTAAAAGAGTCTACCTATCTCCGGCAGCTGGCACAAATAATTAGCATTATACAAATTTAGCCCATTACTTCCATTAGCCACTGTAATCAAGTCCTGATATCGACCCAACTCTCTCTCTCTCATGAGTCACGATTAAACAACTCCAGTATAGCTATCAAGCCTATCATAATGTAAATATTATAAAATCTTTGAAGTGATGATTTAGAGCTTGTTTAAATTGACTTGAGAAAAAATAAATTTTGAAGAAACTCATTTTTACTTTCCTTTTTTTTTTTTGATAAAAATAACTTTTGAAGTGGTGTTGCCAACCACTCAAATTTTGTCCAAAATGACTTATTTTTTAAGTTAAACACTTGAAAATGTATTTGAAACAAACTTTTAGCACATGGAGTTTAGTACTTGATTAAGTTTAAATTTTGCAACAATTGTGTTCTTAAATTTTTGTACATAATGATTAAATCCACCATAATTTAACAATTGTAACGATTTAGTTCCTGAGATAAACGTTCTCTTTGAGGTATAATGGGTTTCTTACGTAGGTAGATTAAAGAACTACTCAAATATTAGATGTATTGTAAACTTTAGACTAGATGGTTACATACTGAAATTGAATACTTCACGATTTTCACCATTTCAAAATTTAAATTATAGAAACTAAATCCTAGTGCATTAAAATTCATGAACTGAATCATTACAAATTTCAAACTACAGTAAGAAATCCATTGGAAGGTGAAGTTATAGATTAAATCACTATTTCAAACATGAACCGAGCATTTATTTTAACCTAAGGAAAATCAAGTTACAGATGAGGAGTAGTAAAGCAAGTGAGAGAAGAAAGACCTGTCTCCGGCGTTTTTCTTTAGGGGAATTGAATTTCCGAACAGTCTTAACGAAGGCGATAACAAAAGTAACTCCTAAATAAGCAAGAGGAACAGCAAGAATCCAAGGCAACGAGCTCTGGCCAACCCTAGGGCCAGGAATTGCCTGAGTAACAGAGCCAGAGAACTCCACAAGGTCCAAGGCCTTCTCCTGATACCAAGGCAACTCCTCTTCCACTTCCACGAATTCGTCCTCGTCTCCAACTGTATTACTCTTGGAATTTTTAGATTCCTTTGTGACAGCAGGAACTGAATCGGAGTCCTTCTTCTTCGCCGCTGCTAAGAGAAGTGTTGAGCGGTTCGAGACGGTGAATGGAGAGAAAGTAGAAGAAGGAAATTTTGGAAATGGAGAATTGGGGCGGTGAAGCAATTGGGAAGTGTAGGAACAGCAATAAGAAGAGGAAGTGAGGGAAGCCATTGTTGAAGGAGAGAGGAAGCTGGTGATGAAGCTCCTTCCTCCCTTCTGGGCTTTATCGCCTTCAACCACACCTGAGTTTGCAAAACGATTTTGGACTTACCTTTAGGTTTTCTGACGTGGCTTTTTCAACTTTTTCTTTTTTACTTTTAAGCTTAAAATACATAAATTATTGACAAATTATTCTAAATCTAACATAACGCCTAACTATTTAAACCCATAAAATCAATCATTTTAACAACTTATCATTCCATATTTCATTTTAAGAGTTTGTCCTTCTATATCTCTTTCTTCTGAAAAGAATTAAGTCTATTAACAAAATAATCGTAATAAATTAAGTCTCTTAATTCATTAATAATTAATACAAACTTTCATCCCAAAAGTAAAAAATTGTCTTAAAACAAAATTTCAACCTCATAGATTTATTTTATTTTTTCTAGAGAAAGCGAGTGAAAGAATTCCCGACCATACCCCCTTGCACTTATCGTGTCAATCTTTTATAAAATCTATTGTTTGGCCAAGTTAATCGATACGTTTAAATCGAATTTTTTTACAATATATAGAATAGAGAAACAAAACCAAATTTTGTTTTAAATCGAACCTTCAAAATTTAGACCAATTATTCAAATTGTCCATATAGAATTAACTACATACAAAATTTGTAAGAGAATTTAACTTTTCAACAGAAGTTATTTTAACATTTTTTGTTCCGCATAAAATTCAAAGTCAGAGGAAAAAACCCCAGGAAAAAAAATATATATATAATATTTTACAACAATTAAACTGTAATCATGAAACATGCCGTTGAGGCTCAAAAAGGTATAAAAATAGCTCACAGTGAACAAAATTAAATTTTACAACATTGTTTGGTGTAATCATATTTACAGACTCTAAATGGTGAATGCTAACGCTTTAGAGAAACAATCTGAATTTAGATATGTGGAGTTAATGTATCAAACATTTTCTGGCCAAAATTCCCTAAAAAATGCTCGTTCAAATTCCTTCTCTTGAAATAGCCTCTCTTCCTCTTGCATCTTCCTCATCCTTTTCGATAGCCCCTTCCCTTTCTTTGGAGGAGGACGTTCCTGGAGATCAACGACATTCTTATTACTAACTCCAGTTATTTTTTCGAGTTAACCTGAGCCTAACTAAAGTAGTGAAGCACATGTCATCAACATCGACTTCAAAAGTTAAAAGTTTGAATCTAAAAAAATAAATAAAAATAAAACATAATTGTCGTGGAGTTAACTTCTAAATGTGCAACAACTCTATCCACTTGAGTTCAAACCCGATTTATTCCAAATAGAGATGTGCATTTTCCAACTTAAACATAACCCAACTATACACACAACCGAAAAAAGTTATATATGAAAGTTTTGAAGACAATCATGTCAAAATATAGAATTGTTGAGATGGCTAAGTGAACTTACTCTTCTTCTTCCTGGTGTTTCCTACATAATCTTTTTTCGTAATCATGCTCATTTTGAAATTTATTCTAATTCAAAAGAAAAATTCTAAGCTCCCGTAGTTTCCAGAATGATAATAGCGATTAAGGACTGCATAGAACTTAATGTACAAAAGTTTTACCTGGTTATTTTTTCTATCTGAGGCTGCATTATCTTTAGTTTCTTTAATCTTCTTCTTCACTTTATCTGCTCCCAAGCCTCGTTTATTATTCTTCACAGACGCCTGTACGGGCTCCAACCTACCCTGCTTGCATGAGAGTTCAATTATAGTAAGTTTCCACGCATAAACATCGAAGGATAACAGCAAAACAAGAGAGCACTGCATTGCAATGACCTAGTTACATGCATCATAAGGGGAAAAAAGAACCGCCATGCACTTTCCCTTTTAACAATAAAACAAAAGATCCGTAGATAGGATGATAAAAAATGAGGGACAACAAATAATAAATCTAAGAAGTGGCAAGACTTCTCTCAACTTGGCTTTAGAGAGACGAAAACAGAAAACAGTAGAGGATGAGACAAAGACACGATTCTCCTTTATCACATCCACTTGATGCAACTCTCCATGAATGTTTGTACATTCTTTCAAGTAAAGATTCCCATGAGATTACCCTAATTGCATTTAGCTCTTCCCTAAGGAAGGGTTGCCAAAAATACCTCCCTCTACAGCAAAGAAAAGATGCTAAATGAATTCTTTGAAAGTTTTGAAGTGGAAAGGAAACAAAGCCAGCGATAACCTACAGTTTGTTCCCAGCTCTAGCAAAGGACGAGCCAACTAGGAGTTAGTAGGAATCTAAACACTACATTCAAGCTAGTGGAAAATGCTCTCCCCTACAAACTCTCCGAAAAAGTTTATATTTCATGGAAATCCCATATAGGGATCAAATTTTTCTGCCATGAGAGTTATCCAGTAGCTCTTCGAATTTAATTATTTTATGACCATGTACGTATGCATGTATAGTATAGATAGATGCAGATATAACAAAATATTAACATATAGATTTATGCACATTTTTTTCTTAAAAGAAACTGCCAGCTTTGAGAATTTCACAAACAGGTTGGTCTTCCCCATGGAAAAATTTCCATGGTCTACCGTTAAATCAGGGATTTCCCACCTTGACCATCCCGAGCAGGTAATTTTTCCATTCCAAGAAGATGGATGCAGTAAGGGGCCCCGATTGGAATGTACAACTACCCAACAAAAGACTGCCCCATCTTTAACAGGCCTCTTGAGACTTAACAATAGCTTTAATCCACTATCTTCTTCCTTCCCTTCTATCTCTGTATAGAATCCTCAATCCTCATTACTAACTCTGATGATGATCACGGTTCCACTATAAATCTTTGTTTGTACGAAGCTATGTAGTTACAAGATATCAAACGTCCGAAATTTCCAGTTTCATTAACCAACTATTCATTTTTAAATTATTGAGGAATGACTAATCTTATTTAGAGTAAATGATAAAGCATGAAAAGTATAAGTAGGTAACCTGCTCAGAAACTCCAAGGCCCGTTCCTTCCCTCCAACCATGCTTTTTCAAAAGCTTTAAGAAGACAACCAAAAAAGAAGAAAAATCAGTATATAGAATAAAACTCAAAGATTTGAAGGTATAACGTAAATAGTTAGAATAAACATAGAAAACAGGAGGATATAAATGACAGTGGATGAAAGAGAGAGAACCTGAAACCCTATGTTCGAAGAATCAATGGCTGCAGCAGAAACAGAACCCCCTGGGCCCGACTCCAAATCCATTATTCCTCCTGAGGCACAGTGATCAAAGACATCAGCTTCCCAGAGTATAACAATGACACATAAATGTATACAACGTTACTGGGAATGAGTTAGTTTTATTCGTTTTTTTTTGGGGGGGGGGGGGGAAAATAAATTTACAACTAAACTTCTCAAGTTATATCAACACCCTAAACTTTCAATTCCAACCAATTCCACTACAAGCACAAGTAAGTGCTGCAATTTTAACCTTCCACTCCAGACGCCCACATGTAATGCTATACTCTCAAATGAACAGGACCTATAAAATAAGAGAAATTGACAGCGCATGATCTTTCAACAATCGATTATGCGTCTGATTAGAATGTCTTCCTCGACATAGAGCACTGTTTCGATCAGATAAATACGAATATTCCTAATCACAAATTTGTTATATCTACCTGGTAATTGAATAGCTCCATACGATTCTATTCATACACAAAACTCTTGTTCCTTTTGCCACACTTAACACGTCTATACCCTTACAAATGCAGCACAAATTTATAAACTACAAGATAAGACAAAACTGCAAAAACAAACAAATCCTTCAATTGGAGTATGACATCTCGAAGACAAAATTAGGAATAGATTAACTAGTTTAAACAACTAACCACATACGAATTAACTCTTATTCCTCTTCAACAAATTCATTTAGATATAAAAACTGATAGAAGAAACGTACCTGAAAAATGACTTGTGGGTAATCTTGAGTCCCAATGGAGATAATTCCGATACAACTATTTGTTTACAAAGACTGAACCCAATTCGAAATTTGCAGAACTTTCGCACTTTCGCCTAGCCCTAGGGTGTGGAGTTTAACTTTTTTTTGTCGATTCTGAAGAACGGATGCCACCGTGCAAATGGGGAATTTTGAATCTTTTTTAGATTTCCGTTGAGGTGGTAAGTTTTCTCTATTCCGACTTTGAGATGACAAACCGAGTATGCCTCGATTATTGAATTTTAGGCCGGTCGAGTCGATAAATCTTTTGGGTCGGGTTGACCCGATCCAACTCGAAGTTATATATTGTTATATATCTTTGTGTTTACCACGTGACATTTTTTTTTTAATTATTATGGAAGCTTAATTATCTTTGTGTTTACTACTTACACTTTTGATTTTAGTGCTCTTTATTATTCCCTCTATCCTTTGATGAAACAGAGTTGATCGGGGGAGGGAGTTCAACTAACTAGGATTTTAAGAGTTCCTCAAGGTCTCGACTGATGATTTTTCTTGTCGATGAATGGAGACGGTGTTATAATAATGAAAATGTTTGAGAAGTTCGTAAAAGTTTAAGATCGTTAATGAAATACATTGAGTGTTGGAATTGGTGCTTTGGTAGATTTAGCATAGGGCCAAATGACTCAATCCTTCCTATGTTCTTTATAGTAAATTTGATATGGATAACAAAATATTAAAACTGTCTATAAAATATACACAAAACTTAAGTATACTATAAAAAAATTTATGAATTTTGCTATATTTTGTAAATAGTCTCGTTATTTTGTTAATTTTGAAAATGCCCTATATATATAAAAAAATGAAATAATATCAATTATAGAAGTTAACCCAGGTTCGAGCCTTCTCTCATTGCATTTTTTTTATATTATTTTTACTAATCTATAAAACCTCCGTCAATAAATTGTTTGGATCCACCACTGAGTTGGTGCAACTAACATTATTTTGTAACTAGTCTTCTTTTAGAAAATCGTACAAAACGTGGGATCTCAACAATATAGCTCTTATATGATATGCATTAGGTGGGCTTGATGGATAATTTAACATTTCTATTTCTCAATGTATTTGAATGGTCTTTGGAGTTTTGAAATTGTGTTCGATATGTTTTTTGGAGGTATGTGTGTGTGTTGTACTTGTTAAATAAATATTTTCAACTTTATTTGGACCCTAATGATCCTCAATCTTAGTATACAATGTGACTATTAGTTTCTCACTTAACCATGTAAGTATATTGACATCTAGCTAGGTTTGATTTGATATATTTTTTGTGCGATTGGTATGTTATAGTCAAACTACTAAACAAATCATAACTACTAAATTAAACACATTTGAAATTAAATACATCCATGTCGATAAAATTGATCAGACTAGCTGCTTGATCAACCATTGCACATTGCATCCACTTTACAAAAGATAAAGTTTACAGTGTATATATCATATTTTTGTTTCTAGCATTGCATTTCAAACATACGACTTGGATTATCTATAAAAGTCTTATAAAAGATTTTTCACGAAATTAAATAGGGTAAGCTGACTGAAATAAAAAAATACAATTTGAAAAATAATCATATTTATAGGTAAATTGGAAACAAAACTTTGTTTATTTATTTTTACTAGTCTTCCATTTGGACTTATGAGTTTAACGACCAACTACATGGATAGCTCAACAGTGAAAAGCTGCCCAAGATGAAATTTGACATAAGTTTTTAGAAAGCCGTGTTTGGGCATTGTTGCTTACGTCAATCCCTTGTGAAACAATCGAGAACATTCTAATTTATTATTCACCAACTTCGCTTTTTACCCCC
Source organism: Cucumis melo (assembly GCF_025177605.1). Classification (NCBI taxonomy): domain Eukaryota; kingdom Viridiplantae; phylum Streptophyta; class Magnoliopsida; order Cucurbitales; family Cucurbitaceae; genus Cucumis; species Cucumis melo. The sequence continues at coordinate 5,039,071 of NC_066866.1, forward strand.
CATTTATAACTCGTTTTTCAATCTTCTCGTTCCTAACAATTCAACTTCTCGTTTATAGACCAAGAATCCGAACAAGACCAACAAAAATAAGTGAAATGAAGAAAGGAGCCATAACAAGGTGTGAAATAGAATAGAAAAAGGAAGACAAAAACAAAGGAAGGAGAGGAAGAGATGAGATTCAATCCTCTCCTCTCGTCTCCTTGTTTGTGAGTGAATCGATAATTTCAAAGCAAAATGGAATCAACATAATGTGGAATTTAAGTTGTATGTTGCTCAATTATATTTGGTTAGGTCTAAAGAGGTCGAGCTTACATTAACATTATTTAAGAAACATCTTGAAATAAAACGTCATATAAAATGCAGGAAAATATATTTGTTTTATAATATTCATTTTGGTCGATCCATTAATTTTAAAAAAAAAAAAAAAAAAGAAAGAAAAAGAAAAAAAAAGTATTTATTTAATTATTTATTAATAAAACAAATTCATATATAATTTTCTTTCGAAATAAACAAAAGGAGGGGCGGAGGGTGGGATAGATCTATTGGGTCAGCGTCGGCTCGTTCCACTGAATTTTCAATTTCAATCGCCTAATCACACCCTCCATATAATTAATCGGAGTTCTTCTCTCTCTCTTTCTCTCTCTCTCTCTAGGGTTCCATTCTCCATTGTCGCTCTTCTGCTGCTGGCAATCCGAAGAACAGATACATGGATTTGGACCAATGGATCGCTAAGGTCAAGGAAGGCCAGCACCTTCTTGAAGACGAGCTTCAACTTCTTTGCGAATATGTATGGTTTTTTAATATATATATATTTTGTTTAATCCCCACCACCATTTCAATCACTTGTTTACACGATTAATCTTCAAAACCTTCCGTATCTGAGGATATTTAGGGTTTATACATTTTGGGAACCTCGTTTCTGTAAACCCCTTTTACGTATCTTCATTCATGTTCTACTACCAGGGTTTAGTTTCTTAAGTTTTTTCGCGAAAACCTCTCGGTTAGTTCACTGGTTTATGTTTATTGAACACCAACCAGTGCTTTCGATTAGGTTTTAGAGAAATGGATTTTGAGGTTGTTGGTTGTGTTTTTGGAGATCAATTGGGGGGTGTACATGTGGAATTCTGATTGGGAATTTGCGACATGTTGTGTTTGTGCTTGTGGGTATTGACGAAGTCTCTGTTTATTAATCGAGGTTCTTAACGAGCACTTATACTATAAACGGCATTATCGGTTGAAACTCTATTATTGCTATTTTTTTTCATAGGATCCTTATTAGTAGTATCCGTAGGCGATGTTAGTAAATTTGGATAACATAATGAATTGGGCTGTTAATGGGTTCGTGCTATCTGCATAACAGGTAAAAGAGATCCTTATTGAGGAATCTAATGTGCAACCTGTCAACAGTCCTGTAACGGTTTGTGGTGACATTCATGGTCAGTTTCATGACCTGATGAAACTTTTTCAGACTGGAGGTCATGTGCCAGAGACAAATTATATCTTCATGGTAGGCTTTGTACTTTTTGCACAATTGGGAATTTTCATGGCAGTCTCTGATTCTATGGGGTGATTAACTCTAATAATTTATTGTCAGGGTGATTTTGTTGATCGAGGTTATAACAGTCTCGAAGTTTTTACTATTCTTTTGCTTCTTAAAGCCAGGTAACGTCTTATGCATGTTTCTGGGTTTGAAAATGCTCTCCGTGGTTGCAAGGCTATATAATTAATAGTTTCCCCTTTACATTTTATTTGGGGTTGAGGGATGGGGTTATTTGCCTAATTTTATGCTAATTATTAGCCAGATATGGATGTACGTTTTATTTTTGGCTTTCGCTAGGTTGACAATCAATCTCAAAGCAAAATCTGGCCAATGAAACTAATAACTTTGAAATAAGTTTAAAAGAAGGTCTATCATGAATACTTCACACATCCACACAAATGTTAGATGCCAATCTTTTGGAATATTGGTGATTTAATGGAACATATCTATCAGACAGTAATGTCTTGGCGTTTTGGTTCCAATGAGGAAAAAAACAATAATTAATTAATCTTAGTATCAATTCAAAAGGAAATTGTATGTGGTTAGCAGTCTTCGTTTACTGCTTTGATCTATAGACTTATAGTATTGTGCTCCAGTTTATATCGAGAATTAAAATGCAGCCATTATGAGATACTTGTCTATTTATTTATTTCTTTGCAATTTTTAGGAGAAGAGGGTACTTGCCTATCTTGTCATTTGGTCTCATGTTTCACAATAAGGATTGCACTTATTTGTCACCTATTACTACAAAAGAGGTGGAGGAAGGGAAAGGGCCTCACTTGGTTAGCTGTGGGGAAACCTGGGAAAGAGGGGCCTAGAGCTTGGAAATCTTCGGTTATGCAACAAAGCTTGGTTGGCTAAATGGCTTTGGCCTTTTGCCCTGATTCTTTGTGGCAGAGGATTATTGTGGGCTAACATGGTCCCTTTCCTCTTGAGTGGCTCGCTAAAGGGGTTAAATGACACACCAAAATTTGTGGAAAGATATTTCTATTCAACTCCCCTTTCCTTTTCCCATCTTGTGACTGTGCAGGGGGAGGTGGTTAGGGAACATATTTTTGTGAAGATCATTAGGTGGGGGATAGTTCTTTGTCTTTTGCATCTCTTGGTTATTTCTGTTGTCCTCCTTGAAAAATTTTAGCCTGCTGAACTTTTTGGTTTGGTTGGGAAATTTTGTTTTTTTTTCCCTCTGGTTTCCGTGGGCCATTGACCAATAGGGAAATTACAGAGGTGGCCTCTCTTCTTTCCTTGATTGAGGGTTTTGACTTTAGGCTTGGGTGAAGGTATGTTCGTATTTGGAGTCCGACCTTTTTGGAGGGCTTCTCTTGTAAGTCGTTCTTTGGGATTTTATTGGACCCCTCTGTTGTTGTTAAATTGCCCTTTGAAGTTTTATGGAGGATTTAGATTCCAAAGGAAGTCAAGTTTCTTTCGTGGCAATTTTTTCTTGATCGTGTGAACATGGTGGATAGCCTTTTGAGATTCTTCGCTAATGGGTTCTTTTTGTCGTATCCTTCGTCAGAAGATGGAGGAAAACCTGGATCACCTTCTTTGGGAGTGTCAGTTTGCAAGATTTGTGTGGAATGGTTTCTTTCAGGAGTTTGATTTTACGCTTGCTTGTCAGTGGGATGCTCAATTGATAATTGGGTTGTTCCTTCTCCATCTGCCTTCCAACGAGAGACCGTTTCCTTTGGTTAGTGAAGGTGTGTACCCTGTTGTGGGATATTTTGGGGGAGAGGAACAATTTAGTATTTCGTAGCGTGGAAATGTGAACCCTACTGGGGATTGGTCCTTGGTGAGATTTCATGTTTCTCTTTGGGCTTTGGTTTCAAATACTTTTTGCAATTATTCCCTAGGCAATGTCTTGCTTAGTTCGTAACCCTTTCTTTAGTGGCATTTTTTATGTGTGTCCTTGTATTCTTTCATTTTTTCGATATAAGTAGTTGTTATTGTAAAAGAAAAAAAAAGGCCTATTAGTACAAAATAAGTCCTTAAAATTGATTTTGTTGTGCTTTTAGTTTTCTATTATGTTATTTGCTATGGCATTCTTTGGAAGAAACGACAGTTTCCTTTCCCTGAGTAAATTTATTTCTCGTCTTAGATACCCAGCTAACATCACACTCTTGCGAGGAAATCATGAGAGCAGACAGCTTACACAGGTTTGAATTTTCTGTTTAGTTTATTGACTTTCAGTTCTTATCTCTCTTATAAAGTAATGTATTCAAATCTTCTATATATATGGGTGTAAAGAAAGGAGATAAATCTCTGCTTTTAAGACCCATAATATCATTGCAAATAGTTTTAAAAATGGTAGAATTTAAGCCGTCAACAATCAATGTTCCCATTTCCGTTCAATGTTCTTTTCCCTTCTGAAACCAGAGTCGAGAAAATGCCTTAACAAAAGGCCACTAGCATTCTACAAGCCCTTATAATTCGTAAATACTATCTCCATCCTTGCATTTACTTGTATTTTCCATCAACTCACTGGCATCTCAATTCTGTCCGTATTTGCATTTTTATTTTTTTGTGCGGTTGAAGAGAAATTGTGAATCAAAACTATCCTGGGTTTGGAATTTTTGCATGGCCGTGTCTGGATTAGTGGAAACTTTGAACATGGTGACAGACCTTGGATTCCAACCCAGTGACGGAATAGGCTTAAAATCCATCGAGGTCGTGAAATTGGGATAAGTATATATTATTGCTGACAGACTGTAGTCATGGATGTGAATTTTGTGAATAGAAGGTTTGGGTATTGTTCAGTTTGGGAACAAGGATTGAATTCATCTATCTCGCCACAGTGTTGAGTCCTAGTCCCAAAATGCTCTTTACATGCATTTTACACGTCCATGGTTACAGTCTTTTTTGTTCTTTCTTTTCTCTTAACATTAACTTATTCAGTGCATGTTTTTGCTCCATATTATATTGGAAATTTCATCTTCATACTTCATTGAAAGCATGAATGTAGATCATGATAGGAAGATTTGAACTTTATTGTAATATCCTTTGGTGCTGCCATTTTCTTGTTAGGTTTATGGCTTTTATGATGAGTGCCAGAGAAAGTATGGAAATGCAAATGCATGGCGGTACTGTACAGATGTTTTTGACTACTTGACACTCTCAGCAATTATAGATGGAACTGTAACCTCTCTCTCTTGTTACTCTTCAAAGCCCCCACCCCTGGCTGTGGTTTTATGTGCATGGATATATGCAGTTGATTTCATTATTGCATGAGTGTTCCTTGAATGTTTCAGTGTTGGGTGCCCTTACATGCTTATACGTTTTTGCTTTGTTTCCGTACCATCATCTCAGGTTCTCTGTGTCCACGGAGGGCTCTCTCCTGATGTGCGAACCATCGATCAGGTTTCATTATATTCTTTCAAATGACAATTTGTCTTTCGCTTGTCCTTTACCTTTATCCGAACACCCATTTTATATGTAAATTTATTTTCATGAAGAGGGATAAAATATATAAGTAGAGGTTACCTATGCCTTAAAAAGATAATTTGGTACGAACTGTTGAATCTTTTATATGAGCTGGAGAAGAATTTCAGAAATTAATTGGTAGTGAGGATTAATTTAAAGTATTGAAGCAATTTGATACGAAAGACAGCATATATTAGTCTTAGAACTTTGACTGTAACTTTTCTGAAAGGAGTAAACCTGTTTAAGTGGTCAACGCACCCTTACCGTAGGATGGCTCCAAAAATCATTTTAAGATGACTTATTGTTTGTTTATTTCCACACTCATTCAGTAGATTGTCCAATCTATTATTTCCAACCGAGACTTTCTGCATTATATATTTATATGGCAATATTAATACACGGTTCTCTCACTGGTATTTAGATCTGTGCTGATCTCTTGAAAGAAATGAAAGAAAAAATTTATATAACTGCAGCTTGGCATTGCCTTCTGAATACTTTCACGCACCTTACAAATCCACATTTGAAGTACTATAATGCCTGATGTGATAATTGATGTGATTTTCTCTATGAAATGCTGAATAATGTTTCTTAATCCTATTTGCCAATGGATCTGTTTGGAACTTTACTGGCTTGAGGCCTTTTTTCCACCATTTTTCTTCCGCTGACAGATAAGGGTGATTGATAGAAATTGTGAAATTCCGCATGAGGGGCCTTTTTGTGATCTTATGTGGAGTGATCCAGAAGATATTGAAACGTGGGCAGTTAGTCCACGAGGAGCTGGTTGGCTTTTTGGTTCCAGGGTTACTTCTGAGGTAATTTTATCTGTTTTAAAGTTGAACCATACATGCAAAAAAAAAAAAAAAAAAAGGAGAGAGAGAGTGAGAGAGAAAGGAAAAAAAGAATTAAACCATACAATTTCCTGCGGAGCTTATGAGGATTTTGATTATTGCAGTTCAATCACATCAATAACCTTGATTTGGTTTGCCGAGCACATCAACTTGTACAAGAAGGTCTCAAGTATATGTTTCAGGATAAAGGCCTTGTGACTGTAAGATTTAGAGCGAAAGTTATTATCTCTGTATAATGATAGACTTTATCTGTTTGATTGGGTCATTTGGTTCTTGAATTTGCAGGTATGGTCTGCTCCGAATTATTGTTATCGTTGTGGGAATGTAGCTTCTATATTGAGCTTTAATGAAAATATGGTGAGTGCTCACTTTCGTGATATGATTTTATATTTTAAAAGAAGAGGAGTATTGGCCCTTCGGTGTTTTAATCTGCTGAAGCACTGTTCCGTTATGGTTTTGATGACATTTACCTTTTTCAATATTTCTTCCATTATAACAATAAAAAGACATCAAATATTTCCAATCTCTCTGTTGGGTACTTAAGCACCTTGGAGAACTACACCCCAAAAGCCAGCTGTTGGGATGGGAGAGCCAAGCCACTTAAGTACCAAATTCGCCATCCCATTCTATCCAATGTGGGACAAAGGTATCCCATAATACCCTGGTTCCTAACCATAACCCATCCCCGGAAAGCCAACGTCTTGGTGGCTACTCCGACAATACTTCACTTGGCCACACCCGGTCAGAACCCTTCGCTGGGTCCACTTCAAAGCGTCGATAATCGATTTTGATACCACTGTTAGGTACTTGATCACCTTGGAAAACCACACCCAAAAAATCAGCTGTTGGGTTGGAAGAGCAACCCGCTCAAGTACCACTTTATAATACCCTGGTTCTTAACACTTCCCCACATTTCATGGTTCAGGGGTTTCGACCCATTGAATAACTTCTCCATCTTTAGAGTTTGAACTCCTGAGCAACCACTCTTCCTCTAATGAAGTATTTTAATTACCTTTAAGAATAATAATTTTAGCGGTATTGACCCAACTTCCTTTGTCCCTAGAGGTCGGTGGTTCGGCCCCCCACCTAACAGTTGTACTATAAGTTTTAGAACTTCGTCCCTAGAGGTCGGTGGTTCAGCCCCCGACCTAACAGTTGTACTATAAGTTTTAGAATATGCTTTCACTTGCATGTTTCTTATTCAACAATACGTTTTTTTAACTTCAAACAGGAAAGAGAGGTGAAGTTCTTCACCGAGACAGAGGAGAATAATCAGATGAGAGGCCCAAGAACAGGAGTTCCATACTTCTTATGATAAAGGGGGGTTGATAGTTGGCCATATTTGTGAAAGTATCAAGCTATCATGATCGGGCAATATGATCTCTTTAACAAGGATACCTTGAATTTGTTGTTTGCAGGTAGATCATTGTTCAGCTTGGGTGGATATTTCCTCCTAGGCTGATAAAGATAGATATTTTGGGCTGTGGATTACGTTGGCAGTAGGTAATTTATTTATTCAGCAGTTTGATTTCAGAGTATGTTTCTTGTTGGGACCGCTTTATATTCATTTGTGTATTACTATTGAAAAAAAAGGAAGGAAAATCTCAACCACAGCCACGCATGTGCATTATACTACCTGTTGAGCATGTTTTGAGAAGTCAGATTCGACATTAATCAATGTAGAAAGTATGTAGGGATGAGATTAATCTTGTTTGTGTTACTTCTGAAACACCATAGTTTGTATCTTTCTGGACCTCTATGGCTTCCTTTCTCAATTTTCATGACATTAAATTTTGATTTGTCTAGTTTGCTTGAAACAACTTTTCAAGTGTTTAGAAATAGTTAAAAAGCGTTTACATTTGAACTTTTCTTTCTCAACTTCCGAGAGTGGGGAAATTCTACATGTCCTTTTGATTACTGTGCATAGTTAAAATATCAAATTCTTTATTGGATGATCTAGACTGAGAATTGTGCAGCCAAGGGTAGAAGCCAAAAAAGAAAAAGGAAAAACAAAGGTATGTTTGAAAACAAAGTCTTAGTTAAAAGGGTATACCTGCAGTCTTTTCTTGTAAGCTGAAGGTATTATTGAAAGATCACCGATCATTTTCAAGTATTAGAAAGCTTCTGCTGCTAAACGATTGGTATTGAGGACATGTTTGTGAGTAATTTTAGAATGGTTAGAATTGTTTTCAAATTACTCTTAAACATGTTTTTAATCATTTAAAATCAATTTTATGATAGGAAAATCGTGCTTAGAAATATATACTAAAACATTAAATTGATTTTACGTGATTAGATGTTTGGTTTGGAGTGATTTTGAATATGACATGTGATTTTAAGATCATTTTTAAACATAATTTTATAATAATTGATCGATAATAGTATTGATTTTGTCCGTCGGATATGAAAATGAATTGAATTGAACTTAATGCATTCCAGTTGAGATGATAGGTAATAGGTAATAGGTAAAGAAGCTATTTCTGCTAATTTGGATGCTTGTATAAAAAATGAAAATTCTTATGTCCCATCTTGAATACTTTGTGATGATCCGTGACAACTTTCTTACTAGTAATGGTTAAAAGGCAAAAATTCACTATTGTTTGATGTTTTCCTCTCATTTTTGGATCTTAGTCAAATTCTGAATGCCGTGTGAAAATTCTAATGACTCATCCAGCAAGTATTATTCTATCTCGTTTGTTTAGTAACCTTCAAATTACTCCTAAGAGGCTTTTGGTTAGCGATAAAAGTTGTTATTAATTATATGAAAATTCTTGGGGACTTGATATGAATAGCGGTGTTAAAATGTGAGGATTTTGATGAGTATTGGATAAGAAAATTATTCATGTGATCAAAATATTGCTGTTAGATGGTATTTGTTTCATTTTTTCTAAAATTTATTATATTTTAATAAAAGAAATACTCAGTTTAATTTATACTTCACAAATTTTAAAGTTTTATTTTAACAATTGAAGTTTGTTCCAAGACAACTTTACATGTTTTCTTTTTTCTTTTTTCTTTTTGTTTTTTTTAATTAAGTTTGAAACAGAACAGTTTTGTATTTGTTTATTTGGACAGATCTGAACGAGTACACTGAAAAAACAAAGTGCACGAGCACATTCCATTAATTATTTATATTGTCCTTCAATTTGACTCTACTCTTAATTTATTTATTTGCTAACCTTAACCCAAAAATTTACTCTTTGTAACTCATAAACCTGGACAAACTCAATAATTTAAAGAAAAAAAACAATTCATTTCAAGATCAAAATGATTTTTTTAAAAAATTTATTATATGTATAGTTGAGGCCAGCTTTATCATGTTTTTTATAATATATATGTATATTAGAAAATAGGAATAATTAATCATATAGCAATATTAAAAAAAAAAATTGTAAATATAACAATTTTATATTGATAGACCATAAAAATTTATTATTAATCAATTTTACTATATTTATAATCTTTTTAACAGGTATTTATATAAATATACTTAATTATTATTTCTAAAACCTCGGCTATATAATTACCCTAAAAATTTTACATCATAGATGCATAAATGGCAAGTGGGTCTATGACCCTTTTGTTGCTTGTGATAAAAGACAATAATTATGTGTATAGTTGGTGATAGGAGGATAGGGTTTTGGGATATTTTTGAGTAACCAATAAATAATGAATTGAGAAGGATGGCTCGGAGAACAATTAACATTATCCCAATGTCCCATCACAGAATCAATTATTGTAGGAAACTACGTGGCACGATGTCCAACGTTCATCCATGTGCTCCACTCTTTACCCTTTTTCTTAATTAAATTAAAAAAAATGGTATATTCAAAAATAGAATAAAACGATAAAATATTTACATAACAGGTTTATCGTGTAAAATATTAAAAATGTTCCGTCAATGACACACGCGTAAGATATTTGGTACACGATCGTTTAGATTTTGTTACAATTTATTTTTTAATTTTATCCTTTGATTTTGTTACACAATCGTTTAGATTTGGACACAAATTTAAACGATTTTTTTTCTTCAAAATATGGTACACGATCGTTTATAGTTGGTTCAAGAGTTAGTTCACATTTGGCTACTCCAATTTAAATGTTTTTTTTCAATATTTGTTATATACGATTTTTTAGATTTTGCTATTTTTTTGTAAACGGTTGTTTAGATTTGATTATTCAAAGTTAAACGACGTAAAAAAAGAAAGAGAAAAAAGAAAAAAAACTATGGAAAGGAATCACAGTGAAAAAAAAAAGAAGAAGAAAGACGATAGAAAGATTAACCGATATAAAAAAGAATCAGAAAAGAAGAAAGACGATAAAAATATTAAACGACATAAAAAATAGTCAAAAAAGAAGAAAGACGGTTGAAAGAAATCGCAAAATCAGAAAAGAAGAAATACCAGGAAAGAAATCGCGGTGAAAAAAAGAGGAAAAGAATAAATACGATGGAAAGTTTTAACGACGTAAACAAACAATTGAAAAATAAAAAAGCGAATGAAAATAAATTACATAAAAAAAAAGAGGAAAAGAATAAAGTCGCAGGAGGAGACGATTTCATGCGAGGAATAGAAGAAAGATGTAATGACAAATTTGAAATATTTAAAAAATGGCTAACTTTATGAGCTTTGGTACACAGGCCGTAAATAATTTGGTGTTTTGTTACATCTATATAAATTTCCCTCGTAAAAAAGTATTTCAAAGCTTTTGTAGTTTGCTTTGGAATTATGTTTCATATATGAATGGAATCATTCAATAATATGGAATAAAGATATCTCTATCTTCTTTTGTAAAGGCTTGTAAAACATAGAAAATAGCATTAAATCGGTTTAATAAGAATGTAACGACTAATAACTATATTCATAATCTTAGTTTTGGAGTAAAAACAACACAATTATTATTCAAACAAATTTTATGAATTTCATGACTTTTAGAAAATATCTACGAACATTGATGTTTTATGAATATTTTAGTAAAATCAAAATATCTATATTGATATGCACATTGATATGCTAATCCGATAAAATTACTCTTAAACTTTGAACTTTTAATTTTTTGAGTAGAAAGACAGAAGATTGTTGAATGAAAAGTCGATTGGATTAGAAAGATTGCTTGATAGTTGAATGAGAAGGATGTCTGTTAAAGTTATTTTTTCTTACTAAATTAAACATCAAATCAACATTTCATCGTTTTACGTTAGTATTTTGTCTAACATTAGATAGTACGTCTACTTCAAAAATAAATTTGAAACGTTGTGAATGGTGAGGTGAGAAATAATAAACAATACATAATATGTTCTATTGTGGGTGGATTTTAAAACCAAAGTAAAGGGAGTTAAAGAAGAGTAAATAAAATCAAAGGAATGAGCTCATAAACAAAATAGTTATCCTCATCCGAACATAGCCTAGGCCTTAAAGGATGAAACCCTAATGCATCTAGCAAGAATGTTAGGTCGGTCGACCTTGGTCCAGAGAAAAGTTGCACACAGTTAGTAGATTGACCAAAATATATTGATATAAGTTAACTCAAATTTTGTTTTTTCCAATACAAGCAGATGTTAAAAGATTTGAACACGAGACCTCTTGTCTTCAGGTACAAACCGATGCTGATTGAGCTAAGCTTATGTTCGCCTTATTTACCATTACGATACTATAATTTTTTCGATATTCGTGAAGAAAAAAAGAAAGTTTGTGAGCCTCACATCTTTCTATAGTGTGGATAACTTTGCAATTGGACTCTGATTGCTGCATTCTTGGAGCAGTTTCCAAGAATTAATCATGCAAACTATATAGTATAATTCTTATTTATATAAATTTATATTATCCATCCCTATTCATAAATAAATCATATAGTAAACTTTTTTCTAAAAAAAAAAAGAATTTTTTTTAATATTCTTATGTAGGACTATGAAAAATGTTATTTTCACCTTTTAGAGTTGAAAAATGTGAAATTCTAAGAATTATATATGTAAGTGATAAAGTTTTCTTTCTCATCCCTCACTAAATCAAAAATAATTATTCTATTAAGTCCTAACAAATTTTTTGAAGTTAGAAATATGTGATGGAGAATCTAAACACAAAGTTACTTATTATTTATTAAGTTTGCTATTAATAATTTTTAATTTTTCCTTTATATATTATTAAAAGTTAAATTTACAAAAATACTTGAAGCATTCGAAAAAAACAAAAACATTTATGATTATAAGGCCAATGTCATTATCTTTTCTAAATTGCAAAAATAACAAATTTAAAAGCGGACAACCCTCTAATAAGAAGGTATTTGATAGCATATATCTAATTACTTGTCATATTTATTATATTTGCAATATGTAAAATATATGCTATGAACTATTTTTTCTAAATTTTTTTGTCATCTGATGAAATTTTCCAATATAACTTCTACTTGCAAGGTTATTTGTTTAAATTTAAGTTATCTTCTAAGAAGATATGTACTTTTTTTTTTTGAAAAAATTAATTGTATATATTACATATAAATTAAGATAATTTTATGTTTATCGTACCTGCAAACTATCAATTTTTAATTTTAAATCGCTAATTGACCTAAAAACTTAAGAAATAACAACACAAACTTGAATACGAAATATTTCGAATAACACTACTCTGGTAGTATCTTAAATCATCAAATCAATCGAAAAGTTTAATATAATCTAACCGATAGAACAAATAGACTCAATTTTTAATTTTAATAGTTGGGTAATTATAATGAGTAGCAATTTTTAGAATAATTATTAAGTATATAGCAATATTTTAAAAAAATTGTAAATATAGCAGAGTCTATCAACAATTGAATTCTATCACTTATTTCACGATGATAGAATTCTATTGTTGATAGACTCTTATGGTTTATCAGCGATAGACCATTTGCTATATAATCTATCAATGATTTTGACAGATTTTGCTATATTTATAATTTTTTTTAAAATGTTGCTATATATTTAATTATTTTGAATACAACGTTACATTTGCAACTGTTCCTTAAAAGTTTAATAATCTAAATGTATATTTTTATTATAGTAAATTTTTTTTTGTCATGGAATAAAATTTTCCAAAATAACTTCCACTTGCAAGGTTATTTGTTTAAATTCAAGTTATCTTCTAAGAAGATATATACCTTTTTTTTTTTTTTTTTGAAAAAATTAATTGTATATATTACATATAGATTAAGATAATTTTATGTTTATACCTACAAACTATCAATTTTGTTTTTCATAAATCACTAATTGATTTAAAAACTTAAAAAACAAGAACAACGCTTGGATAATACTACTTTGGTAGTATCTTAACTCACCAACTCAACCAAAAAGTTTAATATAATCTAACTGGTCAATTTTTAGAATAATTATTAAATACGTAACAATATTTTTAAAAAATTACAAATATAGCAAAGTCTATCGGTGACAGAATTCTATTGTTGATAGACTCTTATAGTTTATCAATGATAGACCATTTGTTATATGGTCTATCAACAATAAATTCTTATCATCGATAGATTTTGACAGATTTTGCTATATTTGTAATTTCTTTAAAATGTTGCTATATACTTATACATTTGTAACTATCCCTTAAAAGTTTAAGAATCTAAACGTAATAAGAGTAAACATCGTTTTCTAAGCTAATAAATATAGTATTGATTTTGATATGATTATGAGTTAATATTGACATATATTGTTTAAATTTTTTTAGAAAATATTTTCTTCAATTATTGTTTCAAATTATATAAATGGAGAAATATCGAACCAATGGAAAAGAGAAAAATTGCGATATTTAGAACAGTTAGAGAAAAAACCGTTGACTGAAATGACGCTATTGCAACAAAACAGCATATTTGGTATACTTAGGAGAAGCTTCATTCTCTTTATTCCCGTACTCTACCTTTCGCCGGCACTACCGTCGGTAGCTTCATTCCGTCACTTCCGATCACCGGTTGCTACAATGAGCCAATCTCACTCTCCTCCGGTCGCCAACAAGGTGGAGCATAAAATGGAGTTGTTCGGAGACGTAAGGATCGACAACTATTACTGGTTACGTGACGATTCTCGCAAAAACCCCGATGTTCTTTCGTATCTGCAGCAGGAGAATGCCTATACAGATTCCGTCATGTCCGGTGAACTCTAGTTTACATTTTCATCTCGGTTTTTGAATTTTTTTTTGGTTACTACATGAGAAATGTATGAATCAGTGATATGGTAGCATTGATTTGATTTGAATGAGAGTACCGTCGTTTGATTTATCGATTGCGGATGATTTGTGTGTAATGTGGATTTTTTTTTATTAAACGATCTAGGAACAAAGAAAGTGGAACAGCAGATTTATAGTGAGATAAGAGGACGAATCAAGGAGGATGATGTAACTGTGCCTGAACGGAGAGGTTCTTACTATTACTATGAGAGGACTTTGGAAGGGAAGGAATATGTTCAATATTGTAGGCGTTTTGTTCCTCGTGGTGAAGAAGAAGCTATCTCTGTGCACGATACCATGCCCACTGGACCTAATGCTCCTCCAGAGCATGTTATATTGGATGAAAATGTCAAGGCCGAGAATCAATCTTACTACTCCATTGGTTGCTTTGAGGTATCGTAAAGACGGAACTGCTTCAGAATTTGATCATGTTTTCTCTTGGACACAATTTTGATTCAAGGATCTTTATTGTCGTTTCTTCTCCAGGTAAGTCCAAACAACAAGCTAGTGGCGTATGCAGAAGACACTAAAGGAGATGAAATCTATACGGTTTATATAATCGATGCCGAGACTGGAGCTCCTGTGGGAAAGCCTCTTGTAGGTGTGACCTCGTATCTCAAATGGGCTGGTGATGATGCTTTAGTTTACATCACAATGGATGAGATTCTTCGACCTGATAAGGTGATTTACTGATTTTCTACCCTACATTCTGTACTTCTCATGGCTTTGACTGTTGTCTCATGAGAAAAACAATTACAATCATGGGGCCTATAACACGTCTCTTAACTGGGATTGAAATACAAAGAAGACCCAATAAGTAAAATCAATTTTAATTATTGTTGATTGTTCTGTGCATTCAGAATCGCCTTCTAATGATATAGTAGGTTATTTAACTAAAACGAAAATACCTTACATACCATTACAATAGCTTGCACTTCCTCTAGTTTCTCATTTGTCTTACTGATATATAGATTATAGTATCCTTATAATTTGAGTGTCTGCAATCTGATGTACCCAGTAATATTATTGTCAAACTTCAAATTGATAATTTCTTTTCAATGTGTTCAGAATTTTAGATGTTTATCTAGTAAATTTTCTCCCCTTTCAATAGGCATGGTTACATAAACTGGGAACAGAGCAGTCAAAGGACACCTGCCTTTATCATGAAAAGGATGACATGTTCTCTCTTGATCTTCAAGCTTCTGAGAGCAAGAAATATTTGTTTATTGCATCTGAAAGTAAATTTACTAGGTTCAACTTTTATCTTGACGTTTCAAGGCCCGAAGATGGGCTTGTTGTCTTGACACCTAGAGTGGATGGAATTGACACTTACCCCAGTCATCGTGGAAATCACTTTTTTATCCTGAGACGAAGTGAAGAGATTTTTAATTCAGAAGTAGTAGCTTGCCCACTTGATAATATATCAGCTACCACAGTTATTCTTCCGCACAGGGAAAGGTAGTGTTTCGTATTCTTTTATGATAATTGATGATTGACCTGATGGTATTATGTGAAGAAACAAAAATTGAAAGTGATGAGCTGATAGTTAATGACTTGAATCAACAAGCTTTAAAAGAAAATTTTGTCAGAATTTGGTGTTTATTTATTTAATTTGTTTGAAATATGTTAGGGCAGCTATTTTTATAAAATGAAAGACCCAACTGATCTATATCTGGGAGTGTAAAAAAGAAAAGAAAAGAAATGTTAAAAGCTTCTTAATTAGCTTGTTATTGGGGCTTATTAAGTTGTTTGAATATTGTCCAGTGTGAAAATCCAGGACATACAACTATTTCTTAACCACATCGTCATATTCGAACGTGAAGATGGTCTACCGAAAGTTGTTGTCTATAGCCTCCCAGATATTGGAGAACCACTTAAAACCCTTGAAGGAGGACGAGCTGTGGATTTTGCTGATGCGACTTATTCAGTGGATGCTGAAGAATCAGAATTCTCTTCCAGTATTTTACGGTTTTGTTACAGCTCAATGAAGACACCCCTCTCTACATATGATTATGATATGAAAACAGGAGTGTCCGTTCTAAAGAAAGTTGAAACAGTGAGTAGTTCCACAATCATGGTTATGTTGTTCTCTTATGACCGGGATTGCCTCTAGGTTTAAATGAATTATTGTCAATCTTTACATGTGGTATCTTCAAATTTCCTGGTCACGTTAGAAAAATATATATAAACTGAATTTCTATCCTCTGTTTTCTCAACCTAGTACTACCCATTTTTGAGGCTAGGAGTATATTTCATTTATGTATCTAGTCTTTCTAAAACCAGTGCTAATTTCAACTTTGAGTACATCCTTTTGCTTCCTTTGTTTCTTTTTCTTTCACTTCTTATGATTAATAATTTTTATTCCCTATATGCTAGTGATAGTTTAGAAAAATCTTCTGTCTCTTAGTTGATTTTATGCCTTTACATCGTCCGTTTTTTTTTTTGTTGTTGTTGAGAATTCCTGTTGTCTAGCGAATATAAAAAGTCTCCTCTTACTTTTCCTTCCCCCCAGGAGGATTTGAATTAATTCAATTCTGTAACGTAGTGAAATTTCCACAAATTTTCTCAGGTGTTGGGAGGTTTTGATTCTAATAAATATGTCACAGAGAGGAAATGGGCAACTGCTTTAGATGGCACTAAAGTTCCCCTATCAATTGTTTACCGAAAGGATCTAGTGAAACTTGATGGTTCAGACCCACTTCTACTTTACGGCTATGGTTCTTATGAGGTAACAAGTCCTGTGTCAATTAGACTCTATACGGATCTCAGGAACTCGAAGTTATTTTAAATTCGAAGAGTGTTTTTGTTTCCTGGGGAGTTATTTTCCTGTTTTAATTGATTTATCAAAATTTCCAATTCTGAATTATTTATTCTTTGAGGATCTATAGTTCGTTTTAATGTCCAGTGTTTTTGCTATAATTACAATGTCTGCCGGTTGCTAATTTACTGTTCTTAAACGTTTGAGGTCATGAACTTGTACCTGAATCTTTTTGTTTACTTTTTTCTTGTCACTTAACTGAGTTTTGAATTGTAACAATGATGGTACATGAACCTGATCTCGAAGTGAATTTCATTCTTTGAACAGATATGCGTAGACCCTAGTTTCAAGCCATCAAGGATATCTTTGTTAGACAGAGGTTTTATTTATGTAATAGCTCACATTCGCGGGGGCGGTGAAATGGGGAGGCAGTGGTATGAAAATGGAAAGTTACTGAAGAAAAAAAATACATTCACGGATTTTATTTCTTCTGCTGAATACTTGATCGAGAATAAATACTGTTCAAAGGAAAAACTATGCATTAATGGAAGAAGTGCTGGTGGTTTGCTTATTGGTGCTGTTATAAATATGAGGCCTGATTTGTTCAAAGCTGCAGTTGCTGGGGTACCTTTTGTAGATGTTCTAACGACCATGCTTGATCCCACAATTCCCCTTACAACTTCGGAGTGGGAGGTAAATCTTCCCTAGCTAGTGTACCTTTTGCAATCCTGTAGGTGACATGCAGTGAAGTTGTGCAATTGCTTGTTCAGTGCTTAAATAGACCAGTTAAGGACTCTTTAACTTTTAGCTAATGGCATTGGCTCAAAATCACTTTCGAGTCCCCAAATTAGAGTGCCATTTTGAACTAGAGTCCAATGTAGGATAGGCAGTTATCAGTTTAGCAATATATGTATTGAAAAAGACAAAAGGGTGGAAAATGTTCCTCTTTGTCGCACGGTTCCTAACACACGAGATTTTCTTTTGACTTTGTAAATATCTGTACTTATCCATTATCATATCTTTTTTCTCTTTTTTCTACTGTCATTTACTGAAAATATGTTGTATAACTAATTGCAGCGCCTATTCTTTTTGACTTGCCACTTACCTTCTTTTGAATTCTGCAGGAATGGGGTGACCCTAGGAAGGAGGAATTCTACTTTTACATGAAATCATATTCTCCGGTTGACAATGTACGCACCTCACTATTTTTAATGAACATATCCTGTTTCAGCCTTTTCCATCTAATCATCCCACTTGATCGCAACTTGATTTTGGATCATTTGAACGTGTTCGTGCTTATGTGTTTCATAATTCATGGAATATCTTCAAATTTTTGTTTTCACTAGGACTTGACTTTATCTGAATGTTTCAGGTTAAGGCTCAAAATTATCCTGACATACTTGTTACTGCCGGCTTAAACGGTAAGTGTGATGGCTTAAAACTTCAATTCAAGTAGAGCCCCAATCAATTTTGCTGTTTCTTTATCCTGTGCACACATTCGTCCTTCATATCCAGAATAGACAAGGTCACGAGGAGATTGATGAATATGTGGATGTTTGGAAGTGATTTTGGCCTGGTTGAAAATCATTCTAAAGCATGCTCTTACACTTAAAATTAGATCAATATTTTCTTCTAAAGCATGCTTTTACACTTAAAATTAGATTAATATCTCATAAAATTTTGAATGATAAAAAACATCTTTTACAATGATTTTAAAAATGTTAAAAGCGGTTTTAACCCTTTCAAAATCACACTCAAGTATGCCCAATCAAACATTATTTAAAGTGCTAAATCCTTCTTTTCGTCCATTGGTCCATGTGGCAGATCCACGTGTCTTATATTCAGAACCGGCTAAGTTTGTGGCAAAATTAAGGGCTACGAAGACTGATAATAATCTTCTGCTTTTCAAATGTGAACTTGGTGCTGGACATTTTTCAAAATCAGGAAGGTAATTATTGGATTGTTGATTTCTTTTGTGGGCTTCGTGATCTGTGTTTTCTTTCGTGTTTGTATCTCATCTCTTTTTGTTGCATGTGCCTTTTCTTCTTCTTCAACATGATTATAAAGTTATTTCTTATTTAATTGATGATATTCACTGCCGCCTTTTCTATTTGTAACTCTACGTTATACATGGAGAAGAAACATTATTTTGAACTCTGATATATGATTTCTCACTTCCTATTTTAGAAACTGTAATGAAGAGAATTGCAATACTTAAATCATCGTATATTTGTTCCTATACCTCTAACTTTTTTTTGGTAGAAATTTATTATTTTTCATACTAGTGTAGGACTTTTTTATGAAGTATGAAAAAAAGAAAGAAAAAGCTCTACTAAAACAGACCTTTAGTTAGGTCTTATTCTCTTGGATTTAAGTCATTTTCTTAATTAATGTCGGACTCCTTTTTGTAGAATGGTTTTTTTGTAATACTTTGTATGTTCATTCATTTCTTTGAGTTTCTATTTCTTTTTGCAAAAGTCGCCACCCATGATAACAAACTTAGGAAAAGATAAAGGAAAACAACCTTGAGAATACACAAAGAACATCTTTACATTTATCTTTTATTATTAAAAAAAAAAGAGCTCATCCTTCGTTGTTAGGGGTCGATGTTTTGGTGCATTTAAAAGATTCTTACATTTTCTTGTTTTTGATTTATTATTATTATTATTTTGCTGCCATTTCAGATTTGAGAAGCTTCAAGAGGATGCATTCACATACGCTTTTATACTGAAGTCTCTTAACATGATTCCAGCACTCGGAAATT
Organism: Cucumis melo; assembly: GCF_025177605.1. Lineage (NCBI taxonomy): Eukaryota > Viridiplantae > Streptophyta > Magnoliopsida > Cucurbitales > Cucurbitaceae > Cucumis > Cucumis melo. Next base: position 5,058,596 of record NC_066866.1, read on the forward strand.
GAGCAGAAAAAGCTGCTCCCTTGATGGTACACTTCTTTCATTCTTCTATTGACCTTTTTAGTGAAAATCTTTCTTTACTAGAAAAAGGGTCATATTTGTACTGTTCTTCATTACCTTACCATTAGATAACCTATGCTATTTTTATAAGATAACTAGTTAGCATTCATGTGCTTTTGCACCACCATTTTTAGAAATTCAAACAAGTTTATTATTCTCTCAATAACACAAGGATGAAGGACCTTTTCCCTTCTTCCTAACCACCCTAGCTGTATTTTCATGGTTTCTTACAACTCCAAAGTTCTAACCATTTGTATTATAATTTTATACTTTCCCACTCCTGCGTACCTATTTGAGAATGTAACCAAAGTGTGATATTGGTTAGGAAATGGAAAGTCCATGCTATATGAGTAAGGATGTACAATTATATATCGGTATTGGTATTAGGTCTTGGGTAAAACCAAAAACTATGGGAAACATTTTCTATACTATGGTAGTAAGAAAAATTTCCTATACTACTACACTAGCATACTACCTCTAGTTATTTTGTATCACATTAACATACTTTTAAAAATAAAATGAAATCTACTGTGTTACACAAATATTTATGAAGACAAATTTATAGTATAAACAATTCTCGTAGTACTGAAAAAATTGCCGACTATGAGAAGACCATGTTTGTTTTATGGGAAGTCGCATTTGGGTTTTGACCCGGATAAAAGTTATATACGTTTGTTTCATGGACTTCGAAATATGAACATGAATGTACTCTAGAAGCGTTCGCACGTGAGCAAGAAAGTTTAAAAGTAGGCTTGAGATTCAACGGTTTTGACTCAAATAAAATATATTACATCTTATATTCTTATATGTGTGTGTTATGCAATTACCTTAAAAATATTTTACATTTTTCCACCATTGCTAAAAGATAATTGTACATTTGAATTGATGATTGAATGAAAAATATAGGGTGAGATATATGTGTTGAATACAAGTTTAGAGCCCAATTGGTAAAGATAAAAAAAAAAAGAAGAAAAGTTACGTAGAGAATCTTAATATATATTGTTTATAATTATTTTTATAAGTATGATACTGCTTTTACTTGTCTTCACTTAATAAAATATATCTATTCAAATAGGATTTTAAACATCGTTTCAAGCCATTTTTGAGATTTGGTCCTTTCAGAAACAAAACTATAAAATTGTTTTCATAAAATAAATTAAAATATTAAAAACCTGTTATATAAAAGACACTTGAAAGCGGATGGGATATGTAAAAATATAATAATCATTTCTGACTACAATTAATACTACTTAACAATTCTTAATTAATTACGATAAATACTATTCCAAAACTCCTCGTTTGATATAATATTTACTATTTGTTACGATTTTTATTGTTTGATATTCATCATTTTTTTTTAATTTTTTGTTACCATGTTCCGGTATATTAACTTACTCCTTGCACCTTGCTTCTTCTCCCTTATTGACTATATATTTAAGACATCAATTATTTTTGATGTTGAACTTAAATCTTATTCTTTTCCAGATTTTTTTAAAATATAAATTAAATGATTATCAAAACAAACATAAAATGTTTTTTTTTTTAAATTACTTTTTTATTTTTAAAGTTAGGTATAAATTCTCATGAATGACCATTTAAAAGAAACAATAGGAAATAATGACATTGTGTGAAGTCAATTATAAAGCAAGGTCTAAAAATTTATATATTAATGTTTTTCTTTGGTTCCAATATAATTAGCAAGTATTCCCAATTTTTGAGGCTGTGGATTAAATTTTCTTAATTTCTCATTACCTTGCTTCCACTTAAAAAATTCCCAATTAATTTGATTAACAAAAGTAATTAATTACTACAAGCAATTAACAAAAATCAATAGACTGAAAGTGGAAGATTAGTTTTCTTTGACGTTTCTTAAGTTTCACATTAAAGAATATTCCAAGACTATCAACCCTAAACATTTTCTTTTTCATGACAAATAGAATTAGAGATTCAAACCGTTGATTGAACGTCAATTGGTGATGGTATATTAACACTAGTCAAACATTTTTCTTCTATGAGTACGATGTCAATCAAACTTAATTCTTATGACACATCGACTATTTATTATTTCACCTATGAATTCTTAGACGAAGGTTAGTTTTAGGACAAATATCAATCTATATCTATAAATGAGTGAATCAATTTAGACATTCTATTAGAATTAATTTTATTTTAAAATAGTTAATGGACATCGCTTTCACTCCTAAATAAAGTTTTTTTTAAAAAAAAGAAATTAGAGAGAAATACAAGAATCAAATAGATAGTAGCCATGTTGTAGGGGTGGTGGGTTGTCTCATAAGACTAGTTGAGGTACGTGTAAGCTAGTCCAAACATCACAAATATATAAAAAAAAGAAGTAGTTTTTATTTGTTTATCTTCCTTGATCACATTAAATACCTATAATAACCGTTATCGTCCTTGTCAAGTTATATGTCCTTCAACTAGTTGGGACCTTTGATAGCAAATTGTTTGAGCAGAGTGATGCATAATCTTTTCTTTAGTTTCTTTTTTTTTTCTTTTTTTTCTTTTTCTTCCTACCACACATACGAAGTTTCGAACCTTCAAACTTAATAAAAAAAAAAATGATATGTCAATTATCTATGGAGATACTTTTTAACATGACATTTAATTATTTTTATACTTTGAGTAATGAGACATTAATTAATATGACTTATGACTTTAATTATTTTAATAAGAATCCCAAAGGATAAAGCCTAAAGGGAGGCTGTTAACATCTCAATAAAGGAAGGCCTACCTTATTATTATTATTATTATTAGAGAGTATATTTCATTTTTCATTAAGAAATAATGAAACTTTATATTAGAGTAAGAAATCCAGCTACATTATTGAATCTGCTTTATTGGGAAATGAAGCAAAAACTTTAACAAAGACACTAATAAGATTATGAATTGAATTTAATTAAATTATAAGATATGCTTTACTTTGCTTCTATATATTGTTAAATTAATATCATTCTTTTTTTTTCTTTTTTTTTGCATCTTATCTACTTTTTATAGTTAGCTAGCTGTCATAAATATTTATAAAACCATTTTTATTAATCAAGTTTCTTAAATGAACTATGAACTATGAAGTATTCATTACACATTATTTAGAAACCTATCTTACTCTTACTTTTTAAGAACATTTGTCGGTCGTTTCCATATATTTTTCTTTCTAGATCTATCGTTTCATTTTTTTTTTTTATAGATTACATTCTTTTATCTGGTAAGTCTACTTTTGAATTGAGGCGTCGTGTGTTAATCTTGGAGAGCAACAACTAAGTTGCGTTTGGATTTTGCTTTCAAATCAGTGGGTTTTATCCACGACACCACAACAATGGACAATCTCGTTAAAATGACAAGTCATTTCCAACCATTCTCGAAAACTACTAACATTTTAATTAAATTTTAATGGCTAGAATTACTTGCCTATTGTATAGTCTATTAGATAGTTCAAAAATAAGTGAAAAAAATGTCTAAATTTTATTTGGCCCGAAGATTTTAAATATTACATAATTTTACTCTTGAAGTTTGAGTTTTATTGTATTTTAGAAGGTTAGTTTTGATGATTTAGTTGTAAGCATAATTTTACTCTTGTAAGCCTCTCTATCCTATGTTGAAAAATATCCCTTTTCTTAGTGCGACTTTCAAGGGCAAAAAAAAGAGAGAGAAAGAAAGGGACCAAACTTTATGTTTGATTAGAGGTGACAAAGTATATCAAATTTAATTTCAATTTAATAAATTAATTTTATATCATTTAACCCAAATTATAATTTCTGTATTTAATTTTGTTGATTATTGATGAGCATTTTTAAGGGACAAACAATTTTGATGGCTAATAATCAATTTAATACTATCAAAATTTAGAAGTTTATAGACTTATAATCTGGTAATGTTTATCACAAAACATACAAGTAAGTTATAGTTGTATAATAAATATTAGGTTGAATATAAACTATTATTACTTAAATTAGGAGTATGGTATATTTTACAAAATTGGGATGTTCGTAAAAATAGTAAAAAAATTTATGATCATAACGTCTAAATCACTACAATTTCTTAAATTACAAAATTAGCAAATTTAAAAGCAAATAGTCTTTTGATAGTCATTTGATATATCTAATTTACGTGTCATTTTTGTAATATTTGCAATATGCATTAAAGAGACGCCGTGAGTTGTTTTTTCTAATTTTTTTGTCATCTAATTCAATTTCCTTAAAAGTTTTTGTATAATTTTTTTTTCTGGTAATATCTTCTCAATTGTAGTGATTATATATTTCAATTTAATAAAAATTAGAGAAAATAATTTGGATAGTAAAAAAAAAAAAAACTATTTACAAGATATAACAAAATGAATAAAAATATTTACAAAATATAGTAAAATATGATCATCTATCTAGGATGGACTATATCTATATTATTATATGATAATCGATGTTGGTCTATTATAGATAGACAATAATATTTTGTTATGGTTACATGTCTTAAAATGGACTTATAATTATTAATTTATAGTTTGAGTGGATATAACTTTCTAAATTTAGATTAATAAATGGGTATTTTTGTAAAAAGAGAAAAGAAAAAACTTTACAAATATTTTAGAATAAAGAGAGGTGTTTTACATCAAGTTGGAATTTAAAATCTTAAAAAGAGAGAAAAAAGAAAAAGGGGGAAAAATGAATTAGGTTTGGAGAGGGGGTAGGACCAATCAAAATGCAAAAGCAAAAGAGAGGACTTTTAAAACTCTTCAACCTTTGAAATTTGTTAAAACTTATTATTATTATTATTATTATTATTATATATATATATATATATATATATATATATATATATATATATAAATTATCACTTTGAGAAATTACATCCAAATTTTGATTGGACCAATTTATTTTCCCTTCCCGCAATCACCGCTTCCTAAATTATTGTTTCATAATTTCTCTTTTCCTAAAAAAAATAAATTAACACTCAAGTTTATATATATATATATATAGTAATTAGATTTTAAATAATTAAGTACATATCAATATTTTAAAATGTTGAAAATATAGTAAAAACTATCAAAGTATTATTGATAAGTTTATCATGATAAACTATGTTGTAAATATTGGTCTATCATTGATAAACCATAAGATTCTATTGAGTCTATTAGCAATAGAAGTCGATTACTTATAAATTTTGCTATATTTTTAATTTTTTTAAAAATGTTGTTATATATTTAATTATTATTCATAAAATTACCATCCGTTATAATTACTCGTATATATAGCAAATAGATTTGAAACTATCTATAAAATATGGGAAAAAGAAACTCAAATGAGCTATTCTTTGCTATATTTGAAAATGTCCAATAAATATTTTAGAACTTTTGGATCAAAATTGAATTTAGAATTGTGTTGTGATGGTCTAAAAATGACAGCTTGAATCGTCGCATCATTTCGAGTTTCGATGTTTATGAGTTTGTTGAGTGGTCAGTTATTGTAAATGAAAAAACTATTAAAAATATAAAACCAGTCATAGATTTGGAATTTTGTTATATTTCGTAAATGTTTCGGTTCATTTTGCTCTATATTTAAAATATGCTTCTAAAAAGTTTTGAAATGTCAATATCTATTTAGTGATATGTCAACCTTCTTAAAAAAGATTTTTAAAATTACGATTGCTTTCTCACAATTTTCAATCATCGTTTTTTAATATTTCCTTTGTAAAATATTGGATTGTTAGTCATATTCTAATAATAAATTTTAGTTTTTCAAAGCTTAGGCTGGATTTTGAAAATACTTGTAAAATGTAGGTAACGAAAAGAGAAATCAATAGGTGCATATGGTATTTATAAGTTTAATTTTCAAATTCAGAATAAACAATCAAATGATTATTAAATCAGACCTTAGGCTTTTGTTGTTAATAGAGTTCAACGTTTCGTATTTGATTTGTATGTGTGTTTTCTTTTTTCTCTTCTTATATTCAAAATTGGTTAATTAGTTAATTTGTTCGACTAAGATTTTTGAAAGTCTAAGATCGATAATGTATATTCACTTTCACTCATAAATGTTTTGACGACATGAAAAAAGGTCAATAAAACATTTTTCAGTCTCAATTGAGTTATAGTTTCTAATTTCATAAAAACAAATAGTAAACTTAAATAAATGTTAATTTTTAATAATGTGCTTTCTAATCCTAACAAATCGAAAAGAAAAGAACAACTAACTTCATTGTCGTTTCCTTCGATATATATATGTGTATATATATAACATTAAGATTATATTTTGAAGAGATTCTTAAAAGATATAAACATATCATGAAAACTCAGTAAAAATAAGTTAAATCTTATCAGCTTTTTTCTTATATGGTTTTTTTCTTTTCTTTTAATTTTATGGTTAATAAAAAAATTATTGTCATAATATTCATAAATATAGCAAAACATCATTATTTATAGATATATTACTGTCTATGCTATCTTGATCAATTACAACCCATCATAGGTAAATTGTGATATTTTATAAATATTTTGGTTCATTTTGCTGTATTTAAAAATAGCCTAATAGTATATGATTTTTATTTTGTTTTGTTTTTCTACTATACTTTTATACTTATAATGTAAACGTTTTCAAAGAGCACATTCTTTCCTAATTATGGATCCTATATCTAGTGGTGGTTCGATCATTCGCTATTCTTTCTCCATGTTATGCGGACTCCTATTAAGTTTTCGAACCTTTCTCGATTATTTTAAGTTGAACTTTGAGGCAACTCTTTTGCATGGTGAAGTGTGTATTAAACCTATTGTTCGTGATTCAAATAGTGATGTTTGCTTGCTACGTAAAACTATTTTTCTATGAGATCGCAGATATAACTAAGCTCATTGAGGCTATTGAAGTAATGTTTGAGAAATTTTTAGGGTAATTAGAATGGATAGCAATTGTTAGAATAATTATTAACTATGTAACAACATTTTAAAAAAATTGCAAATATAGCAAAATCTATCGGTGATAGACTTCTATCGTTGATAGACTCCTATGGTTTATCAGCGATAGACCGACATTTACTACATAGTCTATCGGTAATAGACTCCTATCATTGATAGATTTTGACAAATTTTGCTATATTTGCAATTTTTTTAAAATTTTGCTATATACTTAATTATTTTGAATATAATTGCTACATTTGCAACTATCCCAAATTTTTAAAGCTCTTGAACAAAGCTGCTGGCATTTTCTTTTATTTGGATCGTAGGATTCCCTTATCCACTTACGTCTCTTGGTTAAGAAAGTAGGAAGTGAATGAGATTCGGGATTTTATGAACTCCATTCGCGATTTCCATCACGATAGATCTGTGTCCAAAGACTCCCTTCTAATCAACACTAATAATAATTGTTATTTTGTGAAAAAAGGTTGTAAAATGAGAACTTTATTAGCATAGAAATTGGTCAAATATGAAACCACTTTAGACCACCGCCTTGGCCAACTAAGTCAACTAATGGTTGAATTTTCACTCTAATGGGAGCTTACTATAAAACATGATTACACCTTATATTATATATATATATATATAATGCAATTGTTATATATACTATAACCATGTAGATCTTTTCTTTTTCTTTTTCTCTTTGGTATAGAGGACATGGAAATTATTTTAATAATTTTTTAACCATCAACTTAGAGGACGATAAATATGAATGACTAAAAATTACATCATTTATCGTAATTAGAATTCATTAAGGGATAATGAAATTGGAATGCATCAAAATTTATGTTTAGATTGAACGTTTTGAACGTGAATTGTAATATTAATCTCACTTTGTTTAAGCAATTCTCATTTAAATTCTATTTCTCAACATTTTCACTTGTTTACGTTTTCATTTATCTCACCCCCAATTTGACAAGCATTCCAACATTTTTCTAATTTTCAATAATTTGAATTGCATTACAACTCGATCTCTAAACACCCTTAACTTATTTCTCTTTTTTTTTTTTATGAATATCGGAGTTGCAATTCAACTTGAATATTTAGAATAGCCTTTGTCACATGCAAAGAGGAGAATAAAAAGGAATGTAAAGGATGATACAAAATTAATGAATTTGCTTCTCTTCTCTCTTAGTACTTATAATTGTAATAATTTGTACTCATCTTTGTCATCAAATATATGCAAATATAATTAGTATGTTATGTTACTTATAATTAAAATTCCTATCTATAATTGTATGTATATACAAATTGGCCACTTCACAAAGTCCAAGGTTTTTGCCTCTGTTTAGGTTGGTGAAAAAGTGTTCTACTTTTAGTATTAATCAATACCAAACCCTATTGGGTACACTTTGGTTATGGCTTTAATAAATGATATCATGATTGTGACTGTTTTCATCAATAAAATAAATCTCTCCCTAAAGTTATTCAAGCAGACTTTAGGGAAATTCCAATTAAATACACAAATAACTCTAAAGTGTTTTCTTTGCTACTTAGTTGAAAAATCTATGTCTGTATCAATATATTAATACTGTAGAAGAGATGGAAATTTGGTTTAGATAAAAAAGGAAGGAAAATATTAATGGTGATCATAGATATTTTAAAACTAAATTTTATTGTTCGTCTTTCGATTTTAAAAATATATGGTTTTAGTCTTTTTATATTGTAAAAATATTCTATCGTTGATTTTTTTTAGACATTTCAAAACTATTTTTTTTTGATACAATTAAATAAAAAATTGAATGTAAATTCTAAAATAAAATTTTCTTTTGCTATATGATGTTATCGTTTAAAGCAAATTCTAATAAATTATTAATGAAAATGTAAATATGAATATTAAATTGACTTAGATACAAATATGGGGATTTTAGGATCATAAAATAAAATAAATAAATTGATTAATGGATTAAAACACTAACCCAATCAAATTAAGGTCAACTTAGAAATGATATAATTAACGAGAGTTGATGTTAATAACACTAGAAACTCAGTGGAAAAAAGAAATGAAATGATGGGGAGGGGGCAATAAAATTAAGTATGATAAGTTAATTTTGAGGTTTAATTTTTTTGTTTTTTTTTTTTTTTTGGTTTTTTTGTTTTACTCTCTTCAAAGGCTAAGGAATTTGAATACAGTGCGCTCCAACTTTCAAATGCAATTGGGATCCTTGTGATCAAACGGCTATAAAAAAAAAACAAAAACTATGCATGTGAATCTCTTTAAACTTATTGATATTCAAACTTTGATTTACAAATTTCTCACTCTTTCATTTCACTTTCTCCAAAAAGCACTTCCTTCTTCTTCTTCTTCTTCTTCTTCTTCTTCTTTATATTCTTCTTCTTCTTCTTCTCTATAAATACTTCCTCCATTCTCTCCTCTTTTTGAAGCTTTGCATATTTTTATCAACAACCCCTTCTTTTTCATCATTATTCCTTCTTGTCTAAGTGAAAGAATAGAATAAAAATCCTTGTCTGTCCATCACTTTTTCCACCTTTTTTTTCCCTTCTTTCTTTTCCTTATTGATTTTCACCAGAATTGTCGGATCTGATTACAACTCATCTCTCAAAAATGCAGTTTCTCAAATGGGTATTGCTTTTTCTCTGCTTCTGTGATGTCTTGCTGGGTATGTCGGTTGCAGAGACGACGATGACGACGGTGGCGGCTCCGGTTTGTGCAGAGGAAGATAGAGCTTCATTGTTGAGCTTCAAGGCGAGAATTGTGCAGGACACGACGGATATTCTAGCGTCGTGGACTGGGATGGATTGCTGTAACGGTGATTGGGAAGGTGTGGCGTGTGGCGCGACGGGACGAGTGACGAGCTTGGAGTTGCAAAGACCAGTGAAGAATAATGAGATGTTCATGAAGGGTACACTGTCTGCTGCTCTTGGGAATCTTCGTTTTCTTGAGGTAATTGTGATAAGTGGAATGAAGCATATCAGCGGTTCAATTCCTGAGAGTATCACAGCTTTGCCTCATTTAACTCAACTTGTTCTGGAAGACAATGCCCTTGGAGGGGCTATCCCTTCAAGTTTAGGTCATTTGTCTTCTCTTCAGATCCTCTCTTTGAGTGGCAACCATTTGGCAGGGCAGATTCCACCTACCATAGGAAACCTTAACAACCTTCTCCAGCTAAATTTAGCAAGAAATTCACTTTCTGGTCCAATCCCACTGACATTCAAGACCTTCCCTAGCTTACAGTACTTTGATCTCAGCTCCAACAAACTCTCTGGCGCCATCCCTGATCATGTGGGTCGGTTCAAAAACCTCACTTACATTGACCTCTCAAACAACCAAATTTCAGGGCCAATCCCCATCTCCATTTTCAGCTTGCCCAAGCTTTTGGACTTGTTATTAAGCAATAACAAACTCACAGGAACCATTCCAGTCCAAATTGAAGGCCTCAAATCCATTACCACTCTCTCTCTCAGTGGCAATCAACTTAAAGGTCAGATACCAGCTTCCATTTCAAAGCTTCAGAATCTATGGAACCTTAACTTATCAAGAAATGGGCTGTCAGATCCATTGCCAACCATTCTTTCAAGTAATATCCCTTCACTTTTGACAATAGATCTCTCTTATAACAACTTTATTTTTGAGACAGTTCCTGATTGGATCAGAAACAAGCAACTCTCAGAAGTGCATCTTGCTGGGTGTGGCCTTAAGGGAGCTCTCCCCATCTTCAGAAAACCTGATTCTATAACCTCCATAGACTTCTCAGACAATCACTTCATTGATAGGATTTCAAGTTTCTTGACAAACATGTCAAGCTTGCAAAAACTCAAGCTCTCAAACAACCAGCTGAAATTTAACCTCTCAGAACTCAAATTGCCAAATGTTCTCTCCTCTCTCGATCTTCACTCAAATCAAATTTCTGGGTCTCTCTCAAACATCTTAAACAGCAAAACCAGTGGATTTCTAGAGGAAATTGATGTATCAAAGAATCAAATTACCGGCATCTTCCCAGAGTTAAACTCTGGCTTGGGATTGAAGGTCCTCAACATAGGATCAAACAAAATCACCGGCCACATTCCAAGCTCAATCTCGAACCTGGGAGAGTTAATAAAGTTAGATATTTCAAGAAATCAAATACAAGGAACTATCCCCATGAGTATTGGATCAATGGTGAAGCTCCAATGGCTTGATATCTCCATTAATTCTCTCACAGGCAAAATACCAAACACTTTGTTGGCAATTGAACGGCTTCGACATGCGAACTTCAGAGCGAATAGATTGTGTGGAAAAATCCCACAAGGGAGGCCGTTCAATGTGTTTCCGGCCGCCGCTTATGCTCATAATCTGTGCCTTTGTGGGACGCCATTGCCGCCCTGTAGAGAATCAGAAGAATCGAAAAAGAAGAGGAAGCAGTGAAAACAAAGACGAAAAAAGAAGTGCCCATTACAAGAATTGCTTGTTTATTGTGGCTCATCGTCTCAATTGAGCCCTGCCATGGCGTTGAGGAGCTGATCTGCTCCTTTATATACATAATAATAGTAATAAGTTTCATTTGTTTTTCTTATTTTCTTCTTCATCTTCATCTTCTTGTTGATTTGATTATATAGTTAACTTATCTTGTTTACTTGATTCATATTTTGTGTACTTCTCTAAGAAAACATAAAAACAAAATTCTTATTATTCTTATTATAAAATAATATACTTTCATCAAATAACCCCCTCTTCTTTCTAACTTTAGTAAAATTTAATCATTCAAATATATAAAACTTAAATATCATAAATACATAGATATAGATACTCTAAATACATCTCATCGATCAAGAGATCTAAAATTTAAATTTTGAAAGAATCTAATTTTTCGAAACGAAATACATTTTTTTCTTTCCATAACGTAACTAAAAAGAAATCTAATTTTTTATACTATAAAGTAGGTAACAATTTAATTATCTAATTTGTTACTATGAAATAAAATAATCATTAAACCATCTATGTGGATAAGAAAAATACATAAATTATAAAAACTAATTTGTTTTTTTAGTAAATTTTGTTATTTATTTCACTTTGGTAAGATTTCGTTAGTACAAAACATCATTATAGATATAAGGTCAAATTGCACAAACCACCCCATAAATTATGCTGATAGTTGCAATTATACTTTTAAGTTTTAAAAATTAAAAACCTAGCCCTCAAATTTATCTAAATTTAAAAATTGGACTTTCAAATTTACATAAATTGTACTGGTTATATAAATTTAAAAATTCAATTTTTTTTTATCATTTGTGGATTTAATTCTACTTTTACTGTAAATTTGAGAATCCAATTTTACGATATTTAAAAGTTTTGAGATTCAACTATTATAATCAAAAGTTTAAACGCATAACTGGATAAGTAGCGAGTTAACCCTATCAAATCAATGAAAAAACATGGTTTTGATTGTATTATTTATTTATTTTGGTTAAAGGTTTGATGGACTATTTTCAAAGTTTGTGAGGATATAGTAAAAGTTTGATTAGATTCATTGGGCAATAAATACATTTTTTTTCTATTTGAATTTTAAATAAATAGTTATTATTTATTATTTATGGCCGTCCAATAATTTTTTCTTTTTGAAGAATTATAGAAAATGGAAAAATTGAAAAACTATTTACAAGTCCAATAGTTTTTTTTTTTTATTATTTAGTAGTTTGAAAATATAAATTTGCATCTTTTTTTACGAACATCACTAAATGTAATTGACAGTAATTAAAATTACTTTGTAAAAACTAACGAAACTAAAGTGAGAAATCATGAAGTGAACTTCACGAATCACCCAATTAACTAAATGATTTGCCACTTCTTTGAGAATTTTCAATTTAAAGAACGAATTAATAACGACTTTAAAGATTTGTTCTTGAAACTTTTAAATTTGATTTTTAGAAGGAAAAATAATAAAAAAAAGTTGTTTCTTTTTCTTAATTTATTATGATTGTCTTGAAAACCACTTTTGATTATCTTAAATAATTTCAGATACACTAAATATACATTAAGTTTTTTTAAATTATTTTCCGAATGTTCTTGTGGAGATAAAAGGTGACTTCATTAACTTTGAATAGAGATGGAAAAAGAAAACATCATTGTTTTGAAAAGCAATTCCACATCTCCCTTGTGGACAAAACAAAACGGTGGGAGGAGTTTGGGCCATAGAAATTTAAGATGGGCCCTTATGTTGGGAAATGGGCTTCCGCCTTGACAATGAGCCCAATGCAAATGTTACGTAGTCAGAATTTCCTTTTTTTTTTTTTTCTTTTTCTTTTTCTTTTTCGAAATGTATAGTATTAATGTATAGATTGTGAGAATCAAAGCTTTGATATTTCATAGTATAATCAGAAAGTACTTAGTTAAAAGTTGTATTAATATATACTTTTTGATCTTTCAAATAATTTATTTTTAGAATGCTCCTATGATTGATGTTGAATTTGAGGAACAATCGATTTAAGATAACTCGTATAGTTCTCTACTTCTTTTAATATCAATACTCTTTTTCATTTCTTTTGTTTAATTTTCATGAACCCAATTTTTTCATCAACAAAACGGAAGCCAAAGTTTTAAAAGTTAAAAGTACCTTTTGAATCATGATAAACTTTCTTGAGAGATTAATAATGTGAATTGCAAAAAAGAAGAAAGAAAGATCAACCAAATCTTCATCGTTATAAATTTAGTAACGTACATGTTTTCTTTCTTTATCCTTCTATGTATCGTGACCCAATCTTAATATCACTAGTTCTTATGCGTGCCCTTTTCTATATTTTAATTAATTATCTCAAATGACATATTAACACTCACTCATTTACTAATCTCAACAACACAATGATAAACATTTAAAAGAAAATGGAGGAAGAAGAGAGGAAACAAAAAAATGGAAAAGTGTTTTAACAAAGGAGGGAAAAAAAAAGAAGAGAGCATTTTTGTTAAAAGCTAAGGGTACTAATGCAATTTTCGTTAATTCATCTAGGTATAAGAAAGACACAAAGGCTAATTAAGCTGTGTTACCCACAGCCAGTGATTAACTTTGAAGATAAGAAACATATATAAAACTGATAACATTTTTTTAAAAAATTTATTATTATGTTTGTTAAGAGTATATAATATGTATTATAGTATTTTTTTATGTTAGGTTATGTTAAAGTGTTCAATATTATGTAATAATTAATAGCTTTTTTGATAATTAGTTTAGGTTTGTTTCTTTTAAGATCTTGATCTGATCTTCTTCCCTTGTGTAAGTTTGGTTGGGAACCCTAATGTATTCACCTTTTCCTTTTATCTCTCTAGCTACCATTTTCTCTCGATCTTCTCTAAAACCCAAATCAATATAACTTCAAATTTCTCGAGGAAGAAGTAAAAATGTGAGAAGTTTATAGAGAAAGACAGATAACAGAGAATATGTTACATACGTATTTTAACATAATATAATACACAATAATATTAAATACTCTAAAAAGAAAAAAATCGTGCTTCCATTGTTGGAGTTTTTGTCCAGATGACTATCTTAGAAGTATGTTTATGATTGATGACTTACATTCCTCGTAAAAGGAAAGTACGGTTAATTTTGTTATAACATGTTGCTTACGTCACAACTCATTGTTCCTTTTTGTTAACTTATCACATTAGAGGGATGGTCATGTGTATCATCCTAACGTGATGATGTCATCTCTATCACAATCCTCATTTTTTTAAAAGCAAAGTCTAACGAAGTGGAAGAAAAATAAGGAAACACAAAACAAATTACATTATAAGTATGGCGTTAGAGATGATCATGTATGTAGTCCTATCGTTATGATTAACCCTAGCTAATGCGATACATTACAGGATATTGGCTGGTTATTGATGTATATACAAAAGACTATAAATGGTGAGAGTGGAATCATTAATCATAAACAACCTTCACAGAGGATCAAACCGTAAGAATACTATCAGTCTATCACTTCATTCCCACATTCAAACTAAAATATATATAACTACAAGATCACGATTAAGTGGATAAGATGCTTCTGATCTCTCATTATTTTCATATACATTAGGTTAAACTCAATATATATATAACCAACAGGAAGAGACCTTCATACATCTGATTACTTAATATAATCATAATTCAGTAATAATTATATATATGAAAGAGAAAATGTTAAAAATGACCTCTTTTTTGTTGCCCAAGGTTGGATAAAACAATTAGAAAGCCATAAAGAAAAGAGAAGAAAATATTAGAAAAAAGGAAGCAAAGATTTTAGTTTTGTTTAATTAACTTATGATGAACTAAAGAAGCCAAAGTTGCCATCATCGAAGTTCAAAGAATAACTGAAAGGGTCATAGTGGAAACTGAGGTTCTTTTTCCTGCGGGACCTTGCCGCCATCTGCCGCTCGATCTCCGCCCTCACAAGGCGGAAGAACCTCCTGATCTTCCTCTTCCTGCTCCACATGCATCTCCCAGCCACAAAATTATATATATGAAAAAAAGGTTTCTTTGGGAGGATTTTTTTAGAGAAATGGGAAAAGGAGAGAAGGGATAAGAAGATGTCATCACAGTCAGAAAGAGAGAGATATGGATAGTTCATTAGTTCTTTGGGTTCGGTTTTTTCATGTGTGTTTTGAAAGCTACTTTTCATTCTAACTTTATTTGTTATTCTATTCTATACAAATTTGCATTGGAAGGTGTCTATATATTTATGTAATACCTGCATTGAATCTTTTTTCCAATGCTTTGAACCACCAAACATATACGTTGATATCTATGATCTCCAACTTTAAACAACCAAATTAGGTTTGGTAGTATTCAGGTGATCAATGCCTCCAAAACTAAATAATTTATGTATTTAACATATTTTATAGTTTATAATTTAACTCTTAGAGACATTATTGCTCCATATTCAAAATTATATATTATCTAGCAATAAACAATTTCCTCTATTCGTAAACGTAGGTAAAAATGAACATGTTAATTTTTATGTTGGTTTTTTTTATTGTTTTACAATTTATGTTTTCTTTTATTTGTCAATTTCATATAAAAATATGAACAATAAATCATCTAAAAGTATAAAATATTTATTTGTTAATTTAAATATATAATTTTGAATGATATGTTTCTATGACATATTTCTTAGGAAAAAAAAAACATTCATTAACATCAAAATTTTATGAGCAATATTTGTAAAATTCACACGTTAATGTTTTCAAAACAATGTTACATTTTAAACCTACGTAGTACTAAATTAATAGATTGAAATGAAAATATAAGTGAAATATCTCCCCTAGTTGAAATGAAAGATCATAAGGTTATTAATTATTACCACATTTATTTTTTGAAAGATATTGGCCACATGATTTAACACATAATTAATTAGTTCTGCTCTCTACAATTTGATCATTTGGTAATTTTCTGTATTCTTTCATTATGAAAGCAACTCTATATTCTTTTCAATTTACACATCCTTCCAAACCCTTTTCTTAGGGTCAACTAAAATATGGATGTTGATAGTCGATATCAAAAATATTGATATTGAACTTTAAATTATTTGTTTCTCTATTTTTTTTTAAAATGATTTATTAGATATGAAATTAAAGTGTGTGTCCGATAGGAATATATATATTAAAAATAAAGTTCACGCACACTTTTTTTACTTCTAAATATCTTCATTTCTTATCTACTTTTTACCGATGATTTTAAAAAACCAAACCAAATTTTTAAAATTAAAGAAGTAATTTTCCTAAGAATTCTTAAGTACAAAATGTGTAAATTATTGTAAGAAATGAGGAGAAAATAAGGTTAAATTTTGAAAAACCAAAACACATACAGAAAATGAAATGATTACCAAATGAGGCCTTAGATATTCGATAAATACAAAATTGAAAACATAGAAACTAAGAGCTACCTATTTGATATTAATTGAATTGAAAGTTTAGATATCAACCGGACATTATCTTTAAAGTCTAAAGGGCCATATAGATAAAAAAAAAATTGAAAGTTTGGAACTAAGCTCATAATTTAGCCCTCTGTTTTTTTATATGCTTAAATTCAAATCTTATTGACAAAGAGTCTCGTATTCAAATCTCCGTAATGTTTAAAAAAATCAGAAGGCCAACATAGAAAACACACATCCCAAGAGATAAAAGTGAGAGTCAACGAACCCGAAATGAAAAATATATATTGATTGGAAGGTAACTAACTCGAGCGTACCCTTGTAAACTTTCAAGAACCAACTTCGTTCATTTATATTCACATCACCATCGTCATCTTTTGACCTATATAAGTATTTATATATTATGATCATATTAGTTTGTTTGATAAAAGTATGTTAAATGGTAAATTTGTTAGAATTTTGTTCCTATTATTAAATAAATTATCTCATAAATAGTTCTTATTAGAATATGATTAGAACCAAATATTTTATCATAAAAACTAAATTAATTTTATTACCATTCAATTGTGTGTTAAAAGAAATCATTAAAGTTCAAAAATTGTAGTAAAAGATAATAAGTAAAAGTTTTTTATTTTTCCTTTCTTTTTTCGTTCCTTTAGAATTGCGGTTTTTATTCTTAAAAACGGCGTAGAATTAGTTACTTTCCTAATCTCTATAACAATAGATGAGTTTAATCTTTCAAGATTTCAAAATATATATTAGGTTCTCGAATTTTTAAGAATGAATTTGAAAGGTCGATAAATATAGCTTTCTCATTTTATTTATTTTTTGAATTTGTGACAATTCAAGAAGAAGACCGAAAATAATGGTAGGGAGAAAAAGATTTTGTTTTATATATATATATATATATATATTTTACCACTTTTGGGAAGTAAGAACACAATTTGAATCCTATGAACCGAACCGTCGTTGAAAATTCAAGAAATAAAAGTAAATTTTTAAAGAAATAAATTACATATATTTGGTCCATGAAATTTGAAATTTGAGGTTAGGTTTCATGATTGAGCAATGACCTCTCTATTTATTATTATTATCATTTTTGATAAATCACATCTTCTCCTCTCCTTTTCCTCAACTCCCTTTATAGTTTTGCTTGGGGTTTTGGATTTTCCCCCAAAGCTAATTGTTACGTGCTTTATTCACCTTGGAGAAAAAAAGGAAAATGAAAAATAATTGATTCCTCTGTTTCAAAAGTATTATTATTTTACCGTTTAAAATCGAGTTTTGTTTCACTTTTAGTCTCCGAAAGATTTCAAGATTTACACCCTTTAACTCTAATTTTGTTATTAATATTAATATCTATTAACTTATTTAAAATTTAAAATTCCAACAGTGAAACATAAAAGAATTACAATTCATTTAAAATAACTAACAAATACTAACACTAAAGACAAAAAGAAAAAGAATGTTTAATGGAAAATGAAGATTATTATTAAAAGTAGAAATATTGAAATGAAGGGATGAAATTGAAATAAAAGTAAAATGGAAAGAATTTGAAATTTAGAAAATAAGTTAAAAATAAAACTAAAAAAAGTATTTTTCTAAAAGAAGAAATAGAAAATGAATTTATATGGAAATAGAATTTGTGGACTGTCCAATACGGCGGTGGGCTGTGAGGTTGGCCCATTACGGGGTCAGACTACGATGAGTTTGGAAAATACCATTTGAAAAATTTAGGGAAAACACATACTTTAAATAAATATGGTTTCATACCATAATTATCTTATATCACATTCATCATGCATCCTGTTATAACTTACCTATTTAATGTA
Source organism: Cucumis melo (assembly GCF_025177605.1). NCBI lineage: Eukaryota > Viridiplantae > Streptophyta > Magnoliopsida > Cucurbitales > Cucurbitaceae > Cucumis > Cucumis melo. Next base: position 5,077,280 of record NC_066866.1, read on the forward strand.
TTAAATAAATAATATTTTTGTTTTCATTTATTTAATTATAGATTATCATTTTTATGGTAAGAATATATTAAAGAATTTCCACAAAATTAATAAAATTCTGCCAACCCCGTTTTCTTGGCTGTCCAGAGTTCGCACACGGTTGTTTACATATGCATTGGTCCATCTTCCTTATTTCATTGTGTTTATATTTTTAATATATTATTAATAATAAAGGTAGGTAGTTTGGTCAACTGGACTCTACGTTTGTGTAAAAATTAAAGCCTTTTAGGACATTTATGAAATTTTTTGGAACTTTGGGTTCATCTTCTAATAATGCACCCCTATTTAGACTAAAGTAGTTAAAACTCAAATATAAAGGAGCCAAGCTCGGTTACATGTTAATTTACAAATCTTGAGATAGACCTAGGTTGGGTTGTGCTTTATGATTGTTCTTTAGTTTGGGTTGGGTTCAAACACTTTTTTTTTACAATTTAAATAATTCTCATTAAATTATAAATTCAGTCCAATTCAACTATAGAACATTTGGATTGGTTTTGAATTAGATAGATCACTTAATTAAATTTTTGTTCTAAAATTAAATTAAATTATTTTCTTATTAATGATCAAACTCTTTATCCTAAGTTGATGTCATAACTAAAAAGAAACGATAATAAGAGACACTTTCTTGAAAATAGGAAAACTAAATTTTCATTAAAAACATAATACTGTAACACTGATACATACATAGACGTGAAAGCAAAACTGAGTCCCCATATGACATGTCACGGATCCTTCCTTGTCGTTCACCAGCTTTCCTCTACCTTTACCTTTGCCTGAAATATTAAATATAGAAAAAGTGAGAATAAACATATATTCAGTAAATGACCTACTACTAGTCTCGCTAGATGTCTGTTAACTTCCCATTAGAGTCTTGTAAGGAAGTACCCCTAAACTAGCGTGTTCCTGAACATACACAATCTAGTGATCCCATAGGAACACATTTGGTATTCGGTGAACCCAAAGGAACACCTAAGACAAAACTAGTATTCGATGAACTTGAAAGAACACCTAGAACAAATTAGTCTTCAGTGAACTCGAAGGAACACTTAGGACAATCAGATTGTAAGTGACCCCGTCGGACCACTCATATACATAATATCTCATGAGATTGGTGATCTCGCCAGACCACATAGATATAAAAAAGGTGGTGATCACGAGGAACACCCACATGAGTACAACTCTAATAGACATAAACATGACATGAATAATTAATTATAACGTTCTTAATTATGTGATTAATATATCATGCATCATTATCAACGTAGATTAGTCATCAAAATAATATCAATCATAATCATCATCAATCATTAACACAATATGCACCTTAGCTACATCGATGCATAATAGAAAATTACATGCAAGCTCTAACTTCAGTTCGAATGTCTAGTAGGAGAATCTCTTACTCGAAGATTTTAGTCAAACAAAATACTCCCTAGCTGACAGTAAAAATTCTCCAATTAATTTGATCCTAATCATGAAAGAAAATTTCAGCATCTTAATTAATAAAATTAACAATTGACTATCATTCAAAGTTTTTTTCCAAATCAATTAACTTCCTAACAAAATTAGGGTTGAAATCAATTTAATCTTGATTGGAAAAAATCAAGATTAAATCTTAAAAATTTAGCCAATTAAACCTTTAAAGAAATTCCAATTAGATTAAAAAATTAGCCAATTGAACTTTTTTTTTTTTAACTTAAAACATTACAATGCTATTTATAAACCCCAAATAATAAGAATAATATTTATTATTAATATTTCATTTTCCTTTTAGAATATATATAATACCAAAATATACATATATTTTTATTCCCATTATTTTTACTTAATAAATTTCTTAAATGCACAAAATCTCAAGCATTTATAACAATCGATAATAATAATAATAATACTTATTTATTATTATTATTCTCTCACCAAAATCTATAATAAACATATCTATTTATTTAAACTATTATTCTCTCTATTAAATAAATATATCATATTTTCTCGTCCAATCAAAATCATCCATCTCTCCTCATGAATTATTTTATTTTCCAAATAACTATAATTATATTCCGTTGTATAATTAACTTCACTTTTTCATATTAATTATCTATACAAAACCAAATAACTAATATTATATTTCAAAAGATCGAAATTATTAATTAAATATATATATACTCAATTAAATCAAATTCCACTAACCAACTTTTCCTTCCAAAATCTCCAATTAACTTAAATCCTCAATCCTTTTAATCAATCAAAGATTTTCCAATAAATCACTCATAAATTTCAACATGAATTATCTTAACCCAACTATTAAATTTTGGCTTCAATCTTTAATTTAACACCCAAATAATTTAAAATAATTAATAAAAACTTCTTAAAGGTTTTAGATGTTACATTCTCTTTTCCCAATAATTATCGATTTTCCTTTTAAATAAATCAAATTCATTCTCTTTTCTTATTTATCCAATCATATCAATTTTTTTTTTCAGAATCAATATTTATCTTTCTTCAAAATAATTAATTATCTTCTATAATAATTAATTATTTTTTTCTAAAACAATTAATTATCTTTCACAATAATTAATTATTATTTATCTTTCTCCAAAATAATTATTCTTTTACAAATAATTATATTTTCTCAAAATATAAATATTTTTCTTTTCTTCCTTAATAAATATAATTTCTCCAAAATACATATTATATTTTCCTTAAATAATTATATTTCAACAAATATAATTATCCTTTCCTTCCTATAATAATTATGTATATATTTCCACATATACATATAATTATCAAATCTCCAACAAAATTTCCACTCTACAATTTAATTAAATAACATCCATAATTATTTAATTTAATTCAATTTCAACAACACAAAAAATCCCCAACTTTACTCAAACCTCATAACATACAACTTAATCAAAATCAAAACAAACACCACAAGCCAAAACCTCTAGTTAATTAAATATTCATCTAACAAATATTTAATTAATTTCGATTTCCAGAAAATCGAATAATTCTCATTAAATGAATTAAAAAATAACACCTAATAAATTAAATCTATTTAAACAAAACTAAGATAACTAACTCAAAAATTATCTTAATTTTAGGGGTGTTACACTTATATTGAACTATGAATAAGGTTGAGAACTCAATATCTAACTATTAACTAACTTTAAATTATGAAAGTTTTCTTTCTATAGTCTAAAAATTGTTTTTAAGAGTAGTCGGAGTATAAATATAATATATCATAAGTTGAAAAAGTAATCTTTTTAAAAAGAATAATTAGTTCGAAATGATTTGAGTTGTTTTCGACGAACTCAGGAATCAAATTAATCGTAAGATTTTAAATTCAAACCGTGGATTGATCTAGTTTTATGAGTCAATGAGATTTTTAAATGCTTGAGGTTAAGATATTGACAAAAGTAGATTGCCATGCCTAGAATTATTAAATTTAATTAAAAAATAATTAAACCAAAGTTTTACATATTAATTTTTTTAAACTAAAAATTGAATTAAATAATTAGCGATCAGAACTAACCCAACTTAAATATTTTTTGTAGTCAAGTCAGATTGAGTTCATTTTTTTAATAAGGATTATTTAGGTTGAAAAACTTATGACTCGAACAATTAGATTGAGCCTAAAGAGAGTTTAAAAGGTCTTTCAACTCAATCCAACTCAACATATAAACACCTCTAGGATTGCAGGTTAGACTTTGTAGAAGATTTGTTTTTCCTTGAATTTCAAACTATGTAAAGTTAGACGTTTCTTAGATTAAATGCTGTGATCTTAAGAAGAAATTAGAAAAAGAAATTGGACGTTGCAAAATATAATATGAAAAATTATAATTTTCTTTTAAATAAGTGGTTTTATACGAAGATGACATCTTTCGAAATATTAAAAAAACACTCGTTTTTTTTAATATTTCTTTTTTTGATATTTATAGCGAAAGAAAACAAAACCTTTGTGAATATTAAAACATAAAAATTTGAATAGTTAAATTCATGGTTAATTAGAAACTTCAAATTGGATTGAAAGCCTGAACTAAGACGATACTTCTTCCTTTTTTAATGAGGTTTTTTTTTTTTTTTTTTTTTAATTTTTATTTTGGTTATGTAACACTTCAATATGACAAATATGTTTGTTAGATTTTATATTTTTATTTGATTTTGATTTTAATTGTGAAGAGTTACTTAATTACTAGTCTATATATAGTTTTCTTGTTTCTTTCATCCCAATTACTCCAAATCTAAAACTTCCTTCATTTTCTTTCTTCTTTCCAACTCTAGAGCAAGTATCCTACCGTTTTACAAAACTCGAGTAACTTAATATTATAGTTCTACCAAAATTACTCTTTGTATCATATTGAGAGATAATCGTCGTAGTTTGCTAGTAGTTAGTGTAAAACAAATAACTGTCTTTAAGATATCATTTATCTAATGCGTGCCTTGACTAGTGCTTATTAACGTCTTTACAATATCTTCATAAGTCCCGTTATACTACTTATCTTTAAAACATTATTATATCCAATACATGTACGATATTAACGAAGTGTAATCAATTTGGTAGTATATTCAAATGTTATAAATCATTTAACCACAATTTTACCCCCTATTTTCTTTGTCCTAATTGTTCATATAATCCATTTGTAAGGATGTGGAAAGCTTTCTTTTGATTGTAAGCAGAGAAAATGTAGAAAGAATCAACAAGATTGAGAAATCATTTTTCTACAAATCATATATCAAAATTTTGTATAGAATATAATAAAAAAGATTAATTTGAAAACTGTCAAATGAAATATATATATATATATATATATATATATATATATATATTTATATTATAATTAAAATAAAAGTGAAGCTTTTAGTTGTAATAATTGTGGAATTATTAGTAGTTAATTAATTAAGTAATAGTAAGAGGCACCACTCGTGCATTTTTTTTTTGTTTGTGACATTAATCACAATGTTCCACTAAGATTATTACTTTAATATAGAATTATAATCCTACCAAAATTGTTTGGTTTTGTCGTGTTTAATTAATGTATAAAATATGCCCTTCCAATATCTTCTATTTTAATCTACAATAATTCATACCATCTACCATAACATTCAATCCCATTTTTAATTTCATAAGTGCCCATAACACATATTATTTATTATTATTATTATCATTATTTTTAAATTATTTATATCTATATCTATCTATCTATATATATTTATATATGAAAAGACGGTAACCTGAATCTAGATTTGACTATACTAAATTTGTCCGCAGAGATAAATCAAATCTTTAATTTCAAAATAAATTATAAACTAACATTTTTATTCGATTATCAATAAAAAATATAGTTAAAAGAAAAATTAAGGACAAATTTCAAAAACCACTATTAAAATACGATTATAGTTGTATCTGTATCCTTTTAACTTTTACGGTTAGAAATTAAGTTTTTCAAGCTTAACCAAAATTTAAAACTAAACTCTCAAATCTTAGGTAATTTATGATCATCTTTAGGTTCAATTTAATACTTTTAGAAGTTTAAGAGTGGTAGAATTGTTATCCTTAATTAAAAGTTTGAAAATATAATTGTGATAAACCAAAATATTAAAAATGGTTTTTCTTTTGCAATTTGACTAAAAAATTAAATTGGGAGGAATTAATAAAGATATTAATTAGTTAAAAGTAATAAAACCTTTTTGGCTTTATTTAAATATAGAAATATATTTGATTAGAAATATGGATGCACTAAATTTGATGTAAAAGGTTGTGTGTTAGTTAGAAGTATTGCTTTAATTCTTTTGGCTTCCTTTTTTTTTTTTTTTTTTTTTGTGTGTGTCCATTTTAATATTTTAATAAAGCATATCTTTATTTGTATTTAATATATCCATGCCATTCTCTCTCTATTACATTATTTTACTACTGGGAATTTTAATGTTGAGTCTTGTGTAATTAATTTTGGCAAAAATAACATAAATATTGAATTTTTAAAAAAGAAAGAAAAAGACAATAAATTTTAATAAATAAATAAGGATTTGAGGTAATATTTAAAACAATTATTCGAACGATAAGTTTAAATAGAAAACCAATTAACAAACTTTTAATCATATACTCTTAATAATAATACAATCTTTTTAATTATTTCCTTTTTGAATTTAAAATTATTTTTAAAACTAATGAAATTTCATTATATTTTTTAACATAAAATATTAACGATTTTCATTTTTTCCTTTTACGTTTTATATTATAAGATTAATTTTGAAAATTTAACTTTAAAAAACTAATTTTAAGTTAGAGAATAATTTTATATTTAGAAGAGAGAGAGAGAGAGGGGTATGTTATGTTACATTGTGAATAATAAATATATAATTAAAAAAGTGGCCACCAACTATTTGGGAAATGAATTGGATATGCACATTTCTCTCTCCTCTCACACACGCGTGACACTTTTTTATCTCTCTCTATATATCATCTTTATATATAGTATATACGTTGAAATTGAAACAAACCATTTGTATATTCTTTAACGTTTATTTTTTAAATATAAAATAATGAAACAAATATATTTAAGATATCATAAAACTATACTCTATTTACTCTAGATTATGATAGATTAAGATAGACATAAATAGTAATATATCTTAATCTATCGTGATCTATTATACGTAAATTACTATACATTTTGATATATTTGTAGATTTTTTATTTTTTATTCAAAAAAGTATTATTCTTCTTGTATTTATATATTTTTAAAAATAAAGTACAATATTAAAAATACTTTTGGTTCCTAAACTTTTTTAAAATAGAGTAACTTAGATTATGGGTGTGTTTGGATTGCATTTTCAAATGATTAAATTAAAAAATAAGTTGTTTTTGAAAGAAAAAAAATAAGATCTCGTGTTTAGCAATCACCTAAAATAAATTTATAAAATAATGTGATTTAGGATAAACTTCTACAACCAACTTTTCGAAAAATAAATTTTGTGTGATTAATCATAATCCGCCCAACGCCTTCAGCTATCCTCACTAACCAATCTTCAACAACCATTTATGTTTATAACTGTTGTTGACCAACTTTCTTTCACCGTTTTTTGTGGTCGTTGTCTATCAACTTTTGTTAGTAATTTTTTTTATAATTGTTGTTGGCTTATTTTTGTCAATTGTTTTTATGCTAATCGTTACCGTTCAACTTTTATTAATCATTTTTCTATGATTGTTATCGGCCAACTACCACAATAACCATTTTTTTTTTTTTGGTGATTGTCATCTTTTGACTTTTAATGACCACTGCCACCAACCTCTGATTATCATTTTATAGTGACTGTCCCTGGCCTAATAAATAGAGATCGAGGAATTTGAACCATAAACCTAATAATTATTAATATACTTTTATATAAATCGAGCTATATCGTATTCCACAGTACTCGAACAATAATAATTAAATTAGCGTGAGAGAAAAATTAACGATCATGAATTCTTTGATAAAGTTGGTATAAAATTAACATAACATTTGGGAAGTTGATTTTGCCTACCCTATGTGCTTAGGTCATTTATTTTAATTTCACATTCTTCTCTCAAAAAGCCTACCTCACCCTTCAACTAACCCCAATCACACTTTTTAATTCCTCTCTTTTTTATCTTTCTTTTAATTAATTAATTTATTTATGTCATCTCATTCAATATCAAATTTATAACTAATCTTTTTTAGAAAAATAAATCACTTAAAATAAATATTCTTATTCTCTTAAAAGTTACAATCTTACTATTGATTTTCTAAAGGGTATTTTTTTTTTATCTTCATAAGTAAAATATATTCAAAATCTTACATCTTTTGAACAAAAAATAAGGAGATGATCAAAATAACTTTTAGGTTATATTGGTTTGAAACAAAAACAACTTATAATATAAAAATTAATGTTAAACTATATATATTAATTGTGTCCAAACATGTCTTAGTAACAAAGCACTTTGAGGACAGAAAGATCAAAAGCAAGCAATAATTACACACTTTTCAAACTTTTTTTTTCTTCCCCTTTATGAAATTAGAACATTACATTTAATAATTTGATACTATAGCTAGCTACCATTAGTACCCTAGTGCCTATATACCACATGAATAATAATATATACCTTCATTTAATATTCAATTAATTCAATAAGGCTCATCGAAAGAACATTACGATTGAGTTTGAGTTTTAAGATATGTTTCTCATTCTTATGTGAAGCGTTGTTGCTACAACTATCAGACTTATTTTCTTGCAAGAACGACGTAGAAAAACAACACGTTCCTCTTTTCTTTCTTCTCCTTATTTGGAATGGTTTGATTTGTTATCTTTTAGTTGATGTAATTTTCTTTTTTGTTGTTGTTGTTTCGTTGCTAAAAATATAAAACTCATTAAGAAAAGCACTCAATATGCTCTCACAAAAAAAGAATAAATCATTTACAACGACTAACATTCTAATAGGAGAGCGAAGAACATGAAACTTTCAACATTAATAAAGGTATTATAATTAATTATTGTTGAGCTAAATTCACTTTCACTATTTATCATGACTACATATCGACTTATACAATTTTTTTCAAAACATACAACTATATATTTGCGATTATTATACGGAGTTATTCAATAAAACAAATTTATAATTCCTTTTGTTTTAAATAGTTAAACGACAATCATGAACCTTGAGATTACACCTACGTTCGATTCTCTTACCAAATACACCTTTTAGTGGTAAACGATTAATATTAACCATCTTAACTGGTTGATATTTTAAGTGTATAATTGGACACGTAAAAGAATCGAGAGGGCATTTGAATAATTTAATCAATATATAATTAATTACCTCTTTTACTTGCATATACTACTCCAAGTCATATATATTGTCTTATTATAGTCTTACTTTAGAGAGAATGTGTTTGAATTGATATATATTATTCATACTATTTTTCTTAAAAAGAAAAAAAAAAGAGCATGTATTCTTTTTTAATTAAGTACCATAGAATTAGGTAACATTAATTAGTTGCATTTTAAAATAAAGCAAAGAAAGACTAGAGGAGAAAAGGCAAAGATAAGATAAGGTTTTGGATTTCTCCTTAACTAAAATATATGTGTAGTAATTAGTGCCTTACTTAAAAATTTTATGTGGGTGAATTTTAAAAATAGTTTTATATTTTATAGCATACAAAGAACTATTATGAAAAATATTAGGATATTGAGTTTTTGAAGAAAAGTTTTTATACATTAATCAACTTTTTTTTTTTTTTTTTAGTTTTAAGATTTCAATTTATTTAATTATTGGTTTTGAGTTTCAATTCTTCTTCATAACATCTGCAATATGCATGATAATATTCTTGTTTAATTTTTCTTTTTCTCCTTTAATTTTATTTAATAAAATTTTAAATCAGGTAAGAAACATATTATTTAAAATTTTAAAAAAATTATACGACATATCCCTAACATATGATTTCAACTGATCTGTACTTCAAACATAGATAGATAAACGCAGATAAAACGAGTATGTACTCCAAATACAAATAAATGAACTCTTCAAATATCGTTATAAATTTTTAATCTTTCAAAGTAAAAATTTTTGTCAAAAATTGTAAATTAATTTATAGTAAATATTTTCTCATAATTTTATTTCACAATCAAAACATATGAATTAGATATTCGAATAACGAGTTGAACTTAATTAACCAAAAGAAAGATTGATTAGAGGTGGGGAGCTTGTGGATTGTCTATTAATTAAGTAATTTTTATTTTTGAGAAAGAAGTAATGTTTCTTAATTAGATGTAATGCTGCTTTTATACATGCTGACAAAGAATAATTAAGTTTAATAATAATTAAAGAAAAGTGATCATAATTTCAACCATATTCCTTTATTATTTTGTTTTCATTGCTTTTTTTTTTTTTTTTTTTTTTAATTTCTGTTTTGTTTATTTATCATTTATTATTCCTTTTTTAATCAAACACACACATTTATATGAACCTCTACTATTTTTTATATTTTAATTTATGTCGTTGCAATTCATCTAGAAGGAGTAGTATGTTGAGAAACCTTAACGTGTAACGATCCAACTCTTTATACTAAGTTGAGGTCATTACTAAAAAGAAACAATGACAAGAAACACTTTTTGAAACGAGAGAAGACTAAATTTTCATTAAAAACGGAATATTAAAACACTTAAGCATAGGCGTGGAAGCAAAACTGAGTCCCCATATGGCATGTCACGGATCCTTCTCTGTCGCTCGCCAGCTTGCCTCTACCTTTACCTTCGCCTAAAATATTAAACATAGAAAGAGTGAGTATAAACATATACTCAGTAAGGGACCTACTACTAGTCCCGCTAGGTATCTGTTAACTTCCCATTAGAGTCCTAAAAAGTGGTACCCAAGAACTGGCACATTCCCGAACATGTGAAATCTGTGATCCCGTAGGAACAAGCTGGTCTCTGGTGAACCCAAGGGAACACTTAAGACGATCGTGCTGTGAGTGATCCCGTCGAATCACTCAAATCATGTCTATGTCAATGTCAATGTCAGACTGGCGATCCCGTCAGACTACGCAGTCATAAGTGTGAGCGATCCCGTCAGACTACGCAGTCATAAGTGTGAGCGATCCCGTCGGATCTCTTAAATCATGTCTGTGTCAATGTCAATGTCAGACTTGTGGTCCCATCGGACTACGCAGTCCTAAAAAGGTGGTGATCCCGAAGGACACCCGACTATAATAGACAAAGTTAACAGAAGACCCTATCCATAGCATGTAGCACAACATAACATCATAACATGGCATGAATATTAATCTTAACGTACTTAATCTTGATTGGGAAAAATCCAAGGTTTTAAATCTAAAAAAGTTAGCCAATTGAACCTTTAAAGAAATCTCAAATAGATCCAAAATTAAATTAATTTATTAATTTCATTGGCTTAGCAAAGTTACTCAAATGAAGGTTGAAAAATCCTCTTATCCTTGATGGAAAAATTCATCACTTTAAATTCTCAAGCTTCCAAAGAGATCAATCTTAACTTCAATTGATGAGGCGGCGACAACAAAGGGTTATCTGAAAGAAGAAGATGAAGAACCTTTTTATTTTTCTTTACTTTCTAACTTAAACATTCCAATGTTATTTATAGACTCAAATAATAACAATAATATTTATTATTATTATTTCCTTTTCCTTTTAGGATATATATATAATACCAAATATATACATATATCTTTATTTCCATTATCTTTCCTAAATAAATGTCTTAAAAGCACAAAATCTTAGACATTTATAACTATTGATAATAATAATAATACTTCTTTATTATTATTATTTTTCTCTCACCAAAATCTACAACAAACATATATATTTATTTAAACCATTATTCTCTCTTATAAATAAATATATATCTTTTTTCGTCCAATCAAATCAATCATCTCTCTTCTCATGGATTATCTTCTTTTCCAAACAAATATAATTATATTCCATAATATAATTAACTTCATTTGTCCAAATTATTAATTAAATATATATATATATATCCATATATATATATACTCAATTAATTCCAATTCCACCAAAACTCAAATTAACTTAAATCTTCAATCAATTTAATCAATCAAATCTTTTCCAATAAATCACTTACTTCCAACATAAATTGGCTTAACCCAACCATAACAACTCCACTCCATAATCAATATTTATCTTTCTGCAGAATAATTAATTATTATTCATCTTTCTCCAAAATAATTAATTATCTTTCACAATAATTAACTATTATTTATCTTTTTCCAAAATAATTAATTATCTTCCACAATAATTAATTATTATTTATCTTTTTCCAAATAATTATTCTTTTACAAATAATTATATTTTCACAAAACATGATTATTTTACCTTTTCTTCTTTAATAAATATCTTTTCTCCAAAATACAATTATCTCTTTCTTAAATAATTATATTTCAACAAGTATAATTATCTTTTCCTTTAACATAATAATTATATATATATTTCCACATATATAATTATTAAATCTCCAACAAACTTTTTACCCCACAATTTAATTAAATAACATCCATAATTATTTAATTAAATTCAAGTTCAACAACACTAAAAATTCACAACTTTACTTAATTCTCTTAACTTACCATTTAATCAAAAACTCAACAAACACCACATGTCAAAACCTCTAGTTAATTAAATATTTATCCAACAAATATTTAATTAATTTCAATTCCCACGTAAATCAAATAATTCTCATTAAATGAATTCCAAATAACGCCTAATAGATTAAATCTAATTAAACAAAATTAAGATAACTAACTCCAAAATTATCTTAATTTTTGGGGCGTTACATAACGTCCAGATAATTCATGTGCTAATTTGTCTTGTATCTCACCTAGTAAATTTGTATCTCGCCTGGTCAAGTAGTCTATGGGTCAAAATGCCAAATGATCATCTTGCTTGTTACCTGATCAAAACGCCTAATGATAAAGTGTCTGGTCAAAACGTGTATTGCAAAATAGACACTGATTAGAAAATGGATAAGTCTCGGATCTCACTTTCTTTAAAACATTTTGTGGCTATGGTCTTTTGTGTAAATAGATTTGATCGCTCCGTCGTCTCCATGATAAAACAACCTTTTTCTTTAATTAGTTTGGCACTGAAACCAATTGGAGTCTCAACACTTAGATAGACACTCTGATGCTTGGTATACTGAAAACAAAAGAACTTTTTTTTTAGAGAAAGAAGTCGTTGTTGTGTTCTTTTTTTCTTATTTGATCATTAATTTTTTTATTCAATTTGGAACGGTTTCGCTTTTAAACGTTTTATAACATAGAAACCCGGTTTTGAAAATTAAAAATAGTTTTAGCAAAAATATGATATATTATTATTTTATTCCTCCCCTCCCTCGATCAACGACAATGGCACGTGGAGATATCAACAAACCTACTTTTGCTTATTTCCTCTCCTTTCCAAAATTTAAGTGCCATTAGGGTCCAAATCCATGAAAATGAATGTAATTAAGAGTTTATAAAGGAGACTAGCTTCAAGCAATGTGTGTGTTTAGAATAAAATAATAGAAAATATTTGCTAACCCAAATTTTTCATTTAACAATTTATGTGAAAATCATTCGTAGAAAAATTCGTGAGAAAACACATTTTACATTTAGGGTGAGACTGATGTTTTCCTGAAAAATTGTGATAAAAGGTCAAAATGATTAGACTATAATATCATAGCAATACTTACGAAAGAAAAGACATATATATACAATATTATTGGTTTGGATGTAGATTTAAAATTTCAATGTTGATGTTGATAAATATTTCTAAATTAGTAAATACATAATTCAATATTTATTAAACCATATTTACATTCCCTGCTGTTTGCTTATAATTTTTTTTTATGTTATATATAATAGAAATATTGATTTACTTCTGAATGTTAACGTTAAATTTATAAAAAAAGAATATAATGATAAAAATGTTGAGATATGAATAGAATTATAATACCATAATTTGTATTAAGATATGAAAATAGTGTTTGAATACATCAAATGAAAACAAAAGGCAAGATTTGCACACCCATAGATTTTGATTGAAGTGAGAAAGGAAAATCAACTTTGTGCCTAAACATCTTTTCATGAAAAGAAGTATATATAGAAAAGGTAACACTTCATTTTTATATGCACACATTTAATTTATCAAGATAGAAGTTCTGTTGCATTGAGTCTTTAAATGTTTTAACTCATACAATTTAGCAAAATGATTTTTTCAAATTTTTGATATATGCAACTAATTAACCGAATATAATTTCATCATTTTAATTTATTTGTGCTATTTTATTTTTTAGTCGAATCATCAACCTAAACTATCTAATTTTAGTTGGATTGAGTTATATTAAAAAATTTAGTTTTTTCTGGATTGGAGGTGAAAAATTGAGTTCGGGTAAAAAAATATGGATTGAGTTGAGAATGTTACCGACTTAACCAATTTATACATTTTTATTTTTTTATATAATTGAATGGAAGAAAAATTATCTCAAATATGAAGTTTAAAACCTTGAAATGCAGCTAAAAAAACTAAGATGAAAACCAAAACATTTAATGACAATCAGAAATCACATCCTAGAAAACAAATAGACCACACAATCATATCTTGAAATGGAATGTATACAAATACAATACACAACAGACAACAAAACCCACTCCCTCACTCTTTCTTTCTCTTTCTTTCAATGGGGGAAGACAAATGAAAGCAAATAATTGAACAAACACAAGACAATTCCTACTCAAATATTTCTCAATAAACTCCAAAACATTATTTCACAAAAAATACAAAGGACCCTACAATTATATATATATATATATATATATATATATATATATATATATATATATTTACATCTCTCTTTTTCCTTTTTCAAATTTACATCTTTAAATGTAAAACCCCAAACAAATTCCCTTGTTAATTTAATTACTTCCATCTTATTCCCTCAAATATAACCCAAATCCTTTACTTTCATTCAAAGGTCCCATTCTCATTTTCTGAACCCCAAAAAATTTCAAACCATGTTCTTTAAACAACTGATCTCTTCTCTTCTCTTTTTCCTCGCTGTACTCGTTGTCGTTGCTGCCGCCGCCCGCCCTTCTTCTCCAACAAAGTTTCAATACCTTAATGTTAAAGCTACCAAATTGGACTTCAATGACGGTCAAATTCTTCATACCCTTAATTTCTCCGACGCTCACCGGCAAGTTTCTGGTCATAAATCCCACAACGATACATTTAAACTCAACCTTCTCCATAGGGATAAACTATCCCATGTCCATGGTCACCGTCGTGGGTTCAACGACCGCATGAAAAGAGACGCCATAAGAGTCGCCACCCTCGTCCGCCGCCTATCCCACGGCGCCGCCGCCGTGGAAGATAGCCGTTTCAAGGTGGCTAATTTTGCCACGGATGTCATTTCAGGCGAGGAAAATTATTATTTTTTTAAAAAAATACCCTTTAAAATCCAATGTGTATATTAATTATTTTCTTGAATTTGGAAATAGGAATGGAAGAGGGGAGTGGAGAATATTTTGTTCGGATCGGAGTTGGGAGCCCGCCGAGGAGTCAATATATGGTGATTGATTCGGGGAGTGATATTGTGTGGGTCCAATGTAAACCTTGTAGCCGATGCTACCAACAATCCGACCCGGTTTTCGACCCGGCCGACTCCTCGTCGTTCGCCGGCGTCTCTTGTGGCTCCGACGTTTGCGACCGCCTTGAGAACACCGGATGTAACGCTGGACGATGTCGGTACGAAGTGTCGTATGGGGACGGGTCTTACACTAAAGGCACTCTCGCTCTCGAAACTCTCACCGTCGGCCAAGTAAGCATTATTATAACTCTTCAACTTCAACATTAGAACAATAAGTTGATTAATGTGGTAATTTTTTAATTAAGCATGTTAATGTTAATAATAATGTCTTAAAAGTTTGGTATTTAAGTTTTAGAGTTTTAAAAATTATAGATATTTAAGTTTATGAGTATATTAATTGATTTTGTGTGGAAGAGATCTCAATACAAACTTTAAAAAGAAATGGTATGTGTTATGCACTTCAAATTAAGGAAGGAGCACTTAAAAAATATTTTTGTAAAGTTAGAAACCTTTAAAATTAAAGGTCTAATTTAATCTTTTTATTCTTTTTCTAAAACAAGTTTTCATGGTCTTTTTGTGATGTAATCATCCAACCACTACAAAGAATGGAAAAATTATATATGCACAAAGTTTTAATTTAAGTTTGTGCTTATAAATCATTTAAGTAAATATTAAATGTTAAATATGTAATTATCTATTAGATACAAATGTAAAAAATGATAATACTTAGTTTACAAAAACTAAGCTTAGAAATATTTCATCAATTTCTACATTCCATGTTTTCAAATCTTAAAATGTATTTTATAGTAGAATTTGGCTATCTATTTCACTAAAAAATCTAAAGACTTTAAAATAGGCAGAAAAATTGTGAGAAAATTGACTGATTTTCAAATATAAAAATATTAAATGGTTATGAAATTGTATCGAATTAAAAATTTGATATAGAATTGAAAGTTTCTTGATATATTATATATTTTTTGAATTCTTAAGAATCTACTCGTCACAAAAGTTAACTTTAAATATTTATATATATTCAAACATTTATGCAAAGTTATATGAACATGACTTAACTGACATTAATTTATACTATCAATTTCGTGGTTGAATGTTTGAAGACTAAATAATACAAGTTTAAACGGTGAGACTAAGGGTGAACATGATAGATCAAGAAACTGAGCGACGGATCTAACTGATCAAACTGAGGCTGTTGGTCAGAGATAAGTATGAATTTGGTCAATGTCGATTTGAAAAAATCTAAATCGAGACAACATTTAAAAAAATTTCAAAGGCTCAACCAACCTTCTTTATTGTCGGAGTCGAATTGAACACTTACTAAATCATCTTAATCAATTAGAGGATGGTTTGATTAAAAAACCGATTCCGACAAACTGATGCTCGTCAATAGGTGGGTTTAGGTTGAAAAAATTAATCCTTACGTTTTTGTATTTTTATAATTTGATTAGGTGATGATTCGTGACGTGGCAATTGGGTGCGGTCATACAAACCAAGGAATGTTTATAGGGGCCGCCGGTTTACTCGGACTCGGTGGAGGGTCAATGTCCTTCATTGGCCAACTCGGTGGTCAAACCGGCGGAGCATTCAGCTATTGTTTAGTGAGCCGAGGCACCGGCTCAACCGGAACATTAGAATTCGGCCGTGGAGCATTGCCAGTTGGCGCCACCTGGATCTCCCTAATCCGGAACCCACGCGCCCCAAGCTTCTACTACATCGGACTCGCCGGCATCGGCGTCGGCGGAGTTCGAGTTTCAATACCGGAAGAAACGTTTCAACTCACCGAGTTCGGTACCAACGGCGTCGTAATGGACACTGGCACCGCCGTGACACGTCTTCCGACATCGGCCTACGTGGCGTTGCGTGATTCGTTCACAGCCCAAACCAGCAACCTCCCACGGGCGCCTGGCGTTTCGATCTTCGACACGTGTTACGATCTCAACGGGTTCGAGTCCGTACGAGTGCCCACGGTGTCGTTTTACTTCTCCGATGGACCGGCTCTGACACTGCCAGCGAAGAACTTTTTGATTCCGGTAGACGGCGGCGGAACCTTTTGCTTGGCTTTTGCTCCGTCGCCGTCGGGACTTTCTATAATCGGAAACATCCAGCAAGAAGGAATTCAAATCTCATTCGATGGGGCTAATGGGTTCGTTGGGTTTGGCCCAAATATTTGCTAAATCTACAAATTATATATAATTAAGGATTTGAATATAGTTTTTCTTAATCACATTATTAAATTTTGTTTTAAAGCTAATAGATGGATCACATGTAAATTATTTACTTGTCATGTAGTATAGCTATATAGTTTCTATGAATGTACTATTTTTCTTATTTCCAATGTAATAAAATCTGAATTTTGCTTTCATTTTATATACTCACAATAACAACCTACCTAGTTTCATTTAACACAATTTATATTAAATATAGAATCACTAAATAAACATAAGTCAAAGTAAGCTTAGCTTATAATTAGTGGTAAAGATGAGTTAAATATGTGAAAAGTTTCACTGTAAATTTCAGTAAAAATTTATCATCACGTGAAAAAACCTTTGAAGGTGGTATTTTAAGTAGTTTACTCTTTACGATGTAGTGAATAATTCTTTGAGTTGAGATTTATGATTGTTGGTGAAAACAATTGATGTGGTAGAAAACCGTAAATTTTTCGATTGATGCTTTTTCTTAGATTCTTTTTATTTATTTATTTATTATTATTATTATTATTTTACATATTCTTGTAACGATATGGATGTGTCTGTAATTGAGGATTAGTATATAAAAAGTTAGAAATAAGTAAAAGAGTAAATAGGTGGTTTTATAATTGTGTGATAGTATGTGTGATGTGTTATGGTACATATGTTTGGTAGGTAGTGTCACAAGAGCAACAGTGGCCCATTTAAATGATTGACTTTATATTGAAGCACTATTATACGACTTTGGACATGTGAAGGTATCACGAGGGTCAAAATTCCTCTCTTTTTCTTCACTATTTATGTTAACTACAACGCAACAAAATATTATATGTACATATGTTTTTTTGGTGTAATTGTATTTGTGGCAAAATATAAAATGAAAATTAAGTCCATGATCTATTATTTTTAATTTTGCATGAATGACAAATTATCAACTCCAGCCCTATTGAAATTTTCGAATGACCAAAATGTCCTCGTAGTTAAAAATGTGTAACTACATTTGATTAACGTCTGATTGCTATCTGATTGTGATCTTATACCCACAAATTATCAATAATTTCAATTACTATTTGATTGTTGTCTAGTTATTGTCCAATTGCTATTTGATGTACATTATTGTTTAACCGTTAATGATACTAATTTACCATCTCATTATTATTTAATTTTAATATGATATCATTTACTACTTACTTCCGTTTTTTTAATGTATAATTACTAAGTAGTTTATCGATAATCATCTTATTATCTTCCATCTTTTGTTAATTATTAAGTATATTTTGATTAATTACCATCATATTATCATATGGGTACCTTCAAATTTTTTGTCAATTGCTAAGAATTTTTTTTATGACATTATGATTGTCATATGATTACTTTTTTTTTCCTGTTAATTTCTATGCAGTTTTTTTATTATTCTTCATTTTTGTAATCTACATAACATTGTCGATCATCTCATTGTAGACCATTGAAAGCTTAACCACAACGACAAAATAATGAGATAGTATTACTTGATTACCTTCTAATTGTAATTTGATTACTTTTTTTCCCCAATTTTAGTTAGTTTTCTAAAATAGATATTGGATTACCATATGATTTACATTCTACTTTTTCATTTTTTTCCATTTTAGTTAGTCTTTTGAAATAATAATTTAATTTGATTGCCTTTTGATTGTCATCTAATTATCTTCTGATTGTCACAAAATTTCCAAGTCCAACAAAGTGGATCGAAGCTCCTAGTGATACTTCATTCTCTTTTTCCTTGTTTGTATTTTGAAGGCAACAAATTCCGATTAGGAACACCCTCCTCTGCCATCGTTGTCACTGCTTTATCAAAACGAATAGAGTAACCAAAGAGAAATCAGAAGCTCAAAGTCTTAAAGATCTGGCGAAAAAGAGCTTTAGAGATTTCAATCTCAATTTTTCTAAAGTATGCCAAGCGAGCCCATCACATCGATGCGAACCTTAACAATGCCATCAAAATCCTCACTTCTTTTCAATTCTTTGAGTTGTTGCCGACTCTCTAGACAACTGGTACCAGATTCTTCAAGTGGAGCCATTCGCCCACATCAACACGCTAAAAAACAATACAAGAAGCTCAATCTACTGTTGCATCCAGATAAGAATCCCTATTTCAATTCCAAGGAGCCGTTCAAGCATGTAGGCGAGGTGTATCATTTTTTATCCAATAAGGTAAGGAGTAAGGAAAGGGAGTAACTTCGGTATCTATAAAAATAAATTTATCATTTTTTATTTGTCCAATATAATTAATAATTTTTACCATATTTGCAATATACTAAATAAAGGTGATATGAACTTAATTTTATTAAAAGACTTTGCTATCTAGTACAAATTCCCATGTTTTTACGATACATATCTTTTTCTCATTCATGTTCGTACTGTTTTATTTCTCAACTCATTGTCAAGATTAAGATTCATGTTGTAAATTTATGTACTTCCATGCGATACATTAATTATTACTAGCAAATTATCATACGATTTAATTCATAAGATAGGGGGATTACTTGTTCGTTTCGTTTACTTCAGTATGGTAATGTGTCCATTTTGAAGCAAAATTCCGTAGGTTATTTTTTTTTGAACTCAACCAAAAAAAAAAAAAAAAAGTGAACCTATTGTCTTTGTTGGACTATCTTTTAGTTAAATATTTATGTTTTAGTTAAATTATGGTTTTAAAAGCGCTAGTCCGTTTAATTTTGATGGGTAGTTTAACAAATCTTTTTGTTAAGTTCTATTGTTATAAATGTCAAGTATGGAGGAAACGAAACTTCACATTTGTTTAGGAGATAGAGATCCACTTATGAGTAAGTTTCAAAAGCAAAGTTACTTAAAGACTTGCCTAAAATGGACAATATTATAGTATACTGGAGATCTAGGCCAAAAATCTCGTATGGATTTAGTATGCTCCAAGTGAAAGAATAAGAAAGGGTCGTGAAGTCAATGAGCTTCGATTTCTACTGAGGTGACCCACGCTTGTCGGTTTATGCTTTGGTGAACTTACACGTGGGTCACACCCTTATCCATCAGTGACCCTAGTGGCTCACCTCATCTTGGAGACTTAGTTGCTTCATCTACCTTAGCCAACTCACATGCAGTTGCCCTTCTCTGGGTCACTTTTCCTAGATGGGGTCATACAACTTTTCGTTTGGTAACGTTCACGTTCCATGTTTCTTATTTCTTGTTTTCGGTTCTTCTTTTTTTAGAATAAAAAATAGGAATGTATTTAATAACTGTTTCTGTTTTTTGTTTCCTGAAAAAATGAAACATAAACAAAAAAATGTGTTTGATAACTGTTTATTGTTTCTTGATTTTCTTCGAGATTTATTTTTTATTTTTATTCATATCTAATTCCATTAAACATTAAATAAAAATATATGCCCCATTAAACATAAAAAATAAAATTATCAAAAGTTTATTCATTTAATACAAGGAGTTCCGGAAATAAAAATAATAACATAAACACAAAATTTTATCTATCCTTCAAATGTTGCCAAATTTGATTGGCAATATCATCTCTCACTCAGGCCATTTCTCATAAATGATGTCGACTCACTTCTTAATCTATCAATTTTAACAATCTCAATATTTTATAACATTTAAAATATAATAATTGAAAGAAAACATGAAAAAAAGAGGAAGATGATGATTATTTGGGTAAGTTGATGGAGATGAGAGGAAAAAGAAAATCAATAAAAATAATTGAGAATTAGTAAAATGAAACCAATATAAAAACAATTGAGAAAAAGGAAAAGGTAACAAATAAAAATAATCGATAAAATGGAAAAGAAAACAATTAAAATAATTAAAAAAAAAGAAACTAATAAAAATAATTGAAACAAAAGAAAACAAATAGAAATAAGAAAAATGAGATTAGAACGAGAAACAAGAACGTTAGACTTTTTCAACTCTGGTACGTATTAATCATTTGTCTTAACTATCAACTTTGACTTTATCGGTATCAAAATTTGTGTATGACGCACGTCATGACCTACAATTGTCCTTAATTTCACATGTAATAGTGTATTATGTATAACTCAACCTCTCTATTAGATATATATCTTCTCTGATCTTTTTTTTTCTTCTAAATTTGTTTTAATGTTTGTAATTAGAGAAGCAAATAAAGAGGGAGAGAGAAATAAGAGAGAATGGAAAGGAAACAATAGACAGGAGAATTTTAGGTTTTGTCATTTTGACAAATGTATTTGTCCAAAAGGACAGACAATGTCTGAGAAGTGTTTTGGGTGTTGTGTTGTATTCTATTTATTAACTTTATATGAGTTTCTTTTTTAATCCTTTTTGACTTTGTGTGTGATGATTTCAAAAGCTTCCAAATTCATGAGATGCACATTCAAATTCTCAAATGATGTGCCCTCAATTTCAAACCCAAAAAAAGAAAAAAAAAAGGCACTTTTTCATACTCTACTTTCATCTTTCTATCAAAGAAATTAACTGTAAGAAAATTTTAAAGCTCTCCCTCCATGTCGAATGTGAATGAGAATATTCTCTTCGATAACTTTGGTCTTTCCAATTTCAGGGTGTGACTCTAAAGGTGTAATTGCCGTTAGTAATTCCGAATTGTGTAAATGGTATTGACTAAGAAGGAAGAGATGCTTACTTTGGTCAAATTAGTGGCATAAGATAGTGTAGACCAATCTCAATCCTATAATCGAGAGAAAATTTTTCTGTTTAGTTGAGGTCATTGCCTGAAAATGATATGATTTCATTTTAACTTTTATAAATAAATTTACACGTTATTGATAACGTTTTTGTTAGAGAGGGGAAAGAAGTAAATAATTGAGAAGCAATTACTTTAATAAAATCAAATTTTGTTCAACCTCTTTAAATATCTACAATATATTCCCAAATGAATGGAAAAAAAAAACTAAAATGAGAAAAAAAAATGGATAAATGCCTTTCCAACACATGAAAACTAAGTCTAAAAACAAAACTAAAGGAAGCCTCGTAGGATAGTCATTTGGTTTTTAGTTTTTGAAAATTAAGCTTAGAAACACCACAAATACCTCTATTGACCGATCAAAAGAAATAGACTTAATTTTTAAAAACCAAATGATAATCAAACATGACTCAACAAATTAAAACCGACTCTAAACTAGGGCCAAAATAAAACTAAATAAGCTACAAACAAGTAAGCAAATCACCTCTAGGCTCTAACTAATATTTTGTAAAGATCAATGTTTTCTCCCATAATCTTAACCTGCAAGCCAAGAAAGAAATTGTGAATTATCAACAAAAAGATATCAAGAGGATGAAAGATGTATAGATTACAAGTAAATTTCGTGGTTGTTCTTACTGTATCCATCTAACGAAACTCATCGTGGTACGGATAATAATCCATCTCGTCTTCACTGAAAACAGAGCTATAGAACACAAATGGGTTCTCGATCATATCGTTCAAGGTTAGGAGCCCATCATCATCACTATCTGCCTGTAATTCACGACATCAATAATCTGTTTAAGGCCCTCAAAACTATGGAAATCATTCATCGT
Source organism: Cucumis melo (assembly GCF_025177605.1). Classification (NCBI taxonomy): domain Eukaryota; kingdom Viridiplantae; phylum Streptophyta; class Magnoliopsida; order Cucurbitales; family Cucurbitaceae; genus Cucumis; species Cucumis melo. Next base: position 5,100,167 of record NC_066866.1, read on the forward strand.
GTGTTCCTGAGAATCTAGAGCATGAAGATTAATACAAGATGATAATCCTATTGAGCCTTACATGGATATACTTCCCCAGCCCTCATTACGTTTCATCGGTTATGTACTATAAAAAGCTCACAGTAATCCCGCAGAATACTTTCTTATCCCAAAAATATAAAACACTCTTTCGGTTGAAGACTTTGTTAATTGTTTACAACACAACAATAAAAGCGGAAACCATGTTTTATCATCCAAAAGTACCTGAGAGATGATGTATTCTGCTTGTTGTTTTGCATAATAAGCCTCTGATGGATGGATTTTTCCAATTATAGGCAACAGTTCAGATGTTGAAAGGAACCTGTAAGAATGAAGAACAATATAATGTTTAGAGAATAAATTATTTACAACAAAAAGACATATATGGGAATAATGTTTTACTTTTACCCATCAGAGTCTTTGTCGAGCTCCAAGAACATCTTTCTTGCCAGTGCCTCCGGTTCTTCGTCCTCCCAATTTGATGAATTGTAATCTTCATCCACTCTTCTTATTAAGTCTAAAATTTTAGGGAAAAACTCACTGAAATTAAGCTTTCCATCTTTGTCGTTATCTCTTTCCCTGATAGGTAACATTATAAAGTGAGTGGTCAGCAGAATGAACTTGTCAGATTATCAGTACTAACTTTAAATACAACAGAAGGTTTCAACACAAAGAAGATTGGAACAAGTGTTAGAATCTTTATAACGTGTTTGTTATGTTTAACTATCTCGGTAATAAGCTCCAAAGGCTTAAGGAATTCATTTACCTTACTACATCTGCACATAACCATAGAAGCAGCTTTGGGCTCTTGCTGTCAGCGGGATGCAAGAAGCTGAAAACAAGTAGATCGTACAATGGTATAAGTATCGACAATTGAGTGATAGAAAATGACAGAAGACGGGCTCTTTTTCTTAGCATTTTCAGATGATGTGAGAGGTGGGGACAAAAGAGAGATGGTGAAACTTTCGAAGCTTACTCATTAAATTCATTTAGATCCAAAACTCCATCCCCATCTGCATCTGATGCATTGAAATGCTCCTCATTCCACCAGCCAATATCATAACCAAAAGAACTGTTACCTGATAAACAGTTTGGAAATTAAACAGCAGAATATGTAACATAAACAACACCGTTGGAATCATTAAAAATCTTCTATGAGAAGAAGAAGCAATTTAAGGATGTTTATCAAAGCAAGCCTATGTTAAACTATGGATTGCTTGTTTTAAACTACGAAAGTGTTATATTCTTATAGTTAACATAATCAAAGTAACGAAAATTCAAGCTTATGAATCCTATCTTCATATCATATGGTAAAGTTTTAGGCTTTGTGAACTCAGAAATCAAATACAGGGTATGTACTTTCTTAAAACAAAAAATCATGATCCCACATAAAAACACAAGTTAACTCATCAACCCAACAATTAAACAAATTTTATTACACTATCTCAAAAAAGAAAAACCGAAACCCAACCATATTAAACACATAAACCACCAATGACACAAACTTAGGTTTAAGCTATATGAGCCAAAAACTCCTTTAGGAATAACATTGGAGAACTCTAAGTATGTCATAGAAACATATACAAAAACAATAACCATATTTCTCTTAGCTAAAAAGGCAACTTCCTGCTTCAAAGACTGGTAAAGTAAATCATTAATAATTTAATATTGTTGTCAACCTCCGCAAGGTCCAACTTATTAAACCAAATACCCTCGATAAAAAGGTCAACGGTGTTTGTCCCCACCCACTTGCCGCTACCCGTACCCACTTGTATTGAACTAAAAGAAATCATAAATGCCATTGGGAAACAAACGTATCATATCAGATAGAATAGTCTAAAGTACAAAAGATACTAAAACACAAATTCACCAAACAAGAACATACTAATCAGCAGGGGTTCTCAAGATCAAAGTGAAATCAAATTGACAAGTGATTAGAAAGAAGAAGACGATTTACCGGCAGCAAGAACCCAACTGGGGGGTTCATACTCAGCAAAGGAAACAAACCCATCACGATTTTCATCATGAGATTGAAATTCCCTTTCAGTCCGATGCAAAGCTTCATTCATGGCTTGCTGCAAGTTCCAGCGAGTCAATTCCTCCGCAGACACAAACCCATCGGAAGGATCCACATCAATTTTGGGAAAAATAAAAAACAATCTTTCGGTGACATTAAACCTGTCCTCATCGTTGATGAACTCTTCCCACTCAGGATGAGAATCATGGGCGGCGAGATTTTCGAGCGACTGCTTCTGCCATTCGTCGTCCTCACGGCGAAGCTCAATGTCAGAGATGAGAGGGTCGAAGGAGATGTAGTGGTCGTGTTGTTGGCGGTGGAGAGGGGGATTGAAGGTGAAGTTGGAACGGAGGCGGAGGCGGCGGTGGCGGGGGACGGTTGTTGGAGTTTGAGATATTAGGAGTAGAAGAAGGGAAAAGATTGATATGTAAATGAGAACAGAGAATTTCCCCATTTTTGGGAAAATGAAAAGCTTCAAGCTTGATCAATGGAGGTTACAGGATGAATCAAATGTGATTATGATTTTTATTATAGTATCAGTTTGATTTTGAATTTAATTAAGTGATTAATTTATCTTCTTAGAGGGAGAGCGAATGAAGCCATGAAGATTGAACAGTTTGAAGCCAAACTATAAATATACAGATATCAACCAAATGTTTTGTTGATAATATAAATATTAGCAGATCTTGACATTTTAGTTGAGATTGAAATTTTAGACATCAACTGTTTATTGTTTTGATTACAAAAGATATTTGTAGGTTGTTTTTTGGAATCAAAATATTACCAATATAAGAAAAGAATCGAAATATTACTAAATATAACAAAAGTATCTAAAAAAAATAGTTATAATTGAACTGAGTTGAATTTTAATATGTGAGTGACATATATATATATATATATTATACATTTAAATGTAAATCTACAGGTCCATTCCAAAATTTCAATTTATATAAAATAGGAACAAAAATGTTTTCTTTTAGTTTTTTTTAAATATATATCGTATACATAATTAGGTTGGTCTTACTTGCACGATCCTGCTTAGCCTACCATTCAACTTCTTTTTCTCCAATTTTCTAACCCAATCCAACACTACACACTCAACCTTTAGTAATTTAGATTTATGTTTATCATAACATAAACATATACAAATACAAATGGTAGGGATATCATATTTTATCATAAAATAATTTTTCTATAGATATATAATATTTAAAATTTAAATAAATTTTTCTAAAATAGAAAAGTTACGATAAAATTCATTACATTTGTTTTTATAAGGAAAATATAAATTTTTTAAATTTAAAAGTGAGATATTTCTATAATTTTAAAAAAAATTAAAACAATAGAAAATATAGATTATATTTTATATTTTCAAAATTTGTTTGTTAATCAAATTATATTTTTGAAAACTACTTTCAAATTATGCGATTTAAATCCAATAAATTCTCAAGAAAATGTAGAAATATAATAAATAAAATAAAGAATATAATTATAAACTCAATTTAAAGGAAAATGATATGCATTGATATTGCAAAATTGAGAGTATCAAATGCATATGTTAATCAATTTCTTCTAAATTTACTCTTTCATTAGATTCCTTTGTGTTCAAAATTTCAAATTCTCTATCAAAACAGAATCTATATTATATTATCTAATTAAAAAGCCCGATATTCCTAAAGAAATTCTGGAAACAAAACCCAATGATCGTGTTTTCCGCCAGAATTTCTCTTAATCGTAAAGATTTTTTTCTTACAAAGTTGAAAATGAAATGAAACGATACCCTCTTTTTGTAATCTTGTTTTTATAGATTGGGAAAATCAATTCAAATCACGAAGCCAATATGAGAAGAATTTTGATTTGGGCCTCTCTTATTTTCTGCTATGCAACTGGCTTTACAGTTACCCATTTCCCCGCTTCCATCACCGTTTCCATTTATTTGGTTTACAAGCAAAGAAATCAAGAGGAACCCATCAGATTTCAGTTCCCCTGTTTTTCTCTGTTGCTTCTTTCATGGATTTCTTGTTCATATGTTCATAAAGATTTGCAGATTCTGTGTCTTTTTGAGACCGATAAAAGGTTTGCTTGAAGTTTCTGTCTCTCTCAGTTGTCTTATTTACAGTAATTAGTTGTTGGGCATGGGACCTAAGACCCATCACAGTCCCCCTTTTTGAAAGTTTAGTAAAACCCATCATCGTTGCTTATAATTTCTCCACCTACCTTGTAAAAATCTACTAAATCAGGGCCCCATTTTCAATCCCATCTTTGTTATCTTGCATTTGAATCCCTCCCTTTCCTTATTTGAATTCGTTCTACTTTTAGAAATCAACTTGTTTCTACTTTTTTTTTTTTTTTTCCTTCAACTTTTTCTGGGTATGATTCTATGGCTGAGAGGAAGTAGAAAAACAAAGTGAAATTTTTTATTCTTACCCATTTAGGGTCTCTTTGTAATTCTGTACCTAGATTTGGCCTTTTTGTGCTTTAATTGTTTGTGGCTGTGGATTATGGTGGTGAGAGCTGTGTTGGGTTGGCAATAATTCCGTTCGGAATTTTCGTGTAACATGTGTTTAGTGTATTGCTTTAACTGTAACTGTAATTGATATTTGAAAAGTAAGAAGGCAGGACTTTGAGGGTTTTGTCATCAATCAAGAGGTTGAAAAAACCAGGAGCTGTTCTCTATCATTTCTGACTGTTCTTCATTGAAAGAGTTGTTAGTGTAGTTTTACTTGGCTCTTCTTTTAATTAGAAAATTGTAAAAGCACATGGGTTTTCATTTTTTCTTTTCGTTTTGATACCTAGAATCTATGCTCTGAAGGGATGCCTTTTCATCTCAACTTTGCATCTTTTTCTCTTTCTACTTATTCCAAATCTTACCTCACAATGAAATGTAACCTGCTTGTAAAATGATTTTACTATTTGAGCAGCAGAAGAAGGCTGGGCATAAGGAGGTAGTTGGGTTTTGGCTTTTTCCTGTTGTTGTCTTAGGTTCATAAAAGTAGAAATCATATTGTAGAGATTTGAGTTTTATAGTTTGGACCGTCTAAACTGTTCTTGTCAACTCGAAAGATGATAATTTGAGTTTTTTTTTTTTGCTCGTTAGTTTAGTATTGAAATCGTAGACACTCTCCTATTCTGTGGATTTCTGGATTCATCCTTGTTTGGTATATGCTGTCCTTTTCAGATTTCATCATCAGGGGATGAAATTCTCATTCGAAATGATTCACCCGTTCAATTCTATCTTTTGCTTTCTTTTGAAAATTGATACATTTACTCTTTTTACTATGGATTATCAGTTTTTTCTCATGCAGGCAGTCATTTTCTGGTTAACTCTGTTGTTCTTTTTATTCATTGATAGGTTATCTTCACCTGAATCTAGCTTTTGAGCCATGGAGAAAATTGCTTTTGAAATCTTCACATGTTTTTTCTGAGTTTCATCATTATATAGGTGAAACTGGATTCAACTGAACAGTGTTTTATTTGTCCGTTTAAAGCCCTATTTCCTAAAGCTTTCTTTCTTGCCATGGATTTTAGATCATAGAAGACCTTCGTAGATTTTCCTGTTCTCTCTTGTGGAAAATTTGGAGAATAAACACAAGGTTAAATGACAGTAGATGAAGAGAGAAAGAGCTCGATTTGGAGTCGAGAACAGGACAAGGCATTTGAGAATGCTCTAGCTACTTATCCAGAGGATGCTTCAGATCGTTGGGAGAAAATTGCGGTTGACGTACCTGGAAAAACTTTAAAAGAGATCAAAGATCATTACGAGCTGTTGGTTGATGATGTTAACCAAATTGAATCTGGATTCGTTCCTCTGCCCTCCTATAGTTTTTCTTCTGATGGGTCTCCAAGTCATGCTAGTGAAGAGGGAAGTGGAAAGAAGGGAGACTACCATGGGCTGGACAATAGTGAATCTCGTTTCGGAAGTAAAGCTCCAAGATCAGATCAAGAGCGTAGAAAGGGGACTGCATGGACAGAGGATGAGCACAGGTAAACCTTTGGTCTTTAGGTTTATTTTCTTACTTCTATTGACAAATGGATTTTCTCAAGTGTCTAAGGTGAGGTAAGTTCAACTTTTTCTTAATTAATAATAAGAATAGTCATTGTTTTTCTTTTATACAAAACATGCCCGAATAGGCTGCTAATTCAGGTCTGTTATTCTTCATTATCTTATAAGTGTTGATGTTATCTTGAATCATGTATCACTATTTATTTTTCCCGTTTATTCCTTTCACATGATTTTTGTAAAGTTGGTCAACAGTTTTGGTATTTCTGTATGAAGCTCTGAATCGTGGTGCTTTCCATATATGTATGCCAACCCAAACTGATTAATAGCTGTACTCTTAATTTCTTTGTAGTCAACAAATGATAACTGTTTCCCTACTTGGATTTTTTTTATAGTGCTTACTGACGTCATTATGGGAAGCCATTGTGTCTGATGTTTAGGAGGTCGTTTTCTCTTTTATTACCATTAAATAGAGAGGCCATTTCTGGTATGGAACCTCTTATTGTTATATTTCAGTTTCAAAGACATGAATTTCTGCTAAAGTGTTTTGTTACTTTCTCTGTTCTATTAATGTCAATCCAACTACAGACTTGGTATTTCCATGTTGCCGATAAAATGCATCCAAGTTCCAACTCTCTGTTCTATTACACTTTTTACAGTTACTGATCGTAATGGAAATGGGGCAGATAGAAGTTTCCATCTCTTTCCTCAATTCTCATCCCTTCTGTTCTATAGTTTGGACTTCTTGAGGATGAGATACGACAAGTTTGACATTTTGGAATTGGATAGGTTGTACAATTGTGTTCTTGAGTTGTGAGAATGAGATACAATAACTGGTCATGTTCTTTTTAGACACATCACAGTGGGTTCCGATATACCTTCTCAGCACTTCCATTCCTCTTGTTAGACCATCTATCACACCCATAGCTACAGCTCTTAACTCTATCTCCTAATAATGTGTTGTACTTCACAAGTTGCATTATTTTTTAACCGCCAGTTTCTTTATCTTTCACTATCAAAGCTTGTAAATATTAGATATTTTTCTTTGATTATCAACCCTTTGGTTATCTCTTATCTGTGGCGATATCTTAATCATGAGTTATAAGGGGCCTTATGTGAACACAAACAGAGACTAGCATAAGTGTTGGATCCAAAGTTGGTACTAAAGATTATAACCGACTTATTACACTCTTGGATGTGATATTTTAGCAACATTTGGAGTAACAATTTAATTGACAGTTCCACTTGAGGAATCAGGGGCTGTGGTAGTTGCTGAATCTTCTACTGTCTCATCCTAACTACCTCTAGGTATTATTTTTGCTTCATCGGAGGCACTTTCTGTATCTTTTCTTCTTTTGTGGGAGGGGTCTTTGTGGGCTCCTTTGCATATGTCCTTCTAGTCTTTTGCCTTTTTTTTTTTCTCAATTAAAGTTCGGTTTATCATTTCCTATTGAGGTTGCCTTCAACTTGAAGAATGGATATGCCATATGCATTTGTTTTTCTTCCAATTAGAACCTGGCAATAGTTCATGTATAGTTTCCCGGAGTACAAGATGGCAAAGTAGTGTTGCTCAAGTAAATATCACGTGCAGAACATGTGCTTGGTTGGGATGAGAAGGTGCCCTTCCCAGACACAGAACATGAATTAAGCACTTAGTTTGGATGTCTTGTTTTTTAGATACAATACAAAGTCATTAGATAGTCTAATTGCTCAGAGTTTTGAATCAATCACATTGAGATATAATTATACAGACTTCCCCTGAGAAATTCTGTTGGGTTCATTCATAAATGGAATATAAATACAGAAGTACATGACTAAAGCACTCAAAAGAGCAACATAATAAAAAAAAATAACCTTTCTTAAGGTGGCGATTTTTATGCTCACCCTTGTATAAAGGTAAAAACATTGCAGTTTGCACAAGATGTTAGGCTTATGCTTGTTCGATAGCTTATCATGCACACTAGTTTCTGTTAGCCCTATGTTTGTTTTTTCACAATTGGTATATTTGCATGGTTTATGATACACTTGTCTTATCATAAATCTTATGATTTATGATAATTATCAGTACATGTATTCATTTTGGGATCATAACAAGCCTTACTTTTAGCATTTGTTACCAAGCAGGCTATTTCTTCTTGGTTTGGATAAATATGGAAAAGGAGATTGGCGAAGTATCTCCCGGAACTTTGTGGTGTCGAGAACACCCACTCAAGTGGCAAGCCATGCACAAAAGTACTTCATTCGTCTAAATTCAATGAACAAAGACAGAAGGCGATCAAGCATCCACGATATCACCAGCGTTGATAATGGAGATGTATCTGCACCTCAAGGTCCAATTACTGGTGAAGCAAATAGTTATGGAGGAGTAGGAGGAGGAGGATCTACCAACAAATCGACCAAACAGCCTCCTCAACCACCTATTGGATCATTTGGTGTTGGGATATACGGTGCTCCAACTGTAGGGCAGCCAGTAGGAGGGCCCTTTGTTTCAGCAGTTGGCACTCCGGTTGCGGTTAATACTCCTTCACCAGCACATATGCCATATTCAGTTAGCTCACTGGCCACTAGACCATCGGTAAACATGAGCCCCATAACGTATTAAATCTCTCAAGCATTTGGTGTTAGGTAATGTTTTCTGTTTTGGCATAACTTGTCTGAACAGTGGTCTTATGCCTATTGTTTTGGTCTCATAGAACATTTGCTGAATAATATAATAACTTATATTATGATGCTGCTTTGCTAAATTGGATGCTTTAATAATTCTTTAATTGAGCCCATAGGGATTACAAAATTTATGAAGGAAATGAGAAAGAAAGCATGGACTTTTCCCTTCTGTCTGTTTGTATTTACTTGTTATGATGTTCAGTTGTTACTAAGCAAAGCACCTTCATGAATGATGTAGGGGATTCTTAGACCTTTTTAGTTCAATGTTGTGTTCTTCTCCAACATATTGGATTATAGTTTGATTTGGATTTGATTTCTTTCAAGCTTTTTAAGGTTCATTGAATGATTAGTGATAAAATAGAGAAAATGTCACAAGGAACTGTCTATTTGTAGGGCAGGGCGTCCTTAATGATTCCATCAAGATTGCATTGTGAATGCAACCATGTCGAGGAAAAAGTGGAGAAGAATTTGAGAAGGTAAAGTTGGGTATATATGATCTTAAAAAAGAGGGAGGAGAAAAAGGAACCAAATTCAAGTAATGACTTTTTACATGTGATATGTTTCTTCATTTTTGGTTTTTTGCTCATATAATCTTGGTGGAAAAAAGTAATTGGTGACATCTTAAAGCTAACCAGCCAACTCAGCATGTCCTCTATGATCACACAAACCCAAGATATTGTTGGTGGTAAGAAAGTGGAAATAACCCAAATAAGTTTATGTTTAATAGGTTATGAGAGTGCTAGGAGGGCTATCAGAATACATGAATTTAAAAGTTTAAAAACTTGTTTGAACAATTTTAAAGATTGTTCAAGAACTTGGGTTAAATAGCAAATTTAGTCTCTAAAGTTAGAATTTAGTCATAATGGTTAATAATTAGACTTTAGGTTCAATGGTTTGACAAAAATCTCCTAAATAACTCAATTGACAGAGACTATATTATGAAATGTTTATCAAACAATAAAATTGAATTTTAACTTTCTTTAGATTATAGAAACCAAATTTAATTTGTATTTTAGTATGACAATAGAGAGCTAAACAACAAAAGAACTAACAAAATCAACAAATCATGAAAGTGAGAACTTTGAGTGCAATATAGTCACTATTCACATTAACCAAAACGAAATCTTTAATATGCTCATTGAAATATAGATCGTGGATAGAAAATCAACAAAAGGTTAAATCTTATTTTGCATATCGTACTTTCTCAACCAAGAACTTTAAAAAAGACTCTCACACATGACAATCCGATCCGACGAACGAGATTGACCGATCCAGACAAAAGGAAAGGAAATGGTAAATGAAGGTAAAAATTGAGTGATGTGTAGTTTAACTTTTTGAGGATATGATGCCATGACAATTTGAACCTACCTTATTTGTGTGATTTTGAAAGATGATTTTGATTTGTTTATATAATATGCTGCCTTTTTTTATGTCAAAAGCAACCACTCAGAATCAACACCCACTTTTCAAAATTCCTTTTTTTTATATATATATAATTTTATTTCTTGCTGCATTAAAAATATCCCATCTTGTTTTAAGAGACTTTTGCAAAAATTGGAAAAAAAAGTTTTATGAAAGTAAAGTCCATATCACTACATTTTCTAAATTGCAAAAGTAACAAATTTAAAAACGGTTAATCAATCATCCGATAGCCCTTCGATAACCATCTAATAACCGTCTAATAGTCAACATTTTTGTCATATTCCCGATATATAAAAAGATGTGATATGAGCTATTTTTTTCTAATTTTTTTTGTCATCTTATGCAATTTTTCTTATGTCTCTCCCCTTTTAGTTGACGATGACTCAAATATATACATATATATGTGTATAAATATAGAAGTTTCCTTAGGTTTCTTTAAGTAGTTTCATTATATTATCCCATTCAAATTCAATTCCCATCGCTCACTCCGTTCAGGTTGCCGGCCGGCGGCTTTGGGGGGCTCTGCCCGCATGATTGTATGACTAAGTTGAAACTTGGTGTTTTTCTTTTTCTAAATACTATTTAAGTTTTACTATATTGCAATCATTGGATGATTCATATATAGAATGAAAAAAAATGTGACAGAAAAAGGTAGAAATATAGCAACAATCTAATATACATACATACATATTATCATAGTGATTATCTTAAATGATGTGGAAATATGACAACATGTGATTTGGTCGTTGATTTGACTCTTTTCCTTCTCTTTTTGCCCTATCTTTACTTACAAAAATATGTGTGTTGGCATCATAAAGCAAAGAAACCACCTCAGAGAAAAGCTATAAAAAATCACACAAAATCACTCACTTTATTATGATATATACAAAGAGAAAAGAAAGCAATGGGTAACCCTACTCTTAGGATAACGTATTATATGATAGAATAATTGTCGGCCAAAAAGAAAGTATGCATGCATTGCATGGACCATTTATTAAGAGCTTTTCTAAACAGTTGTTTTGACAAACAAGTTGGTATTGTTCATGAGCTCACCTTCCCTAATTTATTTAAAGAAATCTCATAGCAATGAATATTTGTTTATATATATATATATGAAATCACTACAACAAAATCTATCTTTCAATGATTCGTGAAATTATAGTAATCAAAATGGATGGGAAGGGTGAAAACGAGTCATAAAATTCGAGCTTAATTACATCGATTTTAGGCCATGTGAGATGATGTTTGCATCTTCGACATATATACATGACATTACGCCCTATAAATTTTATTATAATTAAAGTCATAAAATCACAACTTTTTTAGGATGGGGCATGCATGAAAGAGGATTTCCATACAAATCCATCATATTCTTTTACTTTAAGCCATTGGCTGATTTTGTTTTTTAAAATTTTTATTATGTTTTAAATGAGAAATGGTCACAAAAAGTTGATGATTAGTTGGTTTTGTTAAAGCCATTCTTGAAGAAAAGGGAAGAAAAAAGAGAATTAAATCCTTCAATAGTATATAGTATAGTTGATGATGAGGAAGAGATGACTCATAGCTCACAAATTAAAAGCAAAAGTTAAAATTTAAGTTTATCAATCCTATCATCTCTCTTTTTAAAGATATGTATACCAAACTTCTTCTTCTTCTCCTTCTTCCCTTTAAATATATCATTAACTCAATTCAATCAATCCTACAAAATTCACATTATTCTGCCTTTCTAAATCTCTCTGAATTTTCTATCTATATCTTTTTTTTTTCGATTCGAAAAAAATGAAAACTACAATTCAAGAACATATGTTGGGATTTCAAATGTCCTTGGCTCTGTCACGAGCAAGATATTTGGGTCATCCTTTGAAGCGTCTTCACTTATCTTCTTCGGACGATGGATCTCAATCATCAATTAAAAAATGTACGAGTGAAGAACAAAAAAGTCTTTTTGTTTTTGTTGAATATATAAAACAGTTTGCTAACTAAATTTGGTTTTTGAGTTGCTTGTAGATAATGGAAAAGATTGTATCTTGAATAGGCTAAACACAAATGGAAAGAGAACAGACAATATCATTCATGCACTCCGAGAACATGGTAAATCTTTTTTTTTTCTCGTTTTTTTTATAGATATATCTAAGAACCTTATCGTCTAGAATTTGAATTTAGGAATTGAAAATTGAATTTGATACATGTCGTCACTTTGATTGAAAACTATCATCGCCTACCAACTCAAGTTGGTATGGATAGTTTTCACTCTAAATTGAATTTGGAATGCTATGCAAAGTGTAATTTTGATGATTTGAGGTTGAATTTTGCAGTGAAATTAGGAGGCAAGATATCAGAAGCAGTGAAGGGAAAGTTGAGCTTAGGAGCAAAAATATTGAGAGTTGGTGGGCTAAGGAAAATCTACAAGAAGTTATTTTCGATGAACGAAGAAGAGAAGCTTTTGAAGGTTTCACAATGTTATTTATCAACAACAGCTGGTCCTTTAGCTGGTCTTCTCTTCATTTCCACTCATAAAATTGCTTTTTGTAGTGATAAATCCATCAAAATCGCTTCGCCAAATGGAGATCATATCAGAATTCTCTACAAAGTAAGTTTCTAAAATATATATATAATAAAATACCTCTGTTTTTAATTTGGTTAATTAAATTTGTCATTAGTACTGATATAAAGGTTAATTAATTTATGCATTGCAGGTTGTGATTCCAAAGGAGAAGGTGATGAGAGTAAATGAAAGTGAGAACGTAAAGAAAGCATCAGAAAAATACATACAAATAGAAACATTGGATAACTTTGAATTTTGGTTTATGGGATTTCTAAATTATCAATCAACTTTCAACTCTCTACAGTGGTAGAAAGAAGACATCGAGTTCTTTTTCTTTTTCTTTTTTTCATCGCTTGATGATAGAGAGATATGTGTGTATATTTGAAGCATAGAACTGTGATTAATTCATTTGTACATATTATTATTAACTTAATCTAATGAGAAAATTACTCCATTTTATTTTCTCTACATCATCTTTATATGTCTCTCTAACTATATTGTTCATCTCTTTCGAGTTTCGGAGTCGTGGGTTTTTTATATTTTTAGAAACAAATGCCGGAAAAAGTTGGGATATATGATGAGAGGGTGCTACCAGGGTTTGCTTCATCAGTGCACCTCCAAACCCATTTATATCTTTCTGAAAAGAAATGTTGGAGAAAAGATATGTATCAATTCTGATAACATCAAACAGTTTACATCAATAGAACATTTGAACACTCACGAACTCAGTTACAAACAAACAACAAAACCAATATATTTCATAACTCTACACACCCCAGCACCCCTAAAAAATTTAACTGAATGGGGATAAAAACATACCAGAATTATCACAGTAAAGATTACGCATCACCAACAAAATATGAATTAGCTAAATTTAATTAGTAAGCCAATTTAATTAAATAATATAAGATGGATATCCAATTTAATTATATATAATTTAAAAACATAAAGCGAGTAGTTGATCGTAAGAATATCTTGAATCAATTATCTAAGGTTTCGGATGAAGCATCTCTAATTCAAGAGGCACATCGTTATAAAATATGCATTATATGAAATATATTTCTCTCTAATAATATAAACTGTTCTTTCTACTCGTGGATGTACATCACTTGCTAGTTTGAGCGAACTCGAATTCTTTTATTGTTTACATTTTCCAGCTTCTTTCTTTAATGGTTGATTTAATAACAATTGACATATTTTCTTTTTTTTGAAACCGAAAATCAGGGTTGAAAAAATTCATACCCTCATATTTGTTATAGTAAAAAAGAGATAGAGATTCACTATCGATGATGCATTGTTTGTATGTTGACTCAAAATATAAGGACTTTTTGGTTATGTGCTTGACTTAAACTTAAAAACGGAAGAAAATGTTTTTAAACTAGAAAACAAAAGAAGTTTAGAAAATAAATAAATTGAAAAACAGTATATATATCACCAACCAAAAAGTTTTGAATTGGTGGCTCATCTTCTCTATGGTGGTGCAGCCATTGAAGACAAAGAGCAGAAGCAGCAGATCGAGAGTAGTCATAGGAAGAAGGTATATGTTTGTGACAAAATTTGACATTATATTCCCAAAGCACTTTTCACTCAAATATATCCCTTTAGAAAGTTATTTTGATAAAAGCATTTGAGACTTGGTGATTTATATTGACACATCCATATGTTATCTTTTCTATCTATCTTTTTTCTTTTTCCCCCCATTTCTTAAGAAAATCAACTTTGCTGACATTACATAAAGTAATAAAGCGTTATTTTGCCAACTCTAAAGTTATTGCATGTGATGCATTATTATATTATATTATATATATATAGACACATACAGAATTTTATTTAATTTTCCTTATGATGAAAGGAAGAAAAAGGAATGAGTGAATTTATGATCAGTGCTGTGACATATAACTTGATAATTTTGATTGGATTAGATAAGGCAAGTCCATTATATATTTTAATTTGTTCAGAAAGCTATGGTCGTTTGATATCAATATTTTCGGAGAAACTTTTATTTCTCTTAACAAAATTTCTTACTGTGGATTGATCAATAATTACATCTATCTCATCAAATTATCACTGATTCTTTGATTTGTTTATGGTCTAACACTAAACAAATTTCCTCCTTAGTTCATTGAGGGGAGGAGGTCTCTTGTTGATCAATTCTCGGAGAAAGTACTTTAGAAGACTACACTTTCTTTTTTTCATATAATAAAAAGGAGTGATTCTTGGTATATATATTTTTGTAAACTACGTTGGTACGCATGTATATTGAGTTGCTGACTTGGGTCACTCATCCTCATCCATGCAAATTAAATAAAGAGTTCATATGATCAAGAGTTCACAATTAAGATTGAGGCACGTATGATCATATTGGAAAATATATTTCGCAATCTAATCTTAAACAAATTTTTGTATAATATAATTCATATGTCTTCACATGAATAATTTAGATTAAATCATTAGTAACAGTTACAAAGTGCCACTATAATGAAATCTACTTTCCATGACTCACGAATAGCAAACAAAATATGGATGGATCGGGAGAGCAAAAAATAGTCATAAAAACTCATTTCATAGGTTTTTGGCGGAAAGAAACAGAAATTTTAATTTTGGATTTTTCGCAATATATGAAAGATTTTTTTTGTGTCATTAATTAGTGATTGTAAAAAAAATTATGGAATGTACTAAAATGAAGAAGGCGTAATTTTGGTAGGAATAGATGAAAATTTTAAACTTTTCCAATGCTATGACATATTTCTTGCGTCGTCGTTTAGTGATTATAAAAAAAGTCATTAAACAATGACATTTCATCAAAGTCACTAATTTGTGTAAACATCACTTTAAATAGAAAACAAAAATTTCTTACAACATATGGACTTTAACTGCAATTTTAGTATCATCAATCTACGGCTTGGTAATGTATCCATATACTAAATCCTTTAGATTATAGCTTGAACACAAATCCACATGTTTGTCTACAAGTTACATGCAATAAACTATATATATATATATATATATATATATATAACACATCACTTTTAATGTTTGCATTCCAAACATATATACCCTTGAATTTTTATTAAAGTTACAAAAAATCAAAACTTTTTGAAATATATGGGCATGCATGAAGAGGGAGATTTCCAACCAAATCCATCCTTATACTTTAAGCCATTGTCTGCTAGCTTTTAAATTCTCTTTTTCTTTTTCAAATGAAACATAACTTTATGAAATGGTCACAATTAAAAACAGTTGATGATTAGTTGGTTTTGTTAAGCTTTCTTAAAGAGGGAAAGAAAAAGAAAAAGGGAAATCCTTTTTTTATTTAATTATCCAAACATATGCAATGGGGTTAACTACTTTATCCTTCAATATTGTACAGTTGATGAGGCAGAGATGACTCATTGCCCACAAATATATAATTAAAAAGCAAAAGCAGTTTCAATATATGTATATATATATATATATATATAATCCCTTTAAATACAATAACTCAACTCCATCATCCCACCAAATTCAAAGCTCCAGACATACCTAAATCTCTAAAATATCTAAAAATTTCTATCTTTTCTTCCATTTGTAAAGAAAAATATGAAAACTACACTTCAAGAACATATTCTAGAATTTCAGATGTCATTGGCTCTAGCAAAAGCCAGATATTTGGGTCATTCTTTGAAGCATCTTCGAATATCTTCTTCAAACGATGGATCTCAATCATTAATTAAGAAAGGTAAGCGAGATTAAGATTGAAGAAGAAGAGATTTTTTTTTAAATAGTTTTTTCTAATTAATTTGGGTTTTTAAATTCTTGCACAGGTAATGGAAAAGATTTGATCTTGAATAGACTCAACAAAAATGAAGGGAAAACAGACATGTTAGACGATGTTATTCATGCAGTCCAAGAACATGGCAAGTCTTCTTTAAAAATTTAAATCTTTTCGTCCAAAATACTCCAAATTTTGAATTCGGAATTTTGAATTGGATTTTTGTGAAATTAGGAGGCAAGATATCAGAAAAAATAAAGGGAAAGTTGGGTTTAGGAGCAAGAAGTCTAAGAGTTGGTGGGATGAGAAAAATCTACAAGAAATTATTTTCAATGAATGAAGAAGAGAAGCTTTTGAAGGTTTCACAATGTTACTTATCAACAACGGCTGGACCTTTGGGT
Source organism: Cucumis melo (assembly GCF_025177605.1). Classification (NCBI taxonomy): domain Eukaryota; kingdom Viridiplantae; phylum Streptophyta; class Magnoliopsida; order Cucurbitales; family Cucurbitaceae; genus Cucumis; species Cucumis melo. The sequence goes on from NC_066866.1 coordinate 5,116,985, forward strand.
GGCCTTCTCTTCCTTTCCACTCATAAAATTGCTTTCTGCAGCGCCAAATCCATCACATTCTCTCCCCCAAATGGAGATAATGATTATGTTAGAATTCACTATAAAGTAAGCATCTTTAGTTATTATATCTACACATATATATATTATTGTTATATAATGTGTTATGTGAATTAAGATATATATTAATGATGAAGGTTAATTAATTAATTTTTACAGGTTGTGATTCCAATGGAGAAGGTGATGGGAGTAAATGAAAGTGAGAAGAATGTTAAGACAGATTCAGAAAAATATATACAAATAGTGACAGTGGACAACCTTGAGTTTTGGTTTATGAGATTTTTAAATAATTATCAATCAATTTTCAATTCTCTTCAAGTGTTAGTAAAAACAAAACTTTGATTGTTTTTTCTTCTTTTATACTCATGGCTTCCTGATGATGAAGAGATATGTGTGTATATAATTTGAAGCATAAAACAGTGGTTAGTTTGTACAGTTTATTTATTAAATTCAATCTCTAATGAAAAAATTAACTCCATTTTATTTTCTCTACATATGTGGGCTGCTGCATATTTGCCTAAAGTTCAAATCACAATGCATTCTATTATTTTTTTTTACTTATATTAACATTTAAACAAAGTGACATCGAGTCAGAAACGATTAATGTTCAAGCGAAAGGTGAAGTTGATCATCAAAATTGGTTACGATAATATATATCTAACATTATACATACCACCACATTTTGAAGAGAGAGTTTGGGTGTTTATTGATGTACTCTATGAAGCACGAATGATTTACTTTTACGACAGTATATTTGTGTCAAACAAAGATATGTACACTTCACGAAACGAGATGTTAGAATATATTGAATCTATTCTTACGTTTTTGAATACCAGACACGAAATGAGCTATATATATATATATATATATATATATATATATATATATATATATATATATATATATATATATATATATATATATATATATATATATATATATATATATAAACCTTCTAACATCACCTAGGAAAGAAGTTGGAATTTTGAAATTATTCCCAAAGCACTTTCACACAATATATATAATTCCCGTCTTCAGAATGTAATTTTTGACAAAAGCATGTGAGATTTGGTCTTTTACTTTGACTCATCCAATGTTTCTCTCTTTTCTTTTTCCTCATTATCTAAAAATAAAGTTATCTTTGCTGACCATATGCATAAAGTAACAAAGTTTGCCAGCTCTAAAGTTATTGTATGTGATGCATACTTTATCATTTTTCTTTAGATCAGTGCTGTGACATATAACTTGGGAATTTGTTGATTGAATTATAAAGATAAGGAAAGTTCATTATATTTTAATTTTTTAAAAGAAGATGTAGCAAAATTACGTTTGGCAATCTTTCTTTTTCTTAGCTTTCTTTTCTTATAGGTGTTATTTCATTGGGTATTTTAGTTGGGATAAAACAAAGTTTGTTTATGTCTCTACATATCCCTATTGGTAAGAGGTTTTTTGTTTCATAAAAAACTACTAGATGAGTGGATATATATATATATATAGGAAACTAAATGTATTCAATACACATGTTATGAGCCTTTTGCATCTTCAAGTTTCTTGTTTCTTCAATTTGGGTTATGTGATGTTTCATGTAGCACTCAAACAGAATGATTCTATAGAATTAGATTGATATATACTTCCACATGTTATGGATAATGTTAGAGACATCTCTATTTTTCTCCTGGAAAATCCGTACAATTACCACTACATTTACTTAGCTTTCGATTTTCCTCTCAACCATATCACATAAAATTATGTAAATAACTCAACCACATCTCTTTCAAATTAACAAAATACACTTTTGGTTTTGCGAGTACTTGAAATAATTTAGCCTTCTACGTTTATATATTACTATATTCTAAAGTTAATCATTATTTTTAGGGCATTTATAGATCAAGAAGTTGGGTTATTATAGTACTATAGATTATTATATAGATGGGTTAATCGTTTTTGTTTAGGTAGTAGGATTATTTTAAATTTGGATTGTAATAATAGTATGTATTTGAGATGTGAACTATTTAAGTTTTTTTAAAAAAATAATAAAAACTGTAGTTGAAAATAAAAATAATTATAAATGTAAAATACAAAAAACTAAAGAAAATAAAAGCTTTGGAATAGTGTTAATTAATAGTAGCTAATGGGAAGTCAAAAATATAGTATTTACTGTCGCAAGATATGATTATTATAATCTTAAGATAGTTTTTGCTTGCTTCAAACGCTCCTTTATATATAAGAGAAACTATTGAACTCAAACGCTTCTTTAAAGTTTAAAATATTGGATACGGTAACAACTTTGACAAAGATTCAAAATTTCAAAGGCAAAAAGGAATGAATTTTCACATTAGATTGAATTAGTATATACAAAAACGCAATATTTGTATATATACACACATATATAATTCCCCATCATCTAGCTACTTCCTGAAGAGAGTTGAAAGTTGATTGATAATTTAGAAATCCCATAAACCAAAATTCAAAGTTATCCAATGTCTCTATTTGTATGTATTTTTCTGATGCTTTCTTTACGTTCTCACTTTCATTTACTCTCATCACCTTCTCCTTTGGAATCACAACCTGCAAGTAATGCATAAATTAATTAACCTTCATCAGTACTAATGACAAATTTAATTAACCAAATTAAAAACAGAGGTATTTTATTATATATATTAGAAACTTACTTTATAGTGAATTCTGATATGATCTCCATTATTTGGCGAAGCGATTTTGATGGATTTATCACTACAAAAAGCAATTTTATGAGTGGAAATGAAGAGAAGCCCAGCTAAAGGACCAGCTGTTGTTGATAAATAGCATTGTGAAACCTTCAAAAGCTTCTCTTCTTCGTTCATCGAAAATAACTTCTTGTAGATTTTCCTTACTCCACCAACTCTCAATATTCTTGCTCCTAAGCTCAACTTTCCCTTTACTGTTTCTGATATCTTGGCTCCTAATTTCACTGCAAAATTCAACCTTAAATCACATTTTGTATAACGTCTCATATCAAAATTTGAAATTCTCGTTGTGACTAAATTAATTAAACTTCTCAATCATGTCTCTTTTGTCGAGCGAAAACTGTCCCTCCAACTTGTTTTGATAGGTGAGGATAGTTTTCAATCAAAGCTTGACTTGTGTCAAATTCGAATTCCAAATCTTAATTCAAATTCTAGACAAAAATGTTCATGCAAGATATATATCTATAAAAGACTTACCATGTTCTCGAAGTGCATGAATGATATTATCTGTTTTCTTCCCATTTTTGTTTAACCTATTCAAGATACAATCTTTTCCATTATCTGCAAGCAGCTCAAAAACCAAATTAATTAGTTAGCAAACTCATTTATATACTCAACCAAAATAAAAAGAAATCTTTTAGGTTCTTTACACATATATATAGCTCTTACATTTTTTTATCGACGATTGAGATATTCTATCATCTGAAGAAGATACATGAAGATGCTTCGAAGGATAATGACCCAAATATCTAGCTCGTGACAGAGCAAATGACATTTGAAATCCCAACATATGTTCTTGAATTGTAGTACTTTTCATTTTTCTTTCGAATCAAATTAAGAAAGAGATAGAAAATTAGAGAGATTTAGGGAGTGAGTTTTGGTTGGATGGTTGAATTGAGAGTACTTTTATGTGTATTTATAAGAGGGAAAAAAGAAGTTTGGTATATGAATATAAAATCAAAATAGCTTTTGCTTTTAATCTGGTCAGCTATGAGTCATCTCTACCTCAACAACGTCAACAAAGTATTGAATAAGCATAAAGGAAACCCCATGCATGTTTTAGGTTAATTAAACTTAATTAGGATTTCCCTTTTATTCTTTTCTCTCTTCAAATAAAAATGCTTAATTAACAAAACCAACAACTAATCATCAACTGTTTTCTGACCATTTCACAAAGTTATATGTTCCATTTTTTAAAAAATTTAAAAAGCATCTAATGGGGCCTTTTTAAGTATAATAATGGATTTGTTTGAAAACCCCCTTATTATCAACCAAAAATTTCTAATTTAATTTCAAGGTTGGATTTTAAAATTTTTGTTGTTTGTTTGTTTCCCATGACACTAGTTGATGATTTTATCATTCATCCATTCAATTGTTGTTTACTCGTGTATCCTCGAATTTGATTGTTCTTCAAACGGTGTTTAGATTACCAATTTAAAATTAGTTTAGTGGTTAATAATTACGCTAATAAATTTGGTCTAATGAGATCTTCGACTATTATAGTCAAAACTAAAATATTTTGCACCTCAAATTATATAACTTAAATTATAGAAAAATTGCATCAGATAACCTAGAAAAAAAAGTTCATAACAACTCCTTTTTGCATATTACAAATATGACAAATATGATTATTGAAAAACAATGAGAAGATTATCGAAGGGTTATTTGTTTTTAAATTTATTACTTTTATAATTTAAAAAATTTAGTAATATGAGTCCTATTATCATAAAATTTTTCGATAGAATATATACCAAACTTGTGATTTAACCCATTTTTAAAGTCAAGAGTTATAGATACACACATAATTAATTATTGAAGTGACGATATATTTTAATTAGCAAGTGAGATTTTGGTGGTTGATTTGACTAATTTATTTAATTTTTTCTTGTTTAAGTAATCTTTCTTTATCAATTCTACGTTGGAAAAAAAAAAGAAAAGATGTGATGCTCTCAAAAAGTTCCAACCACCTTATCAAATTTAAAGTTATAAAATCTCACAAAATCCTTACTTTAGAAAGGGAAAAAAGATCCAACCTACCTTTTAATTTGAAATAAATTATTTAAGGCTAGAATTTTGAACTACGAATCTCTTACCTTGTATACATATAAATACAAATTGAGTTAAATTTTTATTTTATACTTTAAATTTAGAAAAATTACATCATATGATAAAAAAAAATTTTAAAAAAAAACAGCTCATATAAATAACCCCTCTTTTAGCATATTGCGAATATGATAAATATGACAAGTAATTAATGATATCAGATGGATATTGGCTATCAGACGACTATTAGAAGGGGTTATCAGAGGATTATCTATTTTTAAATTCGGTACTTTTACAATTTAAAAAAATGCAGTGACATGGTTTAGTTTATCATAAATTTTTTGTTATTTTTGTAAATGTCCCAAGCATGACCGTATTAAATTTCATATCAGTGCAGCATTTTCTTTCACATTCCTACATTTTCATCTGAGTTTGATATTAACAAAAAAAAATAATAGTAATAATTGAGTCAATATTTTCATTAACATCATTAGAGATCTATTAAATTAAATATGGAAATAAGTAATCGAAAATAGATATAATATGAAATAAATATATTAATTTAAAAAAAAAAAAGACATAAAAATGTTGTTATTTATTTTAAAACTTTAACCTTTCTTTGTCGTTTAAAATTTTATTTCACAAGTACTCCAACGTTGGTATTTTTTTCAACAGTGTCATTTTGAATTATTATACAAGAAGGCACATCCACTTTTATGACGATTGATCTAATTCACTCGAATTTTCAAACAAAACACTAAATTGAGTTATTGGAGTTATATAGGTTGATTGTTAGAAAATAATTTGGGTTTGAAATATTGAGTTGAAGATAAAGTTTTTCAATGTATAAACATGGAAAATAGAGAAGAAAAAATAATCTAAGTGGGGATCATATGCTTTCTTTAAAATAAAGGGATAATGGGTGGAAAGGAAATAAAAGAGAGAAAGAAATAATATGCATGCATGCATTATATTGCATGGACATATCCCCACTTCCCATGCTGATGATGATGATTAAATTCAACCAAACAAAATATGGGCTTTTGCTTTCTTCCTTTATTATTGATTATTATTATTATTATTTTCATGTTCCTAATATATTTTAGATGCATGTTCTACCAATTAATCACACAAAAAGCAAAATATCAAAAAAAAAAAAAACAAACTTTTTGGATATGAAAAAGAAAAGAATATTTATCACTTGACAAAGACTATAATTTGATAATAATTAAATAGAATATTAATTTCTATGTATTTCTTCTAAAAAAATATTTTGACTATTACTATTAAGGTTTAAGTCTAGCTGTCGGTAACTTATATATTACGAGAGGGAGAATCGGCGTCGCAGGGAGATGTGATGGGGCGTGAGGGAGAATCGGTGTTGAACTGTGAGCTAAAGGGAAGTGTGGCGCAAACTGTGACCTTAAACCCTAAATTTACCTTTATTGAATTATATAATTATTACTAACAATAAGTGCGGTGCACGTGAAAATCACACACGAAAAAATTATAGTTTTAACTTAATTTTATAAAATTAGAACAGTCATTTTAATATCTTTATATTTATATCATTTTTATATTCACATCGTAATGCGTGGAAAATGAATAATAAATTTAGAAATATTATAATAATATACTATCTCAAAATTTATAATAGCTTTAATAAAAATAAATAAATGAAGAAAAAAATATGAACAAGATGCCCAGGATTACATTAAAAAAGATTCTCAATACTACATAATTTAAACATAAAAAGCTACAGACATATCTACATGTCAAGCACGAAGTTGGTAGTTCAAGTTTCCCCAACTTATATTGCATACTCAAAAGAAACCTATAAATGAAAAAATATACACAAGCATATAGTTCTATATGAAAAATAGATAAAATTAAAAAAAAAATATATATATAGAAAAGAATAGAAAAACATAATTTGATTTGCTTTTCTTATTCACCTCTAGAATTTTGTTGTGAATTGTGAACATTAGTGAAAATAAAAACAAAAGATGAGATATTTATATCCAAATATTTGAAAATGAAGAATTTGAAAGGTTAAAAGAAATAAGAAAGAGTTAATATGAGATAAAAAAAAATGTGAATAGTTGGGAGATAGAAGATAAAATGATATAGAGGAATGTGAATGAATTTGGATAAACTTAAATGACATAATTAATTGGAGAAAAAAATTTAAAATTTTGAGAAAAGTTAATAATAAGAAGATGAAAAGTTATGGAAATTTAACTTATATCTTGTTGATGTGAAAAAGGACATAAATATAAAATTTATGTGAATGAAAAAATTGCCACTAAAACAAAACATACAAAAAAAAAAAAAAAGTTATAATGAAAGGGTAAAATTGGGCTAGAAAATTTCTGAACTTCCATCTTTTTATGTATAGATTAGTGGGGTCAATTGCTTAAAAAACAACTTTAATTGAAGGATAAATTGAGTCCTAATTTGGTAACCATTTCGCTTTCTTTCTTTTTATATATATGTTTTTTTAAAAAAAATTAAGTTTATTTCTTCTTTATGTTTTACATTGATTTGTGTCTTTCTTAAATACAATAGTGAAATACCCTAAACCAAATTTTAAAAACAAAACAAAAAAAAGAAAGAATTGGTTTTTTAAAACCATCCGAACAATATAGATAACAAAGGGAGAAAAATTGGTGATGAAAGTAGTAACATAGACTTTATTTTTTAAAAAAAATTACAAAAGATAAAATTGTTGCCAAATACGCCAACCGAGCTTTAATAATTCCCAAGTTCGAAAAATCCGAGATTATTATATACTAATTGTTTAAATTTTTATTAGATTTGCCGTTTTTGTTTTATGAGAGGATATTATAAAGAATGTTAGAATATTAATATGAAAATAGTATTAATTTATCTTAATCCACGAGCTTAAGTATTTTGTTTTATCGGTAACTAACCATTGATTTGATATCAAAGTATAAGAGCTTTTGAACTTTAGTAAAATAATTTTCTGCCAATTTAATATTGAATTCTCACCTGTAAAACCTTTAATAAAATTTCAAGTCTACAAGCGAAGAAAGAATTAGTTTTAAGATATAATATTAAAGGATCGTTTATTGACTTGTCAATATATATATTTATAAATGGAAGGATTTGATACATTCTCCGTATTAAAAATCTATTGATATTTCTTATATCATTTATAAATGCTCGTAAAATTAAATATAATAAAAAAATATATCTATTTATATTCAATATGAATAAAATACTAATAGCCACTAAATTAGTTTAAAAGGTTAAAAAAAAAAGACACTAAATTATTAACCTAAATAATTTTGTATTTTTTTACTTAAAAAATATTTGTTGGTGTTAGTAATGATTTTTTTTTTGAATTAAACCTATTTTTTCTCGATTTTTTCGATAGTTACCATCTTCTTAAGTTCGAGAATTAAATTCTTAAGAAAATTTCAAAATCAATTAAAATATATATATATTTTTTTCAAATCTTGGGATATTTTTTGAGAACATGACGGTAAAAGTAAAAAAAACAAAGCCAAAGAACTTAAAAGATGGAATGCGATGTCTATTGTTGGTGCTCAAATCTAGTCTGCGCGGTACGATTTCGAATCGTCTTAACCAACGACCCACATCTTCTTGATTTGGTCTCAATATTCTTCAAGTTATTTTATGCGTAAGAGAACTAGCTAGCTTACCTTTGGAGTGGCGCAGAGAACTAGCTTATATTTGGAGAGTGGTGTTGAGCTTAATTACTACAATTCAATACTTAATCAAGATAGTATAATTAAGTGACTAATTGAACTAAGCACAAAAATATAAATAAGACTAGGTCTCTTCCCTTTGATGACTAGCTACTTACTCTTCTTTTTTTTTTTTTTTTTAAGGTCGAATGAAACTATTTATAAGTCTATCTTCAACACGTGTTATAGTTCCATGTGTTCAAAGTGTCAAGAATATTTATTGTGCCAAGGTTGTTATAAAATGCTAATGTATATAAACCTAACTCGATTATACAATTTTTCAATGATATATATATTCACTGGCTTGACAGGTCAACCCAAATTTCGAGGCACCAACATTTCTCTTCTTGGAAGTATTATATTCGCTTATGCCTCCGCTAAGTACCTTATGGCCTAGGGCTTGGGCCAATTGTAGGTTTTGGAACTTTGTTTCCAGCAACTCTAATAACAGATATATATCGTCTTAATTTTCAAACAAAAACAAAAACAAAACAAATAATTACAAATCAAAGACCTTGAGATTTTCTTAGTTCATGGATGATTTAATATATTGGTTGAATTGAAAAACATCCACACCACCTCCAAGAAGTGGGGAATTTGGAGGCTCTATCCCTTTGGGTGGTGGTGCAGCTCAATGCATGGAAGAGACAAAGGCAGAAGCAGCAGATCAAATGATAGAATAGAAGCTGAATTATAAAAGTTGACGTAATGGGCAACCACTTTCACACAAAGCACAATGTGTGTGTGTGTGTATATATATATATCCCTTAAAGAAAAGTTTTGACAAAGGCATGTGATTTGGTGGTTCATTTGACTCATCCATTGCCTTTTATTAATCTCTCTCTCCTATTGTTTTTTAATTATTTCAATTTTTTTCCCATATAATATCTTTAAAAATAAATCTTATGAAAATCTTTATGGGGTGACATCAAAAATTAAAGCTACCATCTGCCAGCTCTCAAAGTTGCATATGATATCATCACATATATAACCAAACTTTTCCTTATGATGAAGGGAAAAAAATATGAAATGCAATTCATGATCATTGCTTACATAACATCGCAATTTGAATTTGTTTATGTAAGCAGTGATTATGATTAGTTTTGTCAAAAGGGAAATCCATTGTATATATTTTTGTTCATATATATATATATATATATATATATATATATATATATATATTTTGTAAACCTATTTTCTTAAACTTTATTTAATTAGGATGCACAAAATCGCCATTACAAGTGTGAATTTACGGTGAACATATTACATATAGATTTATAAAGTCATTGTTCAAAATTATAACTTTTAGTATGACTTGTTTTGATCCTACAACTTTTATGTATATACAATATGGTACATTGACATGTGTTCGAGACACATGTATCAGTTATCTAAATACTACGTGGGTATAAATATATTGGCTCGTAGAAAAATAATACATTCATCTAAATGTTCATATCAAATGATAAGACAAACATAACTTGAATTGATATACATATTCCAAGAGATTTGTGGTTAGAAATCCCTCATTATTATCGTACTAAAGAAAAGTTTAAATATATACGTCCCAAAATTTTAATAAATCTAAAATAACTTTTTGAAAATAAAAAAAAAAAATTGAAGAACTATAATACACTTTTCAAAGGGTAAAGACCTAAACATAGAATAACAAACATGAAACTTAGAAAAAGAAAAGTAAATAAACAAACCAATTTTCAAAACCAAACTTTGGGGAAAAATGGGTTGAAAAAGAGTATATTGTTCAAACAAACCCCAATTCTTATGCTTTAAGCCATTGAATGCATTTAAACATTTTATTTTTTAAATATATATATATATATATATATATATATATATATATATATATATAAAACTTTCTGAAATGATCATAGACAGTTGATGTTTAGTTGGTTTTGTTGTGTTTTCTTGACAAGGAAATAAAAATAAAAAAGGGGAAATCTTTTAAAATATGTTTATCTAAAATATTGGTTTCCTTGTCTGATATAGTTGATGATGAGCAAGAGATGAGTCAGACAAATCAAAAGTAAAAAGCTTCATAACACTAAAAGCCACCCCTTCTTCAAACTTCTTCAAACTTCTTCCTCTCTTTAAATACATTAACTCAATTCCTTCATCCCAACACAAATTCACAAACCTACGCTCTCTCTCTCTCTCTCTCTCTCGAGTTATTCTCTCTCTGATATTAATATTTTTTCTGCTTCTTCGATTTGAAAGAAAAATGAAGACTACAATTCAAGAGCAAATTGTTCTTGGAATCCAAATGAAGTCATTGGGTCTTGCCAGAGCTAGATTGTTGGGTGATCCCTCAAAACATCTCCATATATCAGACGATGGATCCCAATCAATTAAGAAATGTAAGACCTTATATAAGAAGAAGGAAAAAGTATTGTTTTTAAAAGATTTTTTATGTTTAATTAATAATTTGTAAAATGATTTGGTTTTTAAATTGTTGCAGATAATGGAAAAGATTGTATCTTGAATAGACTCAATAAAAATGGGAAGAAAACAGACAATATCATTCAAGCACTTCGAGAACACGGTAAGTCTTTTGTATAGATTCAAGAATTCTTTTTTTCATTCAGAATTTGACCATGCCACTTTGGTTGGAAAACCACCATCATCACCTGTATCAACATAAGTTGTAGGGATAATTTTCGCTTTAAAAAGTGTGGCATGATCAAGTTTTTTGGTCACGATGAGAAGTACTTTAAATCATGGAACTAAGACGACGTTCATAGAGCGTATTTGTGATGATTTTGAGGTTGAATTTTGCAGTGAAATTAGGAGCCAAGATTTCAGAAACAGTGAAGGGAAAGTTGAGCTTAGGAGCAAGAATATTGAGAGTTGGTGGAGTAAGGAAAATCTATAAGAAGTTATTTTCGATGAACGAAGAAGAGAAGCTTTTGAAGGTTTCACAATGCTATTTATCAACAACAGCTGGTCCTTTAGCTGGTCTTCTCTTCATTTCCACTCACAAAATTGCTTTTTGTAGTGACAAATCCATCAAAATCGCTTCCCCAAATGGCGACCACATCAGAATTCACTATAAAGTAATTAAATCTAAACCCCTTCTTCTTTTTCAATTTAAATCTCTTCTTTTTCCCCTCATATACTAATGATTTCCATAAAAATTAAATGTATTTTTTTCAGGTTACAATTCCACTAGGGAAAATAACAAGAGTTTTCCAAAGTGAAAATGTGAAGAATCCATCAGAAAAGTATATGGAGATAGTGACATTGGATAACTATGAGTTTTGGTTCATGGGATTCTTGAATTATCACAAGTCATTCAATTGTCTTCAAGAAGCACTTTCTTCTCAAGCTTAGAGAAAACAAAAAAGGATTATTAATTATTGGATCATCGAAGATATGTATAATGTTGTAAATTTAATTAGCACAATTTTTTTGAAGCACAAATTCAATATTATTTTAAATTTGTCTTCAAAAAATCCAACTTATAAAATGGATTATTGTATTGAGATGTGTGTGTTAAGGAGTGGAAGTTGAGGATCATCATAAGATGAAATGTCAACAAAAGTTGAAAGTTTTGTACAAATTTTATGTTTAATGACAAAAATTCTATTTTATTCTTAATTATTATTATTATTATTCTAAATACACTTTTTTTCTCTCAAATACCATAGTCATTATAAATGAATAACGAAAATTAATTCTATGAATATAACCAAATTAGTTTAAATGATCTAATGATAGATTCACACAATCTAATATTTGTAATTTGATTAGAAAATAAATAGTAGATTTATGGTTGGAAAAAATGATTGCTAGAAATACATTATATTTTGATTTTTTTTATGCTATATATATATATATTTGTAGTACAAATTAAATTTACTATACAAATTTTTATGTCTTAAAAATACAAAAATCAATTAAGTAATTAGAAAAGGACAATCAATTATTGCAAATCAAGCCAACATTTTAGGTAAAGATTTGTATAAACAGTCAATCTAGAATGATTTTTTGCAAGCTAAAATTGATGTGACTTGCTCAAAAACCAATTTTAACATACCAAACAAATTTAAATATTCTTGATTTTGAAGTTACAATATTCAAGGTTTAAAATATTTATCCTAATCAAAATATTGAGTTCTTAATTTTATGAAGAAAAAAAATGTCAATGGAATTTATATCCATATAATAAGATATTTCTAAAGAAAAAATGTATGTTTAAAGTAATAAACACCCGTTGCTTTTTAACAAATTTAAAATGCTTAATTGATGACATTTTTATGTTCCACGAAGTTTCTTGTCGATATCAAACATATAGAAACGCAAAAACATCGATAAAAATATTAATGTTTTGATAGAAATATTAATACCAATAATTATATTTAAAACTAAACCGAATAACTCAAACATAGAAAGTTTCCTTCCTATTGATCTTTCTGTGGTTTATGAATAATATTATGGATTAATATACTAACAAGAAGCTCCATGAAAAACCATGCAATGCATGCATATATATTTTTCAAAAATATATAATTTAATTTACACATTGGAGAAAAGTTATATTATATATATTGGGAGGTGAGAGGTGGAAAAGGGATTTGACGTGGAAATCCAGTAAGCATAAAAGAGCACTAGGTTTCTTCTTCTTCTTTTTTTTTTTTTTTTCCTTCCAATAATTAATTAATTAATTAATCACTCTTGGTTAATTAATTAATTGATTAAAGGTTAAAATTCAAATAGGCCCTTTTTGTTCATTTTAGCTTTTCTTTCTTTTATCTTTTCTTATGCCTTAAGGCAGAAGCAGCTTGGACCCTATCTTGCCTTCTCACTCACACCTCAGCCTTCATTTTAATTGAAAGTTACAAAGGAAGATACATTTATATATATATATATATATATATAAAAAAGATTATTTCTGACAATGATCTCCACATATAAAGCTTTACAAGAGAAGAATGGTCTTTTTTTTCTTTTTAACAAGTGATCTCTCTTCACCAATTACCTTATTACATCATGTTTTTCTTTAACATTTTTATCTTCTTTTTCTTTAATTACGAGACTCTAGGACATTGGGACCTGTGTGTGTGTGTGTGTGTGTGTGGGGTATAAGAAGTTAGGTGTTGTGTTACCTTCTCTCTTGGACAATATTTAAATGTTTAATTAGCTAGCATGCATATACAAATATAAATATATAATCTAAAGTAATGAAGCTAATTAAAGTTACGTTTGATTTTGAAATTTATGGTGACTTTTATTATTATAATTTTAGGTATAAGAGATATGTGTTTTTTACTTATTATTTAATTACATGCAAGAGTAGCTAGAGTTTGTAGGATACAAAGTTCTAGCTAACCCTAATATTTAGATTGAACATATACATTGATTTGATTATAGATTTATTGTTCTTGACTAGATAAACTTAGGGTTTTGAATTTTATACATCCACTAACTTTTAGGATATTAACACTATAAAATCATTTAATTAACTTAGGCTATATAAGCCAAAAAAAATCTTTTCAACATTCTACAAATTCTTTCATATAATCATTCCATGTACGTATGTATATATATAGATATATATAGATATAGTGTAACTCTCCAATTTGAAATTCAGATCTCCAACATTCCCCTACATCTCCTACGATCTGGCAATATCATTTATAATTGTCTTAAAGGTTTATTATAGTGAAATTCGTCCCCGCACAAACCAACATGAGTTCTCTCAACATGCTTTGTTCTCACTCACAATATGCATCCTAAAAAAATTTCCAGGATGTCCCCCGACATAAAATTGTTTCGAGTTAAGCACACTTAATTTTAGAATTCCTATAATTGAGTCACCTTGATTCTAACTTTTAAGTCTTTCTTAACTTTATTTTCATATCCTTGGAATCTCTCTTGTTCAAATGTGATATCGGATTATTCATATTTCTTTTCTAAACTCAGAACGTTACATATAGATATGTAATTGAAGTTATCATCGATCTTTATGTGTGAAACTAAATAAAAGGTTAGAAAGCAAATAGAAGAACAACTTCTAAGTCTCATATTAGTGCTAATGAGGGGTACAATAATTTAAAGTTAAGATTAAGCTTTAACTAACTAAGTATATCCAAGAACTTTTTTTCTTTTTTATTTAGCAAACAACCATGCAATCTTAAAGTAAATAACTCTTTGTCTAATAATACTTAATAAATCGTAGTGAAAAATTTAGGAGATGCTGCAAGAATATTAATGTGTTTAGTTTTTATCCTAAACAACGAAAGATGTGAATGAAGGCTTTATTGACCCACTTTCTCTCAACCATTAATTTCAAATTAAGTTAAAAGTTGATGTTTCCATTTAATTTTCTACTAATTTATCCATAATGTTATTAAAACTATTCATATACTTTTTTTTTTCTTTTTTACGAATGAACTTTATTGAATTATGACCCATTCTAAAAGGTTAAGGGTTAATTTGCCTTTGTGTGAGGATAAGTATGAGAGACTTTAGTTTATATGTTTTCATCCACAAATTAACAAACGTGAAGATTATTAAATTAAATTATTATGGCTTTTTGTGATTATTTTGTAATAAATTAATAGTAATCTTAAAAGTTTTTTAATCACAAAGAATAAATTGGTTTAATCACGAATATTCGTTTTTTGTGCTTTGTTTAGCCATAAAGTATATATGTATTAGTGAAAAGAGTAATGCTAAACACAACATGCAACCTATTTATTTATAAAATTATTGGATAGTTATTCATTTTTCCTTTTTTTTTTAAACAGAAAAATAATCAATCATTAATCTATGAGCTTAATTAATCGTTTATACAAAGTAGAATTTGATTAGTTTTGGTGAAAGATTTAATCCTACGTCCTATATAATTGTTATACTAAAAATTATAATTTGTTTTAATATCCATCTTAAACTACTAAATTAAAATATTTGTTATTAGATTAAAAACTTGATCAACTTAATGGTCGGTAGTTGTTAGAGTTACTTTTAAATATAACAAAACGAAATAAATTACTTACAAAACAAAAGCAAAATATCATATTTCAAATAAATAGTAATTTCCACATTTATGCATTGTTTTCTTTGATAGGTCTAATATTTACAATGTTGAATTAAAAAGTTATCGATCATTTTAATAAAAAAAATATTATTTCTTTGAGAATGTACAATTTTCTATTTTTAACGTTCTATTTAAGAATAAGTTATTTACAGACATCTTTATTCTCTATGATCACGAATTTTTCTTTGGTCCCTTTAAAAATGGTCGATTTTTCCCCTTATCATCTATTTTTTATTTTATATATAATTTCATTTGGAAAATAGTTAATAAATTAATATTAAGTTAAGAAAATTAATATAAATATTTATTTTATTAAATTAATAATAATCTAGTGAAATTTTTACTTAAAAATATATTAGATGAATTCAATCACATTTTACGCAAATTATTAATTAATTAGTTAACAAAATATAGCAAATTTATTTAATTTTTCATAGCCCATATTTTTAACCGATTAGTAATGAATTTTTTTTTTTTCTATTCATAAATTTTTTTCTAACAAATATCTTAAATGTATTTAATTAGGGAACTAAGATTTAGTTAAATTTAGATGGTATTAAAAGTTCATTTTTTTTATAAATGATAATTGATTATTTTATTATTTTTAATAATCAAGCAATTATTTAATATTAAAATTAATTTCAATTATTTAATTTTAATTTGATCTTTCATTGGAAATATATAATCATTATTGATTATTTACACTCACCTAATTATTTATTGCAATTAATGTAGATTACTTTCATTTCATGATTAACATATCATATTTATTGAACTTTTTTTTGTATCATTTATTTATATATCATATATTTATCTCATTTTTCTCTCTTTCTATAATACATTTGTTATTAAAATATATTTTCTTATATTATTTAATTGAAATTAAAATTACTTAGGTTAAACTTAATTAATTAAAAATTAAACATCATTAAGTATATATTAATGAGTTAATTCTAATTATAAATTACTCAATTTTCAAATATTTATATTTAAAATTACTAATTAATTAATTTTTGTCAACATATGGAATAATAATTATTGTTTAATTAATTAATCTATTAAATTTTGATAAGATTTTTATGCTTAATTTCATAATTGAATTCAAACATAACTTTTGTCCATAAATAATTTCTGATAGCAATTTTCATCCATGACCAACAAACACAGATATCATTGATTTACAAACATATTATTACATGTTCAGACATCTATAAAACCTAATCAAAAGACCCCTTACGAGCTATACGGCCAAAATGAGTAGATTCCAACTAGATGCCAGAGGTTTGATTCTCATTTCAACATGTTGTAAAAGAAAAAAATAAAAAGTAAAAAGAACGTTTTTGTATAGTCTTAAAAAAAGATAATTAAGGTGAAATAATCAAAAGTTGCTCAAAAGTACTTTAGTTTATATAATTAGAGACAAAAATAGGAAAATATTCAATATATAGCTATAAAGTTTGAGTATTGTATCAATTAAAACTTTAAACTTTCATGAGTCAATCAATTTATATCGATGGTTAGTAACCTAATCTAAATAAAATTATATACTTTCAAAACTTCAACAAAATACTCACTTCTATTTGTTTGATTCTTGCATATCTCTTCATTTACATGTGTTTATGCATCGAAAAATTTTGTAAGATTCGTATAAAAATTATATATCAATTATATTTTAAAATAAAATTTCATTAGAAAATGTAGATCGATCGAGTTATAAAATTTAGAATCTAAATTATTAGTTTAGAGTTTTTAATTTATATAATCTCAACGGTTAGGAGTATATATATGAACTTTTCATGAATAAAAATATGGATAAGCTTTCAACCTTACCCTTAACAAAACAATGTTCTAAGAGGTATTGGTTTTCTAGTTTTTATAGGAAAATTCGAATTACTATCTTTCCGACCATTGTCACGATATATGTCAATCGAGTTGTTCATATAGGTAACTATTAACTGTTCCATTTTATATCATCCAACGATACGTTCTATAATTAAATTATTTTTGTTTGTGAATTTTGTTGGTTCTTTTGTTATATAATTAGATGCTATCCTATTCATTGACACCTCATTCAAAACTATAGACCGTTGAAAGAATTTCTTTTCTTTTTCCTTTTTTATTTGAATGTTACAAAATCGACATTGAGAATTCCAACATCCTCATGACTGTAATCCACGTAATGAAACCAAAACCAAAAAAAAAAACAGCAAAACATGTTTTGTTTCTCTCACGTTTTCCTTAATTCATTTGTCTCTTTGATTCTATGAATGACACCCAAGATTTTGTTTTTCTTTTTTTTAAATATCCAATGCTCCATCTCTCTCTCTCTTTCCTCTGAAGAAAGAAGCTTGTTGTCTGTAGGTCATCAAGTTCAATGATCAGAGAGCTTGGAAGAAAAGGTTACAGCTTTGTTAATGGAATCCTTGAACATGGTAAACATAAATTGCTTTTTTCTTCTTTCCTGTCTGACTATGATGAAATGATGGATTGGATTGAATTGTCCTCTTTGTTTTTCTGGAAACTTCTATTCCTCGTCTTGTTTCCTGTAAACCCAATGCATAATGCCGAAATCCCTCCGTCGATCTAAACATGATTCAACTAGAGAAACCGAAAGCACTATGTATCTCTTCCTGCCTAAATAGAGATTGACATTGATTCTTCCTGCATTGATAACAATGTATAAATATACTTGATTCGAGGGATTAAAATTGCTTGACGGTTACTCTGAAATGATGACATGCACAGTTAAACTGTCGCCGAACATAGCCAAAACGGTGAAGGGGAAGCTGTGGTTGGGGACAAAACTTGTACAGTTTGGAGGAAGTGAGAAGATATTTCACAAGATGTTCAATCTCGAACAAGGAGACAAGTTATTGAATTCTGCACATTGTTATTTGTCAACAACAGCAGGTCCTATAGCAGGTCTCGTCTTTGTTTCCACCCATGTAGTTGCTTTCTGCAGTGACAGACCAATCATCATTTCTTCTCCGCATGGAGAAGTGGGCAAAGTATTTTACAAAGTAAATAATATTTCCTTTCTTCAACATTTACATTTGACTATTTCCCTCCCTATCTCTCTTTCTTCCTGGTTGCTAACCAAGTTTTTGTTTTCTATAATGTTTGTCTCATCAGGTTATGATCCCAGTGAATAAGGTGAAGAGAGTTAACCAAAGAAACAATGAAAACAATCCAGCAAAGAAGTACATTCAAGTGGTGACAGTGGATGATTTTGACTTCTGGTTTATGGGTTTTTTGAATTATGAGAAAACTTTTAAATTCATACAAAAGGGTGTTTCTATGGATTGAGAAGATTGGCCTGAAGAGGCCCAAAGAAAGTGTCGTCCAGGAAAGTTCTGGACATTGTAAAGTTTATGAGCACAACTCTTTAACTAACTTATCTGAGGAGATCAGATACTTTAAACTTGGTCGGTATGTTAACTCCAGATTTGATCAATTGGCACAGACACTTCAATTTGGCTCGCGTGTCGCCATGTTCATATTGGACACTTAGTGGACACCTATCAGACGCATGTTAATGCAACAAATGCATTACACATGTATAGAACACTTGTTCAGTAGACTAAAGAGAAACATGCATAAAAATAATAACAAATTTTTAAATTTTGAATGTGGAATAGATCAAGTTAAGTCTTTAAAACATTTACTATGAATTTTCTTTTACTATAAAAATGATATACATCTTAAAAATGAATACTTGAATAAACATGTCCTTATCATGTCCTATATTTTAATGTCCATGTCTTGTCATATTTGTATCTCTAATCCGTATTCGTGCTTTAGGATTGAATCAATCCTACACTACTGTGATAGAATGCACAACTCATTTACACTAAAGCAACAAAAAAGCATATATTAGAGCTATACAAACACACCAAGGGGTTTGTTTTAGGTGTGGAAAAGGCTCCATCTTAGCTTTGAAGCTACCTCTGGATAGATATGAGTTTTTTTATGAACCGAAGTTGTAGTAGCGTTTATGCAACTAATGTGCAATTGTTGCTATGAACCATGGGAATGTTGAATGCTAGTTTATGCAACTGATTGTTTTCCTTTAAACAATAAACTCGTGAAAGTCCCCAAACAAATTTCGTGAGAACCCGTTTTAGGGACAGAGTGACGCTTTGATTTTTCAACGTATGAAGCTCCTACAACCCCATTGGACATAGACCCATGGTCACGAGGTGCCTATACTGATGCTTTACTTCTAAATATTATCAATTGTGTAACTCATTTACTAAATAACTGAATCATCAAGCATGATATGAATTGGTTGGTTTCACCTTTCCTAGCAATGGTTTTGAAGAAAACTCTTCATTTTGCTCAAGAAACTTCAAGAATCTTGTAGACCATTTTGACATCTGCGTAGGTTCTTAAGGAAAGATTTTTTGTACTATCGTGGTATGCACACTTCTATCATTCATATTTTGACACTTCATCAAATGGTATATTAGCTTTACTTCATAGTCCACACATTATCACTAAATGCTACCACTATAGAAAGTAATAAATAAATGGAAGTAATATGAAGAATTTACTATCCTAAAATTTTCCCGCTTTAGGGAAGTTAAAAAGACCTCTTCGCAAAAGAAACCAAGCTTAATTCTCTAGAAATAAATCATGGCATAATTCAGATGGTCGAGAGTGACAGATTTGTACAAAAATGAAGAACAATATTATTAATATCCACACTATGGCAACAAATTTCCAACATATGAATAATGTTGAAAGAAGAAGGAAAAACAAGCAAATGAAATGTACATCAACAATCTACGTGCAGACTCTACACTATAAATTATGATGGTATTCCTCCAAAAGGCGACATTACAATGCTTATTAACAGGATTTGTGACTGAAGGTTGCATACCCGATGAAGCAATCAAAGAATGCTTTCTGAAAGACTCAGGGGGATGAATTGTTGCAAGATTGGGAGATTAGGTCTCAAAGAAAAAGATCTGGCTCACATAAACTTCCCGCAAAATTCACTTTACAAGATGCAGGAAACTGCAATCCAGCCTCATCACATCCAGCCTTGGTAATATGAGGGCAAGACCTCACATCCAGATATTCAAGAGAATTACACTTGTCTACAAGAATACTTATTGTGGCTAATGTTATCTTCGGGCAGTTACTAACCTTCAAAACCTTCAAATTCACCTCAATACCATCACTTCCCAAAGTATGGAAAGCTGCATCCGTCACCTCTTCACAGCAACCGATGTCAAGAGCCTCCAGATTGCTACAGTGAGTGAATATGCAGCTTAGTGAAGAGTCAGTTATGTTCAAACACCAGTCCATACGCAAAGTTCTGAGATTACTTTTACATGCAAGTGCAAGCTTTTGAATAGATTCATCAGAGATATCCCTACATCCACCTATAATAAGGGTCTCAAGATTATTGCAGAATTCAGCCAGTGACAAGATGGAGTCATCTTTAATTTTATAGCAATCCAACAACTTAAATGTCTTAAGAGAGGATGAACACGCCTTCGAAACGCTAGATACACCAATGTCCCCAACATTGCTGCATTTATTAACATCTAAAATCTCAATCTTCTGACACCCTTTGACAAGTTCTGTTAGTCCCGAGTCAGTTATATTAGTGCAGCCATGTAGACCCAATTCTTCTAAATTGTGACAGTTCTTAGAAAGAGTTTTCAATAGTCCATCCGTAACCAGTTTGCAGCCGGCGAGATTCAAGTTTCTTATGTAGCGACATCCTTCTGCAACAGCTGAGAATCCCTTGTCAGTCAACTTCCTGCAATAAGACACGTCTAACGACTGTAGTTTCGAAAGACCATTTCCAATTGCCGCTAATCCAGAATCAGTTATGCCTGCAAACATAGATGAAAAGAACAATCAAGACACCAAACAAATGAATCAAAAAGAAATATACTAAACCAACTTTACCAAGTCATTTTTTAACCAAATTTTAAGTACTTGATTAGATTATTGCATCTACATATTCATATCACAATCTTACTCATTGCAGAGACAGTGTAATCTAATTTTTCAAGCGAAATTCATCATAAAAATGCATAAATTCAACTAATTCATCGGTCTAAGTTCAATAAAAACTTAAAACAAAACCGACCCTGGTCTTATTTCTTCAAATCTCCTAAAACCCATTTAACTAAATCTCAACTTCAAAACCCAAAATGTTAAACTTGTCGAACACAAACATTATTGCCGAAGCAGAAATATAAAAAGTTAGTGAAAGTGAATTACTTTTGCAGTATTGAAGATTGAGGACTATCAAGTACTGGAAGCCATTAGCGACGACAGTAAGATCGGAATCAGTAACACCCGGATAAAAAGATCGAGAAGTAGACTGAGAGAGATCCAATTCCAATAGGCGTGAGAACCTGGAGGCCATTTTGCGAAGCAGGTGAGGACCCGCCCGAGCTGAGAGCTTCTTCCTCTCGTTGCTTTGAACTCGCAACCATCTCTTGCAAACTAACCCAAAAATCTCCTTATCTTTGTCCCTCCCAATCTTATCAAGAATGGATCGGAGCTCGTCGTCGGTCAGAATATCATTGATGCAGACAGAAACTACAGCTGAGTCGGAGCCGAGTTGCAATGGAGAATCAGTGGAAGCCATATCCGAAAAAATTGTAGGAAAACGAAGAGGCAATTCCGAAGAAGGAAATGAAGAGAGAGAAATTAGGGATTAGGGTTAAATAGAAAAAAGAAAAACGAAAAACCCTAACTTTGTTCCTAAGTTGACATCGTACAGATAAAGCCAAGAAGGAATCTTTTAAGAATGTTAGATGCTAATATGCAGCTATCAGCTAATCCTCTTTTCTGAAGTTACCCAATTACCCTCACCTTCTCCTAATGTAATGATGTCGAAAATTAAAGCTTTAACCAACTTAGTGTCGTCTAGATTTAGTATACTCACATTAACAATGAATCGTTGCTTAGCTTACCCTTTTGTGTTGCTTAAACTTTTGTTGATTTTGAACTTGATGAAATGTAAAATCACGTTGAAAATGGACGAAATTTTAATTAAAAAAAAAATAAAAAAAAATAAAAAAAAAAATAAAACCGATGATGGGGGCATTCTTGACATTTTGTAATTTAAAAGTATGGGTGAGCATTTCGTTTATTGAGGTAATGATAATTGGATAAAGGAGCATTTTAATCATTGAAGCCAACTGCCATCTTCATGTTTGCCAACAAGACAACCTCAACTTCCAATTTTTATTGATTTTGCTTCCTTTTAGAATATTATTTCTTCTCATTTCTTTGGTTAGGAATGTCTCCTAACAAATAATTGAATGTGTTTTAATTCTTTCTAATATATCAACGGGGAAGTTTAATGGATTAAGATATATATTAATAAAAGTATTCTAAGTATTAAAGTACTAATCTAAACATTGCAAAAAATGTATATACACTCTGCAAATTCATTAATCAAACCATTATCTTTATGAGATAAATAGATTGATAGAACAAAAGCTCAAACTTTGAATTGGACTCAAAACTTCGATAAATTTATAGATTTTGATAACTAATCGTCACAATCAATAAAGTTTAGTTCATTAATCAAACATTTCCTTCTTGATTGATGCATCACCAACTACCATTTAAACAATCATTCATCAAACCAACGTACTAAAAAATTAAGTTCTTTAAATATTTAATTGACATGGTGTCATAAAAGATTCGATAATTTCTTTTTAAATTTCACAAAAGTTATTGTTGTTCAATGAAATATCATAATAGGTAAACTTTGTTCAAATTTTCCACAAACAATCATAACTCTCAAACCCCACGACTATTTTCCATTATAAACAATCCACCAATGTTAACCACAAAATGAGTATCCAAACCGAGTGAGGCGATATAAGTATTAAACACATTAAGTGTATACAGTATAATTATAAAGGGAACGTTCCGTTCATCTTTTCTTTTCATGGAGAAAGCATTTTAATTTAAGTGGAAGGCAAGTAAAGGGTCAAAGATTGGGTGATAAAGATTCAGCTCCAAAACCTTTAAAATGAAATAAGTAGAGAAATCAGTCCAAGAGATTATCAAATAAGCAATAATGGATTTGACTAACTCAGAAAGTTGGCTGAAGAGAAGAAAACTCAGAAACAAGCAAAGTTCAAAATGGTTATTGAAGAAGGGAACCAAGAAATTTAAGAGCACATGGGCAAACATGGCTACAGTTCTACCTGTCTTACATTCCAAGAATCAAGTGAAAAGGATCTAAGCAACCCTTGAATTGTTGAAAAAAGAAAAATTCTATAAAGCTATTTGTTCCAAAACAAATTATTGATACCCTGTACAGTTCCAACATAAAACGATGCCTTTTGAATTATTTGTTTCCAGATAAATGTACATGAAGACATAAATATAATAAATACTTTGCAAACAATGTGCTCTAGCTAATACATACTTGAAAAAAAATGGGTCATTTGAATCTGTCAGATAGCTGAAGGAAACTACTAAACTGTTCCTGCCAAAAATAAGTTGTAAAACTTCACTGAACCAGCTGTAAATGATTGCATTATCCACATCAGCCCGTGAAACCGTGTTTCGTGTCTGCATATATTTAGAACATTATTGCTGAAACGCCCTCAAATTGAATCACCAGATTAGCTCCACATCTCTTTGCAAGAAAAATTATGGATCTCGCTGATGTATATATATAATTCAGAGTCCAAGGGATTTAGACATTTCAGTATGTGAATATAAGAGAGGTCATCCAGGAATTCCTTTTGTCTCTAGAAAAATAAAAGGAGGTGAAATCCAACACAATCATACTCCATCGCCAAATTCAATATTGACGCAGTCTTGTGTTCCTACAAGATGGATTGTACCTATATCATCCATTTCTATGTGAACATGAGTGGAGTCGATAGCTACCCGACATGGAATTAGGTTCTCATCAGTTGTACAGAGAAAACAGTTATTATAGAAACCTTCTTTTGGAGATAAATTTAATAAACATGATCTTGGGGCTGACACTCTGCTATTGGTATTGCTAAATCCCTCTAGGCCTTTTTCCATCAAAATAAGACGATGCCTGCGGCCTAAAAGCTCAGAGACATATTTCATATCTCCTATGGAAAGTGCATGGCGAACCCGAGTAGAAGACACTTGTCCTCTCTCCTTTGAATTGGCAGAATTAAGAACTTTTTGGTTTCTATCCATCACAGATTTTATAATATAAGCACTTATCCCATATTCCTCGCACAGTTTCACCAGCTCTGCTGCATCACCTGCTGCCTTATATCCAAACCTATAGCTTTCCCCTGCCATCATCGTCAATTGAAACCTCAAAACGATTACATTTTACTCCAAGTCAAAGAGAGTATTTTACCAATAAAAAACTTGCATAACACTTTTTAATTCCACTTACCTGCCACAACTCCACAAACACGAAGCTCCTTTGATAATTTTTCAACAAATTCTCTTGGAGTAAGATAACGGACGCTCGAAAATTGAATCTGATATTCTGATGGAGCTGAGTTTTGGCAGTATGGTGCCCATGAGGAAAGAACTCGCTTCCTATCGCATTGAGCAACTATGGGAGCCCTGTTCAATTTAACTAACAGATAAATAATTAACTCCAAGAATATAATTCTTAGCACTTGTTGAGAACAAAGGAAGGGTTAGAGATCTGCAACTGAATAAACTCAACATCTTCATGACAAATCCTCGAGGACATAACAGATGGTATTCATATTCCCATTATTTGCCCATCTAAAACAGGTAGAGAAACAGAATAAAACATTTTAGCAAACTATCAGATGTTTCTTAGACGAATTTTCATTGTTCTACAAACAATTACAAAAAGAAACAGCGGACACAGGATACCACACTGATACTTGTTTTCCTGAAATTAGAGTATATAGGTAAGAGAGACCAGACACAAATACAGGTTGATGGGATGTGTTAATCTAGGTCCAGTGAAACTTTGTTTCATTTAAAAGAAACTTGAATGTTAAAAAAATGATGAAGAGAAGAATCTATAGTTTTGATACCCCGTCTAATGATTTCCTCCAAATCATCACCACTTTTAGAATCTCACCAGAATCTCTGCTTTAACCGAGTTATTTTCCACAGAATGTACATTTTCAGTCAAATGTGGTGTCTCCTCCGATCACGGGAATCCATTTCTTTTCCCGAGCAGGATTTCTCTATGGAGTTTGTAACTAGTTTCTCAATTGCTAGTTGGAACTTGGAACCTGTACTAACTACCAACATGACCTAGAATTAAGATTCTAGCAGTCTGCAGAAGACTCCAAAGGCTCATCCTGATTCTATCATGATGATAGCTAGATGGTTTACAATAGAAAGGGATTTAGTTTTTTTCATTTTAAAGATTTTGTTCTTGTTTCTTTTTAACCATCCGTTCATGCAATATTCTCCTGTTTTCTTTATTTATTTTTATTTTTATTCCCTTCTGCAAACTTGTATCCTTGAATACGAACAACTAATTGCTCAATTGCTGAGAAACTATGTTGAATGCCTCGAGCAATGACCCCAAATTTTTCCTCCATTCTTTGTTGCAGATTGTTAACAGCCAACCATAATGTTGGAGTGCCTTGCTCTCTTTCTGCTGTTGGCTACACCCAATTGTTGCAAGCCATCAAGCCTTAATGGAAAAGGGATGGCTACCACAAGATATTAGAATTTAAAATTATCAGGAGCTAATGAATTTCTGGACCTGTCCACTAAATACAACTGAACAAGAGTTACGGTTACACTCCAGAAGAGAATCGATCATCCAAATTCTTATCAAGAGAGAACCCAACTAAACTCCCAGTCCATTGAGATTAATTGTTCATGTCCCATAAGTGGATCCTTTATAGGAGAAAATATATGAGTTTCACATCGCCCAAAACTACCAACTTCACATTATAGGATTATAACAACACCCTTATAACTTGCAAGAATTCCATGGGAAAGTTGGAAACTCGATCTGAATCATTTCATGTTATACTGAAGCAAAAAAATGGAGGATCAGATATTCGTACAGATTCTCTTGGTACCAAAATTGATTAGAATAGGGAAACCTTCCACAGGAAAATATTTGAAGTTGCATAAAATTGTGAAATATGTCAGAACCTTAGAAAACAATCAAAACGACACAAAATTCTATTTTGTAAGGGCACAGTTGATACATACCAAATGAGAGAATTTTAATAATGTTTTTAAAAGTTGTCAATATAAGAAGAAAAATACTCTATTTATAGCTCTAATCCCAATCCTAATTAATAAAAGAAACTAATCCTAATATTAATTAATAAAAGAAACTAATTCCAATCCTAGTAAATAAAAGAAACTAATCTTAATCCTAATAGATTAAGGATTTGACCATAATATCTTATTCCTACTACATCAACGGTCAGATGTGATTTTCCTACCGATCATGATGAAACAAATAATAAAGTTAAAAAAAGAAAAACAAATTTTGCTTACCTAGGTTCCCAACCAAGTACTTCAGCAATTCCAACAAATGACAATAGAAATGGAGATCCAACCATTGATGCTTGAATTGCAAGCTCTCGATGACCAACGTGGAGAGCATCAAATTTTCCTAATGCTACTATTCCTCCTGAGTGACAAAATATGATTTTAAAGAAATGGTCTCCTACTGTCAAAACTATAAATAATAGGAGAAATACAGAATTATATTTCCAACTTTCTTATAGCAAGCTAATCCAACAGAAGAAAAGAAAACTTCATCACATAATTACCAAACTGGAGGACCTAGAACTAGAAGGGAGAATATCCATCTAATACTGTGACACACATTCCTAAAACTATGAATCAAAGCTACTGTATCCCCATCCGACCGTGACCAACTTAAGTTGGCTTGATTTGGCTATTTTTGTTGGATTGTCCATTTTGTAACCCCTTCTGTATTTTTACCCCCTCAATGAAAGCTGGTTTCTTTTTATTAAAATATTGTTTTTAAAAACAAAATAAACAATATCTAAGTCTTCACTACTTGCTCTCAAGTTGGTGACTCCATAAGTGTATTATATTCCTATTCCATTCCAGCGTGCTACATTAAGCCATCAACTGTTTGAACACTAAGTGGAATAAATGCCATCGTAATGAAGTTTCCTTTGTACTACACTGACTATATACTTTAGGGAAAAGACCCATCAATACCCTAAATCTTAGGATCATCAATCCTGTCAAGAGCATAGGAATTTAGTTCTCCAATTTTGAATTTTTTTTTACACTTACTAACATTTGAAGCTTTTTCTTTATTTGGGAATTTTGTTTTGATTTCATTCCCTTTTGGGAGCTTGTATCTTGAACAACCAGCATTATTTTACTATTTCTAACAAAACCCAATTCTCGTGGTATTGCACTTAAATCGGAGCCAGTTTGAACCCGCATTCTAGCAAACAATCATATAGTCAAAAAGTCGTTCAACTTCACATTCCCTCAAATGAAATAAGCTTAACAAATTAAGACGAGATTACGAATTCGCATTCTTCAATGAAATTGACAACAGTTCCAAGAGAAAAAAAGGAGACAATGAAGGAACACAAACCTGCCACAGAGACTTCACGATCATCCTCTCGTGAACTGGGAAACAAAACGCCAATAGGTAAGATTGTAACTAAACAGCAAGGATGCTCATAAGTACTAGAAGAAAACGGAATAGAAAGTTACCCAAAACAATCTGAGAGAACGGGAATTTCGCCAGAGGAAGTGGAGGGGACAATGGAGCAAAAGAAAGAAACCCGACGTGGTTGAGAGCGGTGAGAAATTGAAGGAAAATTAGAAGTGGGATTGCGAGGCCATATGGGAGGAAAGAGAAGGATGGCGGAGGAGGTAAGGCCGGAGGTTAATCCGAAGGCAAAGTGAGAGTCGAACTCCCGGAGATGGTGAGAAACGCGAACGCTGGCAGCCAACATCGCCAGCCGCTTTGGACGGAATGGAGGCGGCAAGTGGGGAAGTAACGAGAGGCACAGACTTCCTTTTGTTGCCTTCCCCAATATTGTAATTTTTAAAGTATTTATCTTTTCTTTTTTTTTTTTTTTAATAACTTTCTTTTAAGAAAAAATTCTTTTCAACTCTAAATTCTCCCATTTGCTTTCCAATCCTCTATCGTACTAAAAAGCACTTTTATATGTTTATCTTTAAGATTAACTGTGTGAAAGTGTTGTGTTAACTCGTCAAAGTCATCAAACATAATCTTTCTTTCTTTTGGAATATATTTCTTTAATATATCCATCGTGTTCGTTAATCTAACATAGTTTAATGAATCAAAAATACTAATTATTTTCTCAAAAGTCAATAATCTTATTCTTCATTTTCGATTGTTGAACTTAAAAAAATATGTTAATTTATCTTCTTTGCGAAAGGAAATCGGAATTCTTCTACATGTACTGTGTATAATATTATATTGTGAGTATATGGTATTATGAAATATGTTGTACTAAAAAAAAGTTTGAGATTCGAATCATCTACCCTATGTTAGATTATTAAAGAAATAAATTATATAGACTTTTATCTTTTAATTATTGAAATTTTTATATAATAATATTTTTAGTACGGGAAGAGATATGAAGGTTTGAACCTCTAATTTCAAAGGAGATATCAATAATGACAATGTTATGCTCGCACATATCAATAATAGCAACGCTATGTTCATCTTCATTGCCCATTAGATAATTTGATGAATTGAACTAATCAAGGGTAAATTAGGCTATTGGATCAGAAAGGTTTAAAGGTAAAATAAAACGTAATTGTTTAAGTCCAATAATTGAATTTTGTAAAAGATTTATAATAAAAATATAACTTTGTTAAATGTTGTCCATTGATAAGTTATTTGACCAGGAACGAAACAATCTACATTGAACAAAAATTGTTGTCTAATACAACCATCTTTGCTTTATTCAAGGCCTTGAAGATCACATTTCAAATTTGTAAACAATGGACAATGAGATGTGCTGAAAGAAACACACATTGTGGGAGAAGAGAAAACCTCAATATTATATCTATTAATGTAGAGATTGTTAAGTAGTAGAAAAAGATATACATATTAGAGAAAGTGGGCTCCAATGGCACTAAATCACTTGAAGCCCCTCAAAAAAATTGTAATGGAAAAATTAGAACAGAACTCTTGCATCGGTTCCTCCTTTGCAACTATAAGGTTGCTAAGAACAATGTGAATAGCTATTAGGAGCACAACAGAAGAAACATATTTTTTTTTTATCTCCAATTTTGTACTTGAAAACCCTTTCTTCCTCTTTCACCCAGTGAATAGGAAAAACCCGTCATTTACAAGTTCCCCAAAAATTACCAACCGACCCCAGCCTCTCAGACAGAAAAACAGTGTAATTTCTACTATAACTTCATTTTTCAGTTTTTAACTATACCTTGTGCTGTTCCTCCTTCCCCACCATTTCTTTTTCACTCTATCCATGGCACCTTCATTCCCAAGCTTATTCAAAATCACTTTCGTTTCACGCAGCCTTCCCCCGTAATCTTTCTTCCATGCTTCAAACATTTGTTTCAACCTTCTTAGTTCTCTATCTGGGTCAAGACTTGCCTCAACTTGACCGGATTTTACCTCTACCAAGAACTTTGCATCATCACCAAAGACTTGACTTCTTTGTTCGAATTCTTCAGCCAACCGGCTAATGACGCTGAGACCTGCATTCATTGGTCTTACTCCATTGCTTTCATTAGCTGTGTTGTTGCTACCCACTTCCCAACTGTATCCTCTGTCATCACTTGCATTTACTGATGCATCAGAATTTCTCTCTGAATCATCAACTGCTAAGCTTTTCTTTGCAATGGAGAGGCTAGATTGCAGGGATCTCATTTGTCTCTGCCATACCTCTTCCATTGACTTCATTTTCAGCTCATACTCTGACCAACGGTTCTCATACTGTTGGAGGCGCTGATGGAGGATGTCATTTTCCTCTTCTTTCTCTCTCAAAGCTGCCTCTGCTTTCAGGACACGGCGTTGCAACTCTGAAAGGAATGATGACTTAACAAGCACTTCACCTGACCCATTTGCCTGATGGAAATCCAAAATTATGAGTAGTCATATAAAAAAACATATAAATAGGATCTAAGTTCTACTAAATAGTATTGAAAGCAATTAACAACAACCCGAGACTTACGTGGAAACCCGAGAACCGGGAGAAAAATCACGATACTTTAGTTTTTATTATTTTTCTTATGAACAAAAACAATAGGTACAAAGGGAGTATAAATAGAGTACAATAGGAATAAGAAAGGAAAAGATTTAGGAAATATTTAGGAAATAAAATCTTATATTTTATTTTTTCCAAAAGTACTAATTCTAACACTCCCCCTCAAGTTGGGAGGTAAATATCAATGAGTCCCAACTTGCTAACGCAAAGGTCGAAGTGTGGTCGGAGAAGCCCCTTGGTAAGAACATCAGCAATCTGTTGGCTTGAAGGAATGTACGGAATGCATATGCTTCCACTGTCAAGTCTTTCTTTGATGAAATGCCGATCAATCTCAACATGTTTAGTTCTATCATGTTGCACTGGGTTGTTAGCAATACTAATAGCGGCTTTATTATCACAAAAAAGCTTCAATGGTGTCTCACATTCCTGATGAAGATCTGACAAGACTTTCTGGAGCCAAATTTCCTCACATATTCCCAGACTCATAGCTCTGTATTCAGCCTCAGCACTGCTCCTGGCCACAACACTTTGCTTCTTACTCCTCCAAGTTACAAGATTGCCCCAAACAAAGGTACAATAACCGGATGTAGACTTTCTATCAATAACAGATCCTGCCCAATCTGAGTCAGTATATGCCTCAATGGTCTTTCTATTTGTTTTTCTAAACATCAACCCTTTACCAGGTGTATTTTTCAAGTATCTCAGGATTCTGTTAACAGCTTCCATATGTTTCTCATAGGGAGCCTGCATAAACTGGCTGACAACACTCACAGCAAAGGAAATATCCGGACGAGTATGGGATAAGTAAATTAATTTACCTACAAGGCGCTGATATTGTTCTTTATCAACTGGAACTTGATCATCAGAGTTTCCTAGTTTACAGTTGAATTCAATAGGAGTATCAGCAGGACGACATCCCAACATACCTGTCTCGGTTAGCAAATCAAGGGTGTATTTTCTCTGAGACACGGAAATACCTTCTTTTGATCTAGCCACCTCCATTCCAAGGAAATATTTCAGATTTCCCAAGTCTTTGATTTCAAATTCATCACCCATTCTCTGCTTTAGTTGACTGATTTCTGTTTGATCATCTCCAGTCAAAACAATGTCATCCACATAAACAATTAGAATAGCTATCTTTCCTGTTTTGGAAGCCTTTGTAAATAAAGTATGGTCAGAGTGCCCTTGACTGTACCCTTGGGACTTGACAAAGGTAGTGAATCTGTCAAACCATGCTCTCGGAGACTGTTTCAGACCATATAGAGATTTTTGGAGTTTACACACCTCCTGACCAAATTGGGCTTCAAATCCTGGTGGGGGGCTCATGTAGACTTCCTCCACAAGGTCTCCATTCAAAAAAGCATTCTTAACATCCAGCTGGTATAGAGGCCAATCTTTGTTCACAGCAACAGATAGCAGGACTCTAACAGTATTCAATTTAGCAACTGGAGAAAAAGTTTCCGAATAGTCAATACCATAGGTTTGAGTGAACCCCTTTGCAACTAACCTTGCCTTGTGTCTATCAAGCGTACCATCTGCTTTGTATTTGAGAGAGAATACCCATTTGCATCCTACAGTTTTATGTCCCTTGGGTAGAGCACAGATCTCCCAAGTTCTATTCTTTTCGAGAGCCTTCATCTCTTCCATAACAGCATTCTTCCATTCAGGACACTCTAGAGCAGTGTAGATATTTTTCGGTATTATGGTAGAGTCAAGGTTTGCTGTAAATGCTCTAAACTGTGGAGAGAGATTATCATAGGAAACATAGTTGCAAATGGGATGTTTAGTGCATGATCTGGTACCTTTTCTCAATGCAATTGGAATGTCAAGAGAGGGATCATACTCATCAAGTTTTCTTGTATGACCCTGTTCAGCTTCATCGTTACTGGTTTCTATTCTCACCTCAGTCTCATCATCACGGTTCTTTTCTTCCATATTTTCAAGAACAGCAACATCAGACTTGTCATTCTCACTCATTGTATTATTAGTACAAGGTTTTGTAGGGTTTTCCATACCTTGGTCTCGAGGAGGTTCGAAATTTTGGACTGGAGCCGGCGGTTGACTAGTAGGGGACCCAACTTCCTTTCTGAGATTCCTCCTGTAATATGTTTTCCAGGGAACTTGGTTTGTGGGTAAGATTATGGGATGAGGATCAATGTCAGACACGGTAATAAGAGTAGGTTCAATAAATTCAAAGGTGTTGTTAGACTCTTCACTCACATTCTCCCCCTGAAGATGGCTAACAGGAAAGTATGGTCGGTTTTCACAGAAAGTAACGTCCATAGTGACAAAATATTTCCTAGACGGCGGGTGAAAACATTTATAACCGTGTTGGTGAAGGGGATACCCAACAAACACACAGGCCTGAGCCCGAGGGGTAAATTTGGTCTGATTAGGGCCGAAATTATGGACATAGGCGGTGCACCCAAACACACGAAGAGGAACCTCAGAAACAAGACGAGTAGAGGGGTAAGACTCCTTAAGACAATCTAAGGGAGTCTGAAGGTGGAGGATACGAGAAGGCATTCTATTGATTAAGTGAGCAGCTGTAAGAATAGCATCTCCCCACAGATATGATGGAAGGGAAGTGGAAAGCATAAGTGAGCGGGCTACTTCCACAAGGTGTCGGTTTTTTCGTTCGGCCACTCCATTTTGTTGAGGAGTGTAGGCACATGAGGTTTGGTGAACAATCCCCTTGGAGGCTAGAAATTCACTAAGGTTATGGTTTTGGAATTCCCGACCATTATCACTTCGAAGAATTGCAATTTTTGTATGAAATTGTGTTTTGATAGTATGATAGAAGTTTTGGAAAATGGATGGAACCTCGGATTTATCTGAGATAAGGTAGACCCAGGTGAGACGGGTATGGTCATCAATGAAAGTTACAAACCACCGCTTTCCCGAGGAGGTGGTGACCTTGGAAGGACCCCAAACGTCACTATGGATGAGGTTAAATGGTTGTGTAGGTTTATATGGTTGTGAGGGAAAAGAGACTCGATGTTGTTTTGCCCGGATACACACATCACAAGATAGAGAAGAGACATCAACTTTAGAAAAAAGGTGGGGAAATAAATGTTGCATATATGTAAAGTTTGGGTGGCCCAGTCGAAAATGCCACAACATACAGTCTTGTTCAGAAGTGCTAAAGTAGGATGACAGTAAACTAACCCTAGACAAACTACTACATGAGGTATCATCATCAAGGATGTAAAGTCCCCTGCTATGCCGGGCAGTGCCAATCGTCCTCCCCGAGCTCATGTCCTGAAAATAAACCGATTCAGGTAAGAAGATAGCTTTACAATGCAACTCACGAGTGATCTTGCTTATAGATAACAAATTGTAAGACAGTTTAGGGACATGCAAAACATTCTGGAGAGCAAAACCGTCAAAGGGAACTATTTGTCCTTTGCCAGCGATCGGAGCTAGAGAGCCATCGGCTATTCGGATTTTTTCATTACCGGCACACGGGGCATATGAGATAAAGTGTTCTGAAGAACCTGTCAAGTGATCTGTAGCCCCCGAGTCTAAGATCCAGGGATTCTTCCCATCAACGCTAATAAGCCCAAGGGACTGAGGCATACCTGACTGAGCAATGGCACCCAGAGTAGGAGTCTTGGTCTGGCTCACAGTAGGATCAGTTGATTGAGAAGTGCTAGCAGGTGTAGTCTCACTAATGTAGGCACGTCCTGAGTTCTGTTTCTCGTTGGAGGACCGTTTCTTACCTCCTGGGGGACGACCGTGGAGTTTCCAACACTGATCCTTGGTGTGCCATTGTTTCTTGCAGTGCTCACACACAGGAATTGACTTCCCATTATTCTTGTCACTGTCATGATTTGAGGACCGAGCGCTAAAGGCTGCGGAGTCAATGGTAGGGGTAGTCAATACACCCATGGCATTAGTGCGATCCTCTTCCAGGCGGACTTCAAAACAAACTTCCATTAGGGAGGGAAGAGGTCTTTGTCCGAGTATACGACCACAAACATTATCAAATTTGGGATTAAGTCCTGCAAGGAAGTCATAAACACGGTCAGCCTCTTCAAGTTTAGCATATTGTGTACTGTCATTTGGTGTGTCCCAAACTGTCTCTCTGCACAAATCCATCTCTTGCCAGAGGAGAGAGAGCTTGTTAAAATAGGTAGTTACGTCCAAGGTCCCTTGTTTGCAATTATGGACCTGTTTTCGCAGTGTATATAACCGAGAGGCATTCTGTCGTTTCGAGTAAAGGGTCTGAGTTGTATCCCACAAATCTTTTGCTGTGGCTGCATATAGTAAAGGCTTGCCGATCTGTGGTTCCATACTATTAATCAGCATGGACCGAATAAATGAGTCCTCTCCTTTCCAGAGTCGTTCCAAGGCGTCTCCCGGTGGAGGACGTACAGTCTCTCCAGTTAAGAATCCGAACTGGTATCGACCTTCGAGGAACATCTTTATTGATTGGGACCAAGAAAAATAATTTTGACCATTTAATTTTTCGCCTGAAAAATTCCCTGTAGACGAACCCAAAGAGCCAGTTATATAATTTGACTGTGAATTAGGGAACGAAGTTACCGGGTTCTTGGAATACATCGGCAACTCGGTTGGTTTGGAATGCGTTGAAGATTCGCCCGCTTCAATGTCCGATCTGTTTTGGGGTTGATCAATTCCGTTACCAGAAAACAGCGGTTGCTGTAAAGGGTCAACGTACAGCTGCTGCTTACTGTACTGATTTGACAAATTTACGGTTGAGGGATGCTGTCCGGAGCTCGTAGACGGCGCATGAGGATGCGGATGGCCGGAAGGGTTTGACGGCTGGACATCCGACGGTGCGTAGAAGGGAACGGGATGGGCGGTGACGTGAAACGGCGGCGGCGCGTGGGCCCACGCGCCGGACACGAGCGGCGCGTGAATCAACTTCTGGTCAGACGGCGGCGCGTACGGCTGCGGAACCACTCCCGTTGGGTAGATCGGCGGTTTCTGTAGGTTCTGGAGCAGTTTCTCCATGGCGGCGGCGACGGCGGCGTCCACGGCGGCGGCGATTCCGGCGGCGGCGGCGGCGGCGGCGGCGACGGGTTCAGTTTCGATCTGGGTTTCTCCTAGGTTATTTTCTAGGGTTTCGTTATTGCTTTGCTCTGATACCATATTGAAAGCAATTAACAACAACCCGAGACTTACGTGGAAACCCGAGAACCGGGAGAAAAATCACGATACTTTAGTTTTTATTATTTTTCTTATGAACAAAAACAATAGGTACAAAGGGAGTATAAATAGAGTACAATAGGAATAAGAAAGGAAAAGATTTAGGAAATATTTAGGAAATAAAATCTTATATTTTATTTTTTCCAAAAGTACTAATTCTAACAAATAGTATTCTTCAAATGAAACGTGAATAAAAGAAGGCACAGTTTTTCCTTGTACGTCAATAGAATTACAAATTTTACACTTATGCTAATTGCTGATTAACTAAATCTAAGATTGAGATCCTTCGTATAAACATTCTTAGTTCGTCACTAGATAATATACTAGAAAATAATATTAGCTTCAATGCTAATCGTCAGTCATAAATCGGACAACGTTGAGATTGGAGCAGTGTGGATCTTTAAAGTTTAAGGCAACCAGAAAAATTGAAAGAAAAAATGAAAATAAGAGAACAAATGAAAATCAAAATGCTAGAAGTTTACCGTCAGGCCACCAGGTTTCATTAATCCAATATCTCCTGAGCATCTCCTCACCAACCAGCCACGGATAACTGAAATATATCAAACATCAAACCAAATTAGTAAATGAAATCAGAACTCACACCAAAAAGTGCACAAAGAAAGTGTAGATTCTACTGGATTAAGAGTGAAACTGTAACAAACTCTCGAGACTATAAACTGTAGTCTTTAGTTAGATGCTTCCTTGTAAAATAACAAATCCAGTAGAATATCTAGTAAACTCTAGAGACTATAACCTGATTGTATCGTAAGCGATGCATCACAGACATTCTTCAAATGTTTACTAGCAATTCTGGCTTTCACACACTTTTGAATAGAAATAGCAGCCCTATGCCTTTGTATCAAGATTGCATATTCTTTTCTTGCTTTCTGCCCACGCGCAACTGCATGAGAAATTAAAATAGTTCAAACTCTGAATCCCAAGAACTAGAAAGTGATTGGTTCTAAGTCGACGAGGAAGGTTAATACATGACTGAAGTACGGAAATCCCCCTCTTTAGCTCTTTAAGGTGGCGTCGAGCCAGGTGCCCTCTGTAACAGCTTTGAACAGAGAGAATCCCATGGAGCGTGCGGTTCCTCGTATCTTCAAGCACTCCAATCTGCCACATTTTTTTCAAACAAATTTGATTAGCAGCACTAGTCAGTATTTTATGTGATGATATGGAAGCTACTATGAGAAAAAGAAAATATACACACACAATTGGAGAGAATAAAGTTCGACAATTAAAATATATAGACATAGGTCATATTTAACTCGTTTCTCAAGTTCTTTTTTATCATTGATTTCTAACCCTACAGAAACTCGAGGAAAATAGTGAGTGCACAATATAAGCAACAAAACTTTACCTGCCCAGTTCGGAAAAACAATTTTGTATAGCCAACTTGGTACATTTCAGGCAATATATTGAATTGATGAAGAATTGCGACTGAGACACTAAGGGGATCCTGTGATGCAATGCTTTCTTGTAGAAGGAAACCATACCTGATGTCCCACACACCAAGAACCATATGCAAGTTATTTTACATCAGCAGATGTTAGAATGAAAATTTTTAAAAAACATAATGGTGTAAAAGCAATAACCAGCACTACCTTCTAGCAAATTTCTGATGTGACATCCGGGTAGGAAAACCAGCTCGTGATATTCGTACCACTTCTAGGACCCCACAACATCTTAACTGTTGTAATACAAGTCCTTGCTCATACAATCTAGGAGATTGAACGTTGTTGGGCTTGATACAACGGATGAAATGGGGTGTTGTATTTTCAAGACGGAGCATCAATTGGAATAATTGACCCTAAACAAATATAAATCTATTAGTTAAAGCAAGAGGTTTAATATATGACAGTTCGGTGCCTAAATATAATCAAGCCTAGCCCTAAGAAAAGGTCACACTCAATTTTCTGTATCCTACTCCATCTTGAAATTTACTGTTTATAAAATAAATTATCACTTGGGATGTCTGTCATATTACAAAATGCATGAAGTGCAAGTAGCAATGATTTAAAAAATCTTAAAAACAACTGAAGAAATCAAACAAAAAATGTCTCTATCCTCGCTCCAGTTTGAGCTATTGTTTTTTTTTTTCTTCTCAATCAATCGTTGATATAATTTTGAACAAACTCTTGAGAATAACAATGTGGTGTAGCCTAAGAATGACTAAAGGAGAGATCTCCGAGAATCAACTCTTGAATCTTTACTATGTATCAAGTTGTGTCAAATATACGAGCGGGGCTCCCTATTTATAAGGGATTAATACGCAAATGAAGGAAAAAGAGATTAACCTAAGGATTTTCCTAAATTACCCTAGTCCTACCTCCATCAAAATGACTTATAGATATTGCATAAGTCAAACTAAATAAGTACTAGTTCAGGAAATATCATCCACAGTATGCGATTGAGTTATAAATTTATTGTGAAAGACAGATTACCTTAAACTTCCTTGCAACACTTAATTTTTGGGATTCTGCACCACCAGACTTGTGTAAAGTGCCACCTATGGACTTTTCCGACTGAGTTAGCATGTTGGATGCAAAAATCTGAGGAAGATGGCATGAGCATGAGGATAGGAGTTGAATAGAATCTAAATGTAGCAAGTCCCTGTTTTTCTCCAGAAAACCAGTTGTGTCATAAGTGACCTGAATGAAGACCCAAATGCAGGTATCAAAAAGTCAGGTAAAAATGAACTGAGGAAGAGAAATTTCACCAATGACTACCAACAACTTGTCATATATTCTTTGCTTCAGGCAGTGATATTTTCCTAAACATTTTATCAATTTAACAGCTTCATGTAATAAATCCATCACAGAAATGTGAAAAAAAAATTAGAAACAGTTGATCGAATCAAGTCAGGGGCCAATGAGTAGCAACAATCCTCATTGTATCAAGTGATGAAAGTTTGCATAAATAATTAAAATTAAAAAGCAACTGCAGTAGGAGTAGAAAACAAATAACTATTAGCTGCCGATGCCATGTAAATACCTCTCCTGCATAATGACCGACAGTGAAGGCTTTCCCTC
The DNA here is from genome assembly GCF_025177605.1 of Cucumis melo. Lineage (NCBI taxonomy): Eukaryota > Viridiplantae > Streptophyta > Magnoliopsida > Cucurbitales > Cucurbitaceae > Cucumis > Cucumis melo. Next base: position 5,155,973 of record NC_066866.1, read on the forward strand.
GTTCTCCTCTAAAAGATGAATTAGGACCCAAATGCTGCTTAAGCTTGTTCGCGAAGGTCAGATCTGTGCCATTTGGAAAAGTAGACTCCTCGTCTAACAGGGACAACAATCCCAAAGGTTTCTGCGCAGAAATTACAAAAATACATAAGGAAAAGCATCACAAACACATTCCACTAATGAAAAATCACTAAAATCTGAGTAGTCCAAACTTATAACTCAGAACAAACATCAGCAGTTGTTATAACCTACTAATCAGACAGACTATATTAAACACCGGTAACTTAATAGTTACGAAGATTTAGGGCAATTCAGCATATGACTTTGTCTGAGAATTTACATGGGAAACCCTAAATGGCATATATAAGTTTTTATAATTAAAAACCCAACATTCAGTGAAAGATATGAAAGGATAAACAAGAGCAGTCAAAAGTAGAACACAAATTAGTGGCATGGAATTACGTAAGGTATTTCCCTCACTATCCTGTTGATATTCAAAAGAAAAAAAAACCAAAAGGCATATGAGCTTCTAGCCAACTTAAGAGAGAATGGTAATCTCTCCCTATCGACTATTTTCTAATAAGAAAGCCAATTCAAGGGGGAATGCTAATCTCTCTCCCACCCACTATTTTCTAAAAAGAAAGCCAATTCAAGAAGGAATGGTAATCTCTCCCGACCCACTATTTTCTAATAAGAAACCTAAAGATCCCCTCTCACACTTGCCCCCTAAAAAATGTATGCATCCCATTACCACTAACCAACTGTTGAGATATATTTCTCCTTTTACCCTTCCCGGTATTTGTATTGACGAGAAGCAGCTTCACAACTTCATTTATAAACAGATATAGTACGCTCATTTAAATTAACCGTGCTTCAAAACACAACAAACAAAAACCAATGAACTCGTGTTATAGAATATAAACCAAAAGGTGAAAAAAATGGGTAAGTACAAGTAATAGAAAGATTGGAAGATGAAAAGAAAATCATCATAAATACTAAAGGACCAAGAGATGGTAGCAAAGAATCAAGTCAACGAATTAAAAGCTCTAAACCTTTTCAAACAGACTGAGACAATCTTGATTGTCGTCAAAATCAACTTTTGCCCAATCGATGCCATCTTGAATGTATTCCTGAAATACATAAACTTCAATGTCAAGCATGAGAAATGAGACGAAAATATAGTTATTGTTCCTTTCCCTCTCTATAAGCCAGCTTAACGCTGGAGAAAATACAGGTTACACCTTGCTCTTTTATGACCTATTCCAAGGTAAGGGTCCACAATTTCATAATTTGGTAACTTCTAGTTTTGTATTCCATTTCTACCATTAGGCCATTTTAATAAATATGGTCCAAATACTTTTTCATGAACCATGTGTATGCTATGAGATTTTTCCCATATTACACCAAAACAATGAAATATTCGTAGACCCTCAGTAATTTCTGAATTAGGAACAAGAAGAGGAGAAACGACTGTTGCATTTCAATGAAAACTGAAAGTAATAGCTTGAAATAATTTCAGCTTAATTAGTGCATAATCAACGAGACAGTTACCTCCTGCTCTAGCTTAAATAAATGACGATTGAAATGCTGCTGTAGTCTCTCATTTGCATAGTTAATACAGAACTGTTCAAAACTATTCCTCTACAAAATGAAGGAACAGAGAGGGAAAACATATTAGGATAAAGATTCATATCACATACAATACACGTTAAATGAGTAGCAACTAGAGAAAGAGAGAGATTAAGAGCTTAAATGAGGCTTACATCAAATGATTCAAAGCCATAGATATCAAGAATGCTTATGGATCTGCCAGTGCGTCGTTTGCCTACAGCAAGAGATTTGTTAATTTGTTCGACCAACCACTCAAACAAACAAGCGTAAATTGACTTTGCCAAAGCATCTCTTGTGTCAATTGCCTGCAGACAGAAAAATGAAATCTGATGTTGGAGTTCACACAACGATAAACTCATAGAAGTTATCTTCCATAATATGTCAGATGTTTGGAACAACAATATGATATAACTACGTATAAATTATTTAATAAGGTTCAAACTCTATTTTGATCCCCAATCCACATCTTATGATACAAATGTATAACAATGCAAGACTAACAAAGCGTAAATCCAAATGTGAGTGCATGCTGATGAAACCAAAGCCAAGATAAAATTAAAAACAATACAAGAAACAAGAGAACAAAAACTGATTCTGTTTTTAATTGCAGAACCCTGCGTGTAGTATGGCCCTCAACAGATTTGGGCCTGAATAGTCGACACATTCTACTCCCATCAAAATTTTCTGGTATAACTTTTCCACCAAAATCACTCATCTTTCACGTAGATCTAACAATTGTTTCGGACAAAAAACTTTGGGGACAGAAGAATTTAACGGAAGAGAGTTCTATTCGCAGTTTGGAGCTCCAATAACTATTAAATTCAAGCTCAAACTTGTCATCAATTGTTATTAAGTCATTGCTTAAACATAATCTAAAGGTGAGCAATCATGTCGTTTGCTGGTGGGAATTAGTTTCTTGTCTTTTTCTTTTTTCTTAACCTGAATCAGTTTCTCCTTTATACACAAAAAGTAAAAGGTTTTCCGGAACAAGTTTCTTGCCTGAGATAAGGTAAGCTTTTGGACAATGCTGTCATTCCCAACTCTCATTTTTCGAGTTGATAAAGCTAGTTTAAGCTCCTCAATCTCACACTCAATCAGCTTAGCAACAGTCTGTAAACCTGAAAACGGTTATCCAATAAACATAAAGCTCAAGAAATATGTTTCAACAGATCATGAATGATTAAAAATAAACCAAATAAATAGTTACTTAGATTGTCATGCAAGTAAATAATGTAATTACAAGTACATTGATGATATTTTAAAATATAAATCACTATGAATAGAAGAAACAAAGAATAAAGAAAGTTATAGAAATAGTTCTAGAAATTGTTATCCCTAGGATGGGAATTACAATTACTTCTTTGTTAAAGGCCTACAAGGGCTTCCTCGTGAAAATATCACTTTTATCTACGTACAGGTAGGTATCTGTTGATTCTTCATGACACTAACCATAACTTCTATCATGCCTTTTTCAGCGTCAAAGATGAGAAGCTAAATTGTAGTAGAATGAATAAGGGAAAATTGCTCTCGTCCTTCCTAAACCCTTAGACACAATGATAACCATTCAAATTGCATTACCATTTGTTCAGTTAGGTTTATCTGACACTTTAACTCTTTTATAGGTTATTTCACACGGTTATTCATAAGCAACAAAACCATCCTGATGGAACACCACCTTTTGGTATGAATTTCCTCTTCTATTTAGATTCTGATAAGGGGTACATTCTGGAATTGAGTGGAAACTCAATTCCTTTCTCTCTCTACTGCCTTTCTCTCTTTTAAGAAATTACAGTAAATCTTCTTACAATCTTGCCAGCCTCTAACTAACTCACATGTGAGTGTTATTACAACTAATATAACAAACTAATATAACAAACTAACGTAACAAACTCCAGCTGGTATAACTAACTTTTCCTTCTGCTGTAAACAAATCTAATTGGGGGTCTATCACATCCCTAATTATGACTGACAATATTAATTTCTTGATAATTTAAAGAAACCACGGAAAGTCCTTAGATAAGAATATAAATTGACAGAAAGGCTGAAGAAAGTTATCTTTCCTGTTCAAATCCATGCTACAACATAAAAAAAGTATTTTACATTTAGAAATTCCAAGTTTCTAACCTTCATCTTCCACAGGCTCCACATGATTCTCATTGTCTATAACACTAAAGGAAACATTTCCCAGCCATAGAACAGCAGCAAGCATTGCAAATACACTGTTCTGATCTTCTTTGCTGATATGGACAACATCCAGTGCTTCCTGAGAAGTAATGACAGGCAGCATTACAGCAAAGTTCGACTTCAAACACATAAACACTGAATAGAATGGATCAAAACAGATAGCTCGTCAGTATTGAGTTGATTAAAAATTTAGAGAAATTACCCTGACTACGCGAAACTCCTCAGCATCATTTACTCTACTTATTGAAAAACAACTGCTTTGGCAGAGATATTTGTACTCTTCCGCTCTTCTCAAGTTTAACTTCTCTGCACATCAAAATTAAACATAGGTGAGATGGTGCGCATAAATGGGAATAAGATGTCTACCTCAAATAAGGGGCACAATCCATACTGTACTTAGGGTGAGTTTACAGTTAACTATTAAGCCCACGGTGGTGCTTTCTATCAATCCATATAACAATGAGGAACGACAGTTAATAATTACAAGTAGATGAGAGAACTTCAAGAATTCAAACGAGGACAAGAGAACCTAACTACTTTTTCAGTGCCCAACGAAATTATCTGCCACACAATAAAGATTAGATCTTTTGTGCAAACCATACACTGGAGTAAATATCAGAAATGAGCAATCGTGGCACGGAGAAATTAGTAGAAAGCCTAGAAAATAATCAGAGATGTGAAGGGAACAAGCAAATGTTCGAAAATTGGCATTGGATTTTTAAAGTTTTTTTAGGTAGCGTCTTGTTTGACTGTTAATTTGCAGAAATCCTCCAATGTTTACTTGAACATTGATAAAGATGAGGTCTTTGACATGGCTAAGCTGCTCAGTTGTAAGGTTAATTGTCTTCTTTTTTCTTTTGGGTGTTACGAATGGTGGGAAGCCTAAAAATAAATCATTCTAGATTCCACTTGTTGAGAGACTTCTCAAAGCGTTCTTTCAAGTAAGCCGGTCTATTTCTTCTCTATCTTTAGAGCTCCAGCTGGCACCTGTAAGGCTATTGAAAAGTGCTATAGGAGCTTCTTTGTGGAAGAGGGTTTATTTGATAAAAGGGAGTCACCTTGCTAACTGGGACAAAGAGAGCACAAAAAACACTCCAAATAACAACACTCTAAATGTTAGTTTGTACATGCAACTCAAGATAAAAATCACTTAAAAGAAACAAAGAAAACAAGAGATCCAACTCAATCAGTTAGCATTCACGATGTGTAAGCTATTAGATAATGAGTAAAGGAAAAATTATTATCAAATTAGCTTCAATCGTTACTCCCAAAAAAGGTGTTAGATCATCAATTTACCCAAAAGCCTAAGCTAGTGAGTAAGGATAAATTTAATATATTATCTTAGAAGGCTTCAATTGCTTTAGATATAAAAGCACAGCCCCATATCAAGCCAAAATATTGCCTACAAACAGTGGTGGATCTAGAAATTTTATTGTCGGGAGCCTTTGTAGATTACTAAAAATAATCTGGAAAAAAACATGCAAGGAATGGGGTTTGAACCTGAGTCCAAAGGGGATTGGGAGACAGTTTTACCACTAGGCTAACTTCTGGAATTGGAATTATTTCTGTTTTATATATATATATATATATATATAATATAAAGAGAATAAAGTTGAGGGAGACTCGAGCCCCAAGCATATGCTAAATCCACCGATGCCTACAAATAACTGCAAATTGGAAGAGATGGATTACCTTTAAGTGCAGGCGAAGCCCCACTGCAAAGTTGATAAAAGATATGATATGACCTTTCTCCCTCTGTGCATTGGACAACTCTAGACTGTAGGAGAAATATATCATTCACTAGTAGTTTTTCATTTTTTGTTAGAAAATAAAGAATCAATTCAGGCACATTTAAAGGGTAGTTGTATATTTACCTTTTCAAGCAAAACTGTCGGGGTTCATCAAGAGCAGCACAATCAAAGTCAGATTTTACCATCTCAAAAAAAAATATCCATTGAAAACCAATGCAGAGTCCAAATTACAGGAAAGCTTACAAGTTTGAATATTTGCACCAGATATTTTCCCAGTTTCACTAAAATGGATTTCTATCAACTTTCCCTGCAAAAGTTAAATTCAACTTAAAATGGGCTTTGGATTCTAAGTAGAAAGCCATTTTATTACAACACAGCAACGTAAATGAAATTAATGATTTAGGATCTTACGAAACGGCTTGAGTTATCATTTCTCAATGTTTTTGCATTCCCAAAAGCTTCTAGGATAGGATTGGTCTTCAATATCTCATATTCTATTCCACTTCCACCACCAAGAGCAGCCAAATATTGCATTGCTATCTTTGCTGTTTCAGTTTTCCCAGCTCCACTTTCACCGCTGAATATGAAGGCATTAAACGGACATGAATGATAAGGAGAATATAAAATTGCCTTCATGCTATTCACAACACCAGCGTGTTATTTATTATTCAAACTAATAGTTATATGGAAAACATGAATACCAAGCTACCAGTAGCACTAAGAGACACACAACATGGTTGGTAGTATGCTGTCTTATGTCATTTATCTGAATAACTAAAGGGTGAGTCTCAGGTCTTTTATTGAATATCATTATAATAGGAATTATTTTTTATATCCGTGAGTGTCCAAGACAACGTATGCACACCTCAACTAATCTCACAGACAATCCGCCAAACCTTACAACACTTGGGTGTCAAGAAAACTTGTAAGATACTAAATCTTAGGTAAACGGTGACCATAGACCGAACCAATGACCACTTAGCCCTTTATCAAAGTTATGTCTCCTATTTACTACTAGGTCAACCCATGCTGGTGTATAATAGAAATTCAATTCATTGGGTCCTTAGCAATACTATAACCTACAGCTAGAATAATAATAAAACATAGGGTAATTATAATGTAAAGCAATTTTAAGAATAATTATTAAGTATATAGCAACATTTTTAAAAAATTGCAAATATAGCAATTATGATTTATCAGTGATGACCAATATTTGCTACGTGGTTTATATGGTCTATCAGTGATAGACTCCTATCATTTTTATAGAATTTGACAAATTTTACTATATTAGCATTTTTTTAAAAATATTGCTATATACTTAATTATTTTAAATCTAATTGTTATATTTGCAACTATCCCTACAACATATAACTTCCCTTGCTCTTTTAGATGAATGCTATGCAAGTACGCATGAATAAAAAAGTAAAACATGGAGAGAACAGCGATGAATTAAAAAATAAATAAAAGAACTGTACAAACGTGTAAAACAGGCACCAGCATTACCTTATTATAATTGATTGATTTACTTCATCTGAAATTGGAAAAAAAAGGTCGGTAAGCAGACAAAATAAAAGCCTAAGCAGAAATTGAATCTAATAAAATGTCAATTGCATCAGGAAAAACCTCGAATCATCTCTCTTATGGCTGTATCAGTAATGGCATATACATGTGGGCTCTCGATTGTTTTGCGCTTGTATGCATCAATGTAATCGTTTCCATACAAATCAACTTTCTTAAAAGGATTGATGGCAACCAGAACTGGCCCTGCTTTTGTCTGAAATTCCCAAAATCATACCCATTGTCATTACCAAGAGAAATGTTTCTAAGCAGACCCTTGACTGACTACTGTATAACAAATTTTGTGACACTCACATATATAACATCTTGATTATATCTGTACTCAAGATCATATAATACTGAAGGCTCATTTAAATAGCTAAGTTGCATAAGATCATCAACGCCATCAAGAATATCCGGATTAGCTGGAATCAAATTTTCAGCTTTCACCTTTAACACCTGAAACCATCCATATGATATACGCAATCAAATATCGATAACCTTTACACAGCTAAGCTTCTTACAGATTTCAATTTGCCACCTTTCCATCAGTCAGTGAAACTACTGACTCTGTTCCTCCCGTTGATAGTATCTTTACAAGATCCCAATTCCCATTTGGAAGTTTAAACCAAGACTGAAGTATCTGAAATAGAAAATTGAGCAATATCTTAAAATCAAACACTAGATATTTCAATTAGAAGGGTCGACCGAATACAATTTTAGTTCACAAGATTATGATTAACTGAGGAACTCGGTAGTTCACAATAGCTTAGAAAAAACGGTCTATACAAGATCATATACACAAGTGGGTTTTTTTTTCTTCTTGAACACATCCATTCCAAATTTATGACAAAAAATGCTAGAAACACAATGAAAATGCAAGTTATATGAGATGCATAGAGAAAACAGAAAGTAATAATGCCTGAGCTGCCAAATACGGATGAACCCTTTAAGTGCATTATCAAAAAGAGATGCCTAAATTGGAACTTGACAAGGGTCGGTAAAACATCAAAGAAGGGACAAGATACACAGCCATGTAATTGTTATTGGTCAAAACAACTTCGTTGTATGGGCAAGGGGACCATCTGTAATTGACACAGGTAGGTAACAATAATAGGCTCATCATGAAGATGCAGTTCAATAGGTTCAGAAGAACAAAATCCAAAAAGGCATGAAGAATATGAAACCCGTTTCTATTTGATATTATCTTCTCCAAGAGCAAATTGATACACAGCAACAAGGGACGACAGGAGAAGATCCAAAAACATAAATAAATGTCTAAACGAAAAAAATTATATAAATTTAAAGATTTAAATTTACAGAATCTCTAGTTCCGCTTGAAAAATAATTTAGAAGGTAGCTGGACACAGATTTTCTTATGAGAAACAGGACGAATATTATGCGAAGAAACCCAAAAACAGCCTAAAGTCAAGGGTGAAGAGATGATAAATGGACACAATTACTTGCAAGAACAATGATTTAGCATTGTGCACACTGAAATTATACGACCACTACCAAGCAAGTGATTCCTAGATGGCACGCATCCTACCTTCGGACAATTGCACCCGTTTTAATAAGGATTACTACTCTTCTATTGTACCAAAGAGTTCTTGACTTTTTTTTTTAACTACAACAAACTGGGGTATGGGAATTTGAACCTCCAACCTTAACAAAGGTAGTACACCCCTATTACTACAATATACTCACTTTTGGCTGAATAAGTTAAAACCCGAACATATATTATGATCATTCATCATGAAAAAGATAGACAAGTGAAAAACACGAGTTGATTGGAGATAGCAAGTAAATGACTCTGCAAAGCTCATATCTTGAGCGACACGGTGTCATTATCATTTTCTTGATAGATAATGCATTTATTATTCTAACATGAGTGACATTAATACAGCTAAGCAATAAGAAACCCACCACCAATTTTTACAAATCATTAGTCCACGACCTAAAAAAATAGCGCATTCATTAGTAGAATCCAGACATATATTGGACAAATCAAATCTCAACCTCGGACCTTATAACCTCAAGTTATTACAATAGAGGGCCAAATGTTTCAAATGGAAAAACCGACTAGGGTACATTTTCTTTTATATAACAAATTAAAAAGGAAAGGAAGGGGGAAAATGCCATCAGAAGAAGAAGAAAGAATGAATTTTAACTTAAGTAAAAATGAGCAAGAGAGTGAATTTTAACTTAAGTACAAATGAGCAAGATTGTTACGGGATGAAGTGGTAGAAACTAGAAGGTATCGTTTGAGTAATGGTGAACTAAACATAAAACCTCAGCTACCATTATACTGTGATTATCTTTTAATAAGAAATTCAAGCGTCAATATATGACCCAAAATACCTTCCTTGGCGTGTAGGAGGATGTGTCACCCCACCTGCGTTCACTATGTGAAGCCGACACTGAAGGTGAAGGTAAAGGCATAAAACCATCTTCTCCATCATCCATGGTGGGTCTTTCTTCCACTGATGTAGTATTACAATTATATGGTGAGTCCTCATTCAGCTCATCAATATTGTTCATACCGTATTGAAGTCGATTGACGGCATCATCTCCAACAGTTCCATTTTCACCATCAACTATCGAATTAGCTTCCATGTTTTTCACATTCCGACTGTAAGGATCTTCCAAATTTTCAGCAGCTTGTGGAATCATGAACCGAGAATTAACTGGCATGGATTTGGTGGACTGCAATGAAACCATCACCTGGGATTTCCGAGACATCTTCCTGAAAATTTATGCATAATGGCAGACTGAGCATTGGCAGGTGGGATCGCTATGGCTATGGCTATCAATATTGAGATAAAAAAAGATCACTTTTCAGAAAGAAAGAAAAAAACTAATAATTCTAATCAAACTTTAATAAGGTCCCACGTGAACACCCATCTGACGAACAAAATGGAGGGGACCATCTCTAAGATTAAGATGCAGTATCGACTGATCCTGGTTAGTAGGTCACCATTGACAGGTTAACACCCAAAGGTTGCCTCAATTCTGAAATATCCTAAGCTAACAGAGAAAGAAATAGAGTTGTTTCAAATCAATTGTATAGACAGAAAGACTCTGTTTTAACCCGGGAACTCTGAAATTAAAACTCCTCGATCTGTAAGCTTAAATTCCTTAAAAGGTAACTACCGATCACAGTTAGAACTGCTTCTTCGATAGATCTTTCAGTTAAATCCACCCATTGGAAGCTAAAGGAATTTTCCAAAAAGTGAAAAGTGAAGCTCAATAAACAACTAATGACATCAAATTCAAAATCTGAAAACAAAAAAAAAAAAAAAATAAGTCCAACCAAGCTTCAACAGTCAGGAAAGAGTAACAACAGCACATCAACAAAAACCCATTTGATTTATTACCTGAAAAGAAAAACCCACCAAGGTAAAGTGAATACAAATGCATTAAATCTAAAAAGTCATCATCTTACCTCTTCAAGAAATGAAAACAGCTCCGAGCAGATTGAAGAGAAGATCGAGTACCCGGAAGTAAGAAAGGATAAATCTGCTCAGAGCATGAAAGAATTGAGAATTGAAAGAAGAGAAGGTGGGAAAATCCGATGCAGGGAGATGGAAGAGTTGGGTGAGTTGAGAGAGATCGGTTGTTCCAATGGGGAGGGGGGGGGGGGGTTTCAGTTTTCAGGGAGACGTAGAAGAAGTCATAGGCAGAAACATGGTAGGGTTTGTGGAGGAGGAAAAGGCAACGAAAAGAGGGTTGGGATTGAGATGGAGATGGAGATGGAGGAGATGGAAATGGAGGGAGGTTTGTTTGGATTGAGAGAAAGTTGAACAGAAAAATGGAAAAGAAAATCCAAAGCGTGTAGAGATGGTGCAGCTTTTTTGCCTTGCTTTGCTTTGTTATTTTCCTCTGCTTCACAGACACACACATAAAATTTTACATTTTTAAAAAAAAAAAAAAAAACAAATAATTATATATGTGTGTGTGTGTGTGAATTTGAATTTGATTCGTATTTAATTTCTTCTCCCCAATTTAAATTTTTTATTTTTTTTATGTGTTGGAGGAAAGTTTAAAAATATTGACGAATTTGCCCATTGGTACCTTTTATAATTACTATTTGTGTCCTTGGGTGGATGGAGTTGACTGATCTGAAACAAAAGGATGTTGGTCCAACGCCGGATAATAAATTCCTTCTTTTTATTAATATATAATATATTCTTAAATTTTTTTAATTTTTAAAAATTTTGTCTGAATTCAAGGTTTTAAAATATTAGGTATTGTATTAGATATAAATTTGTATTGTACGTATATTTATACATTGGTATTTTTTCCCTTGTATATGGTTGATTAGGCGACATTTTCATATATAGAAAAATGAACCAAAACATTGTAAAATATAACAATATTTTAAAACTATCAATGATAGATATTGATAGAATCGAAATATGAAATTTGAAATTTTTTGGTATACTTATAAATATTTCAATAATTTTTTATTAATAGACTTTGTAGCAAAAAAGTTAAGCTTAAAAAGATTAAATGTGCAATTTTGGAGTTGGAAGAAACAGACAAACACAAACGTGAGCTTTTTAAATCTAACCATCCAGATGAACATCGGTACGTATTAGTTCTTTTTGTTTTTATGAAAAATATTACCATTTCGTATAAGGGTGATGAATTTGTAACTATAACTTCGAAAATAAAACAAATGAATATTTGTGGAGAGAGACAACTGGAGTAGGTTGGAGTTAGTTTCGTTTGTTGATTAGTCTCAAATATCTTTTAAATCCACTCTGACCCATCGCCTTATTTATTTTTTACCTATACCCCACAACTAAACATTTCTACTATTTTCTCCGAACATCTCCTAGATTGTTCTTACACGTGTCCTCATAAAATATGAATATATTCGGATTGTAGTTCTAAAAAAAATGGGATGTTCGTCATTTTAGTATAAATTATCAAATACATACCTATGGTTTTAGCATTGATTTTACTTAACTTCGATAATTTGAGGATGATTTAACCTTTGTATTAGTAATTTTTCAAATTTGTGTTAGTTAAACCTTGCATTACATGAGATAAAAGGGTTGATAGTGATCAATGAAACTCGTAATGAGATTTGACCAAATCAATTGAGTTTTTTAAAAAGATCATATATACTAAACTTTTAAAATCTTTAGGTATTGAGTTTAAATTATGCAGACTAAAAAAATTCGTGATTTAATCCATAAATATTTAAATTATTTTAAGGCATTTGACTATATATTTTAAAAATATTTAATTGATCATTGGATTGAGTTTTGATCATTAGATTGAGTTTTAGGGCAGAATAATTGAAGTTATCCTTTGTTTATTGTAAATTTACAATTTCTTAATTTATGTTTCATGTTACAAGTCAAATGATCTGTTTTTTTTTTTTAATCACTTCTAGATAATTATTTGTTGATGAATTATTGTCGCACAATAAATTATGAAAAATCGTATTAGTTTAACTTTAAGGGAAGTATTGTCTTTTATTTTTTTATTTTCTGACAATAACGAATGTATTATCTCTGCAACAGTTTTAGTCTTAACCAAAAAATAACATGAAAATTTGTGTTTTTAAGATAATATTAATTGCAGTTAATTGAAAAGGACAAAAACAGTAATTATTTATTGTAGCGAGAAGCTGTTATTATAGTTTTATGATAATCCTTGTTCCAAACATACTCTATGTATAGTATTGTATTGTGAAATATTTTAGAATAATATTAGATATGAAGTTATTTTACCAACATAGTGTATATTTTATTTTCATGCATATAAGTATAGTTGAATGATATTCAAAATAGTGCAATAACATTTTTACTTTCTTCGAAAATACGAAAGTTTGTATTTTTATCTTAAAGTTTTTTTATGTGGATAATCTTGATTTCAAATGTCAATGTTATTAGTCTTAGTGTTTGAAAATAGTGTGAAAGACGACCTTATTTCATTATACAACACGTTAAGAGTGGTAGTTTATTTAGAATTTCTTTTGCGCATTGTCGATGTCTTTGGTCCAAAAGCTGGGTTAGAGTCGAAGTACCTCTAATCTCATGTAAGATAATCCTAAGGTAACTTGTGGACCTTGTTAAAATTCTAATGGAGAGTCAATCGTTAACTTTGCATATTTGTGAGTGAAATCCTGAGGACATTAAATTATGGTCAGGAAAGACTTAAAAAATTGAAAGTTTACCTCTACCAATAAAATGCACGTTCAATTATGGTTAGAATGTCATTTGGAGACTAACCACTTAGAAAATAGTGAAAGTCGAGGCACAGGGATAAACCGATATCACATTTGAATTAGTGAAATCTTAAGGACGTGAAATTATACTTAAAAATATTTAAAGAATTGAAAGTCATTACCTATATCAACAAGATAACTCTGATTTTTACTTACTCAATCATAGAAACTTTAAAGTTAAGTGTATTTATTTAATTCACATTATCCATCTAAATAAGGACAAAACATACTGAAATGGCCCATGTTAGTATGCGGAGACAATTTTCACTATTACAAGTCTTAAAGACAAGCAAGAACGACATAATCAAGTCATAGGAGATTCAAAAAAATATTTGTTGAATCCAAATTCCAAATATTGAATTGAAGCGTTGCAAAAACAATATTATTATTATTATTTTTAAATGTAAAAGATAACATTAAAGTTGGTTCAACTTTAAAATTATACCTGTAATAAATTTTAAATCGAAGTGATTTAAAATATAAACAAAAATAATATTTTAACAAAGGGATATAAATTAAGGGAAAAAAAAAAACAAAACAAAAAATTGGGGGAAATAGTGAACGATTTGAATCGGGGGAACAATAAGAGAGTGCGACATAGAAACAAAAACGTGCGGTAGCGTGAAAATTTGAATTGTCATAAATTAACAATTATGACTATCACAGTGGCAAAACCGTCATTTTTCTACCCAATAAAAATCCTCTAATTTTCTTATTACTTTGACCAACAAAAAATAAAAAAGAAAAAAGAAAAAAAGCGGGCAGTAAGGGAAGAGAAAGCGGAAATCAAGGACGAAACGACGCCGTTTAATAATGGGCGCCACATAGTTTAAAATTTAATCCAATACCCATTCGACTACACATTGCGTACCGTGAAAGCGGGTGCAGATGATTATGCCTCCCACAAGCCTCGCTAATTTCTCTCTTTCTCTTTTCCTTTTTTAAATATTAATAATTGCTCCATTTTCCGACATGTCACGCTGACGTGTCCCCTCCAAATCACTCCCCCTGGGTCCCACACATCAAAAAGTTATATCTTGTAATATAATATATATATATATATATATATATATATATATATATATATATGTATATATGTATAGAAGTAAAACCCACACTTCTACTTGGGGGTTTTTAATAATTATGAACACAATAGTCAATATATTTTCTTAAAGATTGTGAGTGGAGATTTGGTGTTTTTCTTGTTGGATTGTTATGGGTAGTATTCTATATGTTTGTTTGTGACATCAAAAATTGGTTTCATCTTTTTATACTTTGTAATATAATATAACCACCATATATGTAATTTTGAATAATGTTAGAAAATGTAAGGGTTCAATACATTTAAAATGTTCAACCGTATGAGATTTTTTAGAATATAAGAAATGTATTTATTTTGTAAGGTATGGTTTAGATCAAATTAGAGTAGATCTTTCCATGTTTAGGTACGTGTTAAGACTTGGAGTGGTAATGAAAAAAAAATCAAATTTTGTAGTAATGAATTAAAATTAACTTCTATATTTGTCAATCGTGACTATCCTTTTTTTATTAAATTAGGGAGAAAGTCATATTGTTAGAGAATCATTAGCTTTTCGGGAATTTTGCAGTATCCAAACATAAACTCAAATTATTGAATGTGATCATAATTAAGAGGCATATTTTCATTTCAAGCAACAAAATACTGTTTCATTTAAGATTTCTGTAATGAATATTATAAGAGGACCATTCGTTCATTAAAATTTATAAAATATTGTAACGTGTGTGTTGTTTTTTCTTTTTGGCTCGTAAAAGGAATGCTCTTTAAACAAAACAAAATTGATAGATAGGCAAATTAGTCGCAATGAATGAACAATTATAGGTATATAAAACTCAAACAAAATCAACCTATAATTTTCTTTTATGGTAATAATTATATAGAGAATGATTTGGAGGGATTCAAGAATAGAAAGGACCCATATGTTTAAAGTGCAATTTTAATTGGTTTATTTTCTTCTTTAAACTAAAAAAGGGGTTATGTATGCAAAACATAGCATTATTTAATGAAGACAACCCACCTAAAATTATGAGTCCAACTTGGTGGGGCCTCTAAAATTAACAACCCATCTTTTTTTTTTCTTTTTTTTTTCTCTTTTACAAGTAGCTAACATTTTATTGTCATTACAACCCACTCAATTAAATATTAATTAAAAATAATTATGATGATTATTGAGGGTAAGGTTTGACCAAACGAACTCACCTGACTTTCACATGCTCTCGATGATAAAGTTGTAATTTAGAGAAAAGAGTTACCTGTAAAAAATAATAAAAATAATATATATATTAACATACCGATGAGGTGCTTGTTATAGACACTCTAATGCTTAAGTCAATAATGTTGTCTTTGGAAAGTGAGCTCACCTTTTACAGAGTTGTCATGCTCTATTTATAATAAAACGTAGGATCCTGTTTGAAAACGGGACACTTAGGACTGGACTTGGGCTATCGAAGATGTTCCGTATAAAGGATTGTTCCAGATCGGCAACTTGCGAGGGACTATTGGCATCGATCTCAGCTCAACCTTGCCCTTTGAGGTCAAGGAGAACTCTTTGGTCGTGAAGACCAAATTGACCTTGGCCTCGGCTTACGAGGTCGTTGTGTGCCAATTGGGTTTTAACCTAGTTTTCTTTTTCTTCCTACTCGTTAATAACTCTCTTTGAACCCATTTCTTGCTAATTTTGGAATTGGGTAACTCTTTTTTTATCTTTTATTTATCTTTTACCCATTCAGAATTACTCATAATAAAGATAATCAAATATGACTTTTAAAAGAAAAATATGTCAAAATGGATAAAGTAGCTCAACCACATGAATTGCTTTGGTTTTGAACCAACCGGATAGGACCAACCACGACCGGTCTTTTGTTGATTCTTTTGGCCGGTCTGTCTGTATGAACCACAAACATCAATTTCAAATTTGTCCTCTCTCTCCTTCCTATAACATTCACATTAACTTTTTTATTTATAAAATACTTGGTTGGGTTTTAATTTCATATATTCATTTAAAATGGATTTTAAAATATATCGGTGACATACAACTCAACCTACGAACGATAAAATTCAAAAAAAAAAAAAATTGTACTTATTATAAGTAATAAGATTACACCACATTTATACGTCCTCGATGACTCTCATCATAAACCTTTTTAATCCAATCTTAAAATAAATATCACGTAAAAAAATGTTGAATTATGAAAAAACACTTTTCAAACTATGGAGTAAGTTTTAATTATGTTTGTATACCTAAAAAGCTTCATTTTAAATTGTGAGCTTTGAAACTATATTTTAAAAAGAAATTACATATTTGATTGTTATTTTTTCAAATAAAATAATATCAATCGAAGTTGAAACCATTTACAACTATATAGAAGATTAACATAAGATATTGTAGGCATCTTTCGTAATACTATTTACAAATTATTTTTTTTTTTCACATAAGATGCCACATCAATTAATATTAATGACATTATGATGAGAAAACGAAAACACTTTTATTTTTTGTGCTACGTCTCATTATTTGAACCTACAAATAGTCAAGGGCATTTTTGGAATTCTATCAAAGTTTAAACTTTTAACATTCAAACTAAACAATGGAAAAATTAAACATTATCCTAAATAAAAAGAAGAAAAAAAGAGATGGTGAGAGGAAAAAAAAAGTATAAGAAGAAGAGGAGGAGAGAGTTGAAAGTGAATAGAAGGTATGATTTTGAACCCCACATTATTTGGTTGGTCTAGTGGGTTTCAAGTGTCAATATTATTTATGTTAAATAGAAAGAAGAAGTTTGGAAAAGGGTACAAAATGATTGATTATTTATGAGGATCCCAATTGTTTTTTTTTTTTTTTTTCTTTTAAAAATTTTCATTATATAAAATGGGGAAATTGACAAAATAGCTTAGAAGAAAAATGGACCCACAAAAGGAAAAAAAAGAAAGGGACAACTTAAGACTTAGACCAATGCTTCTCTTTTGTGCTTTGGCTTTTGGTTATTTCACAATTCCAAATGCCCATTTTCCCCATCCCAACAAAATTCCCTCTCTCTCTCTCTCTTTCTCAACCCTTGCAGGCGGGAGCTTTTCATTTTAAAACTCACAATCTCTTATTCAAACATTCTACTATACAACATTTCTCCATTTTTGTCTCCATTCTCCTTCTTGCTATACCCTTTTCTTTTTAGTATTTCATTTATGTTTCGGTTGTCGTCGTTAGTACATCCCATGCCGGTTAGACTTAGGGAGGGTTTGGTTTACCAAGATTGTCCAATGCTAGGAGGAAGAGTTATCGATTTTTTGTATTAGTTTAATGTAGCTTACTTACTTAAACTATCAACTTACGATTCAACCCCTTTTGAAATAAATGCCATGACGTTTTTTTTTCTTTCTTATTTTGAGATATTTGAATGTTACTTGAGTTACATCATCCACGAAATAATTGTCATGTGTTCCTTTAAGTTGAACGATAATAAACCTATACTAAATATCATTTGTTTATAAGCACTTGGAGGGAATAACCTTTTCTACTATTACTACTTAAAAATAACCTTTTCTACTATTACTACTTAAAGAAGGAGAAGAAGAGAAAGATGACGATGTTGGAGTCTAACAAAATCAATGATAAAATTTTATTTTAATAAAAGTGGGGCTAAGCTAAAAAAATCAAATGACAATCATAGAGAGTGTCATGACACTGAAAATAGCAAAACCTAAAAAATGAAATCTTTCACAAACATTAAGTTATTTAAGTTTGAGAAAAGAGAGAAAAAGAAAAGTGTATAGAAATTCAAAAGATAGAAATTTGAAAAGAAAAGAAAAGGTTAAAGCAAAAAGGATCAATTATCCAAACACAAACAACTTTTTAAGGGGAAAGAAAATGAAGAATACATAACATGGAGAAGAAGTTATAAGCTTTTGAAAAGTGGAGTTAATCATATATCATATTCAAGAGAAATACATAACATAAGATCCAATTAAGATATTAGGCATTTGGGCTGAGTTGGAATTGGACCAAACTCATCACATGCATTATCTCTCTACATATTAAAGGAAATTGTGTAGGCCATGAATGTTTCCATTTCTTTATTTCCCCCATAACCCATAAATTTAATTTTTATTTTTTTTTTGAAAAAGGTGAAATTAAAAATATAGCAAACCAATCAAATTTAAGAATCGAGGCAGATTTTGAAATTTTAGAAATTTATTTTTTCTCTACAAAACAATGATCTTTTAGAAATCATTATAGTTCGGAATAGCGTAGGTAAGAGACAATTTCTATCGATAACTTAAATCTAATTTAGACAAGTGAAAACATATAAACATTTAAAGCACTTCCCTTTCTTTATATATATTATTAGCATTAACGATTATAAGACACAAAATTAAAAGTTTAGTAAATAAATCACTGATTCGATCATTTAATTTAGAAGGAAGTTTGAATATATAAAGACCAATCGAATAATTACATATAAAATTGGATGTTCGTGAACCAAAAAACCACAGACTTAAACGGATAAACTCGTAATTTAACCGATAATTTTCAAAGTTTTATTAAATTAGAAGCAAGAGATGGAATGTGGTGGGCAAGAAGGCAAAGGAAACCACATTGAAATTCAATTATTAAAGCTCATGGCTTGTTAAGTGTGCAAATGTCCCATTTAATCTTTTTGGATTCTGAAAAAGTGATCTTATTATATAACAGATTCATGGGAATCCATTTTTGCCTTTTTTGTTCTTTTAAAAAGCTATTTTTCTTTCTATATTATTATTATTATTATGTCCAAATGAGATTGCTGCAAAGAGAAAAGAGGCCTTACTGACTTAAAAATAAAATTGAAAAGCTGCTAGAAGAAAAAGAAAATGGTAGCAATATTCTACTACATAATAATTAAAGTCATATTGATTCATTATTACAAGCAATAATTTTAGTTTGTGAAATTTAGTAAAAAATGTTTTAGTACTATGATAGTACTAGGAAGGTTTTCTTCTCACGTCGACAAACTCGGACTATACTAATAATACAATGTTGGTTGTAAATTTTAAGTGTCTATAAGCCATTTATGTAGAGCTTTAGAAATTATTGATTGATGATGGTAAGTTAAAGGTTAAAAAGATTAAATAAGCTAAACAAGAGTAAAGACAATGTTATGATTATTGATGATATAAGCTAATTAATATAAAACAAATCAATTACATATTTGTACCAAAGTCCAAACAATATAATTTACATTTAAAGACAAAGTTTCAATTTTTTTTGGGCATTGGAACATGAGAAAGCAAAAGAATGAATTATTATCCAAGCATATTTTTACTTATTTTTTCAGTTAATTAAAAACATGAAATGATTTATAAATTTATTTTTTTAAAAAAATTAAATAAACAGAAGAGTTAATCCCATCAAAATCAAAGACTAACAAGCCAACTCGACCCGACCCATCAATTTTCTAAGATTGGATACAAACCAACATTTTGGAGTTCCGGTCGACACGTGGGCCGGTTGTTTTGGTCCATATCAGGCCCAATCCAACGGTCCAAAACAATTTTAATCTGATGGATTATGTCCAAAAGGCCCAACCCCAAAACCCTGCTTGTTTTGGATTGTTGTTGACTTGCGTTAATTATCTAACTCAAAGCATTTGGCAAGACAGATGACAGTGTATAAATTCACCAAAGCTTTTGAGGCCTAAATTCATCTAATCCACTAAAAAATGCTGATGCAAGGAAAGAAACTATGTAATTCTACCGATGAAATTAAAACGTTTGTTTGGAATGACTTTTCAAGTGTTTAAAAATATTTTTTTAACTACTTAGAAAGTCATTCCAAACATGTCATGATATTTGTTATTTGTCTATCAGCATCAACAAGAGACATTGCATCCTTCACAAAAGAGTTCAGCCATTAGTGGAAGTCTTGTTAGTGACTTGATGTCATTCCTAAAATATAATCCAATAGGAAACCGACTCACCTTATAATTCCACGCAAGCCAAACCGATATCCGATGTTCGATGCTTATGTCCAGGCTGGATTGTCTCTTATCTGAAATAATAGGAAAATAGTGTTTGAATTAGTTGAAGGAGAAGGTATATGTACAAACAGCTTCTTTTAGTCTTGTTGAATATCATATGTTGCTCAAGGAGAAGGCACAATCAAGTCATTTCATTTCACTTCTCAAAGGAGAGATTTTGAATCGCAAGCAATCTACCTGTATTTAGCACTTAAAAACTTTGGTGATAAGTGTAGATCATGGCAACTCTTGGAAAGAGATGTTTGCCTCCAATGCCGCGGAGCTTCATAGAAGACAAGTGAAAAGCATGTCGAGGTTTCACATGAGAATTTCGCAAGCTGCTTTGAAACAATAAGTTTCAAAATCTCCCAGAAATATAGTTAGGGGAAATCAATGCATCTAATTCTATTTCCTTTTTCTTATGTCTCAACCCTGCTATATCCTGGGTCTTTCAGAACCCCTCTATCTGTCATCTCCTTTCTTATATTTGCAGCATCTTCCCAACTATTCCCTTCAGAATACACCTTTGATAATAATACATAGGTTGCATCATTTTGTGGAGCCATTGAAAGTAACTTTTCAGCAGTCCATTGCCCCAATTCTCTATTTCCATAGATCCTACATCCACTGAGCAAAGATCTCAATATGGCAGGCCAAGGTGAAAAAGGCATCGACTCAATTATATATCGAGCATCGTAAAGGAATCCATTCCTTGCCAGCATATCGACTAAGCAACCATAATTGTCACGAGATGGTGTCATACTATAATCCGACTTCATTGTTTGAAATAAAGAACGACCTTGTTCTACAAGACCTATGTGACCACAGGCTGAAATAACTGAGACAAATGAGGCTTGACTAGGCTGTACTTTAGCTATCCTCATTTTTTCAAAAGTTTGGATCGCTTCCCAAGCAAGACCATGATGAGCATACGCCATCATCATAGAATTATATACAATAACATCATTGGACTGACATGACTGTTCGAATGCTCCTTGTGCACTTCCTATATCGCCACATTTTGCATATGCGTCTATAATTGCACTAGCAACATGCACATGGACGCCAAATCCCATCTTTTCTACAAGTGAATGGATTGCTTTTGTTTGGTGATAAGCCGCCCTGCTAGAGCAGCCATTCAATATGCTGCCGAAAGTAAATTCGTCGGGCTTCTTGCCAGATTCCATTAGAATATTCAGAAACATAATGGCTTCATATATATGATTTTGGTGAACCAAGGTAGATATCACAGCTCCATAGGTCGCCATGTCTACAATCTCAAGTTGATTAAAGATCTCAAAGGAACTTTCAAGGGATCCTATTAAGATATAGCATTTTATCAATGAACAGGAAACATACTTGTGAGAACCAAAACCAGCCTTCAATGAAGCACAATGAAGTTGTCTGCAGATCCGTGGGTTCTCAGATTTGCAGGCAGTCTCTACAATGATGGAATAAGTATACTCATTTGCTACAACACCATATCTCAATAGACTGGAAAAGGTTCTGAAGGCTTCCATTTCAAAAGAATTCAAGCTATATGCCAAAATTAACTGATTCCAAGCAGATACAGGTTTGAAAACTAGAGAGTCAAACACTGAGTGTACCATCTCCATTAACCCAATTTGAGAAAACATACTAATAATTGAGCTCAACACCCTAGTTTCATCAAGAAAACCTAAATGTACTGCAAGAGAAAAGAACTGAAACCCAAGTCTGGAATCAAGTAGTACTCCACATTGCCGAAATAGCACCGAGAAAGTGATATGGTTAGGCTTCATGCCTTCTATCATGAACTTGCCAAACAAGTCTACGATTTCATTTTCATTGGAGGAGCCTACAAATACTGTGTTCCATGATATAATGTCTCTGGTTTGCATACTGTTAAAGGTTTTTAGAGCAGAGTTCTTCCTGTCACTTATGAAGTACATATCCATGAGAGCATTCATTACTGCAGTGGATATTAATCCTCGCCGAAGGATGAACCCATGAAGCTCTTTTCCAGAATCTAAATCCTGAATCAACGAGCATGCTTTGATAGCACTAACAATGGTGAACTTGTCCATCTTTATACCCTTGCAGTTTAACAAAGATACAGCACTCAGGGCTTTCAAGCCAAGACCACAGTTAGTATAGCCTCCAATCATGGCATTCCAACAACCAACATCTACTTTCTCCATCCATTCAAAAACCAACTCAGCAGAAGTAATATCCCCAAGCCTTGCATACATGCTCAAAGTTGAACCACCAACAAAGACATTCTGCTCTATCCCAAGTTTCCAAGAAAGACAATGAACACCCGAACCAAATCCATAGGCTTCAACATCCGCACACGCCTTCATAACACTACCAAAAGTAAACTCATTAGGCATCAACCCATCCCTCATCATCTCCAAAAAACTCTCCAAGCACAATTCAAACTCACCATTCTCAGGCAAACTTGAAATGATCAAACTCCAAGACACTACATTTCTCTGAGGCATTTCTTCAAACACCTTAAAGCCTTCACACATAAACCCACATCTACAGTACATCTTAAGCAGATTATTCATGGAGAAAGTATCATAATCGAACCCCAATTTACACATATGACCATGTATTTGAGCACCTAAAATCAATGATTTTGTATTTTCAGATAGAGAGAGAGCAGAGGCAATGGTTTTGGGGTCTCTACCAACTGAGATATTACAAGAATAAGATAAGAAGCGTTCAAAAAATGGATGGAATTTAAGGGCTTTATTAGTTAAAAGAACAAAGCCAGTTCCTAAAGCTGAGATTTTCATGTCATTGAAGTCAAATTCAAGTTGTAATCATATGGTGGGTAATGGAATTTCAGACAAGTTTAAGTTTTTTTTTTTTCTAGAAGATGCAAACTTTGATGATGGCAAATCTTGTTGATTTCTCCTAAGACTACCCTGGCATCAAATAACAAATCTCATCAAGAACCCAAAGTTAAAAAATATTGATGGATGATGGTAAGTTGATGGTTAAAAAGAATTTTAAATAAGTTAAATAGGAGCAAAGGCAATGTTATATAAGCCAATTAATATAAAACAAATTAACTATATATTTGTAGCCATGTCCAAACAAAACAATTTACATTTAAAGAAAAAAGTTTCAATTTTTCTTGGGGTTTTGAACTTAAAGAAAGCAAAAGAATGAATTATTATCAAAAGCACATTTTTACTTATTTTTTCAATAAATAATAGAAAACAAGAAATATTTGATAAATTTATTGTCTTAAAAAAAGAAAAAAATAGAAGAGTTAATACCATCAAACAATTCAAAACTCAAAGACTAACTAACAAAGCCAACTTGACTCAACTCACCATCTTTTAAGGTTGGATGGCCCGGTTCGTTTTGGCCCATATCAGGCCCAATCCATGGTCCGAAACAATTTAAATCTGATGGATTAAGTCCAAAGGGCCCAACCCAAATACCCAACTTGTTTTGAATTTTTCCTGACTTGTGTTAAGTGTTATAATATATATATATATATATATATATATATATATAGAATGTTATTATTCATTTGTCCATTATTGTAATTTATTAGTCTTTAGTTAGAATTTTTATGTACGTCTACATATTGAGTTATTTCATATTTTCCTCTAACTTCACCATGAGCATTTGAGAAAATTAATTAGGGTTTGGGAATTTAAAATCCTTTTGTAACATTTAGGGTTTCATGGAGGGGCGAGTTTATAGTTTTGTACACTTATTATCGTCATCAATTTGTTCACCGTCCATCAACTGTCGTCGTCACTTTCTATGAGCAGCTGCTGGAAGTTTGTTCTTTTTCAACACCATCAAGCTAAAAAAAGAGCACAATCGTTGATTTACTAAACCTCAAATTTTCAAAGCCAACAAACCAGCGTGTGAGTCTCACACTGCCTCTTCCTCCACCACAAGATTCATGCAAGTGATGTGTGGGAGTGCATGAGAGGTCCGTTTTGTGCTTTGTCGACTGGGTTCATCTCTATTTGTGTTTTTTAATTGATATGTGTATGTGTATTTAATTGGTTTCTTTGAAATTAAATCAATGTGAGGGTCTTTGAATAAGTAACTTTTTGATTCTTTGAATTTCTTGTCGTTTTGTTCTAAATTGGGAGCATTAAAAAAATGGATGGAATTTAACGATTGTATTAGTTAAAAGAACTATGCCAGTTTCTAATGTTGCGATTCTCATGTCATTGAAGTCAAATTTAAGTTATAATCAACATAAAACTGATTGACTTATATATATATATATATATATCTTAGTGTATTAGGAACAACATACCTTCAATCCAAATATCAACAATAGATATTGTCCATTTTAGGCATACAATCCTAAAAGATCTCATACTAATAGAGATCGTTGTCTAATTATCCTTACTTATATATTATGATCATCCATGGACCGTGAGTTAAAAGAAACCAAATCATTTAAAAGGTAAACAATGGGATGATTCAAACTATAACGAAACTAAAATAAATATTGTTCATTTTAGGCATACAATCCTAAATTTAGATCCCGTGCTAATAGAGATAGTTTTCCTCACATATATAGAACAATACTTATATACCATGATCATCCTCCCTCTTATTTACATTTTCAACTAACCGTGACTCAAAAGAAACCAAATCATTTAAAAGATGATTTAAAACTATACAAAAACTAAAATAAATCAAACGAGAAGGATCCAAATGTCAAGATTAGAATGAAAAGCTATAAAAAGGTTGGATTAGTGTAGCATCAATTGCCCCAACATCTCAGTGGTAGAGCCTCACTCGTTCCTGCATGGGGGCATTTTTTTTTCTTAATATTTTATCAAATACTTCTTTTCTTTAGTTCTAAAAATCTTAGTCCCATTCCCATAATATAACATTTTCCCATACTATCTTATATATAACAATCCAATATCAAAATGGCCTTTTCTTTTGCCATTGCATTTTCTCGTGCAATATCTACCAAGAGAAATGCATAATATCAAAGTCATCTCAAGTGGGTTGCCTCCATTACCTTTGCTTTTCAAAGTTTGTTTAAATAGTTTTTCTTAAGTTCTTCCCTGGTCACATTGAATATCGAGTTAATCTTTTCAACTCATATCCAAACTATATATATATATATATATATATATATATATATATATATATATATATATATATATATATATATATATTCTTAAACTTTTTCGATGGAATCTTTATCAGGCTAAGGATCGAGATTCACAACTCAGGTCTTACTTAACCTATCTTTCCAAAATTTAATAACCACAACCAAATATTGCGTTTGAAAAGATAATTGTTGTAACAATTTATATTGTTTGTTAGTAGTAGATAACGATAGACACTGATCGACCATGTTTCAACAATCTCGGTACAATTTTGTCAAGGGTAAACAAAAATCTATTTAATTTTCTTTTAAAACATTATGCAATGCTTTCCAAATGTTATATAAAATCTCCCTTAAATCTTGCAAACTTTATCCCAAACTTATGTTTTGAATTTTCAAATTGATTTACCAATTATGCAAATGGATACTTTTAAAATATAGCAAAAGTAAACCAAAACATTTATAAATATAGCAAAATTTGATTGTATATGAGTTATAGACATCGATGGACTACTATCATCTATCATTTTCGCTAGGTCTGCATAATTTTTTGCTAATATTATGCGCACTTTCTAAATTTTTTTTTGTAATATTTGAGAATAGTAATTTTTAAATATTAGAAAGATTAGAAAGGTTAAGTAAGATTTCCAAAATCTCATGCTAATAAGACTTAACCAAAGAATTAGTAGTATGGGTGATGTAAGAGTGAGAAGCACCGACAATCAACATTTTTATTGAATTTTCAAAAAGGGTAAGGCTGCTACCCTTATTTCGGAACTCCCCTTTCTTTAACATGAATTTGAATCATCACAAAACATGTTGAAAAAAAACTAACTAGTATTGTTTTGCACGAACAATAGTCTTCACTCTTAAAAAGAATTCAAGAAAAAAAAATTCAAGACAAGCAAGGTTTGGGGTAATTGAGGTAAACTAAGAATATTGGGACTGTTGGGTATAAATTCCAACTCTAAATATTGGTTTGAATCCAGAACCTAGGGTATCAGGTAAACAATCCAATTTCTTTCTGAAAAATTACATATTTCAAAATTAAAGACTTATGAAATTAAACCTAACACATCCTTGATGTTTGTTTTCTTTAGGAATATAGTTAACCAAAGTAGGTGCGTGAAAATATAGGTGTTCAATGTCTTTTGATAACCATGTTTGCTTTGTAGAAATGTTTCTACTTTTTTTGTTGCATAAGATTTCAATTTGAAAATGCCTTAAATTTACCGAACATTCTAATAGCACCTTTATGATTGTTAATTAACGAAAGCATCCAAACTCTCAAGATACCCTTCAAAAAAGTATTCTAAGATACCTAAGAGTCACCAAATGTCTAGACATCTTAAGTTACTACGAAACAAATACGATAATTCAAATGTCCACTCCGGGAAAAATATTGAATACCCATGAAACAAACAACCCTAAGATATTAGGTATTCCTTATCTCCTAGATGTACTAATCATAAGAACTCTACTTTCCCCATAAATCTTCAAAAAATAACAATAACAATAGGAAAAAAAAATTGAACACAACTAAAATTTATCCATAGATTGTTGCTTTCATCGAAGTTTAAAAACAGAAGGAAAATTTTGAAAATTAGTTAAGCACTTATTAATTGAAAATTGATTTCAGCTTATGAGATATGTAGATAGGTGAGAGTTAATTCAGATCAGTTCAACGGACTCCAAGATGAAGTGCTCTTTACTAAAGCAGTTGTGAGTTTCTCACATTTTGAAAATAAGTATGTGCTTTCAAAAGAAGCAGCAGGTCATTTCAGCAGTTATGCCTATAACCACCCCCTTGTCTCCCTCTTCATTCTAAGAGAGAGAGAGAGAGAGAGACCCCCAAATTTCACTCCTAAAAAACTTTGCCATTAACAACAACAGCTCAATTTGTTTTCAAGTAAGGAAACAGATTCATTTCCACCCCCAACTCATCAATTTTCCTACCATTGCCTTTCTTGTTCCTCAAAAGCTTTACACAATCTTAGATCAATACACATGCTCTGTTCATAACTACCAAACACACAAACAATCAATCGAACTCATATCAGATAATCGCGGCATTGGAAAGAAAGAAAGAAAGAAACAGATACTAATCAGTGATGATATCATGTAAAAATGTTGTTTACTTGCAAAAATGGTAGAAAAAACCAATGGGATTTTTATTCACATCAGAGAAATCCCAGAAACAATCCACTGACATAAACAAGAACAAGAAAAATAATAATAATGAAAATAATAAAAAACACCCATTATTGTCAAGCCAACAAATTCTAAGAATACAAATGGAATTCTTTAGAAGAAAAAACAGAGGTCTTACAGAGTGAGAGATTGGAGCTTCATCTTTTCAAATTCGAAGGGTAGTGACCATTGAAGAAGAAGCTTCAGAATGGTCTTCAATGGTTTCGTCGTCACTGCAATAAGTAAGCCGATTACGGCCAAAAACTGAAGCTCCGATTCAATGTTCAACAAATCTGCTTCCCCTGTTCGAGTTCATCAATCGTCAATTTGCAGCAGCGATGAATCTTGAATCTTCTTCTCACTCTCATAAGATGGAAGAAGAAAAATAAAACCCTAATTTTTGTTTCTAGCAATTTCAAACCCTAAAGTTCTAATCTGAACGAACTCATCCATGGAAAATTGAAATTCGATCTACGAATTCTGATTTCCAAGCAAACTGAAACCCTAGAATCCTACATTCCCACTAGAATTAACCCTTTTTTTCTTAGCTGCACACAAGAAAGCAATTGACACACAGATAATTTGTACAAAATACGATGAAGAAGAACAAGAATATCCCCAACCCATTTCAACAATTAGCGAGGGTCATCTTCCCGCCGTCCAGAACCACCTCCACCGGACAAAGACGCCAGTAAATTCAGATGACCAGGAAGGTAATTCCCCACTCTGGCCGCGGACGCCTCTCTAATCGGCTGCTGCTGTTGAGCAAACAACGACGCTTGTTGAGAAATCCCCCCCTGTTGAACCACCATCTCCGACGGAGCCGCGGCAGCAAAACTCCAAACCTGCCCATAATCGGGTCTAGCCGGAATCGCCCAATACCCACCTGGCCCGGTCGGACCCACTATGGACCCAACCGCTTGACCCACTCCTAACCCATCGTCTTTAGCATCATCGTCGGACCTAACACGCTTGCCAAGAATAAACGGCGTGGGACCGGAAAGAGCTTGAGGACGTGAGAGGGAAAGAGTAGAAGTAGTGGAAGAAGGGGAAGAGAGAGAAGCAGAGCCGCCGCCATTTCCTCTAACGGAAAGAGAAACAGAGGAGAAATTAGCAGGAGTAGTACCAGTACCAGTAGCAGCAATAATAGAAGGCTCGGCTTGACGAAGAAGCCACTCGATGGTTTGACCGTCGGACTTATGACCAAGTTCACGAGTCAGCTGGAAGACACGAGCAGCGCAGATGATGGGCATACGGATACGACGGCCACGACCATCAACCTTACTATGACGATCCTTAGAAGGAGGCTTTTTAACAGCGAGGGCTCCATTGGAAGAGGACTGATTCTTGTGAGAGTCGATGGCGGCGGCATTGGAGACGCCATTAGTATGATCAGAATTAGACATGAAGAAGGAAGATGGGAGGGGAGGGGAGGGGAGGGGGGGTCGAGTAATTAGGAGTGAGATTGAAGAAGGGTTAGAAGGAGGAGGTAGTAGTGGCTGCCATTGCTGAAGCTGAGAGGAGAGAGAGGGAGAGAGAGAGAGAGAGAGAGAGAAGGAAGAGGAAGAGGAAGAGGAAGAGGAAGAGAGGGGTTTTGGTTAAAGGGAGGGGTAATTTGGGAAGAAAAGAGGGCTAATGATTGAGAGAGGCAGGAGCTGGTGGAGACAGAAGGAGGGCACATGGGTGGTGGGCTCCACTATTCATATCCCCACAGCTCATACTCTCTTCTTAAACCTCACTCTCTTTCTTTCCTGCTTTACTCTCACGCGCTTACTATTTTCATTTTATAATATTTATTAACTTCTTTTCAATTCTAAATTTTATAATTTTATAATTTTATAATTTTATAATTTTTATTTTTATTTTTATTACTACATCTTTAACCATTCAAATCAAGTTTGTTTAATTTTAGTAGTGTTGCTGTATTTTACTTTATGTTTTCTTCCTAACTATAACCCCATTTTTAAATATTAAATTGGATTGAATTTCTTCTTCAATTTTTGGGTTGGTCTAAAATATCAAACTCAATCAATGTATAAATCTTGTCATTTAATATTTTACATATATATATTTTTTGTTTATTTGAATGGAGATGGATCATTCTTTAACAATTTTACAAAGTTTTAAGTTTAATTTCTTTTTAAAAAAATATTTAGTAGAAATTAGATACGTGAATTGAATAGTCAATCTAATTGTATTTAAAAGTTATTCGAGACACGATTAAAGAAATTTCAATTGAAATTTTAAACTATAATTTGGACCGGGGAGTGTTTACAAGTGAACAAAAATTGTTTATAAGAACCTACAAAATCAAACCAAATTGCCCCTTAAATCTTTATTAATGGATTTTAATGGTAGAAAAGAAGAGAGGAATAGAGGAAACAAAAAAGAAAAATTTTAAAAGGGAGACAATGACGGTATCGACCATTGATGCGTGGAGGGAGAGAAGATATTTAAATTTTTTTTATCGTTTTATTTTCACAATAAAAAAAATATTCGAGAAAACAAATTTTCTGATTTCGAGTTTTAAAAAATAAATGTATCTTGTGGTCGTATTTCAAATTAATCGTTTTAGTTATTGAAGTTTTAAGAATTTTTTGTTTGAGTTTTAACGATGAGTTTAGAGAGGGTGGGACAGTCACAATAGAGTGCCATAAACACCCTTGTTCATGTGGGCATTGTGTAACTACAAAAATGTTAATCTTAAATGAAAGTTAAAATCTAGCTTGAACAAGATATGTTTTATGATTAGGAAGCATAATGTTAAGCTTCTTCGAATTGGGGGTCCATCTCAAGAGGTGGACATACAGTTGACATTCAATTGAGTCATCAATATGATGGGAGGATTTGCCGTGTGACCAATGTGTCTTGTTATGCTTGCATTGAAGCAATGTAAGAGGTATCATGTAGATTATTGTTTGCAACTCCATGAGCTTCTTGATTAGTTGTGTTAGTTGTGCCTAGATTTGTAGGCACTAGTCCACCGCTAATTTTAGGCTTAAGTCTTTCTCTGATCAGTTGGGCCAATTCCCTCTCCCTTAGTTGTTGAATCAAACTTATCGAAGTTGTCAACCTTTTGAATTGGATCAATATTACTTTGTTTGAAAATCCGAGTTCCATAGAGGAGGTTGAGGTAGGGGGTTGGTCCCTTATTGCAAGAACAATCTCTTTCTCTAGGTGCTCCAGAGGAAGTGTAATGATGTAATTCTATAATCTCGCTCAGGCGATAATTGTTCCTAGGGATTCTATGCATGCTCTCATGAATAATGTTCTTTCTCATAGTTTGGACATTATACTTATTTTATTTATTTAAAGAAATCAAAGTAAAGAATTAAAATTTAAACCTAAAAATTTTATTAAAATTTCCTATAATAAAAATAAAAATAAAAATAAAACAATCAACAATATTTATTCTTTAGTCTTTCTCATGATTCTACGACTAAACTAACATGTGAAACCTTTTCGTAAATTTTCAATTCCTTGAAAATTAATAAAAAAAACGGGTTATTTTAATTTTTATTCTTCGACGGAACAATTTTGCAACCAAGTATCTATGCTCGATTTTATTTATTTTCTTGTTCCCTATTTTTATTTTATTTAAAAAAAGTTTCCACAGGAAAATAAAAATAAAATAAAATTTACAGGTCAAAATAAGAATTGAAGTTAGAACTTTACAGTCTTGTTCCAGCAAATTTGTAAAGATAAAGTGAAATCCTAAGAACAAAGAAAATAAATAAATAAGATAAAGTGAAATATTAAGAAGAAAGAAAATAAATAAATAATTCATATTTTATGATAAAATGATAGGTATAGTTAAAGAGTAAAAATATTAAATGAGGTGTTCGATAATAGTGGATAAGATACTCTAATAAGTAACTTAAAAAAAAAAAAAATAGACACTTTTAATCTTTGACGAATTTATAAGAATATATTAAAAATTTTGATGGAGTAATTTTTATCATTATTTCAAATTAAAAAATGATTTTTAGAATAAGTAGAAAACTAAAAAAATGTATACTTTGTAAAGTGAGGAAAAAAAAAAAAAGAAGAAAGAAAGAAAGAAAAAAAGAAAAACAAGTATTCTTTAAAATTAAAATAATAAAAGAGTAATTTTTCTAAGATCAAAGAAAAATAAGATATAAACCAAGTAATTAAAGAGGATAAATATACTTTTTCCCCAACCATTTGGATATTTCATTTTCAACATGTTTAGAAAGTTCTTTTAAACCTATTTTGGAGAAAATATTGATGGTGTCGTATATTCCTACTTTTTCAATTATTTGTGTAGTGATATTTAATATCTAATTTATTATTGGACTATTATTTAAGTCTTGTTTTGTTATTTGAAATTTATATTTTTTTCTCATAAATTAATAGATTTGTAGTTACATTTTAAAAAACATTAGCAAAATTTTGAAATTTTTTTTATTTAATAATGATAAAAAAATATTGTTTATAAATTTAATTTTCGAAAGTATAAAATAAAATGATTAATATAAATTTAAATATTTATAAAATTTAATGACAAATTATTTAGTTCAATCTAAATCATTCGAAAAAGTTTAGAAATAATCGTAAAAAAATTGAAGCTTTTTCAAAAATAAAAAATATAAACATAACTTCTCGGAAAAAATTATTAAAGACAAAGTGTTAGGGTAAATATTTTGTACTTTTTCTTTTTTATTTGAAAATTTTCTCAAAAAAAAAAAAAAAGAAAACTAAATAAGATTTTATCTCTTGAGGAAAAAATGATATAACCGATTTATTTTAATAATTTGTTTGAGAATATTAGTGATTTTCAAGAAAGCTATTTGAAAAGCTACCACCAAATAAAATTGTAGCAAAGTACAAGAAAAAAAAAACCCAAATTTACCATTCTCTTATAATAATCTTCTTACCCTTATGAAATTTCCAAAGAAAAACTATCTTTTTAATTTTTAAAATTTGAAGAATATATGTGTAATTGATCCCAAGTTTTAAGATGTCAATTTTAGTCTCAAGTTTATAAACATAAATTTGTTTTCATCTTTCAATTTTGTAAAGTACCTTTCTAGTTCTTATTTTTTTTTTTAAATAAATAGGTTTAAAAGAGGGAAATAGTAAAAAAAAAAAAAATACTTACATTTTATAAAAAAAAAACCACTCCAATAGATTTTTGTCTTCTAGCAATTTTTTTTTGAATAACTTGCTTTTATTACTACGATTTTTTAAAAAATCCCTTTAAGCGATCATTTATTCCTTTGATTTAAAAAATAATAATAATTATCTAACGTTAAAAAATAGTTTTAGAGATGAACTAAAATTTAAAATATAAATTTTAGAAAACTTTTGATGATACATTTTTAAAATCAAGAAATTAAATAGATCTATTTATTAAAATTAAGAAACTTTAGATTTTCTAAAAATAAAAAAAATTAATAAATTATTTACACTCTGCCAAAGAAGACTTATTATATATAAATATTTTATTTTGAAAAGTAGTTAAGAAGAAAAAGGAAGACATAAAAACGTAAGTAAGGAAAAGGGAGAAAGAGATAAGAAAGTAGAATTGCAAAAATAGCCCTAAAGAGTAGTTTATTTAGGGAGGGGGGGAGAGAAGAAGGAAAAGGAGAATTAGGAGGGGGTTTGATTGATACATATAGAAATAAAACAATAATTAGTGATGATTAGACGAAAACCAATGGTACTTTGCCAACAAAATCCCGTGTAATGCGGCTTCTATTAAAAAAATTTAAAAAAATAAAAATAAAAATAAAAATTCAACTCACCAAATGTCGTGTTTTGGCCTTTTCCTTCCTTTTCCATTAATTTAATTAATAATAATAATTCATTAACTTTGTTTTTAATATTAATAATATTTCTTTTTTGTCTTAATTATTAACCACTACATTCTAATTTATTCTATTAATTTAATATGTCACACGACGATTTTTGAGGATTGTGTGATTGATATGATATGTTGTACTTTTTTTTTCTTTTCCCTCTTTTTAATATATATCTTTATATATACATTTTTTTCTCTTTTAATCATTTTTGGTGGAACATTCTTCAATCTCCTTTTATTGTGCTACATCATCAATCCTACTTTTCTTTTTCTTTTTTTAAAACAATGGAGAACAATTTATTTATCTTCTACCCCCTATGCTTTTTCTAATTGCAATTTGATTATATGGTTTCATTTGTATATTCTTCCGATATATATACTTTTTTCTTTGAAATTTCAAGTGGAAATTGGGACATAAAACGATGAAATAGTAATCTGTTATTGTTTTAAAATTTTTATGAAAGTTTTAAAAGTAACATTGTAACTATGAAAGATATTGATATTTTTGAAATTTTCAATAATTAAAAAAATTATAATTTTGACTTTAAAAACATTAGATCTTAAAACTACTTCTTATCTTATATGAATTTTTTATTCAGTTCTTTTTTTTTTTTTAATTTAAATTTTAATAATATATTAATGATTTTTTTATTGCGAGTTTGTTAGTTTTTTTTTTCTTATACAGTTGTATATATTTTAGCAATTTGTTATATTTTTCTTTAAAAAGCTACATTTTTAAATAATTTTAATTTTTTTTATTATATTTAAAATATAAATACAAATTTATATCTAATAAAGCAATTGATTTTTAAAAGATTCAAACTTTTCAAAAACTCGACCAAAAAAATCATACCCAAGATTAAAAGGAGTAAATTATCACAAAAAAAAGCTATTTAAAGTTAGGAAATCACTAAACACAAATCTCAAAGGGTAAATTTAAATTCAACTTATGGTTTAGATACTGAAAAGCTATGTTTGAAAAGAACCCATATAATAATAAATAACGATACAAGGGAAATCCAATAAGATGACATATTAATATAAATATGTCACCCATCTTACACAACTTTTTTTTTTTAAAAAAATATAAAATATATCAATTAAGAAGCATTCAATTGTGGAAACATTTTAAAAGTATTAGAAGGAATTTTAAATAAAGAATAAGATCCACGTTTTGCCCTAAAAAACTTTGGGAAATAAATTCATACTTTTTTTAGTACTATATTTGTATATATATTTAATATTATATGTATAAAATAGAATATTTGATTTTGATCTATGGTCTTATTGACTCGGTAAAAAAGTGTGTATATATATTTTGTTTAAGTAAAGTCCTTAATTAATTCTAGAAGACACTCCAAGTTTACATAGCTCCTTTCTGCCCAAACATTATTTTGCTTTAAATACTAATTATGTAGTTTTTGGCTTTCCACATTTGAATTTGGACATGGATAACTAGAAGAGATGCTATGCCCATTTACTACACCCTATGAAACTCACCTCAAACAAGATAGATAATTTCCAATTTGGATGGTAAATGGAGGACACATCCGGGACAGTTTTTCACCTATTAACTAACACCATGGACACACCGCTTACATTTTTCGTCCGGGACCATATTTCAATGATACTTTATTGAGATGGTTTTTTTTTAATAACGAAACTTTTGAAAAATATTTAAAAATATAATAAGGTGGATTTTGATCAATTCATCTAGATAGATTGTGATGTTTTACTCTAATTTTGTAAATTTTTTTTGTTCATTTTTACTATGTTTTAATATAGTTTATATATATATATATATATATATATATAACTTTAACTATTAGCCATTTTAAATTTTACTTTAACCATTTTGTAAATATAGTATGTTGGAAGCGTTTGATGAACACCCCAAATAAATAATCACCTAATAGAATATTTGATAGAAAACAAAAACCTTTTTGAAAGACTTGTTGTGTATATTCAACTCACACTTGGATGATTTAGATTACAACATTTCAATCCTATTTATAGGATTGTCATAAGAACAATTCATATCACAATTAAATACAACAAATTAAATCCTACATTTAACTAAGGTGAAACTCTTACTAAATTAACTCTAACATTTTTAACTCACATCCTTCTCTAACTTACATAAATTAACTCACATATAACTTATTTATTTAAAACATTTTTAATTTTCAACATAGTAAAGCACCAAATAAGGTCCGTGTAATAAAATAAAAAAGTTCACGATATTTTCATAAATATTCCAAGTGAATAATGTTGACCATGTTCACTTCTTTTTATTCTTTTTCTTTGCCATTTATTCATATTCTCTTATATTATTAATTTCTTCTTACTATTACTTCTTCTTCATTTTACAATATTATGATTATTTATGTAAATGTTTATCAATTTCTTCGTTTCCTCTTCTAGAATTTTTTCTTCTTCTTCAATATTTCTTATCTTCTTTATTTTTTCTTCTTGATACAAGATCAGATCGTTTAGACTTGCTACAAGATCGTTTAGACTTGTTACAAGATTAAACTAGGTATAAGGGTACAAAATTGTTTAGATTTGGTACAAGGTTACAAGATTGTTTAGACTGGATACAAAATTATTTTTTCACCCGTGCATGATTGATTAACATGGGGTACAAAATTGTTTTCTTTTTTTAAAATTATTTTATACGATATAAATATTTTAAAGGTTTGTTCTATTTTAAAAATTATTCTATATTTTTTCCCATGAAATGTTATTTATTTTATCATGAAATTCATAGCATTTGGGTTAATAGAAAACTTTATTTTAGAGTGAATTAAGTTTAAAAATTGAATAAACTAAACTAAAAAAAACTATAATATGTAAATTATGTGGAAGAAAATGAAGTACTTAATAAAATTGTATGAAGTGATATTAATCTACACTCCGTAGATTTTAGAATATAGCGTTCATGTGGTCTTATAATTCTTCGTTCGAGATGGAGAAAGAAAATACATGAAAATACTAAACTAAGAAATATATAAATCGAAATCTCAAACTCATAAATGCATGCCATGCTATATATCAATCCAAAAACCATAAACTTTCAATCAAGTAATTTACACTTCACTACATTCTCGTCTTACAAACTGATATCCATAATTTACATTTCTATATTACATTTACAACGATTAAGAACTGAAATTAATTGGAAAAGTGTGGCAGAAACATCTCAATATTTGTTAAACAAAGAGAAAACAATGAGAAATAAGAGGAGAAGGTCCGCTACACACCGGCCGCCTGCGAAATACCAGATCTATGTTCGGCTACAGACCGCCGGCAAAGAGAAGATACACACCGAATAGGGCTACAGACCACTGATGAAGAGAAGATACACACTACCATCTAGAAAAAAATAGAGATCATCCAGGCCGGAACATTATTATTAATTCAGAGAAGAAGAAAAAAGTTCTAACTGAGGATTTGGAGAAGGAGAAAGGAAAGCAGGAAGCGGCAGAGGAAGGAGGAGGGTTTTGAGAGGGAGTGTTTGGAGAGATAAATGGTGAAAATGAGGAGTGAGGGCACGAGAGAGAAGATTATTTCAATTTTCACCAAAAGGTTTCGTCCTTTTTTTTTCTTCAAATATTCTTTGACGTTTACAAACCGTCATAAAAAAAAAGATACTTCTTAACGTTACATTGGAAAAATAAAAAAATATATACCATTCGACGTTTAGTTGTCAATGTATTTCTTGGTGCCCATTAAGCTTTGCTCGAGTTAGAAGGATACAACAATAGAATATTTTAGCATATGGGAGCAAAGTTGTTCTAATAAGTACTTGGAACTATCCATTTTTTTTTTGTCAAATAAGTTATTTTTTGGTCTAATATGTCTTCAACCTATTGAATGTTGATGACTTACTAAACTCTCAATTCCAAAGTTTAGGGTTGGAATAAACAATAAATTCAATTTAACATCATCCAATTTACCAGTTACTTTTATGAATATGTAACATGAAGAAGTGCTTGAAAAGTTTAAAGTTCAAAACCTATTAGTTTGAAATTTGGAAAACTAGAGTAATAAGGCCATAATCAAAGGATAAGCAAGTAATAAATTAAGATCAAAACAACAGATGATGATGATTAATGGATGGACAATTAGAAGAGAAAGATAAATTTGTAAAATATTCTAAGAATAGGCAAATTGGGAAAATTAGTTGTGTTTAAAGAAATAGAATCCACAGGAATTGGTGGAGGGAGAAACCCATAATTTAAGGATAATGTTGTTTGAACAGTGAGATGATAAAAATGGGGGAAAACACTAAAAATGGAGAATTGAAAAAGGGTATATAAGAAGGGGAATGAGGAATGGGGAAAAAACAATTTCACAGGGAGAAATAGAGGATAAAGCTGTTATCTTTCTAATTTTCTTTCCTGAGAAATGACATAACAAAGGGATTTACATTTTTAATTTTGTATTAATTCTTTCTTCTTTTATCTCAGTGGATGTAAGGGTCTTCCGTTTCTCTTATTATATATATATATATATATATGTATATATATTATACTACTACTTACTAGTTCATATCTGTGTGTATATATATATATATGATATTCTGTTGCTGAAAGACCCCAATATAGTCATCCATCCACTGGTGAAATCTTTTTTATTCAAATTCTACCCTTCAAATTGAGTATTTTGGAAAGAATTGATATAAAAAGAAAACATATTTTATGATTAACAGTGCAGATTAATATATAATCTGTAATTTCTAGTACTTCTGAAGTTAATCCCTTTTCCTTTAATACAATTTACATATTTGATTTGAAAAATAAATTAAAAAAATGGCTGGAGGAGGATTTGTTGTTGAAGGAAGAGGAAGGAATTATGAAGGAGGAGTGACTGGTTTCGTGATAGTGACATGTTTGGTGGCCGCCATGGGAGGTCTTCTGTTCGGTTACGATCTTGGAATCTCAGGTGGGGTTACTTCAATGCCAAGTTTCTTGGATCAGTTTTTCCCATCTGTTGTTAAGAAGATGAAAAGTGCCCATGAGAGCGAGTACTGTAAGTTTGACAGTGAACTCCTTACTTTGTTTACCTCTTCTCTTTACCTTGCTGCTCTCGTCGCTTCCTTCGCCGCTTCCGTCGTCACCCGTAAATTTGGTCGGAAACCATCCATGTTCTTTGGAGGTCTTTCCTTCTTACTTGGTTCCATTCTTAATGGTGTTGCTAATAGCATTGCTCTCCTCATCATTGGTCGATTGTTGCTTGGTGTTGGTGTTGGTTTTGCCAATCAGGTATGTATACAATTTATCCTTAATTCCCTTTCTTTCGTTACAAACACAGACATATTTATACATGTTTATGAATCAATCCATCAATCATTCGTTCATTCTTGGCTTTTGCATTCTTGTTCTTTCAGTCTGTCCCCGTTTACCTTTCTGAAATGGCACCAGCCAAAATCAGAGGAGCTCTCAATATGGGCTTCCAAATGGCCATTACAATCGGCATCTTGGTGGCAAGTCTTGTCAATGTCGGTACAGCCAAAATCGAAGGCGGATGGGGATGGAGAGTCTCACTCGCTCTCGCCGCGGTCCCCGCCGTGATGATGACCATCGGAGCCATCTTCCTTCCTGATACTCCCAACTCCATTCTCGAAAGAGGATTCACAGAGAAGGCCAAGACGATGCTCCAAAAAGTTCGCGGTACCGATAATGTGGAAGAAGAGTTCCAAGACCTTATGTATGCAAGTGAAGCTGCAAAGAAAGTAGACCATCCATGGACCAACATATTGAAGCCACAATACAGACCCCAACTCGTGATGTGCACCATAATCCCATTCTTCCAACAACTCACCGGCATTAACGTTATCATGTTCTACGCTCCTGTTCTATTCATGACTCTAGGATTCGGCGACGACGCATCTCTAATCTCGGCCGTCATCAGCGGTGGTGTCAACGTCCTTGCAACCTTAGTTTCCATCTTCACAGTGGACAAATTCGGACGCAGAATCTTGTTCCTCGAAGGTGGAATACAGATGTTCATCTGCCAAATCCTAGTGGGAACCCTAATCGGAGTGAAATTTGGACTGAATGGAGAAGGAACTCTATCAAAATTCGACGCAAACCTGATTCTATTCCTGGTGTGCACATACGTATCGGCATTCGCTTGGTCTTGGGGACCATTGGGTTGGTTGGTACCAAGTGAAATTTGCCCGCTGGAAATTCGATCAGCAGGACAGGCAATAAACGTATCAGTGAACATGTTCTTCACGTTCATCATCGCACAAGTGTTCTTGGCGATGCTTTGCCATATGAAATTCGGACTGTTCTACTTCTTCGCAGGGTTTGTGTTGATAATGACGGTGTTTATCTATTTCTTCTTGCCGGAGACAAAGAATGTGCCGATTGAAGAAATGAACAGAGTATGGAAGGCACATTGGTTTTGGGGGAAGTACATTCCTGACGAGGCAGTCATTGGCGGCCCTGTCGAGCAGCATAACAACGATGTTTGAAGAACAAATCTATAAACCTTCACCCAAAAAAAAAAAAAAAAATGGAGAAGAACAAGATAGTATTTTATTGAACCTATTAGCCTCATGTCTTTCTTTATTTACATTTAATTTCTATTTTGTTGAGGTCCTAGCTCTTGTTTTTCTCCTTGTACATTTCTACTTTTATTTGTAAATTAATTTATAATTATATTATATATTTATCTAGTTAATCTGTGTTGTTTTGTTCTACATGCATATATTGGAACTTGGATGTCTTAGAATTTAAAAAAAAAATATTAAATATGCATGTCAAAGTGTAACTATAGTCTAAAATGTATTTGAAGCAATGA
The DNA here is from genome assembly GCF_025177605.1 of Cucumis melo. NCBI lineage: Eukaryota > Viridiplantae > Streptophyta > Magnoliopsida > Cucurbitales > Cucurbitaceae > Cucumis > Cucumis melo. The sequence goes on from NC_066866.1 coordinate 5,196,271, forward strand.
AAATGGGTCACAAGTCTTGAACCAAATTTCATTGCTTATAACTAAAGGAAGTGCTTCAATGGACACTATATATCAATGTAAAGTAGTCACCGATTACACAATGATGTGATGATCCAACATTGGATGTGTATTGAATAGTACGATTTTTCTCCCAATAGAATGACCCACTGCCTCTCTTATACAACTTGATTGTTCGACCTATTACATTTATAGCATATAAATGTTTTATGTTGATAAAGTTTTGTGGATTAATTCGTATGTTTTCTTCTCTATGCCATTCAAGATAAATGAGTTTGCTCTCAACAATTCTTATGCGTTGGGATAGCTAGACATAGACTTATTATTTATGACACTGACTTGATAATATAATAAGTTAGATTATATTCAACAGTGTGTTATATCTTTTAGAACATTTAGTTCGGTTGGACGTGATATTACATCTCTAAGCACTCGAGAATCCATTATTGGACCTTCCCGCCCCGTTAGCATGAACATAAAATTTTCCCTTTGTATCGTGCGAAAAACGCATGGACGTTCGTTGCTATATCCCCTTTACTTGTTATATACCTTAAGCGATCACAAACACTGATATTATTGACCTCGATACATATATTGTTCAATGGCACCTAGACAATTATGTAGGTATAGATTTCATGGAATATTCCATCATTTTGCTATTCTAATATAGCAAAGACTTGATGTCAAGTCAATATTGGATATTAAAGGGATATGTACCTCGAAGGATTTTTATTAGGACATGATTGGTTTTGGTCTTTTCAGCAGTGCCTCGTGCAATTGCAACATTACATTTAGAACAAAGTTGAAATGCTTGGAAACTGTCTTTTGGGAACTTGGAGATTGATTCTTAACATCGTGAGCCAAGATGTGCAAAAAGACACAACCATCATTTCTTCCCCATCTACCACTTCCATGCCCACTAAGCCACCAATTGTTCTAAGTAAAAAACAACATACGACAAAACATCTTCTATCTGTTCTGTTCTTGTACTCTTGCGACAACACAAATCTGATTCATAGACTATTCAAAAGCATGCTAAATGTTTTATCGGATGCTTAATGTATGGTACCATGATATTCAATCCTCCTATGATCGTTTAGTTAACAATTGTAACTGGCACTAAGAACTCGAGAGACCGTACTCAATAATGTTGGTAGTTCTTGTGGGAGCAAACTATTAGAATCAATCCTAAAATGCAACTGTGTGACCCACTTGTTATTGCATCCGTTATGAACTCTACTTTTAACTCACATGCAAATTCCTTGAAAAATGGTAATTTGCAATGATGCCAACAATGGCTACTATGGTTTAGGATTAAAGGCCAAAGGAATTTAGAGTTTAGAATTTAAGATTAGAGGTTTAAGAATTTCGATTTAAGGTTTAGGAGGTTTAGTTTGGGTTTAGGGTATGGACATTAGGTTGGAGTTTGGAGTTTTGGGTTTATTGAGTAATTTAAGGCCATTGTATTTGGTTATTTTTCATATGGTTGATTATAGCATAAAAAGGTTTGTGTTGAGTTGAGAGTTTTTTCTATCTCACATTTAATGTTTGGCGTTATTGTTTGGTTTTAAGTTTTTAATTTAAGTTATTAAGTTTGTAATTTAGTATATCTCACAATTTTTTTTCCTACTTCAATAAAAACATTTAATTAATGGTAGCAAAATATTTAGACCATACAAAATAATTTTGAAAACAGAAAAAACTTACAGACCGATGATGAAAAATACAAAAGATGTCCTAATCAATACATGATTAATCGGCCACCTGCGCGCGTGTAATTCTTCTTCTAAACGATCATGATAGTGTAGGATATAATACACGATCGTATAGTTCTTTTTAACAATGGAAAAAATGTTTCGTGTAATTCATTTTCTAAACGATCATGATACGCGATCATATAGAAAATTACACATTATTGTGTAGGTAGGTATCAATACAATCGTGTAGTTTTTTTTAACAATGGAAAAAATACTTCAAATCTTAATGATCGTTTAGATCATCATATCAAATTGATAGTTAAACAATCATGATATTCTGAAAGAGATGTGGCAAGAAAGAAAAAGAAGATGAATAAAAATATAAGAAATAAAATATTGAAAGAAATCTGTACTTTATTTATCTAAAAGAAGATGAGCGAAGGTGTTGAAGAAATCTGGAAAAAAAAAATAGAAGAAGAAAGAGCTAAAGAAATCTGGAAGAGAAATGAATAGATCGCAAAAATGAAGAAAGAGAATTGACGAATCGTCCACGATATCAAGGACAAAACTAGAATTTATGAAACTTTCTATTGACCTTTTTTATTTTGTTACTCGAATCGTAAATATTTTAAAGGTTTGTTATATTTACGAAAATTAATCTTAGTTTAATTTCGCTCCCATTTTCTTTTTTCCTTTTTATTTTTATTTTTGCTGGTGTGGTGGTTGGTTTAACAAACATTGAGAAATTGATATGCATTTATTTCATTGTTTTTAACCGTAGTTCCAACCATTTCAATTAATCTTTATATTTATGTGAATGCTCTTTTTCTTTTTAAATTTTTTGAAAACGTTGCCTTCCAACCATTTTTAGAAAGCAAAAACAAATATTTATCATAAAAAAATAATAATAATTGAAAACCCATGTTTTAAAAACTATATATATATATATAATGGCTCCAAAATTAATTTAAAACATTAGACTTAAAATAATTTCATTTCTCTTAAATTTTCTTTTCAAGTGTATTACTAACTATAATAATTTTTTTAAGCATGAAAAATTCATTTAGAAGCGAAATATATATAAATAACAATGATTCAAGTATGTACAAAATGTTCTATCAATTTTTCAAAACCAAAATGGCAACATTAAATCCACCCATTAATCCCTCACATCACCATTTAATCCCATATTTTTAGATTATTAAACTCAAAAATTTCTTAGCACTACAAAATTACCATAATTCTCATCTTCAGTTTACAATTTTATAAATACTAATGAATAAAATGTCAAACGTGTTTGGTTATACATAAAAAAATATCGTTAGAGTTTTATGAACAAAAAAATATGTTTTGTATTTAACTTGTGAAATCAAACATTGATAGATTTTTGACTCATTTGGTTATACTTGTAGTTTTTTTAAATGTTGTTATTTATATATATACATTCATACTTTTGGATCTAATTGGTATTTTTTGTTTGTAAGTAAACTTGTATATTTATGATTTTTTTTACAAATGAAATGAAGGTAGAAGAAATGTACAATGAGAAAAACAAGCGTTGGGCCCCAAACAAACAGAAATGTATATAAAGAAAGACATGAGGCTAATAGGTTGAATAAAATACTATCTTTGTTTTTCTCCATTTTTTTTTTTGGGTAAAGGTTTATAGATTTGTTCTTTAAACATCGTGGTTATGCTTCTCAACAGGGCCGCCAATGACCGCCTCGTCGGGAATGTACTTCCCCCAAAACCAATGCGCCTTCCACACTCTGTTCATTTCTTCAATCGGCACATTCTTTGTCTCCGGCAAGAAGAAATAGATAAACACCGTCATTATCAACACAAACCCTGCGAAGAAGTAGAACAGTCCGAATTTCATATGGCAAAGCATCGCCAAGAACACTTGTGCGATGATGAACGTGAAGAACATGTTCACTGATACGTTTATTGCCTGTCCTGCTGATCGAATTTCCAGCGGGCAAATTTCACTTGGTACCAACCAACCCAATGGTCCCCAAGACCAAGCGAATGCCGATACGTATGTGCACACCAGGAATAGAATCAGGTTTGCGTCGAATTTTGATAGAGTTCCTTCTCCATTCAGTCCAAATTTCACTCCGATTAGGGTTCCCACTAGGATTTGGCAGATGAACATCTGTATTCCACCTTCGAGGAACAAGATTCTGCGTCCGAATTTGTCCACTGTGAAGATGGAAACTAAGGTTGCAAGGACGTTGACACCACCGCTGATGACGGCCGAGATTAGAGATGCGTCGTCGCCGAATCCTAGAGTCATGAATAGAACAGGAGCGTAGAACATGATAACGTTAATGCCGGTGAGTTGTTGGAAGAATGGGATTATGGTGCACATCACGAGTTGGGGTCTGTATTGTGGCTTCAATATGTTGGTCCATGGATGGTCTACTTTCTTTGCAGCTTCACTTGCATACATAAGGTCTTGGAACTCTTCTTCCACATTATCGGTACCGCGAACTTTTTGGAGCATCGTCTTGGCCTTCTCTGTGAATCCTCTTTCGAGAATGGAGTTGGGAGTATCAGGAAGGAAGATGGCTCCGATGGTCATCATCACGGCGGGGACCGCGGCGAGAGCGAGTGAAACTCTCCATCCCCATCCGCCTTCGATTTTGGCTGTACCGACATTGACAAGACTTGCCACCAAGATGCCGATTGTAATGGCCATTTGGAAGCCCATATTGAGAGCTCCTCTGATTTTGGCTGGTGCCATTTCAGAAAGGTAAACGGGGACAGACTGAAAGAACAAGAATGCAAAAGCCAAGAATGAACTAATGATTGATGGATTGATTCATAAACATGTATAAATATGTCTGTGTTTGTAACGAAAGAAAGGGAATTAAGGATAAATTGTATACATACCTGATTGGCAAAACCAACACCAACACCAAGCAACAATCGACCAATGATGAGGAGAGCAATGCTATTAGCAACACCATTAAGAATGGAACCAAGTAAGAAGGAAAGACCTCCAAAGAACATGGATGGTTTCCGACCAAATTTACGGGTGACGACGGAAGCGGCGAAGGAAGCGACGAGAGCAGCAAGGTAAAGAGAAGAGGTAAACAAAGTAAGGAGTTCACTGTCAAACTTACAGTACTCGCTCTCATGGGCACTTTTCATCTTCTTAACAACAGATGGGAAAAACTGATCCAAGAAACTTGGCATTGAAGTAACCCCACCTGAGATTCCAAGATCGTAACCGAACAGAAGACCTCCCATGGCGGCCACCAAACATGTCACTATCACGAAACCAGTCACTCCTCCTTCATAATTCCTTCCTCTTCCTTCAACAGCAAATCCTCCTCCAGCCATTTTTTTATTTATTTTTCAAATCAAATATGTAAATTGTATTAAAGGAAAAGGGATTAACTTCAGAAGTACTAGAAATTACAGATTATATATTAATCTGCACTGTTAATCATAAAATATGTTTTCTTTTTATATCAATTCTTTCCAAAATACTCAATTTGAAGGGTAGAATTTGAATAAAACAGATTTCACCAGTGGATGGATGATTATATTGGGGTCTTTCAGAATCAGAGTATCATATATATATATACACAACTATTAACTAATAAGTAGTAGTATAATATATATACATATATATATAATAAGTGATACTGAAGACCCTTACATCCACTGAGACAAAAGAAGAAAGAATTAATACAAAAATAAAAATGTAAATCCCTTAGTTATGTCATTTCTCAGGAAAGAAAATTAGAAATATAAGAACTTTATCCTCAAATTCTTCCTGCATTCCCCTTCTTATATACCCTTTTCCAATTCTCCATTTTTATCATTTCCCCCATTTTTTTCTCCTCCTTTTGTTCTTTGTCTGTTCAAACAATATTATCCTAAAATTATGGGTTTCTTCCTCCTCTTTCCTTCCTCTGTCTCAACTTAGAAAAACTTCTTCCTATTAATTACCCTCCATTTTTAAGACCAATTCCTGTGGATTCTATTAGTTTTAGCATAACTGCTTTCCCATTTTTCCTATTTTTGGGATATTTATCTTATCATATATTTACTCATTATCTTTTTTTCTCTTTTTATTTTTCTCAGATTGAGTTGGCAGATTTGCTTCTGTCCAAATTCAACTTATTTCATTAACCAAAATGAAAGGTGTTCAAGTTATTACCATAATTCTTATCCCTTAGTTGTTGTCTTATTCAGTATAAAAATTGGATTATCTTAATATTGTATTATTCAAATGAATTACGCTGTATCTTGTTCAAAAACATAGCGTGTTCACACATACTTCTTGTGTGTCCTGTTGAGGTTGAAAAAGGCTTAACTTTTATTTTTATATACTTCTCAAGTCAAGTTCAGGTTGAGAAATGAAACTTTTATCAAGAAAGTAATGGAAATTTTTTGATCAAATGTAAGAACATGATCGTCGTATTCAAAATAATGGATAGTTTTTAAGCCTAAGTGTTAAGATTTGAGATACTTTAGGAGAAAATAGTGAAGATCCTAAAGTGAAAAGTGAAGCTATTTGTATATACTTATAAATTTGAAAATTTTTGAATTCCTGTTAGGCATGACTATACATTATGGTATCTTATTTGCTATAAATTCTGTTACTAAAGTCTTACAATGTAAATATTTGCTTCAAAGATCAATTTTGAAATTTTTTTTATTCTTCGAATATCACTTTCATTAGTTTGTCAGATACCATGCTTTTAAAGTGATGCATCGACGCTGAAAGAATTCAATTTGAGTCCATGAACCGTCTAAAACCTTGTATATTAATAGGTTATCTATTCAACTTCTAAAAAAAATTTATACTCACTTGACACAAACGAAAGTCATGAATTTTATTCTATAGGATATGGAATTTTACATGTAATAGTTCAATTAATTTAATTTATTTTTAATCTGTTAAAAATCCATTAAGGCTTTTAATTTTCTTAAAGAAAAAATATATAAAATTATAAATATAAGTATTTGTAAAATAGCCAAAATAAACTCCTTACATCCGTCTTAGGAGATGAAGATTCAATCCCACGTTGTCACAGATTTTGTCATAAAATGGGTATTCGTAAGATACTGCTAAAGTTTAACAACTTAACTAAATATAAATCTAAAAATTTGAGAAAGTTTACATTTTTAAAACTGTTTATTAGATGCTATTAAACAGACTTGAAAACTTACGATATAAATTACCAAAATAGAATGAACATTCTTTTGTTGTAAAATTAAACTTATTGGATAGTTTATCCATTTTTGCTTCAAAAGTTACTCCATGTCACATGATGAGGAAAACTCTAATTTTGAGATGTGGAGACCTATTAACATGGACGGTCTCATTAACATGGACAAAAGACTGAATGTTTGTAACCGTGACTTGTCACAGCTACGGTCGTTTGTTCAATCTCTTGGTTAATGATAGTCTTAATCAACTATACAATTTTTAAATTGACAATCTATAGAACCCTATGCTTTGACATTTATAACATTCCAATATGTTCAATTCTTACATACTTATTGCAACATCTTGTCAACCTAAAATATTCCCCAACTTGTTGAGTATTATAACTTACAACTTAACTCAAAAGATAAGTTAAGATTTTCACAATTGTCAAACTCAAGCATGCCCATGAATGCAAAACTTTATACAAACAAACCCAACTCTAACTCACAAGCATCCCTGCTTTAATGTGAAGAAATAGATTAGTATTAATTTGAAACAAGCAAAAGAAAGGAGAGTCTTTACACAGTTTAAAACAAATCATCTTTCAGTACAAACATGGAAATGGATCACATGCTTTTAAAAAAGAAAAAAAGAAAAAAAATAGTCAAAATAATTATATTTGATATAAATCCTGAGCTCCTAAACAACACATAATGTATCTCTTTTTCTTCGTTATTTAAAGACCATGGATCGGAGGTTTCAATGGATCACTACGGTGCTATGGTCGCTAGCTATGTGCCTTTCTTTAAAAACTTGGGGATGAAATCAAGGCAGCTAGCTATGTGCCCGACACTAACTTGATTCATGACGTAGAAGGCAATGTGCAAGAGCAGCTTCTGAATAGTCATAGTAAAAAGCTTGCCATTGCTTTTGGTCATTTAATACTAGTCCCGGTACTTGTCCGAAAGATTAGGAAGGGAAATACAAAAGGCCGCTCATTTCAAGGTTAGAGGAACTAGAGTTAGGCTACATACTTAGCAACATTAAGAAATATACAACAATAGATTTAGCTAACAGCCTTAAATCGAAAGGGAAAACAACAGAACTCTCCCACTTTGAAAAAGAGAGAGATCTTGAAAATCTGACAAAGTAGTGTTCTTTGAAACAGTAGGCTCAATAACGACAAAAATGGTTTCCCATCTAAAGATCATGATGCTGAAATTTAAACTATAAGAAGATTATTAACTTACAACTTTCCAATCCTATAGAACAGAACGGGCTTCAGCTGTGACATTGCCCCGGTATATGTCCATTAGGTTTGGTATTTCATCCAAGTGCTTAAGAACACAATTCTCCACAAATTTACTCTCCACTTGTGTAAGCGCCCGAGCAATCGTTATGTTCGTAGGAAGTTTTTTCACCTTCAAAACCTCAAGAACTTTGTACCTTGGTCGGAGCCGCTTGTCGATTGACAACTTGAAGAACATAGGGTAAGAAATTACGGTTCCTGGCTCCAACTTTACGGTGTTGAAACAGAAATCTGCAACATCCCTCATTTTCTTCTCTGAACGAGCTAAACATTCTGGCATTCTCTTAAATAGTGTAAAAATCTCCTTCTCAGACCATCCTAAACTCTTCAAAACATTTATTTTCTTATTCCAAGTTGAATCACTCATTCCAATCCTTGCTTTAAGTGCATCAACAAACATACCCGACTTTGGTTCAAAGCCCAATTCTTTAACCATTTTCACTACTTGAATCATTCTATCAACCTTTTGCACTATAATTCTAGGATTCGATACAATCAATTTTGCTATAGTCCTAGAAGGTACTCCTACACTGGCTAAAACATCAGCGTTAGGTTTTAAAACACCCTTAAAATCATAAGTTAGAAGCAAGGTATAACGAAGAATAGCAGCAGTTACTTGTTCATCCGATTCAAGAATTTCCTTCAAGAAAAGAATTAATGGTTTCAAATGAGAATCTAAGCTACACAGAATAACCCCAGGGTTTGTTAGAATTAGCTTAGGAAGTAAAGGACCGACGAACCCGACTTCCTGGAGGAACTCAAATTTAGGCTTCAGATTGTTGGATACTTTGGACTGAAGGATCGAAGGTCGCCTCGAGACCAAATTGGCGATCTGTGGATTCTCGAATGCATGTGATCTCAAGAAATCGATAACGACTTCGTACTTCTGGAGGCTTTTTTCATCGAATTGGAGCTTTCGACCGGCAGAAGTAGGAGATCCTGAAGAAAGGCCACATGAGTTTTGGAGGAATTGGATGGTAGAAAGAGAGGCCAAAGGCAATGAAGAAGTAGAAAGGGCATTGAGAAAAGGTTTATGGGTGAAATGTAGAAGAAAATTGGAGGAAAGTTTGAACATTTGGGGGTTAGATTGAAGAAATTGAAGTAAGGGTGTGGGTTAGGGTTTTGAGGTCCACGAACGGAGTGAAAACCAAAACCTATTCTCCGCTTTTCTATTTAACCATACGAGTAGTTCCGTACAACCCCTCCTCTTAATTGTATATATTTTCAATTTAGAAAAATGATATTTAAACATCCAAAGCTTTAATACATTCCTTAAATTATTTAATTAGATTAATCAATATTATAAAAGAGTTCGTCAATGACATAAAAAAACATACCAAACAGCACCACTAATATTTTGTAACATTTTTTTTTTATAAATTCATGCCTTGTTATTATTTTTATGATTTAAGTCATGTTTATATTTCGAGTTTTCAAGCATACTAAAAATGAATATTAAGTTAAACAATCTAATAATCTTTTAATAGAGTGTTGAATATCCGAGTATTTGTAAAAAATACTCAAGAGTTCTTTATATAACAGGTCTTTATTATTATTAGATAGTAAATATCTCTATTTATTTTACTAAGTTATCTTTACGCTCTAATTAGAGTTAAAAAGGAAGAAAATTTAAGCTATCAAACCTTTGTCCGTCATGTTTAATTGATTATTTACTAATCTTCCAAATACATGTAAAATAAATAAATAAAATTTATGATTCATGTACACTCAAATTTTCTTACCATTGGTTGATAAATAAAATAGAGTCAGTAGCTAATAATTTAAATCTTATTTTAACCCTTTGGTTTTTTATTTCTTTTTTTTTTTTGAAAAATGATACTCATCTTCTCTGATTTCCATACCATAACTTTTGTTTAGTCAAAATCTAAAATTAAAATATGTATTTAAGGGTTAAAAATATGAAATATGTTGTTTGATTTTTGAAAATTATATTTAAATGATTTTATCAAATAATTGAGTGGCCATTGTTACAAATTAAAATGATTTAAAAATAAATAAAATGTAAATATGTAAATAAATGAAGAAAAGTAAAAATGAGTAATAGAAGGAGAGGTACAAAAGTTGTAAAGAGAATAAAAGTTTGTAATGGAAAAACATCCTCAAATGTGTGGATTGCAGAAGTTATTAGCTCATGATACCAAAAGTTCACATAACACATTTTTACCATATCATAAACCTTAATTTCCTTTTAGTTCTAATAATTTGTTGCCACCATTATTCTTTTTGTTCTTTGGTTTGTCCCACTGCATGCTAAAATCATAACATGAACAAGCGCTTCTGAAGACGAATTTGGTTGTTTACCAACCGAAGACAATTATAATATGAAAAACGAAAAGAAATAATGTTGCTACGACTGACATTATCCACTTCCTTCGTAGTTTCAGAATATACAAATGAAATCGTTTAAAATTGAAAAATATTCAGAAAATAAGGTGGTCTTTTATAATTGAACTCTCGTTCCTTTTGCGTTCCTTTTGCATTCCATTTATGTGTTATGTCTGTTTCTTTTGACATTATATATAGTCTTTTAGAAACTTACTAGGAAACTAACAATTTAATTATATTTAGTTTTATTTAATTTTGAATAGTCATCGTAATTGTATTTGTGAAAAGATGAAAGACTACAAAATTGAGAGTTAGTTTGTTAATCATTAATTAACATATTAGAACTATTTACAGTAAATTAAAAAATCTAAATATTGCCACTAATTATGAAAAGATGAGTTAATATTAGCATTTATGGTATAGAAAAATAAATCAAGAGGAAATAAAATGTCATGCAAGGGAAGGAATAGAAAAATGAAAGTAACGTGAAAAGATTACTTGAGAAAAGTTGACATAAAAAGTTTCTCCATATTCTATCTTTATATATACTATAGATTAAATCTAAACAAATTTATATATCATCATGTCTTCTTTATATATAGTATAGATTAAATCTAAACAAATCTGTATATTATGTCTCACGTTTCTGTGCATATCACTCTAATTGTACCAAACTAAGTGTTTAATTTTTCTATTTTTGAAAATTATTTTGATTTCCCATAATTTAGATATGATTCGTACAATATCGAAATCTATGTGTGGTTTTCTTTCCTTTTTTGAGTTCAACTAAGCCAAATCTCGTGATTACTGACACACCCATATGCTAATGGAGCAACATTAGACAGAATTCGTGTCCAGACATCAGTAAAATCTTTACCATATGATATAACAATTGAAAACCCACAGTAGAAAGGATTCACAACTCATAGCTCTTCCACCTGAGCAAATCTTATGTTTACAAACTGAGAAGACAAAGGCAAGATTTAGGATATATTAACGAGAGACTCAAAACGAGGAAAAAAAATAGATTCATATATGCTGAACAAGAACAAGGCAAAACTAATTTCCTAGGTTTGGTTTACAGAACGAAACCTGAGATTGTACGATGACCCACCATACACATTTTCCGTAGACATTGGTACTTCCAAAATGATGAAAACAGAAATTAAGATCCTTCTTGATTTTAACTTATATGTAAAATGTTTCGTTTAGTACATTCAATAATACTACATGCTACGACTAACTGCTTCCGGTAGCTGTGGAGACTTCAGCACTGCAAACAGGGCAGACCTGCACAACCACCAAGCTTTAGTTATCTTGAGTTTGGTTGGCTATACGTACGTTATCATTTCATATTTGCCATGGTATTGTTAAGATTTAACCCTCCATGCTATGCTATAATAGTTGTAGGGTAGTGAGAGCTTTAATAATTTATTATACAGCAAAGGGGACTCCATCATGATCTTACGAATCTAAAGATCTCAAAAAATAGAACAAGCTATTTTCCTATCCTTATAGTTTTGATATGATTAAGAATAATCGAAATCAAAGTCCAGGTTGGTTTGCTGAGCCTCTAGGGATAGAAAACTATCTAGCTTTGTTTGGAGAACACTTTGTTGAGTTAAAGATTATTTTGTTGCTAAATGCTACACTATTAACCCCCTTTGTCGGGATGGGTGTTCATTGTACCATGTGCATACATCCATAAGTAACTTAGTGCAACATGGATGTGAATGGATTTTACCTTGTTTATTTTTAACCAATTAGTTATGCAGTCAGAGTGGTAGGAGTGTTTGCAAGAGAGAACAGTCAAGGTTTCACCGTCCTCGAAATCCAATCGACAAATGACACACCTGAAAAGATGAGCACCAGAACCAAAAGCTAAGTAAACAAAAATAATAGCAAGAAAGGACAAAAAAGCCTTGCTCAAGATCACTTACGAATCGTTGCTTCCAGTCTGATCGCTCCCTGCCTTGAAGTTTATGGAGGGTAGAGAAGCAATTGTATCAGCAGATAGCCCTCTACTTTCAGTTCCTACCACTTCACCCAATGCAAGCAACTCCTGAAATATAAATAAGCCTCTCAGGAATCAACAGTAAGAAAGCACCAGAACTCCAGCAAGCCAAACTCACCTCATACGATAGTTCATCTGGGTCGACGTCCTCCCATGTATCCTGAAAACCAAAGCCCAATGAGTGTTTAATAGAACGATAATCAGATGTCATCTAATATCCTGAGTATAGCTACTTTTTGGGCTAGGATTGAAAACTTATTTCTATCCTAACTAGTTCAAAAAGCTACATTTCGATTTTTTTAAGAAGAAAAATAAACTAAGGCGAAAAAGAATATTTTTTCCACTATGTCAAATTTGAGAGAAGAGTATTTTTCACTAGTTGAAAAGAAATTTAGTGAGTATAACGGAAAATGTTATGGTTTCAGAATTCTGAAGTTCCAGGGCCCAGAGTCACCATTTTTTCTCTTTATATAAGAAACAACTTCATCACTATCCTAAGAGTTAGAAAGATAAACTTTTAATAACATCCACTAAAAGCAAGATCAAAGGGAGAAGATCTCTTTGTTGGATAATATAGAGAAGGCAGGCTTGAATTTGCAAATTGAACAGAAAGAAAACTCTAAACAATATAGCCTATGGATGTGGCAGATAAAAAAAATTTCTTTTATTTTCCTTCTTTTTCTTTCTGAGACAGATATGTAAAATAGAAATGGCTCAGAGAAGGGGCTGATAAGACCAGTTTTATTAGAAATTCATGATCGGCAGCTGGAAAGAGAAGATACCTTATCAGTTATCATTATGGAGTAATTAAATTACAAGAATCTCAGATATGGCAGTTACATTTTATCAACTGGGAAATTCTATCCCCTTCTCCAGCCTTATCAGGCAACTGAAGCAAGAGATGGAATAAGGGTTTTGACTGGCCCCTTATGAATCATTGGGCATAAGTTTTCTGCCGAGCAGCTGTCTGCAGGGCAGAAGTCTCTGTTGGGGAAGCAGTAAATAATTGTCGAACAAATACAAGTGTTGAAAATCAAAGCAATATTTCAAGTAATCGTATCCAGGAAAAAGATTGTCTCCACAGCGATTTGGAAAACGTGTGCCTAATTTCTTCATGTGATTCTCAATAAAAATTGGATTAAATAGTGCCACTCACTGAACTTCACATAAGAATTGAAATACAAATATGATATTGACAAAAATAATAACCTCCAGGGTCTTTATACTTTCGCTTGAAGAAAGTTTTGTGGGTCATTCAAACAAGGTGGGAATGGAATGTATAGCAGGTATAGAAAAAAAGCATGTGGATCTATTCCTCCTTAAATTATGTTAGTAACAGAATTTAGATTGTGGTGATAGGACACATGGGGGGAAGAGATTGTGAGTACGAAAAGAAAGTGGTAGTTAGTTCGTTAGTAGAAAATAACTTAAGGCCCGTCTGTTAACAATTTTTTTTTTCTTTTTTAAAATTAAGTCTAAAGACACTACTCCCACCTCCAACTTTCTTCCTTTGTTATCTACCTTTTTATCAATTGTTTAAACAACCAAGCCAAATTTTGAAAACTAAAAAAAGTAGCTTTAAAATTTTTGCTTGGTTTTTTAAACCATTGGCAAAAATTAGATAACAAAGTAAGAAATTTCAAAAACAAAACCAAAACCCCAAATGGTTACCAAATGGGACTTAAGGTCTTTGATTTTCATTTTGGATAGAACTTTAATTTATGGTAGTTTTTAACTCTTTGTAAAAATTCAATACTAACATTAAATTCATTTCTTTAACTCTATTAGAGGCCTAGTGGTAAAAAAGAAGACGTCACGGTAAAGGGCTAAGAGGTCATGAGTTCAATCCATAGTGTTCATCCACCTAGGAATTAATATTCTAGGAGTTACGTTGACACCTAAATGTTGTCAGGTTAGGTAGATTGTCCGATGAGATTAGTCAAGGTACGCGTAAGCTAAGCCAGACACTCACGGATATTAATTTTATTTAAAGAAAAAGAGCCCTCTATCAAAATTCAAATCAGGTTAGCACATGAAGAACGTCGCTTGGTCAAACAGGGTAGCGATCGAATTCGGGAATTATGAATATTAACTTTTTTAAATAAAAGGAAGAAGAGTTTTGCCAAGAGGTCTCAAAGGGAAGATTCTTCGGCTGCCATTGCACCTTTCACGAAAGGATATTTTCATGACCATAATAGATCTAAAACACATCTAAATCTTCTTAGATTGTCTGGCTATTTGAATGAGTTCTATATGAAGGGTCAAAAAGTTTTCAAGGATAATTTCATAAAACTGTTCCAAACTTATTTAGAGAAATATGATCAAATTTAGTGCAAACGAACTTTCATCTGCCTCATCCTCAGGAAAATCTATCTTGAAGTTTTTTATCCAAAAAAAGAAAATTGTTTTTGAAGTTGTTGACAACTTCCACTGCTGGCTGGACTATAGTGTATGTCTCAACAAAATTGTGGCCAAAGCCACCATTGAGATTAAAAACGGTTCTCCCAAATACTAATTTGGAATACCAGGCCGCATATGAAGATTACAGGACTACTTTTGAATCACATTCTCATGGGTGATAACAGCGGTTATTTCCACAGCATTAAGGCACAGGCTGCTGACTAACTCTCCGCTAACACAATTTCCTCTTAACTTTTGAAGCTCTACTTACAATTACTAAGAATACTTCCAATTTAAAAATACATTGGCTTGGAAGGAGGACGTTTGGATGGTGAAAACCAGCCTAAGAAGTAAGAAGCATGGAGACACATGGACACTTTTTGGAGGAGTGACGATTGGTTGACAACTTGACATCAAAACATATAGTAGCATTTAAGTTTCTCAGGAAAAGAAAAGTAACATCAATTAGATGATAAGGAGAAGAAAAGAAGGTTAGAAATTCTTCAAGAAACCAATGGGGCTGCAAAAGAACTTCCAAATTTGCATTGATAAAAGAAGTAAAATAAAAAAGAAGGTTTGGGCAAGGAACAACATGAAAAATTTAAAAGCAAATGTATCTGGCAAGATCCCAAAATTCATCCAAAAGAGAACAGGTTTTGAAATTCCTTTTATTCATCCGAATCCTAGTTCTCAAAGGGGGCAAAAAGAAGGAAGCCATGGCATTGATGACATAGAAAAGCATACTAGAACTTGTGAGGTATGAATGTTAATGAAGTAAAGGGGCAGCCAAGCAGCAGGATCTTATGCTCAAGGTAGAATGGTGGATGACACTTTTCTACAATCAAGTACTTGAGAGTTGGACAGGGCTATTAAACAAATTGAAGAGGACCAACTTTTAATTGTGGAAAGGAAGGAATAAAAAGAACCATTCAAAAGAAAAGCCCAGCAAAATGAGCCAAGCAAACAACACTAACTATAAAATTAAGGGAATAGAAATTTTTAGCCGCTAGCCTCTTTAGATCCATAAATGAATTAAGTTGTAGTTTCCAAGCTATCAAAGAGGGGAAAGCCAGAGCAAGGTTTTCAACATAATACTTTTCTCATTCTGCACCAATGCCATAAGGTTCAACCTCTAGCTACATAACAGTCATAGCAAAGACTTCCACATAAGATTTCCCCTTTTTTGTCTGATAAGATTTCCCTTATTCCACATGGATTCCATAGTGAGAATTTTCAGAACCAATGTAGCCTATGTAAGTACGTTTAAATGAATATAAATATCTTCAATGTTAATAAAAAAATTCACTGCAACAAAGAATGAAGTGGAAAATCAAAGGAAAAAAAATACCTGGGAGTTTTCACCTTGATCATCTGTGTCATCTGCGTCATCTGTAACATGAGAAACAAGATATTTTAGTCTTACATGATTTAGAAACATCCACTTAAGTAACAATGTATTACAAGGGGAGCCACATGGCCAAGCATACTCACGATCTTGTAATCCAGCAAGGGCCAATAATCTGGCGGCCATTTCTCTGTCTTCAGCATCTTGTAGGGCTCTAGCATAGGCCTCGTCACTTGAAAAATTACCTGGATCAAGTTCAAAGTTGGAGTTGTTATGCTCTCCACCATCTTCATGTGCGTGCACATCAAACACATCGTCTTCATCATTGACATCTGTTCCATCAAACTCATCATCATCCCCATCAGATTCTGTATGATCATGGGGATCACCAAAACCATCCTCATCATCTAATACATAACTTCCAGCTTCCCAACTTCCAAAATCACTCCCCTCACTTGTCATTCTAAGCATCAGATATGCCCTTTCCTGCTCATAATTAGTCATTGTCAATTGAAAATATCAACTAAAACCCCCTTTTCCTCCAAAATATAGAATCTCCTACAACCAATATCGAGAAAAACATGCTGACCAAGTAAGATGAGGATAGAGTCTTGCCTGAACTCTTCCCACCCATCACTCTTTCATTTACTAATAAGACAAACACAACATTTGAAAACAAAATTTCAACTGAACAACAATGTAGTACTGGAGTCGGTCAATCATGTATCTTAAATCCCCCCTCCTCCATAAACTGGAAAGTCATCAGTTCCAAATCAAGATTCAAACACTTTGCATTAACTGGCACACATATGCTCATAATTAACAAAACAAAGTTATAAATCAATACCAATAGATAAACGAAAGAAAAAAAAACCATCCTCATTAGTCATTATACAGTTGGGTTTTTTTTTCTTGTGAACGACTTCCCCAAGTCTTCCACCCTTCCCTACGCAACCCAGAAGAAAACTAACAAAGTCAAACGAAGTCGATACTAAAAACCAGGGCAATCAAGGACAATAAAACGCAACCAGATAATCAAGAAAGTAAAGCTAAATCCAGAACCTAAACAACAAATAGACTCTCAGGGATCAGGATAATTGTTTACTACTGAGAAAACCAGAAAGGAGAACATCAAGTCCACCACAAAATTAAAATTCTTAAACACGGAAACAAAATCAAGATAGGATTTTCATCAGAAAGCTAGAAAAGCAGCCAACAACGAATTGAACACAGAACAACAAAAGAAACGAAAGCGGAAATTGAAGAGGAACAAGAAGAGATTAGAACCGAGAGAGAGAGAGAGAGAGAGAGAGAGAGGACCTGTTCTTGAAGGGTACGAGCGAGGGCAAGGTCCGCATCGACCTGGGTGAGATTAGTGAAGGGAGTTCTAGAGGAGTGGCGAGAAGGGGTTTGAAGGGAGGTGGAGTCGGATCCAGTAGTGTCATTCTGGGGGTCAGAAACAGAGGTAGGGGGTGGATTGGAATTAGAATTGGAATTGGAATTGGGGTTTTGATCATTATCGGAGGAGGCGGCGGGGGTTGGCTTGACTCCATCAGAACCAAGTTTGGTGGCGGTAGTGGTGGTGGCGGCTTCGTTCTCCATAAAAGAAGGAGATTTGAGATGAAAAAGAGAAAAGGGGTTTTGGATTTGGATTTGAAATTGACAAATGGAAGAAGAAAGGGAATGGGGGGCGATTTACGGGAAGAAGAATGGAAGAAGAAGAAGAAGAAGAAGAAAGATTTCAAAAAGAGAAGAAATTACAGTAAAAAGGGAAGATTTTGAGAAGACGACGAACATATATAAATTTTGAGAGAGAGAGAGAACAAACAAACAAACAAACAAACAGACGCACCCTTTCTTTTCCCTTCTCTTTTATATTTTTTATTCATTTTTCAAAAATAACAAAATATTAAAACTACGATGGAAACTCATAAGTTTCTTTTTTTTCCTTTTCTTTTCTTTTCGTTTTCCTACTTACCCTCATTTCATGTTTCCTAGTAAAATTTTAAAAATTTAAACATTTCTTATTTTTATTTTTAGATGTTATCCTTGATTTTAAATTTTAATTCAAACCAATATGATTTTCCTCTTTTATATATATATTAAATGGAATAATTTTTATCATAAATATGTTTTCTTAGATTTTGTGAAAATCCATGATTTATTATTATTATTGTTGTTAGATTTTGTAACTATATTTTGATTTGGATAATTTCTAAATTTCAAATTTAATTTAAAAGTAAAGATTAAAAACTTATTATTTGTATGTTTGCAATGGGTTCCTCCTAATTTCAAAACAACACTTATTATTCTTTTATACATACTACTAAATAATTGAAACAAAATGTTGGAATAGATCATATCTATTTTGAATTTATCTTTTTTAATCTACCAAAAATAGTATCAAAGTATGATTTTATTATTTTTTTTATTTTTTTAGTTTTTACGTGGATATATAAAGCTTCTTCCCCTCGCCTCTTTTAGATAATATATTTTGTGATGAAGTTCAATGTTGTAATTTATATGTCCTATTTAACATTTGTTAACTTATATACTAACTTTAATGATCGAAAATAAAATTAAGTACATGGGATTATAGTCATGTTTATGTGCAAAATCTACTCGTTAAAGTATAAGTTTTGCTAACTCGTTAAATTTGATTTTTAAAAAACGAACATATTTGATAACTAATTTACTTTTTCTTCGTTTTTTTAACAAGAATTTTGTTTTTAGACTTATGAAGAAAAAGAAAAAAAGAAGCTCATTTTGTTTTTCAAAAACACAAAATCATTATTATCCAATGGTTTTTGTTTTTAATAAACAAAACTTTAAAATAGAATTTGAAAATTAGAAATAGAAAATAATAAAGTTATTTTTGTTTACTATAGATAGATTATTATAATTGTAATTTTTAAAAAACAATTGGTATTGTTTGGTTTTATATGGAACTATAATTAAATACGTATGATTTTTACATGCAGCAACGATAGAATATGGTACAAGAATTAAAATGTTTTTGTTTTCTTTTTCTTTTTCATTTTCATTTTCATTTATTTATTAAAATATTGTATATATTTTAGAAGATTTTCTTTTTAAATTAAAGATTTAAACAAGGGTATAGTTAATTTATTTGGAAATATATGAACAGAAATGGTTAACTATAAGTTAATTAAATTGTGAATTGTTGTTTATCTACAATCCATCACCTCTCTCTCTTTCATTGGCTCTCTATAATAAGAAAGAAAGAAAATATTATTGGGTTCAACAAACAATCTCATGGCTTAATTAATTCTTAAATATATATATATATATATATAATGTTTCATCAATGTTATACGTTAGTAGTTGATTGTATGTTAAACAACATGTCATTAAAGTTTAATAAGCAAAAAGAGAGACATATAGATCATTAATTTTGAGGATAACCAATAGGAGAGAAAAAGAAGAAAACATATACATAACCAAATTTATTGAGATGAATATATATATATATCAATTATATACTTAAAATTGGAGGGTGGGACATTAACATCTTAGAAATTATTAAAAAGAAATCATCATCTAACCACTGATATAAATATAAATACTAACAATAAGTTGTATAACTTATTATTTAAATTATTTGATATACAATACTATCTATTATTGGAATCCATTTTTCTATATCTATTCCCTTTAAATATCTCTAGAATTGTTCTCTTCACATCGACTTTATAGTCATTGATTATTGGTCCAATTTAATTAATAGAAAAATTCTTTATTTTTCCCCAAAGATATTTTACTAATAATATATATATATATATATATAATTTCCTACTTCTCAAAGCTTTCTTCAACCTCTAGGTTTTTAATACTTTAGAAAAGTTAGGTTCTTTGGAGCTTCCATATATGGAATTTTAGGTTTTTAGAGCTTGAAGTTATATCTCGCTAATTTTCTAAACTTCGGATTTTTAATATTTGAGCTTCAATCTTTAGTTATTTCAATTTAATATTAACTCAACTTTTAGTTGTCTCACCAACAAATTTGAGCTAGATTGGATTCGAACAACTTTAATTATTCAGATTGATTGATAAATCTTTTAGATATGCTATAGCAACCTAGAATTAGTCAAATTTTTTTTTCAAGTAAACAACATTTTTGTTTTTTATTATTATAATGTAACTATTTACTTTTTAAAAGTATATTATTCACCATCTAAGTCAATGTTTAATTCGTTTTTTAAGAAATCGTTAGTGTCCATGAATTTTCGTGAGTTCAAATATTTTATAAGAAACAATCAATAATAAATCATAACTTACTGAAAATATAAAGATTAAAATTAAATAATTAAAGATATGTTGTATAAAACAATTTCGAAAATGAAAAAATCTCATAGACCCATATTGAAAAATACCAAAATTATCTATCAACCAAATTTGGAGTCAAATTACGATTCATTCTTCAATTAGCCAAATCTAAATGATTTATTTTTTTAATTTCTATCATTTAATTTGATTACATGATCGTTTAGATTTGTTTTCACGTTTCAGTATTTAGATTTGGCTACACGTTTCAAAATTTGGTACACAGTATTTAGATTTAGCTACACGTTTCAAAATTTGGTACACCGTATTTAGATTTGGCTATACGTTTCAAATTTGGTACACAGTATTTAGATTTGACTGAACGAATTTTTTTCAAGATTCTGAGATACAAAATCATTTATTTTTTCAACATTCTTTAGTACACAATCGTTCAGACTTGACTAAACTATTTTTTCTAATTCTTTTAGTATACGATCGTTTATTCTTTGTACACGATCTTTTCAACGACCTAAAAAGAGAAGAAGAAAAGAAAGAGAGAGTATGGAAAAAGAAAATTTTTCTAACTAAAATTATATGAACAAAATCTAAACAAGCTTTGAAATATAAAAATGAAAGTGATACTTTAACCACAAACATAGTTATCAAACACACATCCTACTTGGCTTATACATAAAACATAAATATGCTATTGGAAAGAATCTTTATCTTTATTACATTCAATCAATCGTGCTTTTCATCTTATTTCTTTTGTTGGAAAAAAAAACACTTATCATCTTCATGAACTACGAAGGGACATGACGATGACGATAATGGCGGGTTAGAACATTTTTCTAAAACATAAGAATAGTAAGAACATATAACCCTAGTAATTAAGACATTAATTAACATCACAATCTCAAAAGTGAAGAATTCGTAATTATTTCGTAATAGCTAAATTAATCTCAACTAAAATTAAGTGCATTTTATTGAATCATACAAATAAAACCAAAATACCACCCAACATGTATTACATAATTAATATCCAAAATCCCTAATTCAAAGCTAAGAGAAGTCCTTACAAAAACAAGCCATAATTTGGAGACCTCGACGGCCGATCAGATTCAGGCGGCTAGTAATCGAGTGGAATTACACCAGCGGTCATAAGAGGGCTGAAGATTTGGCCATTCGGAGGCGGAAATTGCGTAATCCTGGAGCCAATTTGTTAAGATGAGTTCTTGATCTATGGGTGATAAGGTTCCAATAATGTGATTCACAGCTCTTTCGGTCTCGTCTTTCTCGAACCTCATTAGAGCTGGAAAGGTGAATCCGTTTCGAGCGTGGCATAGCAACGGCAGCCATAGTGATAGCATTCTGAATTTTACTTCCGGTCTTACCATCTTCTCCATTTCTTTGCTCGTTAGCTCTTTAAACAGCATCGCTGGTTTTTCATCATATAAATTTAAATCAGTATGGACAGCTCTCGATGAACATTTTATAAAGTTAATGTCTTATTATTGTTGTTGTTGTTGTTATTACCTGAGATCTTGACGAAGCACCACTGGATTCTAGGGTTACAAGCAACGGAAGCGGAGGCCAAGCCGCCGGCAAAGCTCCATTGCACCATAGCCTCATCCGCCGCCCCATACTCCCCTAGCTTCTCCGCCATCCATACCAACTCCTGCCCCAGCTTCTCCGCCACTACCTCGCCACCGTACTCCCCCTCCACGATTCCCCTCTCCGATCTCCTACCGTTCAACGGCTCCGCCTTCGGGACGATTGCGCCCACGGCACTGACGGCCAGATCCAGAAATTTGAGGTACGGAGTGACGTAGGCTGAGAATGGGAGGGCGGCGATGATCCGTGACGGCCACGTACCGGCTCTGATTCGTTGTTCGGTTTGTCGGGTCCGATGGAGCGAGTCATAGAGAAATGAGGAGGTTCGAGCAAAGGCGGCGGAGAGGGCGGCTCGGTTTACTTGTAGAAGCTCGATTTGGCCGCTTCTGGCGTTTTCTTCCATGATCTTCTCTGCCATTGCCATTGTGAATTGGTACTTCTGGCAACTCGCCGGCATCTCGTTCAGGATCGCCAAGATCTGCACCGTTCATTTCAATTTATTTTTTAAAAGGCACCAAAAGTGGACTAAACTGAAAAAAAAAAATGTCTTCAAATATAGAACAAAATTTTATACAAAAGTATAAGCAAATAATGATAGAGATCTATAATTTGAAAACTTGTTATCTTATAAATATATTTCTATATTTTAGAGCTTTATTAAGTATAACTTGGTAAAATATTCTCGTTGGCAACTTTTTTTTAAATTTCAAATAAACCCCAACAAAACTAAAATATTTTTAATTTATTCTAATCTAATCTATGTAAGATTAAAACAAAACAGAACAAATTTTTAAGTTCAAATTTTGGAGCATATAGTCTTATTAGGACTTAACCAAAAGAGAAATACTTTGTAAAGGCTAAGCTTCAAATTGATATGGATATTAGTATTTAACTACTTCAAAAGTTAAAAGATTTAAATTAACATTCTCGTTCATTTATATTTTAATGTAATCTCATGTTTTTAGATTTTATTTTTTCTGTATTTTAAAATAATAAGATTTATCATAGTCGATGGTCTACATGGATAAATTTTGATATTGTCTAAAAAACAATTTCTTATAATTTCCCAGAAGAAGAAGACACAGAATATTCCCAAACCACGTGGACCGAAGTTCTCGAAGGTGAATCCACGTCGCCGCAACCGCAAACAACAAAAAATAAACAACTGACACGTCATCCCAGTGCCGCCTCGGACATGACACGTGGCGTAACGAGTAGCATTCAGGCCGCCGCATCGCCCACATTTTCATCCCATTCCGGTCGGATTATATCAAGAGAATTAAACTTGGTGGTCAAGCAAAACTTTGTGTTCAATTATTAATGGTCCATTTCAATCCCTTAATTAAATTGATCTCTATGGTAAATTTTTCTTTTGGAGTTTTCTTAAACACCCAATCTAAACTATTCTTTATAATCCCAAGAATTAATATTAAATCCTTTTGAAATATTATAGTGTGATATTTTTAAATTTTTTTTTTTAATATTTTCCCTACTAATTAACTAGAAGATCAAATCATATTGGTTCATTTAATTACAACAAATAAAAAAAAAAAATACATCAAAGTGATATAGTTTGATTGAATCTTGTTACACGTCATTATCTTAAATTAAGATTAGATTATATGGGAGACATTTTGTGACATTTTACTATAGACAAAAAGAAGAAAAAAAAGGAATCCAAAAATGAAGTGGCATGAAATAGAGACAAGATGAACCGACATTCATTCAAAAGGAAACTTACTAAATAGGGAAAACTTGTAAAACCTTAGTTTAAAAAAATAAATGTGAAGAAATTTGGATCAGACCATTTAAAATTTGCTTAATTGTATTTTAGTATAAGGAAATTAATAATTAATGTTTGATATATTTAATTGATACAAAAAGTACAATAATAATAATGAAAAGGAAGAAAGAAAAAGCTTACTTGAGAGAGAGCTCGGGTGAGAGGATTAACGGAGGAAGCAACAAAATCGATACTTTCAAAAGGAACCAAATCCAATTTAGAAAGAGGATCCAAAGCCGAAGAGCCCAACGCCGACATCGATGACGACAACGACAACGACGACTCAGAAGAAGGTGGTGCCGTCAACAGCAAAGGCGCCGAACTTGTACACCCACCACCGCCGCCACCGCCACAGAAATGAGTTAAAAGGCGGCGAGAAGGGGCGAGAGCAACAGGGAACCAATCCATGACAATTCTCAAAACCCAAACCGTAAACCAAGAAGTAAGCATAAGCATGAACCGGAAGTGGTCGGCGGGTCGCCATTTCCGGCCGGAAAGTTCGTTCTTAGCATTAGAGGCGACGGAGACGAGAGAGTTGGCGGCGACATTGACGGTGGACATGAAAAAGGAATTTAGAAGAGAGGGAGTTGAAGAAATGGGTTTTCTTGATCTATAGGCATAGGTCAAGTCTAAGCCGTTTGCGGCCATTGAAAGGGTTTGAGAATTCTGAAATAGAATAGAGAGAGGTTTTGAAGTGATGGAGATCAAAGGAATTTGAAGGAAATTGTATTATATATAGAGAGAGGATTGAGAAGAAATATTAATATATGAATCATTGGCTAAACTTATGTCGGAACATATTTGTCTTTATTGAGTTAAAAATACATTGCACATAACATCTGCTGTAAAGTTCAAATCACTCACACGTTACATTTAAAAGCTCGAAGATTTTAATTTTACCATCATAGATCAATTAATATATAAAAACAATAGATATGTGGCTTCAATCTTTATCCTTTCATACTCCTATTATCTTCAATTCTACTCATATTTCTTGCAATCATCTTCTACTAAGTATCAAATTATAAGATATAAATGGTCACCACCAATAGATTGATTTAGCATCAGCCCCTCAACTTTATATATAAATAAAACTATTTAATCTTTAAGTTTTATTCTTTAGTATTTGTAGGTAACCTCATCTCTCATTCCGAAAATCTTATTAGAAATAAAGCTTTGTCACACGTTGTCACAAACCAAGCTTGAAGCTAGTGGACATGTAACGTCCAAATTTGAGAGGGATTTTGAGAGCTTGAAGCAATTCTATATTGGAATGCATGTGAATGATGAAAAAACATGCTAATAAGTATTTAAGACATGTAAGGATGATATTGTTAGGTTACCGAAAATGGTTAAGTGTTTATAGATCTCTACAAATACAACATACTTGTTTCAATTGAGTAAAGAAAGATAAAAACCCTGATTTTATATGTTTGATAGGAAATTATTTTAAACAATAAACTTTTTCAAAATGTTTATAAATATAGCAAATATATCTCAATCTAGTTGTAATAAACTATTATCGGTGTTTATCATGATACAAATAGATATCGATATTAGCCTATTTTGATCTATCATGGTTAATCATAAATTAACTGAGATATTTTATAAATATTTTAGTTTATTTTAATAGTTTTTTTTATATTTACTATTTATATTTATAAAATGATTCAGAACATTGTTATAATATGTCCTATCTTTAAATGATGATAAGTGAGAATTAACTTTATATATGTATATATGATTTTAAGTCAAACAAATTATATAATAAAAGTAACTCAACTAATATATATGATTTTGTGTGATTCAAATTTCTTAAAATTCAATTTATTAAGAAAAAGGAAAAAATAAAATAAGATGTTGAAATTTTGGATGTTGATTTGTTTGGAACATCTAATTATACTCAATACATTATTAGAAGTGAGGTAGTAAGGTTTGAACGAGAGGATAGGAAAGGCAAAGGCAAAGGCATGTGTTTGGGTAATTCCATAGACATCCAACAACGTAAAGTCGGCAATAATATCAATATATATATATATATTTGTGTATGTTGGAGAAAGAGCATTTTAATTTGTAATTTAGTGAAATGTCCAAAAATGGGTGTTGTCTTTTTGTCTGCTTTTCTATGTAGTTTCCCAATGGCCATTTTCATACTTTAGTTAGAGTACTTCATTCTAAAGTTAAGTTATACCACCAAAAGTTTTCATCTAAAACCTTTGCACTTTGAACAGTACTTATTTGATTCTATGAATTTGACTTCACTACTAAGGAACCGACTCCCATCATATTGGTTTTTGATGAGGTTGAGATCTTTCTGGGGGTATTCCCTTTTAGAGTTAGAGACGCGGTAATTGTTTTTCATATACTATTCTTCTCATTTCTCCACGTCCTACCTTCGTGAAGAGTGTGGCTTGGTTTTTTGGAAATATGACATTGTTGACTCATTTTGGAGCCTAAAATGACAAAGCCTCATTTGTTTTTAAAACCATTGTCTCAGTTGACCCTTTGCTGGTGTCATGTATATGTAAAATTATCAATTTGCATTTGCTTTCTTCTTCAAAATCCTCGCGAGCACGGAAAATGGTTAATCTTGCTCTTTGCTCTCTTGCTCCCCTCTGTCTCGTTGTCTTGCTTTCCTCTCTCTTTAGCTAGTCAACAAATATATGAGTAATAATCCAAAGAAAGCAGAACTGAAGAGGCTGTGAAGTAGATCTTAAGATATCTGAGAGAGACAACTGACTATGCTTTGCACTTTCAAAAGTCAGACTTCAAACTGTAGGGTAATGTGTGGATGTAGATATATATGATATGTGATGCAGATCAATAATATTGGTATTAGTTGGGTTTTCAAACTGCAGAAGATAATGGCTCCTTCTACTATAGAGGCTGAGAGTAACTAAGGCAAATAAAGAGATGATATGACTTCGCCATCTTTCTTATAAGAACTTGGCTTGAAATTGGAAAAAGAAAATTTGCATTGTGACGGTTAAAGTGCTCTTCATTTAGCCAATAATCCAATGTTTCATTCAAGAAAGAAACACATACAGATGAGCTACCGTTTTATTCGATCAGTTTTGAAAAATGACATTCTTTCGGATGCTTGAAAAGATTTTAGGGTGTCAGGATCTAGCAGATATGTATACCAAAATCATTCCATAAACTGAAGTTGTGCACAACTTCAGTTGGACTTCTTCACGAGTAAAAAGAAGTCGCTACCATGACAGGGGAGAGACATGTTGCCTGTTTAGTCTCCAAGTTGGAGATTGTTAAGTTTTTTTTTTTTAACCCAAAACAAAATGCCCTCTAAAATAACTGAAAAATAAAGAGAAAAAAAGAAAACAGCCTCATGGGCCTGTGAGCCGTTGCCGTAAATAAGAAATGTAAAAGAGAGGGAAAAAAAGTAGTGAGGAAGGCAGTGGTGATATTTTTCTTCTTTTCTGCTCTCTGCCATGAGTGTCTTCCACATCAAGAAGAAGAAAAATATTGATTGTTTGGAGAGTTTTTTCTTGGCTGTAGTATGTATTTTTTCTCCATTAAAAAGTAAAAAAGCTATTGCAGGAGAGTGATTCAACAGCATTTTTATTTTCTCTCAGTAAGAGTAGTTCATCTTTGAGCATTGCAAACAGCTGAATGTACCCCTCACTGAACTGAGTTTAGTATTGTTCTTACTGCTTTTAAGTTTAGGTAACTTGGTTTAGCATTGTTCTTATTGCTTTGAAGTTTAGGTTATTTTATCTATTCTTTTAAGCGTACAAATTTCAATTTGTTGTGCAATTCGCTCAAGGACTACTCAATAAAATAGATAAGAAAACTAGCAACCACAAAAAATAGCCGATCCCAAAAATAATTTGATTTATACCAAAATCGTCATATTTTTTTTTATTTTTTACTTTTTTTGCCCGATAATACCCTTATAAAGGGTAATTCTTCTCATACGAATATAAGTTAAAAAAATGATACGAATAAAGATATTTTCTTGCTGGAAAAGATTGCACCAACAACGTTGTAATTTCTACCAAATTTTAGATTCTTAGGATTTAAATTAATTAATTAACAATTTATTTATATAATTCTTAATAGATATGTTTAATAGCGATTTGAATTCAAATTTTAGATGATAGCCCTAAGTTTTGATAAATATTATAAAATATAAAAAATATGAATCTATTGAATTTATATTTTTTATTTAATACATTAGATATTTTTCTGTTTTGCTATTTTTGTCAATTTAAAAATAAATTTGTCATTTATACGAGGTAAACCTACTATTTTACTATTCTTCTTATCGACCCTAAAATATATGGTCTAAATTGAGTAAGATTGATTTGCTATTATTTTCTATCAGATTGTAGCCCAAAAATTGCAGGGATGTTATTTAATGAGCTGGACCCAACTATTACACGAACCTAATTAGACTTAGACTTTGATTGTCAAGCTGACAAGAAGAATAACAAAATTAGAGGTTTACTTTAGATAAATGACAATTTTATTTTTAAATTGATAAAATAACAAAACATCTTTTGCAACATATCACATCTTATGCATGCAACCACTTCACATCTGCATTTACTCCTCCACTTTTGAAAACCCTAGAATGTTTTTGTGCCATCTCCTTTCCTTCATATCTTTGTTCCTTTATCATCTTCGTTTCTTCAAGTCTTCGATTAGCATTTCGATTAGCATCTCCATTGCTTCAAACTTTCGTTCGCCTGACCATCTCCATTCTTTCCTCTGTTTCAGTGACTTTTAAGATCGCTTTCCACCGACATTCGTTCAAGTATTCAACCGTTACGTTTGTTTGTTCTTCAACCTTTTGTTCGTTTTCAAATCAGTGAGGTATTTTTTGGATTTTTTTCCCTATTCGTTCGCGCGCCCATCTCCTTTCTTTCCTCCGTTTCGGTTGATTGTTAAGGTAGCTTTCCACCGTTGTTTCCAATTAAATCTTTTAATTTAGTCTTCATTAATTAGTTAACTTTTATCATAATAATTAATTATTGCATTGTATTTTGAATTTAAACTTAACTGATTTTTATTTGGCATGATTTTAGAGAGCCATCGGTACTATGTTCTTAAAAAAATTGAATCTTTAAAATTCTTTTTTGTTTATTTTTTTAATATTTATCCTAACAATTAATTATTGCATTATCTTTGACATGATTTTACGAGAGATTCAATTTTGAACCTATAATTCGAAAAATGAAAAATTGAATATTTGAAATTCTTTTTCGTTAATTTTTAAATTTTTATTATAATAATTAATTATTGTATTACTTTGCCTAGATTTTAGAAAGTGATCCAATTTTGAATCTATAATCCAAAAAATAAAAAATTGAACATTTAAGTTATTTTTCGTTAATTTGTTGATTTTTATCGTGATAATTAGGGAATATCGAGACTAATGACACATGTTTAGGAATTGTTGAAATAATATAATAATTTTTTGATTTAGTTAATAATTATCATAAGTGGGTATGTTTAGGAATTGTTGAAATAATTATCATAATTTTTTGTGATATTTGTACATAAACAATTGTCATATCTGGAGGTGTAATTTTGAACCAAAAAGAGTGAAAATATATTTATAACGGTTAGTTTTACCATAAATTAAAATAAAAATAATACAACAGTTTATTATTTTTCTTTTTTCTATCGTCAAATTTTCTTTTTTTTATCCTCAAATTTGCTATTTCCACGGATTCTCTTCATTTCCTATTTCTAAGGAATAGACTCCGGCGTTCATGGGCTTAGACCTAATCGTTGGGCCTTGCCTTTGCACAATCACTTGACAAAACTTTTTCCTTTCCTTTTTGTCCTAAAATATAATTTGTATCGGTGCCAAAGTCATTCTAAACAAGCACCCACCAAAATCCCTCGTCAATGGTGCTCCCCCACTTGGAACTTTCTCACATGATGCAAGCAAAATATCTCACTTCATCTTGTCTAATTATTTAAAATATCTTCCTTGCCACTTTTTAGGACTATCTCACACAACTGTCTCTTCTCTCTTCTCTCTTCTCGCTTCTCTCTTCTCTTATCCTTTTGAAAAAACTAGAAAGAATGAGTGCCTCCTGGCTTCCTCTGTACACACCCACAAAACAATATCCAATTCAAAGAAAGTTAGGATCATACAACCCTTCAACTTCCAGAAAGCTTCATGCCAACACTTTGTCCTGCAAGGCAGCTTCTTCTATCACAGACTTTGATCTTTATGATCTTCTCGGCATCGACAACACCTCCAATCCATCACGGATTAAGGCGGCCTACCGTGCACTCCAAAAACACTGTCACCCCGACATCGCCGGTCCTGCTGGCCATGACATGGCCATCATTCTTAATGAAGCATATTCTGTTCTATCAGATCCTAGTTCTAGGCTGGCTTATGATAAGGTCAGAATGGGTAGCACACTATTTTAATTGGTTTCGGTAAACTATGGTTTTTGACGTGAGAATTATGTCCACAGGAGCAAGCAAAAATGGCAGAACTTCGAGGTTACACAGGGAAGCCAGTTTATTCAGTGTGGTTGGGGTCAGAAAGCGAACAACGGGCGGTTTTTGTGGATGAAGTGAAATGTATTGGCTGCTTGAAATGTGCTTTATTTGCTGGGAAAACTTTTGCTGTTGAATCTGTGTATGGGAGAGCAAGAGTTGTGGCTCAATGGGCTGATCCTGAATATAAAGTCATGGAGGCTATTGAAGCTTGCCCAGTTGACTGCATTTCGTGAGTTGTGTTGTTATATTTCGATTTCAGAATTCCTGTCTCTCTCTCCTGATTAGTTTATAAGTTTCTCTTTTTTCTCGGTAAATTCAACACAGCATGGTGGAAAGGACAGACTTGGCAGCCTTGGAGTTCTTAATGTCGAAGCAACCACGTGGGAACGTAAGAGTTGGAATGGGGAACACAGCTGGCGAACGAGTGTCAAACATCTTCACTGACGTGAAGAAGTTCCAAATCAGGTTCAATGAGGCTATGGAGAAAGCTACAAAAGAGCAATCCAAGGTTATACTTAGATATAGTAATGGCAATAGTTCAGTAATTGATGGCACCTTCTTTAATGGCTTACTGAGATCATCGAGTTGTATGATTGGTTTTACAGGGAGCAACCTTTGATAGCGAAGGACAGTTGGCTGCAATTCAGGCTATCAGATCAATCTCAAATTGGCTATTTTGGCAGACAGCAACACCAGTTGGACCTGGATCGAAACAAAGCCAAAGCCTGACACGCAGTGCCAGCAAATTCACACCCGAAATCAACAAACTTCAGGCTGCTGTTACTGCAAGGAAACAAATCAGGGAAAAAGCAGAAGGCAGAAATAGAATTACAACAAAATACCTATCCAGAGATGATTATTGGGTTCCAACCACCTTTGCACTTCCAGCTTCAACTCAATGTCCAAACAACCCAATCTCAAAGCCTAGTGTGGAGACCAAACCTACAAAGCAATCAAGAGACCTCGGTTCTGATGTTAGTAGTGGTGTTCATGTTAGTCCCATGAGATTGATATTACCAGTTTCTATATCGATAATTGCAACTGCTATAATTCAGCAAATGGTGAGAAATGATGGTGCCGATGAATTGAAGGAACACGCTGCAGGTTCTATGGCTCTGGAGTTGGTTAATAGTCACTGGATGCAGGTGATCCTAACAGGCGTCACTTGGTATATCATTGGAATGGCAGTGACGGGGATGGTAGAAATGATTGCAAGAAAGTTTAGACCTTGAGAATTACACAGATAGTAAATTTATTTAAAAGACAAGTTGCATGTATAGCTGCAGTTGTACAATAATAAAAATGGAAAAACACTAGCATATATGTGATCACAAATGACAGAATTAAGAAGCCATGTGTGTATGAGAAAAGGTGAACGAACTTTACATTATACCCTTTTATATACATGACATGTAGTTCACTGGTCGTTTCGACCAACTATTATAATCCACTACATAATCCTTGAATAGGAGAACATATGTCATGAAGAAAACATAATCCTTGAATAGGAGAACATATGTCATGAAGAATTATATGCCATCCAAACAAAGCAGATGTCATACAGAGAGATTGTTTAGATGCAATTTCTTAAATCTAAAATCAATAAGAGCTTGCACAAGCAGCAAAATGTCCTAGTAGCGATATTTGGTTGAATAATCCTTAGGTGCAATGACTAAACCACGTCCTTTCCTTGCTCCACGATAAACTGTTTCAACAATATCAATGAACTCTTGTTTATCCTTGAGTGCCCAATTTATCTTATTGTTGTTCCCAGTACCAAGATCAATCATTATGTGCTTGTTCCTAAAGAAGAACATGACGGTGGAAGGATCATACAGTTCATACATTGTGTTGAAATCAGGAACTTCTGTGATATCCACAAGGTATATTACTGCAAAGTTCTTAATTGTCTCCGCAACTGAGGCCAACACTTCATCCATCTACATCAAAAAAACATATCAATCAGATCAAGCATCTCGAGAAATGATAAAGAATCATACTTAAAACAGAAGATAACAGAGAAGTGAACACAGGCAACGAGGAGATAGGATAAATTACAAATGAATAGAAGAAGGTTTTTCAAAAAATAAAATAAAATAAAACGCTATGCCTTCATTAAGAATAAATGGAATAATACGACCCAAGAAAAGTTCAACAACTCTAAGAAGGGCCCTAGTTAAACAAAATAAGTCCTAAAAGATAAATAGAAACAAAATGGAAACTGAGAGAAAGGTATGAAATCTAACATAGAACCACTAGAATTGCCTAAAAAATTGAAGTTTTACACTTATTCAAGTTAAGAAAACATCACTCATTGTTCAAGTTGAGAAGTCTGATCAATTCGAGCAAGTGAATGTTCAAAGCTCCAACCCAGATGAGAAAAATACAAAAAGAAAGAGGGGAACAAGAAAAACATTAACCAACCTAGACATCAGAACTTGAAGAACTAAAAAAAGATGAAAAGACATTAAAGAATAAATTCAGTTGCAGTAAAAGCAAGAAGAAGAAAAAGGAAGTTGAGAGAGAGATATACACAAACAACTCTTCGGCCCAAATCGTAGGAGGTTGGTTGAAGGACGGAAAATGGGCTCCAGGGTTTCTTCGGTCTGTTTTATTCCTATTCACCAGTAATTTAGTCAACAATTTTAACTCGCAGTTAAATAACATTTTCTACGGGAATTCAAATTTATTTTTGAAAACAAACAATTAATCTAGTAGATACAAATTTAAATTGTCATATTTAATAAAAATTTAAACTTGAATGCTAAAGAAAATATTAAAAAATCAAAGACAATTTAAAAGAAAAATAAAAAATTACATAATCTATTACACATAAAATTGAAATGGAAATAGAAGCCAGACGGATTTTAGGTTTTTAAAACTTATTAAGCACAAAATTGGATGTAAAACACAAACGAGCATAAAGCAAACTGAACTTAGAACTAAACTTGGTCCCTTTACTTTCTAAAGAAATTTGGTTGAGATTTTTTCTTCAATTCGAAGATGGAAAAATATTAATGTTGTGCCAATTAAAATCTAGACTAAGTGCGTCAATTTACACCGCCTATTACACTGAATCTAGAAAAATCGTGGGTAAAACTGTCAATTAAACCACTAAACTTTCATAAATGAACTTATACTATAATTCAAAATTTCGGTGAGAATTGTGCATGCAATTACCTAACCATCCATTTTGAAAATCTAGCATTTGAAGAAGTCTACCCATTTAAACATGAATGGGTAGATGATTTTCAAAAGTAACGCTAATGAAAGATCTAGATTAATAGACTTATGAAAACTTCAGAGTTTAATTAAGTCAATATTAGTCATGTAGAGAAGGGTTTAAATTGACACAGCTACATAATTTATACAATTATTAGTTCAGAATTTAGGAAAAGTGTTTTTTTATTGAAATTAAAACGTGATCTTGAACTAAAAACTAAAAGTGGAATGAATACAAAGAAAATAATAATTTAACCACAATGAAACAATTCTTTTTTTTCTCTTTCCTCCTCGGTTTTTCGATCAGCAAACAGAATGGGCACAACAAAAGTGAAATGGAGAGTAGAAGAAGAAGAAGAGTTAAGGATTGAAAAATGAGGTTTACCTGCATACAGGTGTCGTCCCAATCATGGCCGAAACGGATGATGACGACACGTTCTTCTTCAGCGAGAATGGCTTGATCCACAGCCCATCCTGAATGCAAATGCGGTAGAAGGTACGACATCTTCAAACCCTAGTTTCTCCAATTTCTCTCCTCCTCGTCCTTCTTCTTCTTCTTCTTCTTCTTCTTCTTTCTGTGAAGAACGAAGGGAAGTTCGCTGAGTTTTAAACGGAAGAATCTTTATAAGGTAAACTGCGAGAGTGGAAGAAGCCTCTGGAAGAGTTTGGAAACTTCCAAAAGCTACCATACTTCCAATCTTATCGCTCCACGTGTTATCTTGTATCTCCTTCCGATTCTACCATTAGCTTGAAGGGTAATAATACAGTTATTTTGTGCACCTGTGCCTACCACTCCATAAGTTATAGTTAAACAATTAGATACACTTTGAACACCATTTACTTTTTGCGAGACTTAAGTTTTGATTCATTTTGGTTAGAGATAATAGAAACTTTGGCATGTAAAGGACAAATCTTACTATACACAAATATATATAGTCATTTTTGTTAATTCGTTTCGTAATTATTTTATATTTTGTTTTTTATTTTTAAAAACAAAATCTATTTTTTTCACGTTTTTTTTCATTGATTTACATATTTATGGTTGAATTCTAATGAGATTTAATGAAATAAAGTCATTCTATTTTTTCTACATTTTTTACATTGATTTACGTATTTATGACTGAATTCTTAACAAAATTTAAAAAAAGACGAGTCATTCTATTTTAAGTTTTCAAAATTTAATTTGATTTTTTGAGTAAAAAGCAATTAACATATAGAGTGTTTGTACATTCAATTTTTTTAGATGTACAAATATGTACAAATTTAAAATAATAATAACACAATGTTTACAAAACGCATCCTTAATTTTTTTATTTTTTATTTTTAAAGTTAAGTGTATTCAATAATGGTTCATTATTAGTTAATTTTCTTTTAGAAAAAGCATGTATTTAAAAAATAAATTTAGTTCCCAAATTTATCTTTGTTTAAAGAGCAAAGATTCAGGAGTAGAAGAAATGTTTTTACACTTAATTTTAAAATGCAAACAACAAAATAGTTATTAAATACTAAAAAAACGAAAAAGTTATCAAATACTAACCTAAATAATTTAACAGACCGTCAGTAATCAATCACACCAGCCATATTGCTTGGTAGGCTACTTTTTATACAAATTTGGGTTTGATATGAAATTTATGGAACAAAACAAAATAAGTAAGAGATAATATGAATTCAACTTTCTATCATGCTAATTAAAGAAGAGAAAAAAATTTGGTGAAATATAAGGGAAAGAGAAAAACACATTCTGTACATTGATTAGGGTAAGAGAGATTAATTCACAACTGAGAGATGAGAAAAAGAGGCATCAATAACTTCATTATCCCTTAAAACAATTGAAATCTCTTTCCTATGGGTAAGAGTGCTCAAAACAGTTTTTGGCTATCCATCGCGATGATATTCGAGTTGCTTCGTATGATCCAACATTACCTGTCCACAAAAACAGCACAAAATTTGAATAATCCAACCTCATTAATCATAATATTGCGCTTTCTATGTAAAATACTGTACTGCTATAGTGAAAACTGATTCAACGATAATGGCTTTTAGTAAAATCTGAATAGACAAATAAACGAGAAGTCGTGTAACTGTTTTAAGTCCTTACTTTTCGAATGTAAGTAGCTATGGCTTTGCAGCCCTCAATTGCAAGTTCCATCACATCCTCAAATACATCAATAGGTAATTTAGCATCCATCTGCACCGAGATCATGTAAAGATGAGCGAAATGTGGTCATTACAAAATCACAAAACAGGTCAAGGTGGATAGGAATAGGAAAAGGTAGAAGTTAATGAACCTGTAGAAGAGTAACTTTATCCAACTTAGGTAGAAAGCCTACAGTGACGTCAGGGCCACCAGCACTATCCTCTACATAATTCAAATCTGTCCATATCGTAATGCCAATCCATATTAGTTGTTGTAAGCAATATTTTGAAGGGAAAAGGACAAAAAAGAGAGAGAGTTCTTCACGTCCAACATAGAGGATTAATAGAAGAGTAATAAGAATATGCCGAAGCAAAATCTACCCGGGGGGGTCTAAATTACCGAGCAAAGCATTGCTATTAAGGTATCCAGCACTGCAGGAAGTAACAATATCACGCATTGGAATTCCAGCATCAGCAAGCGCCAAAGTTGCAGCATTTATGCAAGCTGATCTGGTACCTACACAAGAAATTTCCAGGTTATGTCTAAAAAATTCTTCACGAAAATAAAGCAAATGGGGCCTGAAGGAGCTTTCTAAAACACTGCTTAGGCCCCGTTTGATAATAATTTGGTTTTTGAAAATTGAGTTTCATTTCTCAAAAACAAAACAAGTTTTACTAACATTTAAGCCAAGTAGTCTAGATGCTTCAAGAAGTCACTATCACTGAAGGCAGAATATTATGCACGGCATAAAAAACACTAGTTGCAGCTTATGGATAAATTAAGATGTATTCTTTGAATAAATACAAAAGTAACGAGAACTTTCTTTGATGACAGAAAATACATAAATGTGAGATAGAAATCAGGTATCAGTGATTGATGATAAAAAGTTTCTCTGTTGGACTTAAATTTTTTCAAGGAAAATAAAACAATATAATAAACATGGCGACGAAGATATGAATCTCCAACCTCAAAAGATGAAAATGATGCCTCCTTTGTTGAGTTGCGCTCATATTGGCTTTAAAAATTTGTAATTTCGACAAAAAAAAAATGGAGGTGAAACACTGAGGCTTGAAATAGGTTATATCTCAAACTTCATTTTTGTTTCTACTTGAATCTTTCAAACCAAGTTTCCTATAGAGCATTGGCCTAGTTTTTTTAGGGGCATGGCCTAAAAAGACTTTAATTGAACAAGCCATGGAGAGAAGGTGACAAAAGTGAGGCTAATCACTGAGTGATTGGGTAGTGAACAAAAATATGGTTGCAGGCTCCAAACATCTTATTGTAAGGGGGAGTATAGAGAAAAACCTTTCAGAATCTATTTCGTGAAAGAGAATAAAAATAAGAGGAATATTTGAAGAAAATGACAAATACACAGAAAGATGGCAATAAAAGAGAATATGCAATTGAAATATCTGAACTAGAATTGATATTCTAATAATTTGAAGAGCTTTATCTGATAAACTTAATCAATAACTCTAACCGTACCTCCATCTGCTTGAAGAACTTGGACAAAAATATCTATCTGCACACGAAAACTAGGAATGAGGAAAGAAAAAGGTTGAAATCATAGATAAGCAGCTCTTGGATTATTGTAGAAAACCTGAGACCGAGGCATTAAATGTGTTAGAATGCATTCCTCCATTGTCTGGCGAATAACTAAAGATATCTCTGTGGATCGCCTGAACGTAAAAATGCCATAAATTAATACAACGGTTAACAAAATAGATATGAATGAATCTGTAACATATTTCTTTCCCATCCGTTTATAAGTCCTTCTATTTGGTGAGACCTAAGCAATGTCATTGAACTGGGAACTACTACACTACTAGTTTTACCCTGACCATATTCAGAAGAGAATAATCTAAATGCTACCTTTCATGGGTACAATTTTCTTATGATTTAAGATATGAATGTTCACCATACTCCTATTCCAAGAATGAACTACAATCATTGATGGCATCAAATCATCAAATGTACCAAACAGAGACACATAAAAAATGAAAAATACCTGTCTCCCTTGGGCTTTCTCATGCGATCTCCAGTACTGAAATTAGCCATGGTGTACTCACAACGCACCTGAAAGAGATCAGAGATTCAGGCAATGCACAACCAACGATCATTAAGAATTGAAACTTTGAATATCAAGAAGAAAGTATAACCAGTGCTTGGTTGCTCATTTGTTGACTCCTATTCTGGACCTACACATACAACAAAATAATTCATTCCAACCATACAGAAGTTTTCAAATAAACACCCAGATGATTTAATAGAAGAAATACAGCGGTCAACAAGTTCTTGTATTCATGCCATTTTGAATGAGATAGATACAATAATAGCTGAGATGTTATACCTCTCTTGGACCATATACAGCAGCAAGAACTTTGGTGTTACCCATCTCAAAAAGAGCAGACCTAATTCAGAAAAAAGTAACGATATTCAGTAACTTAGTATTCGATACAGATATCTCAAAAGCTAAAAGGGGAAGAAAAGTGAGAGTAGATACCCATTTGCTTTAGAAACAGCCCCAATTTCCGCTCGCATTTCCCTCAGCTAAAATTAAACAACAGAGTAAAAATTGAACGGAACAGAAGCAAATGATTCAAACAAGAGGGAAAAAGAATCAAGCAAGAGAATGAGAAAGGAAACAACTACCTCCCTGGGACGGCGACCGTCTAGGCGAAGTCCTTCGGGGGTCACAAACTCCATTGGCGAACAGAACGTTGCAATTTTCGCCCGAAAGGTACAGGTCAGTTCGGGTTAGGGGCTGAATCACTGTGTTTCTAAGAAAGATGGTAACTTTGATTGCTGGGAGAGACGAGAGAGTGCGAAAGGGAGGGTGCAGCGGTAAGTTTGTGGAAAGGCTGGACTGGGGAAGCAGAGAGTGTAGTGTACGGCGGCGGCCGCGGGCAGAGGGGTGGCGAGGTGGAGTACAGCGTCTGGGAGGTAGTGAAATAGGGTTTAGGAAAAAGGGAACCGTAGGAGGGTTGAAGGTTCAATTTTGGTTAAGATTGTCGTCGTTTCAAAGTTGTTAGTAGGGATGTTTGAATATTCTAATCATCCAAATTACTCAAACCATATTATACGGTTGAATTGACTTATTTGATTGATTAACATAATCGTTCTCTTAACAATGGAAAAAAAATATTTCAAATCTAAATGATTGTCTTCACTAGAAAAAATACTCCAAATCTGAACGATCATGTTGACTTTGTAAGTGATCGTTTAGATTATATCATGAGTTTCTTGAATTTGTGTATATTTGAAATTTTGAGTTTATAAATGTTGAACAATTTTAAACTTCACAAACATTAAGAATTAAAAAAAAAACAATACAAACAACCCAACCCAAACCATATTATATGGGTTGAGAAATAATTCATTCAGGTTATCAATCTAACCAACCTGAAAATATATCTCCAACCCAACTTGTTTACAAGAACGAAAATTTGCTAAAATCAAATATAAAAATAACAATAACAGTAACAATAAAGATGTTTATCAAAAATATTAAAAAAAAATTATTTAAACTTCACACAAAAAAGATTTATTAAAAGATAAAATTTATTACACTTATTTTTTCAGTGAAATAAATAAACTTCCATCAATTTTTCAAATTTTTACAATCTCTTTGATAATAGTCATACTACTTGTAATTAAGTACCAATATTGAAATTGAGTGTTTAGTAAAAAGTTGAGGTAATAAAAATACAAATCTTGAAATCAAATTGAAACAGTACTTTAATATCTCAATCAAAGCCAAACTTAAAACTTTTAATACCAAATGAAGTATTTAAGAATTTAGGAGCATTTTAATCTACCACCTTCTTAAGTTGGCGTAGACAACTCAACTTTAATGATAAACCTATTGAAATTTGTACATTTATCGCATAATTCTATATTTATATCTTAATATACTTTTTGTAATTCTCTAATGGGAGAGTTATTATAATATGTGATTATTATAGTTTTTTGATTATTATAGTATGTGTTTGGAATACATAATATTGTAGTCTATGTTACATAATAGTTATTTTTTCACTATTATTTTTTGGCATACATATATTAGGTACAAGAAATACCATTTTTGAAAACATAGTTCAAATTGTAGCTTACACTAATTTATACAAACTAGTTTATTACTAGTTAGAGATGCACGTCTTCTATAATTTTATATTATGACATATTTTATAGAAATTGATATGTGATTTAATTAATCTTGTTAATTAGGTTGTTAATTTAATAAATTTAATTACAATTTTCATAAATGACTATTGCCAAGTTTAACGAGCAGATAAAATTACTTTGTAAGAGAAAAAAAAACATAAGAAAGTGTATTTTAAAAAATATTATTTATATAATTAAACTAAAAATATATTTGCAATAACTTAGAAAAAGATTTTTTAACACTTGAGTTTTTATTTAAACATTTTTTTACCAAAACTTCTTAAAATAAAAACACAATGCATTTTAAAACTGTTTTTTTTTAGTATTTGTATATACAAGTTTTTTTTTTATATATATACTAACATCATTTTTATTAAATTTTTTCAAGACCGATCGATGACGACGATAGCTGGAGTTGGTTGTCGGTGGTTCGTCGATAGAGTCACAAGATTGGCCAACGACGACCATCAAAGATTAGCCTAAACCCTAAAAATGTTTTTATTAAAGTTTTTCAAGGTGATCAGTGGGCGATAGTTGTGCAGAGTTGGTTGTTGGAAGTTTGTAGGTGGAGTTTCTGAAAGTTGGTCAACAAACTTCCCAACCCTCGAAACAAGTGCCCCTAAGGTTAAAGAATAGCAATGACGTGTGAGTTATTTTAAATCATAATCTCAATCCTCAACTAGAACCAAACCTTGTCTCAAACAAGGAGTTGACTATTATAGCCCACTCCACTCTACTCTTATCCCTAAACATGCAACTTTTACGCCGACCCAGAGCTTTAGAAACTACCTTAAGAATTTATCTTACAATTAATATTATATCTCAAACACATGCTTAATAAAAATTGGTGAAAGTTCAAGAATAAGGTTGTTTTTCAAATTATTGACAAAAATATGGTACATTGAAAAGAATAAACAAAAGTAGGAGTTGAAATCCAAACTATTAACAAAAATACGATAGTTTTAGTTTGGAGTGAAATGGTGTACCCAATTGTAATACGTGGGCAACCATGTCAGTTTCTAATTTGATAAATTGTTAAGACCAATGTTGGATACTCGATTTCAATATTTTGTTAATAATTTATTTATTTGTTTTGAACCTTTTTAATTATTTATTTAATAATAAAATTATATATATTATAGTCAGTATTTCAAAATCAAATCAAATTATTTAAAAATGAAAATAGTAAAAACATAATTTCAAGGAAAAGAGAAATGAAAATTAAAATCTTTCACGAAAGAAATTAATTAAAAGAATCAAATTGGAAACCAAAATTTTAATAAGGAAACATATTTTTAGGATTGGAAATTTGATTGGGATATTAAATAATTAATGTAAATAAAATTATATATACATTGAGAAGGGGAAAAAAAAAGGCAAGAGTGAGTAGAGGTGAGAAGGTGGTGTGACATGACATGAAATTGCTAATCCATGATCTATCATTCTATTAACATTATTTCAAAAAGAAAAAGAAAAATCATGAAAACTATATCCAAAATTTAAAAATTTATTATTATTGTTATTATTTAAAAAAAATGCCACCTCACATGTATTTTTGTGTATAGGGTATAATTTAAAATGTCCACGATTCGACCGTTTTTTATACTAAAATATAATATGATCATAGAGATCAGCTTCAACTATACCATTAAATTTTTATTACTATTTCATTGTTTTCACGATTTTATTTTAATATCAACAGAAATGTAAATCAATATTTTCGTTACATCATAAAAAAACTCTATAAAACATTAAAAAGACAACGACAACAAAATGTTTGTAATGCAAATATAATAATAAAATACTTATACTAATTCAAGTTTATTTTTTTGCTTTTATATTTTTTTTCAAATTTTTTTTATCGAAATCCACAATTTATGGATATTTTTAGACAGAGGTATTTTCGTCCAAATTCAAAATTTAAACTTGGTTGCATCTATTTGTTTTGTAACATTATTATTTTGACATTTTCCTCGACGATGAGAATAAGAAAGGGGATATTTCTATGAATAACCTTTTTTTAAATTGAACAAATGAAAAATGACACAAAGCTCAAATAATTATCTTTTGCTAATGTCAATTATGTGTGATAGTTCTGATCTATATCCATTACTTATGTGAGAGTCAAATGTTGTAACGCATTTTCATTCGTTTCTATCGTCTCATTGTTTCTTCATCTAGATGTAGCATTAGACATTTATTTTTCTTTGGTTTCCTCCTTTTACTCATTGCTTCGAAATTGGAAGATGAAGAAGGAACAAATTCAAAGTGAAGATGAAGAAGAAGAGAAGAAATTTGATTTAAATAAAGGAGAAGAGAAGAAAATGGGGATATGCTTTTGATAATTTCACGATAAATGACGTAAACAAAAAGCCAAAAAGACGTTTCTTTTTACAAACAAAGGTCAAATTTCATTTTTGTCTTTAATGCTATTTTTCTAAAAAAAGAGCATTCGTGAAGACTACCCATTTCCATCGCCTCTTCTTCTTCTTCGCTCAAATCACCCATTCGCCGGTAAATTGCCGTATATCGGAGGGGCCACCACCGACTCACTCCGCCGCCTATGGAAAACCCCAAATCAAAGCCCGCCGCCGCCACTTCCACCGACGCAATCTCTTCATCATACAAAAAATACGAGATCCGCCACAGACTTCCAAATCCCAAAATCGCCGCCCTCTTAGTGATCGACATGCAGAACTATTTCTCCGCCATGGCCGAGCCCATCTTCCCCAATATCCTCACCACCATCCGCCTTTGCCGTGCTGCATCCATCCCTGTCATCTTCACCCGTCACGCCCACGCCTCTGCCTCCGACAACCCCATCCTCAACGAGTGGTGGAACGGCGACATTATCCTCGATGGAACCCATGCAGCCGGTCTCATTTCCGATCTTGATCGGGAGGACGCCGATGAGGTCATCCGGAAGAACACCTACAGTGCATTCCGGAACACGCGCCTAGAGGACTGCCTGAAAGAGAAGGGCGTGGAAGAGGTGATTGTGACTGGGGTTATGACGAACATTTGCTGTGAGACAACGGCACGTGAGGCGTTTGTAAGAGGGTATAGAGTATTCTTCTCCACGGATGCGACGGCGACGGTGGACTTGGAGCTACACGAGGCTACGTTGAAAAATCTGGCTTATGGGTTCGCTTACTTGGTGGATTGCAAGAGGCTTGGAGAGATTTCTGGTAATTGATACTCCATGCCTTATGGTGTTGTTATCACTGTACTACTGTTGGGTCAGAGTCTCTGATTTTAGTATGTTCTTGTTGTTTTTACTGTACTGTATGTTAGAACAAAATCTATGGTTTTGGTATGCTGTTTGCTAGAATCTCTGAGATTATAAGTTTCCAGTG